>NC_053171.1:89623975-90261475 GCF_016835505.1 Polypterus senegalus
GAGACTTTCGAATTTTAGTACTTTTATTATCTGCAACCTACTCTGCAGGTGTATCGCGCCAACGTTTTTGAAGTCTTTATGATGTTCTACTTTGTCATCTGCTCTTTGTCTTTTATTTTTATTTGTCTCGCGGGACGTGAAAGTATTTCTCTGAAAAAGTCACGTCTCATCCCAGGCTAAAAAGTCTTGTCTCGTCCCAGGATTTTTTTTATGATAATAGAAAGAAAAGTCTAGGAAACTCTCTTTCTCTTAATTCCCATCTCTCTGGCACTCCTGGCCTATCTTCAACCTTTCCACAAGTCTGCAACTCAGCTACTACCACTTTGCTCTCAACTTGATAATGGACTGGCACAGAACTGGCTCAAAATATAATACTGAGGCCAATTATTAAGTCAGGTGTGGCCAAAAGCTAACATTGCCCTCGGCTGGGCCCTGCTGTTCTTATGAGTGGCCTCCAAGTCAGATTCTGTGAAATTGCATTAGACTTCTTCTTGTCCTCTACGATTTTATCCTCGCTGTTGTAGGGTCAAACATTCTTGGTAATGCGTCTACTCTTGTCACCAGGAAGTTATCAGTCCTGTACTAATCAAATGTGCAATTACATTTTGTGCACAAAAGGCTATCGCTACTGTATCAGCATATGTGGTTTACAGGCAGATATACTGTTTATATTAGGTAGATCTGTTGTCAGTTACATTATCTATCTATCTATCTATCATATAGTGCCTTATCTATCTATCTATCTGTCTTCTTTATGATGCGTGACATCAGAACTAGCTGAAATTCTTGTTCTGGATCATGCACAATTAGACAAATATCAAGGTTTTGTTTAATAAAATGATTTGCAGAATAGAGATTATTTTTTGGCTTTTGATTTTTGTTTTGTAATGTGACAATTGGTTTTCTTATGAAACTCTGTACTTAGAAAACTCAAACCACTTACACCTGAACACCAGCAAAACCAAGGAGCTGGTGGTTGATTTTAGGAGGACCAGGCCCCTCCTGGACCCCGTGATTATCAGAGGTGACTGTGCAGAGGGTGCTGACCTATAAATACCTGGGAGTGCAGCTGGATGATAAACTGGACTGGACTGTCAATACTGATGCTCTGTGCAAGAGAGGACAGAACCGACTATACTTCATTAGAAGGCTGGCGTCCTTCAACATCTGCAATAAGATGCTGCAGATGTTCTATCAGACTGTTGTGTTGAGTGCCCTCTTCTACGCGGTGGTGTGCTGGGGAGGCAGCATAAAGAAGACGGACACCTCACACCTGGACAAACTGGTAAGGAAGGCAGTCTCTATCATAGACACGGAGCTGGACAGTTTGACATCCGTGGCAGAGCGACGGGCGCTGAGCAGGCTCCTGTCAATCATGGAGAATCCACTGCATCCACTGAACAGGATCATCTCCAGACAGAGGAGCAGCTTCAGTGACAGACTGCTGTCACCATCCTGCTCCACTGACAGACTGTGGAGACCCCACACTATGTGACTCTTCAATTCCACCCGGGGGCGTAAACGTTAACATTATACAAAGTTATTGTCTGTTATACCTTCATTGTTATCACTCTTTAATTTAATATTGTTTTTTATCAGTATGCTGCTGCTGGAGTATGTGAATTTCACCTTGGGATTAATAAAGTGTCTATCTATCTATCTATCTATCTAATTTTTTTACATCAGCCTGGTCTCTCATACCTGACCCTTAATGAACGCCCTTCATTTTCCAGTCAGAACGTTTTAAAAAGTAGAGGGAGTATTTACATCTGGAGGATTGTTAATGTAGGAAGCAAATACTGACCCTGTTGTTATAATGTGGATTTGTTTTAACCTTTTCTGACTTTCATACTAGGATTTTCTGGTTTATTTTCTCACTGTTGTAGGGTTTGAAATACTAAGATTATAATTCTGAGGGTAGTTTTTTAGTTCTTTTCTGACATGACAACGTCATTTTGTGAATTTTCTGATCCGATGTGGTGACCTGCTGCTAGGAGAGGCAATTTAAGAAATCACAACCTGTGACTCATTGGTGACACAGTTTATAAGTCGCTTTAATTCACTTTCTGGTATCCAAGATTACGAACTACTCTGTCAAAACTTTGTGATAATTATTGACTAGCTTTTTCCTGGTATAAGAACTTGAGCTTCATTTTTTTGTTTTTTACTTTGATTTAGTCAGTCAGTCAGTCATTATCCAACCCGCTATATCCTAACTACAGAGTCATGGGGGTCTGCTGGAGCCAATCCCAGCCAACACAAGGTGCAAGGCAAGGAACAAATCCTGGGCAGGCTACCAGCCCACCACAGACTTCCATCCATCCATCCATTATCCAACCTGCTACATCCTAACTACAGGGTCACGGGGGTCTGCTGGAGCCAATCCCAGCCAACACAGGGCACAAAACAGGAAACAAACCCCGGGAAGGGCACACACACACACACACGCACACCAAGCACACACTAGGGTCAATTTAGAATCGCCAAACCACAGCCTTTGATTTAGAATTTTTGTTTATCCTTGACAACAATGTCTTTTGAATTTCTGGTTTTGTTTCTGGCTTATTTATGCTCACTACTGTACATTTGTGTTTCTAGTCCCATTCAAATTCAAATAAAAAAACAAACTGCCATCCCTATCTACAGCAGTACCCTATGAGTGGCCACTTACAGACAAACAGACTCATCTCAGGCGTTGTCCCTCTCCTATGCCAGCTTGTGAACTGGGTAGTGCCCTTAAAAAGATCTGTTTATCGGTGCAGTATACGTTGCATGGAGTTTTTAATCGTTATTTTAACAGCTGAATGTGTAAAGTGCTCAGTGGGTGGTGCACCACATAAAAATAAATTGAAATAAATTGAGTTGATTAATTCATTTAACACTCAGATAAGAAGATGCTACTTTTGGATTTACTTAATTTTTTCACATAATTTATTTCAAAGCTTTTCAAATAATCAGTTGTATTATTTGAAAAAACCTGTTTTTATACCCTCTAAATCTGAATTGGATAAAAAGTGTTTGGGAATGTTATGTTATATATATATATATATTTATTTTTAAGTTTAATTAAGTGCTGCGCTCTTCTCTCGGCAGCATATAAAACAATGCTCTCCGGAGTGGTGCATTATTTGTTTTCTCAAGTTTATGATCCCTGACTCTTGAATTTTCCATTCTCAATTGCTAAAGGAATAGCATAATAGAATCTTACTTAGGTTAATAGAAATCTCTAAGAAAACAACAACAAGGGCAATAAAACATTCAAGGTCCATAAATCTGCAGTTATGGGAGACAGTTATTAATGATATTATAAATGATAAATATTACAGACACCTTTAATGTCAAATTGACCTATTACTGTTTAGATAGGTGCTTGCTGTCTCAGAATTGACCAAGTTCATTCATAATTAAGAGAGGACTTTTATAATGATAATAGAAAGTGGCAGTACGCATGGAGATTGGCAAAGATGCCAAGGTCACTCTGTGGGCAGGAGTGCAATCTCTGAGGTACAAGTACAGCTGCCACACGTACATTGAAAATGACATTGCCCCAAGAAACTCTCTAGAAATTGGGACTTAAGTGTCATCAGAATGATTTTTCCTTTTTTTTTTTTTGGTTTTGTAGAGCAAGAAAAAGTTTGTACATTAAATGCATTTAGAACTTGTTACACTTGTGGATAGCCTTTCTTTGCCCATCATAAAGAATTCTGGATCACTGTAAACAGTTGTTATGTGAGGAGAAACAGCAGAGGGGTTTTAGCATAAACTGTAGTGACAGGACAAACAAAAGCATTTCCATTTTGTGGTCTGTGATGGGCTTTACCTCCACACAGTGAAGGAAGTTTGAGAAATCTGAGCTGAAGCCTTGTATGACTTTGTGGTGCTTTGGCAGTTAGTAATGGATGATAACAGATCATACTGTCTGGATTCTTAGAGGTAAGGAATCTCACTGGACAAAATTCTCTTATCAGGTACAATAAAGCTATCAGAATCATTTTGTCGTCTCAAGATAATTTTCTAAATTCAATTTTACCGCAGCTTGTTTCTTTTTTTTTTTTCCTCCTACAAAGTTTAGCCTTAGAGATACAGCAATTGAAATTCTGCCCATATTGAATGGTTTTGGATTACGCATTCATTATGGCACTGGTGTTTCAAAGAATATCTAAAAAATGAAACAATGTAACATCCTAAACAAATAAATGGAATGTGTCATCAAAAATACATGAACTTCAAAGTGTTTTGCTCGTCTTTCATTGCCAGGGTCGTTGCAGGACTGCCGCCTTTGGGCATCTTTTGCGGTATGGCAGCCTAATACTGCTTACGGACTGCTTCTCTTTGTCAAACATTTGCACTCTGAGCGAGTCCCGTGGAAAGGAGGAAAAACACATGTGGTTATCTGTGTCTGTGAATACTGGCAGAATTTTCATATACCTTGCCACATTTCCTGTAGCAATTTGAATATAAAGTACCACACAAAACTCTTTTAACATGAAACCCACCACCAGCAATACCTGTGCTGCAGAGAGACCTCCACGTGTCTGTTTTGTTCGTTTTTGAGATTGATTTAGATAGAGATTTCAGGTGCCGTTGTGTCTTCCATCATTTATTTCAGCAATCTAGTAATCTGAATGTACAGTAAACTGCTAACAAGACCTTTGGGCTCTTCTGCTAAGAAAATAATCAGAAGTGCTTTGAAGACTTTTATTGCATTTAGTCAGCTAATAATTTGAGTTGCTTTGTTTTAGGTTTTGAGAAGAGAATAGAATAGGCTCACTTCTTATGCTATTATCATTTTCTTTTCAATATTTGTTTAAAAATGTATGTTATCATTTCCTCGCCTGAATTATTCAGTGACATTGCCAGTTTCTGTCTGCATTTTGTCACACAATTTGGTAGGTGATGCCACAGCAGCCATGTTATTTAAGGATGAGTGTCACATTAAAAAACTAAAATATTTTTTTTAAAAAGAAAGCTTAAATAGGAATGTTAGAAAGTATTCATCCATCCATCCATCATCCAACCCGCTATATCCTAACTACAGGGTCACGGGGGTCTGCTGGAGCCAATCCCAGCCAACACAGGGCGCAAGGCAGGAAACAAACCCCGGGCAGGGTGCCAGCCAACCGCAGTATTAGAAAGTATCTCTAAGCTAAATAAATCAGGAAGCCAGTGCGGTTTTTGAGTACCAAACTGATTATTTAGTGTGTGAACTATTTCTGCCTGCAGGTTTTTCTAGAGCTTGCCCTAATCTCTTCCATTTACTCTGGTAGACTTTTTTAGTTTTATGGAAAGATTTATAAAATAACGACACTAAGTTCTCAAGGATTCCATTTATAATGAAATGCGCATCCCTGCTTTTCAGTAAAGATTAAAACAAATTCATCTTAAGTCGCAGATGACAAAAATGTCAATAGTCTCGAGGGCTTACCTTCCACAAGTTACTTGTACCGTCAATGTGAGTGAACTCAGCTCCTAAGTTCCTCGTGCCAACTATTAAATCACGTAGACCTTTAATAGTGTGTTAATGGCAAGTCATTGGGGTCTGGTGTTTTCTGAAATATTAAAGTCTGTAGCGGCTGAGGTTCACTAAGCAACTAAGTGCAACATGTTGAGCAACATCTCTTTAAAAGGGTAAAGATCAATTCAGCATGTTTTTGATGCCAAAGTCCTAGAATAAAATATGTGGCACGCATGGCACCTTCTGTTTAGACCTAATGATCCGCTGCTCTGCAGAGCATTCATGCATTCATTTATCTATTTATTATATATATATTATATATATATATATATATATATATATATATATATATATATATATATATATATATATATATCAGTAATGGCGTACTGCACAATAACGTGCCATGGATTCACTTGACTTGAGCATTCCTAGTTTTCCTCCTCTTTCTCTGTCTCTGTTTAGCATTCATTTGCTCAGAGGTTGACGCACTTGCTGCTTCCTGAGCAGCTCTTCATTTCTCCACCCTAGTAGCCCGTCACTTCTCTTCTTCCACATCTTTTTGTGTTAAAACTGATTAAGTTAGCTTTTGTGTTGCAATTACTTAGTACGTTTTCTTTAATTTTTCACTTAAGATGGCACTTAAGTCTTTAATCTGCCTCAAGAATGATTAGCGAAGGTCCCTCATCCATGCTGGAAAAAATATTGCTCAATCTCAAGGACTCAGACACCATTTCTGCAATATATGAAATCATTTTACAGTCCCTCCCTTTCAAAGATCCAAGAGGACACTGGGAAAATGATCTCTCAATTAATATATCAGAAAAGGAGTGGAAAGTAGCAAAGCAGAGAATTCTGTCGAGCTCCATATGCACAAAGCATAAAATTATTCCACTCAAAATTATATATCGAGCACATCTGTCTCGACTAAAACTTTCCAAAATCTTTCCAGGGCGAGAATTCCAACCTGCGAACGTTGCAACCAAGTCCCAGCCTCACTGGGTCACATGTTCTGGGCCTGCACCAGACTAACATTATTCTGGACAAAAATTTTTAATTACCTCTCAGACAGCCTTGGACTCACAATCCCTCCTAACCCATTAACAGCTGTGTTTGGTGGGCTTACAGAGGGGCTTAAAGTGGAGAAGGACAAACAAACTGTAATTGCATTCACTACACTTTTGGCACGCAGACTGATTCTGCTAAACTGGAAGAACCCAAACTCTCCTCTTTTAAGTCAGTGGGAAACCGATGTGTTATATTATTTGAAATTGGAAAAAAGCAAATACTCAGTTAGAGGATCCGTACATTCTTTTTTCAAAACATGGTAGGACCTAATCAGTAATATTTTAAAATAAGCTCTTAAAAGCACAGAGGAAGCAATTATTTCTGTATTTCTTTGTCTTCTGCATTCATCTCTATTGGCTTAACAAACTTATTAATGTTTACAAGCCGTAAATTTTACGCCGTTTGCCTTGCTCTCTCTCTCAGGGGTTAGGGTCGATTTGTTCTTAATTTTACTTAATTGATTGATTTGTATGGAATGATTGCAATAAAATGAGTAAAATTAAAAAAAAAAAAAAAGATTTGCGAAGTGGGGAATGAGAACGGCGCCCATCCGCATGTGTCACACGGCTGCCCTGCTGCAGAGAGTTGACTCTACAATAAAATAAAATAAAAATAAAAGGAGTAATAAAAATTATCATCCCGAAAGTGGACAGTAGAGGTCACGTAGTATATGTGTACCAAATCTCAAGTCAATAAGTGGAATGGTTTGCAAGCTACAGGTGATATAAAATATCCTGGACTAAATCCTGGGTTATATAAGCAGAAGATATTATATATATTTTATTATATATATATATATATATATATATATATATATATATATATATATATTTTATTATATCCATCCATCCATTGTTTAACCGCTGAATCCGAATACAGGGTCACGGGGTCTGCTGGAGCCAATCCCAGCCAACACACACACACACACATATATATATATATATATATATATATATATTTTATTATATATATATATATATATATATATATATATAAAGAAACTCTTTCTGCATGATAACATGAGGATATTGGGGATGTTTAAATTTACAAGAGTGATTTCCTTCCCTATGAGGAGTGACAGATGTGATGAAGATTAATGTAAGTAATGTAATTAGAAGCTGTATAGAAACAGACAGCTGTTTGTTCACTAGAGAACAGGTGGTACAGAAAAAAAGCGGCCAATATGAGAAAGCAGCAGAAAAAAAGACAGGTGGGCCCACTTGTGTCGCCAAATTCTCTTGTTAGCCTTTTGTTCGGAACTATATGCCCCTACGTGAAATCCTATCTGTCTGCCAAATTATTCCGTTCTTATTTTTCTTTCTTTTTTTTTGTGTATATACAGGAGATGCTTTGTTTACTAAGTGATATCTTTGAGCAGTTTGCTATAAGGAATTTCATTTTCAGGAGCAGAACACCAAAAGGATGAGCACATTTAGTGGCAGACATGCACATGAAGATTAATTGAACAAGTAGCTGTATAGTCACAAATTCTTGTTGGCTTGGTTTTAATTCTTTCTGGCCCTTGGGGATGCATTTTGTCCATAACTGGAATTACTGGAGATTAGCTGATTACAAGTGACAATCAGCACACATATTATGTATCTGTGCTCTGGCGCTAATTGATTAATTAATACCAATCAGCATCCTTATATGGCTGACTGCTTTAGCCATTGCCATTGAAAAAACCTTCAAGTGCTGAGGTAGGATTTTTCTTTACTTTTTATTTATTTATTTATTTTTACTGGTTAGCAAATTATGTTTTTTCTAAAATTTGAACCCTAATTACGACAAAAGTATGTTAAATGCATATATCTTTAGACAGCCTATCAAGGTATGAAATGCAATGTCATTTATTATCTGGTTTATTGATTAAAAACACAATTCAGTTTCTGAAATTTGAATCCTAATATTAGTATCCTAATATTAGCTGTTTAATATTGCACATTATAATTTTATTCTTTAAAAATAATACTAGTGACAACCCTGCCAAAATAGCTTTAAACTGCATAACACAAAATGTAATAAAAATGTGTGGGTTCATTTTACTAGTATTTCCTCTAGTCAGACAGTCTGGGTGTAATAAATTATTCCAGAGGGTTTAGGTATCCAGTTACTGTAAATTGAGTCATATATAAATATAATAATAAAAAGATGGAGGGGCCAATTATTTATTCATGTTCTTTATACTAAGCCAGAGCCCACACTTGTATTGTACAGGTTGGCCCACATTAGCAGTGCCAGTTTTGGATTTGTGTGCCTCAAATCTTTTCCAGAAAACTATGATGGCTGAAAGAGGTGGCTTGGTGACTAAACAGATTTACAGGCTTTTACTAATCAACCACCCCTTCATCCATTTGTTCTCTAAGCCCACTTAATGCCAGTTGATGTAGGGGGTGAAGTGAGTGGGTGTGTCTGTGATTAAAAATATACCATATATTTTAAAGTAGGAGTATTAGTCATGCAATACGTGGTGCTACAGACTTTGGAGTTGAAACTTTTCATCAGAGTTGATTTACTTTTGCTAACGTTTTATAAATTAAATGAGGACAGAAACAGAAAACTAAACAAGCGCAGTACTGAGAAGTCCTTAGATGTCCGTGATGGTGTTTTGGAATAGTATGAAAACAAGCAACTTTTATCTTCCATTGCACGTTTCTGTAGTAAACGCCATCCCAAGGTGCACTACAGTTTCAGCATTACAGAAACGTTGCCTATGGGAATCAGGACAACTCCGTGTTTCGTGCTGCAGCCTTGCACCACCCAGCCTTGGTGGTGTCTTCAAATGAAATGTCACATTCTTCCATCTCCAAGTACCTCAGTTTCCTCCCTTATCCTAAAGACATGAAGCAGGGGTTAATTGGTAAATCCAAATGAGCCATGTATTAGTAAATCTCAGCATGTGTTTGTGATGTACTGGTGGATTGTCCAGTATTGGCGCCTTACCTTGCAACCAAAACACCCAGCACAGATGTTTGCTTCCTACAACACTGATCTAAGGAAGTGGGTTAGAAAATAGTCGAATGGATTCATTTTTTGCAATCAAAGAAGGTGACTTGCTCAGGGTCTAACAGTGAATTGATACCCTTATGGTATAAAACTTAACACATTAGCCACTTGGCCACACTGTTTATAGAAAATATATGCAAGGAGGCAGGTTCAAGCTTTCCCAGAAGTTTGTTATGCAAGGATTGCATCGATTCACACATCATCTATCCATTACGTAGTAAATCCCGCTTAGTCCAGGTTATGGTCACAGGGATTAGATTAACCAGTCAATAGTGCAACAAACTACAAAAGGGGTCCACAAGTTAAATTCCAAATATCTTCTTCACTTGAATTGTCCTTCTGTATATCACTTTTAAAATCATTAAAAATGATCATTAGCAACAGTTTCCTTTCACAATTATGCTTAGCAATACTTTCCAGTATGGTGTGGTACACTTATTTGCATTGCTTGCATATTCATTTTATTTTATTTAAATAAGGTCAACTGAATTGTAATGCTTTTTGACACTGTGTTCGTTATGAAAGGTGTTACATAAAAGGTTCACTCGGCGCTTAAAAATACAGCAAGACTAGACATTTGATTTGGAAAAAAAAAAAAATTCAATTATATACAAACCATAAAGAATCAAATAACTATGGCATTTCCCTTTTCAAATTACAAGAGGTTCATTTTCAAATGCAGTTTGCCATTGTGATCAATGACATTAAAAGAGTATTAAAGACAAAATGGAATAAAAGGTTAAGGGATGCTTTCTTGAGGAGATTGGGTAACTGATTGTCAGAATTCTCTTTACCTGTTGTAGTTAAACTTTCAAGTAAAAAGACTTTCTGTCCATCTGGTAAACAGCAAGGGTCAGTCAGGACTAACACTATCACTGTTACCTGCCTGCCCATTACAAAAGAGGCATTTAATTTAGCACGCTTTGTGTATGGTGGATAATGGATGGATGGATGTGTATGTATTGCCTTTATTTATTTTTCAAAAGCTTCTTAATTAATTATGGGTTGTAAACACCAAACTTTAGGAGAATTAAGCCTAAGTAACTTTTAGATGACTGTAACAGTTTGTGGCGCACTCCTGTGAAGCTGATCGTCTAACGTGACATACCCAACAACTGAGACTAACTAGTCTGCAACTGGCTATGAGATTTTCTTTTCGATCAGAGGGGCATGCTCGTTGCATACGAGAGCTGAAAACCAATGAGCATTCACCTGGAAGTGCAATGTATTAAAGTAGTGATAAGGAATAAGAAACATGCGCCTTTTGAACTGCACAAATAGAACACAAGCTTGTCTGTCTGATGTCTCGTGTTTTATGTACTAAAACAGAATGGAAAAAGAAATAAAGGACTGAGAAGATTGCTGCTGAACTTGCTGCAGCTGGTACTCATTTGAACAGCACAGCAGCATTCTATTGGCGTTTAGAAAAAGGGATGAACACGACTGTGCTGGAAGATCTGCTCTGACTTGGTAAATGTGACATGGGTAGTGATGTGTAATTTGACATGAAGTAGCAACGAGATCAGCAAATCTGACATGCCCCACAACCAAAAGTCACATAAAGTGACATTGGCTTTACATGCATTGTGGGAGTCATGCTGGATGTTTTAAGGTGGTTTCACTCACTTAAATCAAGGCATCATAGCCTCTCCAATTATATATATATATATATATATATATATATATATATATATATACATACAGTGGAACCTTGGATTGCGAGTAACTTGGTTTGCGAGTGTTTTACAAGACAAACTAAAATTTTTAATAAATTCTAACTTGATAAATGAGCAAGGTCTTGCAATACGAGTAGTATGTATACACATTGTCTGCCGAGCATCACGTGATCACAACTGAGCTGATGGTTCTTCTCTCTCTCTCTCACTGCAGGATTGTAGGTAATTGTCTACCACTCTCAGTCTCAATCGGCGTGCCTCATTCATATAGTCAACATCCGTACGAGCATATACTGTTTAACACAGCTTTGTGACCACGTGTGTGTGTTGTAACGTGTGACTCGCTGTCTTGCACCTCAAAACACAAAGCTGAGTCTCAGTACTTTAGTAACACCAGCTTTATTCAGCTTGAAACAGGAACAGCACGGTTATTTATTGTAGCAGGATCCGCCTCTCTCCTATCCACATACACAGCAGCCAGGCAGAGTTATGGCCAGGTTAGTGGCCAAGTAGTACTGTGCCCTGAATTTATAATTTTCCTTGTATCACCCACCAATGGCAGGTTCTTATAGCATGTCCACGATCTTTTTGGATTCGCTTTTACAGCAAACTGCTATAGCGCTGGGAGCCTGCAGTTGGTTCGCGATGCTTTTCTCTGTGTTGTCTCGTTGGGTGGAATCCCAAAAGAATTTAGAAACCTTACAGTGTGTAAAGCATTTTTTTTAATTTTGTGTCCAAGTGTAGTGACTCTTCAGGCAAAAACAACTGTCATTGGAGAGGTTCCTTGTTAAGACGCAAAAAAAGAGGAAGATTCCAGTGAGCCAACAGATAGCAGGGATTCTGTTAGTTAGAGTGAAAGTCGTTACACACAATAATCCCCCTCCTCCTCTCTCTCGTCTCCCTCACACCAGCTATGATTCATTTGAAAGGTAAAGTGCAGGTTAATTTGTTTTATGTATGTTTACTTTATATTTTGTATTAATCATTTTTATATGAATAGTTTTGGGTTGTGGAACGAATCATCTGAGTTTCTATTATTTCTTATGGGGAAATTCACTTTGGTATACAAGTGCTTTCTGGAACGAAAAACTGTATATGTATTAACAATTAGAGGTTATGAAGTAAATCTACATAAAAACATCACACCAAGGTATAATATGCCAGAGCAAGCACTTCTATTTATAGTACTGTTTATATACAGTATATATCTCCATTGGCCTGAATATTTGGATGGTCACCTACCTTGTTCTCCGCAACATCCACCACGCCCTCCCAGTTGCGAGAACAAGATTATAGACATATTATAGATTACCTGTCAAATAATACAAAGAATACACAATACGTCTTTCACCCTAATTTGGGCTGTTCAGGTGTACATACCTTTGCTTCCCCTTGTGGGAATCCAACCTCAGACATCAGTACCTGAGGCAAAGCCTCAGAAATTGTGCCACAGCAGCTGGTTTGCTTACTTGACAGGGTGGAGATCAGAATATTATATCCATCGGTCTAAATCACAGTCAGATTATTTGGGAGCCCACCTACCATGTAACGCTTGTAGTTGGTCAACGTTTTATATATATACAGTATATATATATATATCTATACTAATAAAAGGCAAAGCCCTCACTGACTGACTGATTCACTCACTCACTCACTCACTCACTGACTCATCACTAATTCTCCAAGTTCCTGTGTAGGTAGAAGGCTGAAATTTGGCAGGCTTATTCCTTACAGCTTACTTACAAAAGTTAAGCAGGTTTCATTTCGAAATTCTACACGTAACGGTCATAATGGTCGACAACGTCTGCCATGTTGAACTTTCTTATTTATGGCCCCATCTTCATGAAATTTGGTAGGTGGCTTCCCTGCGCTAACCAAAACCGATGTACGTACTTATTTCGGTGGTATGACGCCACTGTCGGCCGCCATATTGAATTTTCCAAACGTCACTAATTCTCCAACTTCCCGTGTAGATAGAAGGCTGAAATTTGGCAGGCCTATTCCTTACAGCTTACTTACAAAAGTTAAGCAGGCTTCATTTCGAAATTCTACGCATAACGGTCATAACAGTCGATAATGGTCGACAACGTCTGCCATACACTGGGTGGTAGTATCCTCTGATATGGCTCCCATTTGGTCAGTTGCAGGGCTACATGGGAGTTGTAGTTCTGGTGGGCAGTTCTGTTGGGGTCCTTGGTGAGTCAGAATCGGGACTCCCAAGCGAAGCTCAACTGGGAGCAGTGGAGGAGAAAGAGTTGTATTGATGGTGTTGTGAATTGTTGAAAGAAGAAACCTGTGTAAGGCAGTGGTTCTCAACCTGTGGGGTGGGCCCCCCTAGGGGGGCACGAAGTAACAAAAAGGGGTGTGCGATGATGTGAAAAAAAGAAAACAAGAATCAAAAACATGAAAAATACATCTATTGAAACCAAAACAAATGAACTTAAACTACATTCTGATACTAGACAAATAAATATAGAGTTAGACAAATGTCGATAAAAGTTAAGTAAGTATAATAAAATTTGTATCTATGATATATCATTAATTAAAAAAGAACAAATTGGTATTAGTGGGCTCCTTTCAAAAAAACCTTAGGGGGGCGCGATTAAAACTGTTATAAAAACTCGGTTCGCAAATACTTAAAGGTTGCGGAACGCTGGTGTAAGGTATTTGGTAACATAAAAATACTTTATTTGTACCTGGAAATGTGGTGGTACAATTGTGTCTGGGGATTGGAGCTAACTGATGCCTGCTGAAGTCCACTAAAAATGCAGGGTCACTGGATCCCAGAGGCTGTCCTAACAGGACTATGCACAGGGCAGAAAACAACCCTGGATAGGACATCAGCTAACTGCAGGTCATCCCTACTCATACTCATTCACAATGGGGCAAATTTAGAGCTTCCAGTTAAATTAACGTTCACATTTTGTTGGAGGAAATCCCATACTGACAAGGGGAGAATGTGCAAACACCACACAGACATAACACCAGTTGCATGGTTGGAATTGAGGATGCTGGATCTGTGAGGCAGCAGTGCTAACCATTTAGCCATGCCTTTCATGTAATATGCAGCATCAGGCACAACGTAAGAACCAAGCTTGAGTGGAGAGCCAGTCCACTACTATATATACAGCATATAATTTATAAATCATTGAAATTTGACTAAATTCTGCTCTGAGATCATCTCATTTGCAGTAATTAAAGGTGTGCTAACAGAACATTGCGCTAAACTCCCTAGACAGTAATTTGGTGTTTTATAAAGCAGTGGCCAGTTTATAAATGCTTTGTTTCTTCAAGCCTCTGCTATTCAGCTTTAATGAAGGCTTAAAGCAGCATACATTTCTTCACACAGTCAATCGATCAATGTCTGCAGCAAATGCACAACTATTGACTGGCAAGCTGCCATCTAATCAGATTTCAGTCCCAAATAAGTCAAGAATTTGGCATACGAATGGCATGTCAAAATGCCATAATGGTTCTTAGTAAATCTAATTGAAACAAATGCTATTGATCCAGCAAGGGAATATTCTTTTAATTTGCAAGTAAATCTGCTAGGATCTGAATTGCAGAGCAAGTGTTTGACACCAAATTACACGCTGGGCTGTCAGGGCTAAAGAAAAAATTAACTACTCTCTAGGAGGTAGTAAAGCAAGTGGAGATCTTAATTAAATACCTCAGACTTTTAAAATTGTCCCATATAAGGGTTGCACGTGCCAAAAATGTATCAATACAAATATGGAAAGAGTTCCACAAATGATTTGCCTTGCTCTTGCAATTGCTTACAATCATCTTTATGAAAGCGATGGCTTTAAATTCACATTATTATAGATTCACACCACAATATACAGTAGACATGTTTACTTCATGGAAAAGGAGGTGGCATAGCAGCACTGCTGCACAGATTCACCGTTCTGGGCTTGAATATCATATACAATACAATTTATTTTTTGTACAGACCAAAATCACACAAGAAGTGCCGCAATGGGCCCCCCAGCCTTGACTCTCTACGAAGACAAGTACAAACTCCCAAAAAAAAACCTTGTAGGGAAAAAAATGGAAGAAACCTTGGGAAAGGCAGTTCAAAGAGAGACCCCTTTCCAGGGATGTTGGGCGTGCAGTGAGTGTCAAAAAGAAGGTGTCAATATCTAGTCAATGTCCTTGTTCACCAATATCTGCATAGGTTTCCATTCAGACACTCCCTCCAACATTTCCAAATAGGTGCAGTTTAACTGGCAACTCCAAACTGAACCCAGCGTGATGCCCCAGAATGGACTAGCACTTCATCTGGGACTGTTTCCTGGCCTGCACAGGCTCAAGTCCCCCCAATCCTGAATTGGATTAATGAGATTTGAGAATTGTATAGTGTGGTATCCTTGAAAATGTGTGCCACTCTTCTGTAGCACCATCCATAATAATGTACATTAGATCCCCTTCATGATATAATTTTACATTTATTTGCTTAGCTGACGCTTTTATCCAAAGCGACTTACAAAACAAGTAAACAATTGAGTAACATTAGGCTAGGGCCTGTTCAGCAAGTGTAATAGGATAGGTAACTAAAGTTGATTGGCACAAGTGAAGATGTAATAACTCCTACTTTTACAATCACTAAAGCAATTACATTTAAACAAAATAACCAAGAATATAAAGTACTGCAGCAGAAAGTTTTTTTTTTTCTCCTTCTTCTTCTTTTCAATTAAACAGATATTCACAGAACAGATGGGTCTTCATTTGCTTCTTAAATACGTTGAGGGAGTCAGCAGTTCAGGTGGAGGTGGGCAGCCCGTTCCACCAACTCGGAACTAAGCATGAAAAGAGTCTGGATTGAGACTTTATGCCACGTAATTTTAAAGTTTGAGATAAACGTAAAACAAGCAGATCTCTCACAGTTGTTCTCTGCACACACAGAATAAATGATTTAATGGTGGCTTCATTGTATCCAGCACTGCTGGAATAGGCCTCCTTGTAATCTTAAACTAGACATAAATAGTCAGAAAATGGATTATTGGATGGACTTTATAGAGTATATATTGAATGGTGCCTTTTACCCTGTCCCGTCAGAACATTCAAGGTCTCCATTACCCTAAGCAGGTTCAACAGTAGTATACCAACATACAGCCATATATAAAACTCAGACCGTAACATAAGGCTGGAGAAGTGTCACTCTGCCATCCAGCTATTGTGGTTGATAAAAGGCTTTAAGTTTTTAATAGAATACACAAACATTCAGTTATGAATGAACTTACAACAAAAGCGAATTCTGATGCACAGTTTTGAAGATTTAACTCATTTTTTGAGCCTATCATTCATTCTGCCAGCCTACTAAGGCGTCAAGCCAGCAGCACATTTGCCTTCTTTTTCAGTCATGTTCTTCTTTTCGTTCTTCCCTGGTGTCAGCTAAACGATATGCTGTAAAAGCATTCAGTAAAAAGACAGCCTGGCATATGGGCAGTTATACAGCGTACAGAGAGCATTGTAGCAGAGTTAGCTAATTAATTCCTGCTGAACACATAATTCCCTGTAGCCTGGCACAGAGCAAAAGAGGGCTTCATCAAATCATTTGTAACATTTAATCATTCTTTGTACCATACAAAAGGCACAATATGAGAACAAATCGATATGAAGTGCATCCATATGCATAACACCTTTTAAAGAGCTGGAATCTTCAGTAACATTCATGAAAGTTCAAGAACATCTCACAATGTAAATCAAGCTTCATGGAGAATTGAATGTTATCACAGATGGAGCCTTCCATTCCCTGGCCTGGGTAAGATAGCACAGGACTCATAAATTAGACTCGCATCTGACAATTTCTGAAGATATTTTAGATAAGTGTAAATCCTAAAATATCTGTAAACTACTATAGCCACAAAGAAACACAGTTTTTGTTAAAAATTCAACGAATGCTACAAACACAATTTTGCTATAGGTAAGAAATTCAAAATGAAGGAGTCCTGATTAAATGATTGACCTGACCTGTCACAGCAAACAGCATTCTTATGGATTCATTTCATCTATTTTTCCTTTTCAGGATCATGGTGTGCCATCACCGTACTCCTGGCAGCGCCATCACCAGACAAGGTAGCCCAGTGGTTCTCAACCTGTGGGGCGGGACCCCTAGGGGGGCACGAAGTAACAAAAAAGGGGGCACGAAGATGTGAAAAAAAAAAACAAGAATCGAAAATATGAAAAAAACATCTGTTGAAACCAAAACAAATGAACTTAAACTACATTCTGATACTAAACAAATAAATATAGAGTAAATGTCGATAAAAGTTAAGTAGGTATGATAAAATATGCATCTACATTTCAAAAAAATGTTAGGGGGGGGCGTGATTAAAACTGTTATGAAAACTCGGGTCGCAAATACTTAAAGGTTGAGAAACGCTGAGGTAGCCCATAAAAGTACAAAAAAAAGCTGATTTAGGGCGGCCAATCCACCTATATACAATAAATAACGTCTGTGGACATCTTATTCCAACGCCTTAGGCATTATTTTGCAGTTGGTCCCCATTTTTGTAATTAAACAGCCTCCACTATTCCATAAGATTTTAGATTGTTTCGGTGAGAATTATGTTCCCATTCAACCTAAAGGGGATTTGTGAAGTCAGGTACTGATGTTGAATGAGAAAACGTGGCTCACAGTCACCATTCCAATTGATCGCAAAGGTGTTCATTAGGGTTGAGGTCAGGGCTCTGTGCAGACCACTCAAGTTCTTCCATCCATGTCTTTATAGACCTGGCTTTGTGCACAGGAACCAAAGGGCCTTGCTCAAACCCTAAAAAGCAGCCCCAGGCCATTATCCCTCCTCCACCAATCTTTACAGTAGGCACTATATGATCCAGAAGTGAGAACTCTCCAGGCACCTGCCAGATTCATCTACCAGACTTGAAGATAGTAAAGTGTGAATCATCATTCGAGAAAAAGCCAAAGGTTACATACATGCTTTGCACCATTTCAGCCAAAGCTTGGTATTGGGCATAGTGATCTTAGGCTTGTGGTCAGCTGCTCAGCCATGAAAATACATTTTGTGAAGCTCCCAACACAGGTTTTTGGGCTGATGTCATTTCAAGAGACATTCTGGAACTCTGTTGGCGAGTGTTGCTACAAAGAAGAGAGGAGTTGTACGTGTTAAGCTAAGCGCTTCAGCACTGGACAGTCCTACTCTGTGATTTTGTGTGGTCTAAGACTTTGTGGCTGAACTCTTTGCTCCTTGATGCTTCAACTTCATAATGATAGCACTGATAGTTGCTAGGTCCAGCAGACCAGAAATATCACATACTGTATTGACTTGTGGCAAAGGTGAAGTTCTATGACTGTGCCCTGTTTAAAGTCAGTAAGCTCTTCAGTATGACCCTTACATCTGCTAATGTTTGTCAATGGTGACTAGATTGCATGGCTATGTACTTGATCGTATACAGTTGTTCAAAATAGATGTGTCTGAAACACCTGAACTCGATCATTTGGGGGAGCGTCCAGGCGCATTTGGCCTTATAATGTATATATACATTGCATATACATACTGTATAATGTATGCACATAAGCTGTGAAAGGCAATCCATTTGGAATTGATTTGCTACCAATCAAGCATTCATTGTTCATGACACAAGTCGGGTCAAAAGATGTCCTGGTAGAGAGACCTCTGGCATTGACCACACTTGTGATCATTGTAGTTACAGTGTGCTGCAACCATAAGGGGCATTAGGCCATATTCAGAGTGTCTTTTAAATGGTATGTTTTCTCAGTTTGATGGGTGAGAGCAAGGGGGTACTGTGTGCACTATTCAAATATTTCCAGCTAGGGATTTATTTCTGTTTATTTATGCTCACCAAGAACCAGGGGGATATTGCAATGACGTTAACCAGGAAGTACTTAGGAGTCAGGACGACGGAAACCCGCACATGAAGAAGGCGTTTGACCCGGAGACGTAATACTTCCAGGTCAGGGATTATAAAAAGGACTATGGGAAACCCATCAGATCGAGCCAGAGTTGGGAGGTAGAGGACGGAGCTGCTGGGAGTGGAGGATTGTGTTTATTATTACTGCTTATTGTATTGATTTATTACTTGAGAATTGTGAAGAGTACGGTGCTTTGTGCACTTTATTTAAGAAAATATTAAAAGAATCTTCCTGTGCTTTACAAGTGTGTCTGGGACGTCTGTCTGGTGAGTTCAACGGGACGAAAGCGACCCCTAGCGTCCACTATATATATATATATATATATATATATATATATATATATATATATATATATATATTTATTGTGGTAGATAAGGGCTGCTCTCGCTCCCTTGAACCCCTGTCCATGACTCCAGACACCAGACAAAGGTCTTTTAAATGGTATGTTTTCTCAGTTTGATGGGTGAGAGCAAGGGGGTACTGTGTGCACTATTCAAATATTTCCTGGTCTTTTAGGAGACGTTTGCCTTCACTACAGGAACTATAGAAGGATGACACCATGGATCTTGGAAGGTATGTCAGGTATATACCTAAAAGCAGTTCCAGTCTGGGGTTTAAAAGCCCTTTACAACCTTGTGGACATTGAAATTTGAGGAGAGGGAGGAAAAGAGTCTACAGAAAGACATAAAGGCTAAGGAAGGTTGTTAAAGGAGTGGTGCATTATGTGAGTAAATGCTCTATGAACCTTTCCAGATAGAGCTGGGCGCAAAACCTGTTAATAGGTAGCCCCAGTGGGGCAGCTAGGGATTTATTTCTGTTTATTTATGTGTTGATTTTAGGCCTCTTTCTTAGCGTTAATATTTCGTTAACAAAATACCATTTTTTATTTCATTGGTCTCCTTGGTAATTGTTCTGGGTTTAGGGATGACACAACACACAAGAGTTCCTCCTACTGGCCACAACACCCATGCTGTCTTTACATTTGCTTAATTCCTTGGGAAGTATTTACCTTTTACTTGCATCTGAATTGATATAATCCGCAATGACTCGTTGCTGAAGATGGATTTCTTTTTCTAAATTTCTAATAGGTTTTTGAAAATCACTGTCTATAAGATGGCAGGATATGGTATCATCAGTCCCCCTGGTGAAAGCAACAATATTAATGCAATGCGGCTTCTGTGTCAGAATTCCGAATCCAAAGGCTTGTAATTGTCAAAGAATGCGGTATAGAGTTAAATCTCTTAATACCCGTGATAAAGTCTAAACAGCAGAATGTCAGTAGTCTCCAGAATCAATTAGACAGCATGCTAGGCCACTATGTGGTGCTATTGAAGTGCCAATTTAAAATGAAATGTCGGAAATCTCACTATCTGTTTTGTATCAACTAATTGATTTAATCTGAATTATTAACAAAAAGAGCTAAGAGATTCAGAAATAGAGCTTTACATTTGTGCATTACTTTGAATTTCTCCACATAGGTTTGCTGTCATCTGGTTGAATTTTTCTCCATTTTTAACTCTCACGTCTAAGGTACTACAACTGCAATGTGAGACGATGAAGTACAAGTCCTTGAATCTTTTTACATTTCAAATGAAAATGAGACACTTTCATATTGCCAGAAAGGTAAAACAACAGTGATTTGTTCTGTTAAGAGAGTTTCCCCTCTGGCTGTGAGACTGTGCGCACGAATGATGGATGGATGGAAAGGCCAACACTGAGTACACCAGACAAGTTGGATTCAAACCCTGGAGGACAAAAATGAACAGGAAATCTCATTATTCTTTAGAGGGTGCAGCTTACGCGATGGAGAGGCTAATAGGGATGTATATATGCAGGCAGCCAAATGAAACCACTTTAATAGAGGTAGGCTTATACAGTATCTTTAAATCAGCATACTGTATATTAAAAAATGAACATTGTTCAATAATAGAAACAGAAATATAATACTGCACTGTTTCTTGATGGAACTTTTTTAATTCTTAGCAGATCAATAACTTTCAAAATGGGTAAAGCTGTGGCCTGTAATGCCTGCAGACTGCATTTCTCTCTCAGGGGTTAATTAACTTTCTTTACACTACCATAGAATCACATGTATATATAAAAAGTGTATGTATATATATATATATATATATATATATATATATATGTGTGTGTGTATATGTATATATATATATATATTTATATATATATATATATTTACTGTGTATATGCTGTATGCATGATACACTGTTTATATGTGCATGTGATTCCATGGTAGTATAAAGTAAGTTGATTAAGGCCATAATGGATGGACTGGGAGAACAGGGAGCAGTTCTTTTCCCCGCAAACAGATGGCAATGTTTTTCAGGCATGTGAGACTATACTGTATATATATATATATATATATATATATATATATATATATATATATATATAGTGATGGACGGTCGCCATTTCAGTCCGGCCAGGATGGCCCTCAAATGAAGAAAACAGTCTTTGCAGGACAATACATCCACTAGCACGCTAGATTGCAGCTCCCCTCGATGGAAATGGTTACCCGGACCCCCGCAAGGCAGCATGGGACATGGAGTCCAGTTCTTTAGGCCTGTTGGGTGCTGTGGGTGCTGCCAGGGGGAGCTCACCAAGAACCAGGGGGATATTGCAATGACGTTAACCCGGAAGTACTTAGGAGTCAGGACGACGGAAACCCGCACATGAAGAAGGCGTTTGACCCGGAGACGTAATACTTCCAGGTCAGGGATTATAAAAAGGACAATGGGAAACCCATCAGATCGAGCCGGAGTTGGGAGGTAGAGGACAGAGCTGCTGGGAGTGGAGGATTGTGTTTATTATTACTGCTTATTGTATTGATTTATTACTTGAGGATTGTGAAGAGTACAGTGCTTTGTGCACTTTATTTAAGAAAATATTAAAAGAATCTTCCTGTGCTTTACAAGTGTGTCTGGGACGTCTGTCTGGTGAGTTCAACGGGGCGAAAGCGACCCCTAGCGTCCACTATATATATTATATATATATATTGTGGGAGATAGGGGCTGCTCTCGCTCCCTTGAACCCCTGTCCATTACTCCAGACACCAGATAAATGTCCAAATGTTGACTTTATTTAATCGCCACAGTGCACAAAGCACACTCTCCACCACAATACTCATATAATCAATCACAAATAAACACAATAATACAATCCTCCAGCTCCCAGACGCGTTGCCACCCTTCCACCCAGCTCAGCTCGCTGTCTGGGAGCTCCCACAGTCCTTTTATATCTCCTGACCCGGAAGTGTTCCCAATCCCCAGTCCATGTGATTCTCAATCACTTCCGGGTCAGGTAAAAGTTCTTTTCTTCAACCCGGAAGCTCTTCCTATGACGAACTTCCAGGTCATAGGGCACAAAGAAATCTTTGGTCCTCCCTGCAGCTCCCTCTTGTAGCCCCCATGGCATCCAGCAGGGCGGTGCATAAAAACTCCATTGTCCATGATGCCCTACTGGTCTTCTGGGGACCTTCATGCTGCAAGGAGGGCTCCACCTGGCGGTTTGGGGGTATTGGCCAGGATAAACGACTGGCCATCCTCCATTATATATATATATATATATATATATATATACTGTATATTTATATATATATATAAATACATACATATATATATATATATATGTCACTAGTGTTTCTGGAATTAAAAGAAAGTCGGGGCTTACTACTGCATAACTAGCATGATTTATACAGTACATTTGTATTTTAACATTAGAGCTGGAAGCTAGCATGGTGGTACATGGGCTGTTGTAACTGTGCACTGTGATTTTGCGTTCAGTGTTTTGTTTTGTGTGCTGATACTTGTTATAACGTGTTTTATTTTATTTAGGCTTCATTTGTAAGATTTTGAATGCTCTTCTAATGTCTCAGCTCCAGTTTACCAGAGACGTGAGCGCAGTTAGCTGGTATTTCTACATTTGTCTGGTCTAGTGGGTGAGAGTGTGTGTATAAGTGTGTTGTGCCTTGGACTGGCTCCCTGTCCAAGGATGATTCCAGTCTGATGCTTACATGATACGGGATTTAGTAAATGGATGGCTATAATTCTGTCTGCACATACTGTATCACAGTCTTTGTGGAGCTGACACATTCTCCCGATGTGCATGTACATTTTTCTTCAGGTACTCCATATCCCAATAGAGAAAAATCTATTGGTATATTTAAATTTGCCCAGTCAATGTGTGCACCCCACCATGAATTGGGCCTTCTCCCTGTAATCTTCAATTTGATAATTTGGACTCCGAAAATGGACGGACAGGCATTGTAAATGTGTATGGGTCTTATAAGTGACAATGTAAAATACTACAATGAACAGGCCACTGCTCCCTGCATTGCAATGGGTAAGGACCAAGCTCATGCCCAACACAACTGGATAAGCAGATTATGACACAAATGTGATCCATACGATAAACACTTTGTCTTATTGAATACGGATTGCCTTTCTCTCATACTGTACAGTATGTCTAGCAAGATGCATCATCTCCCTTTTATCCAGCCTGTGTTCTCAAATATCAAAATATGAGATGTTGTCCAGCTCGAGGGCGATCCCTCAATCTTTTTTACATCACTGGACTTGAGTCTGGTTCAAGCAAGACTGGAAGTACAGATCACTACACTCTTAAAAAACAACATATTTCAATTTAATCTAATGACTGTGCTACCCTATATTTATTTTAAGTGCTGCATTTTAAGAAATATTTGATGAACAGTGTAGCAAGACTATTAATAGACAATGTTCAAGTACCAAAAGGGCAAGCAGATAAAAAATGCATTTTAAATTTTCTTTGTTTGAAAATGATTAATTTCAGCATTAACAAAATATACTTTAAATCTATGATACTATTACATAACCTTCCCTGCAATATACTGACACCTTATCCAGGGTTCATTTATGCCTTGTGCCCATTGTTGCTGAGATATGGTCCAGCCACCACGGCGATCCTGAATTAGATTAAGCAGGTTTGAGAATAACATGATGTGATATTATATAACACTTTATAATATTAGTCTCTACTTAAAATGCTTAGTTATTTATAGAGAGTATTAAACCACTTTTCACACCTACATGCAACTAAATTGAAAACCTGAAGACAGATAAATGTAAGGATTAATCCATCTTCTTAGAAATTAGTATTATTATATTTTAAATAATTAAGCTTATAACACCCTCCACAATAAAGAAGGGGAGGGAGGACTCTGCCGTTCGTCTTTACGGCAATAAGTTATGAAGAACTGAATTATGAGACATTTCAGAGGTAGTGCAGGAATCACAAGCACAAACAGGGTGGTCACGGATTAAACTTTGTGTGTCCCGTTGTGGTGGGAACAGCAGGGCACTGCTGACTGGCCTTGTTTCGCTTCAAGTAAAGCTCTACTCACATAGGCACTCTTGTAAATTACAAATATTAGGAACACCTGTAAACCTGCTTATCCATGCAATGATCTAATCAGCCAATCATGTAATAGCAGTGTCATGCATACAGCATAAAATCATGCACATACAGGAGTTTCAGATAATGTTCACATCAAACACTAGAATGCAGAATTAAATGTGATTTTAATTGTGGCATGATTGTTGGTGCCAGACAGGCTGGTTTGAGTACAGTGATCCCTTGCTATATCGCACTTCGACTTTCGCGGCTTCACTCCATCGCAGATTTTAAATGTAAGCATATCTAAATATGGTTCGCGGATTTCTGCGGTCAATAGGTCTTTTAATTTAAGGTACATGCTGCCTCAGTTGGTTTGCCCAGTTGATTTCATACAAGGAACGCTATTGGCAGAGGGCTGAGAAGCTACCCAATCAGAGCACGTATTACATATTAAATAAAACTCCTCAATGATATACGATATGCTTCCCGCACGGTGATTCGCATACTTAAAAGCCCAAACGGCACGTATTGATTTTTGATTGTTTGCTTTTCTCTCTCACTCTCTCTGACATTCTCTGCTCCTGACGGAGGGGGGTCTGTTCGCACACTGGCCTAGAGGATACGGACGCTCCTCTAAAAAATGCTGAAAGACTACCTTCACATCGCTCCCTTCCTTGCAGCTGCTTTGTCCAGCGGTGCTTCGCATACTTAAAAGCACCTATTGATTTTTAATTGTTTGCTTTTCTCTCTCTGTCTCTCTTTCTCACAGTCTCTGCTCCTGACGAGCACTCCTTTGAAGAGGAAGATATGTTTGCAATCTTTTAATTGTGAGAAAGAACTGTCATCTCTGTCTTGTCATGGAGTACAGTTTAAACATTTGACTAAAGGGTGTTAGTTCATGTCTAGAGGGCTCCAATAATGTTAAAAAACATATTTAGAAAGTCGTAAACAGGTTCTCTATACTCTAACTGCGAAAATATTCGTTTTCTAAATAAAGAATCCTACTTCGCGGAAATTCATTTATCGGTAGAGTCTGGAACGGGTTAACCGTGATAAACAATGGTTTACTGTATTTTTTTTTTTTGCAACATTTCTTTATTTATTTGTTGTGTTCTACATATATGTCTGCACTGGAGGGGATGCTTTTAATATCATTATACATGTGTATAGTGACAATAAAAATGTATTCATTCATTCATGTATTACTCATTAACAAATGCATTACTAAGATTACAGTTGAGAAAGATCAGTTAGGTTCTTGTCTGCCATTGTTCTGGCTGGCTTACATACCGTCAGGGGTGCATGTTTAAAAATATTGACTGATTCAAGATGAGAGGTCCATAGAGTGTCTGGTCAAGAACTTACAACAGGTGAAACACAAGCCAGAGACAGTGGAATACGAGTATAAACACCTCAACATCCCTGGTAAATGGGCAGATAGATTTTTGAGAGGAAATATGAGGACGAGGCCACAGCTATGTCTCATATCAGCTCAAAAATCAAAATGAACTTTTCATAGCACAACACACCCCTAAACATGTTACTGTATTCAGCGTAGCATTTTAAATTGTGGCCCATGTCTTCTAACTCTAGCCTGCGCGCTGATTGTGTGAGAGTGACATGTCTGTCTGTATCTGAGTACTATGGTTTTACATCTACTTACTGGCAACGTGCAGGCTCTTTCTGACCATTTTTATGTGACCCATATAAGTGAGTGTGGGTGTGTGAGTGTACCACGTGATGGACCGTCACCGCACCTAGAAATGGTCCCTACCTTGTGTCTAGTGCTGCCCTAAACTCTAGACTGTAATTAACGGGTCTAGAAAATGGGTGGATGGCTATGCTCTGTAACATATGCAGCAGCCACATCTTCTGAAACTGGAAGCTTGCGGGAGTACAGATAGATAGTACGTACTAAACTTAAACACACATGCATACACATTACTAGGAAAAGAAAAATAAAGACGTACAGGGACATTAAAACTCCACTCTCTTACACTTCAAAAGAAGAAAAAAATGTAGGAGTATCTGTCAGATCAGTAATTGGATGTCTGATGTTTTACTGTTAAATTCATAACGTCTGAAAGATACATGCCTAGAGCCAGAACAAGTCTGATGCCATTGAGAGATTATTGCTATTCAGTAAGCATCAGACGCAAGACTGTACAACAAGTTGCTTGCTGTAAACGACATTAATTCCAAAGCCCCCTCAGCTTCTTATTGCTTATTCTTCCAACTTATGCAAAGATTATTCTAAAGCCGTTAAACCATTCTATTCTTTGTAGGTGTTGTTGTTCAGCAAATGTTAACTTATAAAAAAAAAGAGACTCTCACAGTATAGTGCCCCTTTAAATCAGCCCCCAGAACTTCTCAAAATGGCATTATAGAGCAGCAGTAATTAGAATTGCTGCCACTGGGCTCCAGCATACTGGGTTTGAATCTGGTGTGGATTTTGTATGTTCTCCAATGTCCATGGGGCTTTTAACCTTGATGACTTTATTTTTTCTCACGTCAAACTCACTTCTATTCTGCTTCAACGTGTGAATAAAAACATCTCACAAACATACAGTGGTGTGAAAAACTATTTGCCCCCTTCCTGATTTCGTATTCTTTTGCAGGTTTGTCACACAAAATGTTTCTGATCATCAAACACATTTAACCATTAGTCGAATATAACACAAGTAAAAACAAAAAGCAGTTTTTAAAATGATGGTTTTTATTATTTAGGGAGAAAAAAAAATCCAAACCTACATGACCCTGTGTGAAAAAGTAATTGCCCCTTGAACCTAACAACTGGTTGGGCCACCCTTAGCAGCAATAACTGCAATCAAGCGTTTGCGATAACTTGCAATGAGTATTTACAGCGCTCTGGAGGAATTTTGGCCCACTCATCTTTGCAGAATTGTTGTAATTCAGCTTTATTTGAGGCTTTTCTACCATGAACCCCCTTTTTAAGGTCATGCCATAGCATCTCAATTGGATTCAGGTCAGGACTTTGACTAGGCCACTCCAAAGTCTTCATTTTGTTTTTCTTCAGCCATTCAGAGGTGGATTTGCTGCTGTGTTTTGGGTCATTGTCTTGTTGCAGCACCCAAGATCGCTTCAGCTTGAGTTGATGAACAGATGGCTGGACATTCTCCTTCAGGATTTTTTGGTAGACAGTCGAATTCATGGTTCCATCTATCACAGCAAGCCTTCCAGGTCCAGAAGCAGCAAAACAACCCCAGACCATCACACTACCATAACCATATTTTACTGTTGGTATGATGTTCTTTTTCTGAAATGCTGTGTTCCTTTTACGCCAGATGTAACGGGACATTTGCCTTCCAAAAAGTTCAACTTTTGTCTCATCAGTCCACAAGGTATTTTCCCAAAAGTCTTGGCAATCATTGAGATGTTTCTTAGCAAAATTGAGACGAGCCCTAATGTTCTTTTTGCTTAACAGTGGTTTGCGTCTTGGAAATCTGCCATGCAAGCCGTTTTTGTCCAGTCTCTTTCTTATGGTGGAGTCGTGAACACTGACCTTAATTGAGGCAAGTGATGCCTGCAGTTCTTTAGACGTTGTCCTGGGGTCTTTTGTGACCTCTCGTCTCTGCGCTCTTGGGGTAATTTTGGTCGGCCGGCCACTCCCGAGAAGGTTCACCACTGTTCCATGTTTATGCCATTTGTGGATAATGGCTCTCACTGTGGTTCGCTGGAGTCCCAAAGCTTTAGAAATGGCTTTATAACCTTTACCAGACTGATAGATCTCAATTACTTCTGTTCTCATTTGTTCCTGAATTTCTTTGGATCTTGGCATGATGTCTAGCTTTTGAGGTGCTTTTGGTCTACTTCTCTGTGTCAGGCAGCTCCTATTGAAGTGATTTCTTGATTGAAACAGGTGTGGCAGTAATCAGGCCTGGGGGTGGCTACGGAAATTGAACTCAGGTGTGATACACCACAGTTAGGTTATTTTATAACAAGGGGGCAATTACTTTTTCACACAGGGCCATGTAGGTTTGGATTTTTTCTCCCTAAATAATAAAAACCATCATTTAAAAACTGCATTTTGTGTTTACTTGTGTTATATTTGACTAATGGTTAAATGAGTTTGATGATCAGAAACATTTTGTGTGACAAACATGCAAAAGAAGAAGAAATCAGGAAGGGGGCAAATAGTTTTTCACACCACTGTAAACATAGTGCCCGACTGTTCAATCATTTTTGGAGGTTTGTTCATTGACTGACAAAGACATGTGTGGTACGTTAAACATCAGCCCTAAGCTGGTGTTCTGTAAGTGAGTGTGAATACGCCCTGCTCATTAGTTCTGGGTGGGTAACAAAATGGAGAGATGAAGTACTGTCACGTGTCAACGTGTCTTTATAAAATGTTGCAATGCATGTAAAATTGACGTGTCGGTGAACTGAGCTTTCACTTTAAAATATGGAATGAATTATCTAAATCCTACTCCTGCATCATTTTTAGTGCCTTTCACAGTCACCTCAATCCCGAAATTTCTGAGCTCAACACCTTCTAAATCATGCAGCGGTTCATTTCATTTGCAGGCTGTAATTCTTGAAATTTTCGAGAAAGGTGTTATATTTGATACATTCATTTTTAGAATTGAACTATTATATTAGCACAATTTAATCTCAGAGTGGTTTGCTACAGAAAATGATTTGGTCAAGTTGGTGAATGATTGATAAAAATTCCCATAATAGTTGTAGCCGTAGGCGCATCCAACTGTTTTCATTACTGTCGGCAATCATATGCATATTAAAGGGACAAAGAGATGCCACAGAATAAATGAAACACAATTCTCTGCTGCTTCAACATGTGAATTAAACATTTAAAGACACATGAGCGGTCCGTGACTCTCCAATACTTTTTTGGAGTTTGTTTTTTATATTCCCTGCTAGAACTACTTCAATCAAAAAGACAGCTGACAGTAATTTTAAATGTATTTGGTTCTTGGGAGAAATCTTCTAAAGAGGAAGAGAAGTGTCTGTCACAAACTTGATATAAGGTCGATGGGTGGATGATGTATAAATCCACTATTGAACTTGCATAATCCAGATGAGAATTTGTGTATATATACAGTATTGTAGTGACCCGGCCTCCAGCGCTGGCGGCGTGATGCATTGTGGGTAATTTATGTAAAAGCATTGTGGATAATTTATGTAAAAGCTTATTGTTGTGTTAAATTAACAAGGTAATCGAATTGTTTGTCCTGATGTAATTGTTGTATGTGTTTGTGCTCAACTGGTGGGGTGGGTTTGGGTTATCGCCGTCCGGGGTTGTTAAATTGTAAATAATTACCATCAATAAGAAAGATGGCTTCGTTAATGACCTTGGCAATGGCTATGCAATGAGTTTGAGCTTTGTTTTCTGACTATCTGTTCTAATAAAGAGATACAACAGGACAGAGCTGTGTATTGCTAAGATTTCATCTAAGCAATTATTGCCGAGACACTCGGAGTCGTGCGGTGTATGGGACACAAGTGCTCGCTACTTAAAGAGCTGCGTGCATAACGCTGGCAGTCCGCTAGCCGACAGCTTGGGAGAAGTGCACGGCAGAATTCGGCTCTAAAAACTTTAAGACTCAACCACGGGTCGCTACAGTATATATAGCTCTCTATTATAAAAAGAAATCCTGGAAAGCAAAAGCAAGGTGACGATACGTGATCTTCTCGGAAGTTCTCAAAAGACATTTAAAAGACCCGCGAGACAAAAGAGACTTGCCACGGAGCGTCTCGAGGGGACCGTAAACATGAGACTTGGTGCCAAGAGACTGTCCCAGGGCCGTCTCACGGGCACATGGAACATGAGATTCTTGCAAGACACGCCCTACTTCCAAGAGATATCTTGCATCAAAAAACAATCAGTCGTGTAAAAGCACGTAGTGCACACAGATCATGTGCTCTCAACACATATAAAGCGTATAAGAACAATACGGAGAATACAGAAAAAAAGGCAGATAAGAGATTATGAAACCAGTAAAATTCAAAAGTATTGCAGCGCCCCAGCCAGGTTGCGGCCTTTTTGGTTTTAAGTGACTGATTGGTCCGATTGAGGGAGGGAGGAGTACAGCACGGAAGACTGATAGCGGGGTATTGATTGATGCGGTAAGTGGGGGCGAGACGTGGGGGATGAGGGATTGGAGAGGGTGCTAGAAAAATGTGTGTTTGGGGTTACGAAGTCGGCGATTGTTCAAGTAAAACTTTTGTGACACTTTATCATGTCAGTCGCTACAGTATCAAAGAAAAGATAAAAAAGATCACATTACCGCAAAACAAAAGGTGATTAATCATCAGAACCAGGTGTAATTGAAAAATGAGCAGGACAAATCGAGATCAGAAATAAAAGGCAAAGAGTACACAACAAAGTCTTTTCGCATTTGCATCATTATTATGCACAAAACGTGGATTTGCACAATAATAGATCATACGCTATGAGAATATGTGGTCCCGCAACAGTTAAAGCAAAGACAAGTTGAATTTCAAAGAATACACGATTCGGTCAGATGTATATTTATGATCACGGAGAAGCAATGCAAATTTTAACAGTCAAAAAGAAAGGTAATGTATATATTTTATGGAATAACATTTTACACACCAAAGGAAATTGTGATATGCCATTCGTATTAAATGTTTACAGTTTCCTGTAAGAATAGCTTTTGCTATGACAATTAATAAATCACAGGGACAAACATTAGAAAAAGTCAGATTATTTATTAGCGAAACAGAAACAATATTCACTCACGGGCAGTTATACGTTGCGTTGTCATAATGTGTCTCCAAAAAATATTGTTTTTAATGAAGCTTTAAAGTAAAAGTGCAAATAATGAAATTGAAACAATTCCAAAGAAAAAAAATTGAAATTGTATATCCGATTAACCAAACACAGGGGTTGGCGAGCGAAGCCCCCTAGCATACATAAAGCATCGAGTCCTCTTCAATTTTTTGAACATTTTGTTATGTTGCAGCCTAATGCTAAAATCTCACATCAAGGAACACTTAATACCAAAAAATGACAAAGCGAAAACAGAATTTTTGCAAATTTACTAAAAATCCAAAAACTGAATTATCACATTGACAAGTATTTAGACCCTTTGCCATGACACTTGAAATTTGGCTGGGGTACATCTTATTCTAGCGATCATCAATGGGATGTTTCTACACTTTGGTTGAAGTCCACCAGTGTGTAGTTCAATTGATTGGACACTATTATGAAAAGGACATACTTGTGTAAAGAAGGCTCCACAGCTGAAAATCAGTACCAGAGGAAAAAAAAACCAAGCCATGAGATTGAAGGAATCACCTGCAGAACTTAGAGACAGGATTGTGTTGAGGCACAAATCTGGAGAAGGTTCTAAACATTTCTGCAGTATTGATGGTTTCTAAAAGCATAGTGACCTCCATAATTCTTAAATGGAATAGGTTTGGAGCAACCGTGACTCTTCCTAGAGCTGGAAACCCGGCCAAACTAAGCAAAGGTGGGAGAATGGCCCATTATTGTAAGAAAGGTGTTCAAGAACCTTATGATCACTCTGGATGAACCTGTGTGGAGAGAGTTTCAAAAGGACCACTACCACTGCAAGACTCCACTCACTTGGGCTTTATTGCAGAGTGGTCAGAAGACACATGAAAGCCTGTACAAAAGTTTGTAAAAAGGCACCTAAAGGACACTCAGACTGTGAGAAACCAGATTCTGATGAAACCAAGATTAAGATCTGACAAAATCATGATTAGCATCATCGCCTGCGCAATACCATTCCAAAGATGAGGCATGGTGGGACTGGTACCAACATCTTGATGTGGGGATGTTTTTCAGTGGCATGTCCTAGAGAGGGTTGAGAGGAACCCAAACGGAACAAGGTACAGAGGTATCTTTAACGAAATCCTGCTCCAGAATACTCTGGACTGGGTCAAAGGCAACGCAGGAGTGGCTTAGGGACTGCTCTGGGAAAATCCTTGATTTGCCCCGCCAGAGCACGGACTTAAACCCATTGGAACATCTCTGAAAACACCTAAAAATAACTGTCCACAAACAGTCTCTATTCAACATGATAGATAGAGCTTAAGAGGATCTGTAGTGGAAAATGGCAGCAAATCCCCAAATCCAGGAAAGTGAAACTTGTCACTTTATACCCAAGAAGACTCCTGGCTGCAATTGCTGCCAAAGGTGCTTCAGCAATGTACTAAGTAAATGGTCTAAATACTTGGGTCAATTTGATATTTCAGTATTTTTTATTTTAAATACATTTTCAAAATGTTTAAAAATACTTTTTAATTTATTATTCTGCAGTACTGAGTGTTGCTTGTTGTGAATTTAAATGATTTTAGCACAAGGCTGCAACATAATAAAATGTGTAAAAGGTGAAGAGGTCTGAATACTTTCTGAAACGATGATAGATGGATAGATAGACTGGAGTGCCTTCTCAGGGTTGGGAGCAAGATCCTGCCCCAAGTGGAGGAGTTCAAGTATCTTGGGGTCTTGTTCACGAGTGAGGAAAGAAAGAAGCGTGAGACAGACAGGCGGATCAGTGCGGCGTGCACAGTGATGCGGGCTCTGCATTGGTCTGTCATGGTGAAAAAGGAGCTGAGCCGTAAGACAAAGCTCTCAACTTACCAGTCGATCTACATTCCTATCCTCACCTATGGACATGAGCTATGGGTAGTGAACGAAAGAACGAGATCGCGAATGCAAGCGGCCGAAATGAGTTTCCTCCGCAGGGTGTCTGGGCTTTCCCTTAAAGATAGGGTGAGAAGCTCAGTCATCCAGGAGGAGCTCAGAGACGAGTCAGAAATAGGTGGCTCGGGTATCTGATCAGGATACCTCCTGGACGCCTTCCTGGTGAGGTGTTCCGGGCACGTCCAACCGGGAGGAGGCCCCGGGGGCAGACCAAGGACACGCTGGAGGGACTATGTCTCTCGGCTGGCCTGGAAACACCTCGGGATTACCCCGGATGAGCTGGAAGAAGTTGATGGGGAGAGAGAAGTCTGAGTATCTCTGCTCAAGCTGCTGCACCCGCAACCTGATCTTGGATAAGTGGAAGAGGATGGATGGATGGATAGATAGACAGATAAATAGCACTATATTTATCCGAAGCGGAAAATTAATAAATAAATATTATAACAAACAAATGCACAACAGGATTAAAAAATGAAAGAAATCATCTGACTCGACTAAAGATAAATAGAGCAGTGCCACAGTGAGGCATTGTAAAGGCGTACTGCCATAGCTGAAGAGGAGCGCCTATAGCATTTCCTGCCATACTTTCTGCTAAGACATAAAGGACCACAGATTCTTTTCATGTCTGCATGGGTTTGTACCCCCATTTCCTCAAAATGCAAATGGGCAAAATTGCCAAAGTTTCATTAGCAATTCCAAGTTGGTCCTGTGCGGGTGTGTGCATGAGTGGGTATTGTGGTGGAGTGGCACACAGTTCACCGTTAATTCCTGTGCAACTGTTACGGTTTGGGGTTGCTTTGCAGCTTGCAGCCATCAACTCAGCTATGAATTATGCATCACATCAAAGTGTGCTTAAGCAGAATGTGAGGCCATCTGTCCGAAAGTTAAAGTTAAATGTTAAACGGACCTTTTAATATGATAATGATCCGAAGCTCACTTTCAAACCCACCAATGAATAAGTCAAAAAGAAGAAATGGAGGGTTACGGACAAGCCTAGTCAAAAACCTGATTTGAATTCCATTAAAATGTCATGGTGGGATTTGAAACACAAACCTCTTGCAGCTGAAGACATTTTGCATAGAGGAAGTCAATGCCAGTTTCTGAGGCTAAGGATGGACTTACATTTCTCCCTAGTAGAACATTATTTCCATTGACATTTTTTTTAGTAACTGATTGAAAAGGCAATTTCTTATCATGTTATTTCTTTTTCTTGTCATGTTGTTTGACTGTTTAAGTATCTTGAAAAAGCCCACAAATTTCATGGTGTATACTTACTTTTTCACATGATTATATATATATTATATATATATATATATATATATATATATATATATATATATATATATATATATGTGTGTGTTGATAAAAGGATGCATGCATGTTTACTCAACCATTGTTTTGCTATAACAAGAAAAGTGTGGGACCCAACTAGAAAAGCAAAGCATTAAACCAGGCCATGACTGGTTGCCAGTTTCTTGCAGGGCACACTCACTTGCACTGGAATATTTGGAGGAAACCAAAGCAGGTGGCAAGCAGGACTGGATTAACATCCATTTCACTGGAACTGTGAGAGAGCAGCGCTATCCAGAGCTTCCCCGCATACATGAGTGTAAGAATGTAAAACACTATGTAAATCTGCTATAATTACTTTAGTGTGCCACTGATGCTGCATATTAAGTTTCTTCAATGAAATCAGTATAATAAGATCAATTCCCAGTAGATACTGTCGTTAACAAGATCACAATCTCTGTCACAATTAGCACTTATTTGCACCTATGTTGATGGAAGTTCATTAAATCAAAGACTGAGTAGGCATAAAAAATTAAATATTTAACCTCCAGGGTGTCAGAGAGGCTGAAAAGAGGGGAAGCTTACAAACTGCTAATGCTGCACTTGGTCTGCAAAGTGCAAAAACATGAGTTCATGAGAGACACATGCTGCCTACTAATTCCCAGCATACACGATAACCTAAATCAGAGATTGTTTAAATAATTATTGAAGATAAACTACATGTACTTTTAGCTTATTATAATTGAAGCAATGCTGAAGGAATAATCTTTAAGAAAATGTAAATCATTTATATGATGTTCTATATTATGCCCTTTTTTTCTTTTAAAATTTTGAGATGTTCTGTAAGAAAAAAAAAAATTCTCAAAAAATAACATGCCCAGATACTATGGTGGGGTGGGAAATTCTGCTTTAGAATATTTACTGAGCACTTTAAACAGCAGAAATAAAAGCTCCAATTACACTCTTAGTCAAGAAAACATTTTGTAAATAACAAGACTTTGGCTATCCTGCACTTTGTGTTCAGGCACTTTGCCTTCCTCTGGGTATAACTTACATTTAACTGTTTACTTATACTTAAAGTCAATCCAATTTATTTTTTGTGGCACATTTCTTTTTACACTGTCTACAGGACTTGTACACGTTGAAAAGTATAATGCCGAAAAAAAATCCAAATTCAAAACACCATGCCATACATTATACACCCATCCATCCATCCATTATCCAACCCGCTACATCGTAACTACAGGGTCACGGGGGTCTGCTGGAGTCAATCCCAGCCAACACAGGGCACAAGGCAGAAAACAAACCCCGGGCAGGGCACCAGTCCACCACAGGTAGCAATGTTTTACTTTTCAATTTGTATAGTGTCTGAGAATACAAATACCTTGATCATTAATAAACATGATTGATTTCAGATTAAACTTTAAAAATACCTGGATGTGCGCTGACTGAGCTTATTATGAAGAACACCTGCACACCTGCTTATTCGTGTAATTATCTAATCAACCAATTAGCATTTATACTTCCAACCATCCATCCATTATCCAACCCGCTATATCCTAACTACAGGGTCACAGGGGGTCTGCTGGAGCCAATCCCAGTCAACACAGGGTGCAAGGCAGGAAACAGACCTCAAATACACACATACACACGGGACAATTTAGAATCGTCAATGCACCTAACCTGCATGTCTTTGGACTGTGGGAGGAAATCCACGCAGACACGTAGAGAACATGCAAACTCCACGCAGGGAGGACCCAGGAAGCGAACCCAGGTCTCCTTACTGCGAGGCAGCAGCGCTACCCACTGCGCCACTGTGCCACCCTTACATTATACACACTGCATATAAATATTGTCATGACCTGCATATTCCTTTCAGATCCTGTGTATTTGGGCACAATCATCTGATGTACAGTGTGTTTGATAGATAGATAGATAGATAGATACTTTATTAATCCCAAGGGGAAATTTACATAATCCAGCAGCAGTATACTGATACAAAAAACAATATTAAAGAGTAATAAAAATGCATGTAAAAAACAGACAATAACTTTGAATAATGTTAACATTTATGGTGACAGCAGTCTGTCACTGAAGCTGCTCCTCTGTCTGGAGATGATCCTGTTCAGTGGATGCAGTGGATTCTTCACGATTGACAGGAGTTTGCTTAATGCCCGTCGCTCTGCCACAGATGTCAAACTGTCCAACTTTACTCCTACAATAGAGCCTGCCTTCTTAACAAGTTATTCCAGGCGTGAGGCGTCCCTCTTCTTTATGCTGCCTCCCCAGCACACCATCGCATAGAAGAGGGCACTCGCCACAACCGTCTGGTAGAACATCTACAGCATCTTATTGCAAATGTTGAAGGACGCCAACATTCTAAGAAAGCACAGTCGGCTCTGTCCTCTCTTGCACTGAGCATCAGCATTGGCAGTCCAGTCCAATTTATCATCCAGCTGCACTCCCAGGTATTTGTAGGTTTGTACCCTCTGCACACAGTCTGCTCTGATGGTCATGAGGTCCATGAGGGGCCTGGTCCTCCTAAAATCCACCACTAGTTCCTTGGTCTTTCTGGTGTTCAGGTGTAAGTGGTTTGAGTCAAACCATTTAACAAAGTCTTTGATTAGCTTCCTGTACTCCTCCTCCTGCCCACTCTTGATGCAGCCCACAATAGCAGTGTCGTCAGCAAACTTTTGCACGTGGCAGGACTCCGAGTCGTATTGGAAGTCTGATGTATATAGGCTGAATATACAGTGGGTACGGAAAGTATTCAGACCCCCTTCAATTTTTCACTCTTTGTTATATTGCAGCCATTTGTTAAAATGATTTAAATTATTTTTTTCCCTCATTGGAGTTTGCTAAAAGACACCTGAAGAACTCTGAGATGGTGAGAAATAAGATTCTCTGGTCTGATGAGACCAAGAGAGAACTTTTTGGCCTTAATTCTAAGCGGTATGTGTGGAGACAACCAGGCACTGCTCATCACTTGTCCAATACAGTCCCCACAGTGAAGCATGGCGGTGGTAGCATCATGCTGTTGGGGGTGTATTTCAGCCGCAGAGACAGGACGACTGGTTGCAATCGAGGGAAAGATGAATGCGGCCAAGTACAGGGATATTCTGGACAAAAACCTTCTCCAGAGTGCTAAGGACCTCAGACTGGGCCGAAGGTTTACCTTCCAACAAGACAATGACCCTAAGCACACAGCTAAAATAACGAAGGAGTGGCTTCACAACAACTCTGTGACTGTTCTTGAATGGCCCAGCCAGAGCCCCGACTTAAACCCAATTGAGCACCTCTGGAGAGACCTAAAAATGGCTGTCCACCAACGTTTACCATCCAACCTGACAGAACTGGAGAGGATCTGCAAGGAGGAATGGCAGAGGATCCCTAAATCCAGGTGTGAAAAACTTGTTGCATCTTTCCCAAGAAGACTCCTGGCTGTATTAGCTCAAAAGGGGGCTTCTACTAAATACTGAGCAAAGGGTCTGAATACTTAGGACCAGGTGATATTTCAGTTTTTCTTTTTAATAAATCTGCAACAATTTCAAAAATTCTTTTTTTGTCTGTCAATATGGGGTGCTGTGTGTACATTAATGAGGGAAAAAAATTAATTTAAATGATTTTAGCAAATGGCTGCAATATAACAAAGAGTGAAAAATTGAAGGGGGTCTGAATACTTTCCGTACCCCCACTGTATATAAGATATGGAATCTTTTGCTATATTGTTTAGTTTTAATCATTAAAATGGTGAGATTATTACACGGCCATTTTGTGTTCTTGTTTCTTTATTCTCTCTTGCCATGTTGTGTTGATCTTTGCATAGCCACAGCCATATCGTTTACCGCTGTTGTCTGTTGCTGAGGAGGCCCCGTGACGAATTATGTCATTATGTCCCTGCTGTAAAAGATGGGAGCACGCATTACTCAGTGTTAGTGATGAGCGAACCTCTCTGAATTTGCTTTGCCTTGAGTTAAGGCAAAATTGTGTACATTTTTGGGAACTTTCCCGAACTCTGCAAAATGCACTAAAGTCACTGGGAAAGGAGAAACTGAACTAGGTTTGAGTGGACTAAAATGGTGCAATGGAAGGCGCCTTTAGGACTGAAGGTAGAAGGCACTTCTTTATTAAAAGAATTGTGAGAATCTGAAACACACTACCAAGACATGTAGTTGAAACATAAACCTTGGGAACCTTTCAGATGTATCTGGGTGAGAAATTGGGATACCTTAGCTATTAGCTAAAGAAACAAGCTTGATAGATTGAATGGTATCGTCTCGTTTGTTAAATTTCTTATGCTATTATGTCCTAAGCTTGCCATAACTCTGCCAGCCTGGGACTATCTGTGGCACTCTAATGACTTGAAGGAATATCATCCTTCTTTCAGCCCACCGGGGACCACACTGCCTCTCTTTCTGTGTTGTAGATTCCTGGAAATATTTTGTATATTTCTCTTAATGCATGATCTCTGTCTGTTTGAAACCCTACAATGAGTATACGATAATGTAATTTAAAAGCAAATTAAAGCCCAGGGCCAGTCTGTAATGGAGGGGAAGAAAACACAACCTAGGGGTACGGATATATGTATCTATCTCAGACAAAATAAATTAGTGGAGGCCAATAGAACTAGCCACTCAGCCCTTCCCAGTTAATATTAACAAGTTTAATAATACAGGATATTGCATGTGAATTTGGCGGCTTAATGCAACGACCTGTCACTTGATCTGTCATCAGTGATGTGATTCACTCTGAAGGACAATTTCAAGGCCAGGAATTAAATACGAATCATTTTGAGTATACATGTATTAATTATTTTTGGCTGGCGCCCTGCCCGGGGTTTGTGTCCTGCCTTGCACCCTGTGTTGAATGGGATTGGCTCCAGCAGACCCCCATGACCCTGTGGGTTAGGATATAGCAGGTTGGATGATGGATGGATGGATTTTGAACAGACCACTTTATAAGTGGCATTAGACACCTCATGACTAATTTTGACTAGTTCCTAGTTTATTATTAGCTTGGCAGTGGCACATGGCAGTGGGGGCCCTAGGCGGTCGCCTAGTTTGCTTATGCCTAAGGACGGTCCTGCTAATCCTAGTATTGGGCTAAAAGTCAGTGGAAAACATGCAAATACATTTTAACAGAAAACATGCATGCTGAGATGCTGAGCCTTCAACAACAATGCAATCCTGAATTGGAAAAATTACCTTTTTAAAAAGTCAGTAGAAGGTGCAGAAAATAAACAAAAATACACTTCCATTTTTGATTTGCTTCCTTAAAAACAATTCTGTATACACAGATTTTAAGTAGATAAACAGACAGCTGTTCAAAGGTTCAGTCTGGTTAATTAATAATATTAAGGACAAACGTGAATATTATTTTTGTCTGAAAATTTATTCGAGTCAGAAAAATGTGGTATGCAAGGACTAAAGGCCACAGCAGACAATGATGCTTTTAGAAAATGTTCTTTCAAATTATGCTTCTTTGTAAAATATATTTAATTTGTAGCAACATGTTCACATTTAGCTGTTTGATTGTTCGCTCCTACAGTGTGTGTGCAATGGTTTCATATCCTAAACTAAACTTTAAATCTTTTATACTTTCTTATAATTACATTTCCCCCAATGTGAGTGTCTGTTAATTATGATACAGACTGGCACCAATGGTGGGTTTCTCCCATTGCAAACCATGCCTCCATGACCTACAATTTTACTTAGTAGGCTCAAACAATACTCTTTCCTTGACTTTGCTATTTATCTTTTCTAAGCAGTTTTATACAAAGACATTACAGGATGAAATGAAAAACAATTTCAGTATCCTCCTTAGAGTGTTGATCGGTCAAATTCAGCAAACCGTTTTTTGTACTGATTATGCTGTGTTTGCTAATAATTTTGTTCGCTGAATATTAGTCTCACACATAAAGTAAAATATAAGAAAATATTATAAAAGTCCCACAAGAGGAGGGATGACTGTGAAATGCTGGTTTGTATAAAAATGCACAAAAATATATAAAGTATTTATTAAAAAAACCAACAAACAAAACCAAAATGCTAAACAGGACGAGAAGTGGGATTTGCCAAAAAGGCAATCCAAACTGAACAAGTCCCTATACATCATCCTGAAAAATCAGAATCTGTAAATGACACCAAAGATGGTAGCAGAAATCAGTAAATCCAACAATACCAGTAAAACTCACAAGCTTCATCAAAACAAATGATGACCTGCTCCTGAGCCTGCTCTGCAGACTTATAAAACAAGAGGGAGGGCTCAGGAGTCATGATGTCACAGTGGCCCCACCTCCACAAACGTGCATTTAGAGGGACAGAACATAACTATACACGTCATAATAAATACAACCCGCTATATCCTAACTATAGGGTCACGGGGGTCTGCTGGAGCCAATCCCAGCCAACACAGGGTGCAAGGCAGGGAACAAACCCCAGGCAGGGTGCCAGCCCACCGCAGAATAAATACACGAGAACATAAAAAATATAATTAAAAGATAACAAAAATAATAAAACACATCGCATAGCTGACATCCAGACATACTCACATATGAGACAGCTTAGAGTCGCTAGTTAATGTAACACAAATGCCAATGGGAGTTGAAACAAAACTTGGTTACTAAGAGAAAAAACGTGATGTAATTGATAGAAAAGTCTACCTGTTTGTTTTATAGACCTCAGATCACTAATGTTTAATCAATATGCATTTCTATATTACCTTTATTTCTATTAGCTAAAATGTAAGTATGTAACATTTAGTATATCATTTATGTAAATAAGATCTCGCTATCTTTTTTTTCTATTGTAGGGTTAAAGATGGCTGAAACATATACCAGTAGAATTAGGTGGAAGATAAGAACCATCCCAGTATGGGACAGCACAATCATGCTTACAGCATCCTTTAGGGTAATTTAGTATTACCATTTAACTTTAAACCCATATGGACGTCTTTGTTCTAAATTGTCCCTAGTGTGTGCTTGGTGCGTGTGTGTGCCCTGTGGTGGGCTGGCGCCCTGCCCGAGGTTTATTTCCTGCCTTGCGCCCTGTGTTGGCTGGGGTTGATTCCAGCAGACCCCCCGTGACCCTGTAGTTAGGATATAGCGGGTTGGATAATGGATGGATGGATGGATGTACATTTTTGGGATGTTGGAGAACATTTATGGAAACTGGGGATAATCCACACAAACATTTCTATAACAAGTGGCAGGGTAAGAAATTGTACCTTGGATATGTGACACAGAAAGTCTGTGCTACCCTATAAATTACAGTAATGGTGAAAAGTCACTTGACTTTTTTCACATCATGATGTCTATATTTTGATGGCTTTGTAATGAAATGGCAAACTGAAAAAATAACTAGAAAAAGACAAGAAAACTAAATGAACAAAACTGGATCACAGAGAGAGGGAGGGCCAGAAGTGGACATCATCTCTGACATAGATACGAATAAAAATAGCTGACCATTAAAGAGACTTCACATGCCAAGAAAGTCTCACTTGGAAATCCATTTAGTTAAAAGTGGTGGCTTTCATCCACATATGTCAAATTAGGGCAGAAAGTCTTTGTGACAGAATGACACAGCTCCAAGGATTGTCACTTTTTGGCTAATACTAAGAAAAAACTTCAGCCTTCTAATTAAAGTGAAGAGGCAGAATTGTAGCTTATAATATTGTGTAGTCAGCTCTAACTACTATACGTCTTCTGATCAGAAAGCCTGGGGCAAGACATCAGGGGGCTAGGGCCAGCATAAATCAAGTCATAAGTCCCAGATGGATAAGGCAGAAATCTTGCTGCAGGATGCAATAAATGGACATGCAGGTATCAACTATAAAAGTAAAGAAAGTCCATAGAGAAAGGTATTGCTAAGCACATGCTGTGCAGTGTGTGCCTGAACTGTGCTAGATAACATGGCATACACCCACAACGTACCGTAAGCAGACATCCCATAATATGCTACTAAATTTTTTAGAGAAATGTCAGGTATTACGGACATATCAAAGGCCTTTTAAGAGGTTAGTCAATTTGAACAGAACAGCCCATTGGCGTCAGTTGATATTTCAATGTAATTCCAAGCAGATAGTAAACCCAATTGTTGCTGTTTTATGCTGAAACTCCCCATTCCTCCAGCACCCATAATTAAAGGAAGTGAACAACTGAGCATCCCTAAATCAGATGTGGCGTTCACACAGTAAATGGGGACTTATTAGGTGAACAGACTGTTTGGTGGCTGAATCACATCTGTAGAAAATGTCACCAAAAAAAGTCTGAATTAGTATAAGCCGCCCCAATGTTCATAAGAAAGGTAATGGTTTACCTGATCAAGTATTTGAAATATTAAAATCCACGGTTCAATGTAAATTTTTAAACTCTAAACATTGTTAATTGCAATCGAAATTTGTCATGTTGCACCCTCTGATAGAGAGCCATAGAGGACTAGATCGCCAATAAAGGATCAAAAATAACATCACAGCCATATCACTCACCTTGAAATAGTCTAAAATGATAGCCCACACGCTTGTGTTTGAAATTTCTTTCTTTTAGTCTTCTCGGCTATCAGTAGGCTAGGACCACGATTTGTGATCAGCAACCTCAAAGTAGCATAAAACGAAACTCCACATGCCTATATTAGTCAGCCATATTTTTCAAAGTTTGGTGAAAAGGAGTAACTCATTGGGGTTGGTTGATGTGCCATGCTTAACTTCAAATTCTTCTGACCGTTTTTGCTGAAGACATCAAATGGCTTACTCTCTGTTGCAGGGGTGTCAAACTCCAGGCCTGGTGGGCCGCAGTGGCTGCAGGTTTTCATTCTAAGCATCTTCTTAATTAGTGACCAGTTTTTGCTGCTAATTACTTCTTTTAATTAACTTGACACAGGCCCTTTAGTTGTTTCTTTTTCCTTAATTAGCAGCCAAACAATAATGAGACACAAAACAAGCCACCACATCACACAATGTCTGAAAATAAAGAAAGGTGAAGGTCTCAGTAAGGTTGATCTCTCAACTCACCACATCACTTTGGCGATGTTCTTATGAAAAATAGAAAATCAACAGTTTTGGAAATGTCAGCTGTGGCAGAACGAGAGCAACAACAAGCTGTGGAATTAAATAACGAGTTTAATTAACAGTAAAAACTGGCTTCTCATTAAGAAACTGATTGGAGTTTGAAGGCCCAGTTTACCTGGTCATCTGTTGGCTCGTTTCAAGTCTCATTTCCATTTGACTGCATTTCAATGAGAAAACGAATCAATTCAGAGAGCTGAATCCTTCTATCAGGGCTATTAAAATGTGAATTAGCAGTGAAAACAGGTCACTGATAGGAAAAGGGTTAGAATGAAAATATGTACAGTAGATGCTGCGGCCCTCCAGGCCTGGAGTTCAACACCTGTGCTCTATTGTGATTTTTTTAACTTCTGGCATGAAGTATGGTCCAAAATGGCCTACACATGAGGGTGTTTGGGTCTAAATGGCCAAAAAATCATAACATCTTGCATAACTAGACATTAAGACCATCCATCCATTATCCAACCCGCTATATCCTAACTACAGGGTCACGGGGGTCTGCTGGAGCCAATGCCAGCCAACACAGGGAGCCAGGCAGGAAACAAACCCTGGGCAGGGCGCCAGCCCACTGCAGACATTGAGGCCAGTCGAACACATATATTATACGTGAAGGATTTTGTGTAAATCAAGACAAAAAAATTGAGTGATTTCAAAGCGTTCATAAGTAATTCTTATGAACACAAAAAAGCAGATTTAGAAAGTTTGAAATGTAGCTTAATAGTCGATGCCTATTAAGAACAGAAACTGTTCCTAGGTTTTCAATCAAGAATGAGCCTTTTCTAAACAGGATGCTGGTGAAGGCAACGACAAAGGTCTTGACGATTTTTGTAGAATAAAATCAAATGGCTAGTACATGCATTATACTACAGTGTTACCAAACATATATATCGTCACACAAAAAAGCTGCCACTTCCGGTTGCTGCTATAAAAATGACGCTCCACAGTTGTCATTTAGACTAGCGAGGGATCCAAAGATACAAGCGTCCTACAGAGTCACTAAATGGCTTAGCGCAGCAGTTCTCAAACTGGGGCGTCGAATAAATGAAAAGGCATCAAAATTCATTTTATACATTTTTATTTCAAATTTAACTTTGCAAGTATATAGTCACAACAAATGCATTATACCTAAAATTAAAATAAAACATTTCTAAGGCATAGATCTAATGACTAATATGTGCCTGCTTTAAAGTACACAGCCTGTCCAGGTTTGTGTTTGATATTCGAGATATCGAGACACTCTGAGCTCCTTTTCTATTTGAAGTTTGTTTCTATGACGCGGCGCCGCTGCTGCTGCTGCTTTTATTGTCGCGTATTTTCAATCCAGAACGTTCGAGACATTATCGGTATCTGTCGCGAACATTCGGGTAACAGTAGATCAGGTGATAATGCGGCACGACTGCACCACATTGGCACCGTAGCCAATATTGCCAAATTGAGTTAAATAATTTACTGCGTATTGATTTATTTTCATGATACAACTAACAACGGTATAATATTTGTCGGACAAAAATACGTTTGTCTCGCGCAGATTGACTTCATCGGTGTCCTCGTTTACGAGATTTTTGAAAATTAAAACATATTTAATCGCTTCTATACATAAAAAAAAAATTAAATAAGAATAAATAATTTATTCTTTGTTTTTGGGATTAGAATTACTACCAAAAACCACACAAGGCATTTTAACAGTTATTAAAGCACTCTAAGAAAAATAAATTGCAAATATTTCATCGAAGTTAGCCGAACACATGCTAATTTTATGGAAGTAAAAATGATAGGATACCGCGACACCGCACGAGTATCATACCTTTGTTAGTTGTATCGTGGGTTATTCTCATCTATCTTATATTTTGCAGGGGGCACAGAATTATTACAGGTAGAAAAGGGGGGGGGGTTCAGTGAAATACAAAGGTTTGAGAACTGCTGGCATAGCTCATGAAATACCAGCCCTTCTTGACCCTCTTTTTTATGTTTTCGCACACTGTGAAGAACTGGAGCCCCACTTTGTGTTAATTCCACCCATGCTTCTTAATGCCAGGATGGATTCTAGTTCCCTGTTACTCTGAACTGGGTTAAAGTCAATAGCAGTGGAAGAACGGATAATTTGCACACTCAAACAAACGTTTAGGCATAACATCATCCATCCATCCATCATCCAAACCGCTATATCTTAGCAACAGGGTCACGGGGGTCTGCTGGAGCCAATCCCAGCTAACACAGGGCGCAAGGCAGGAAATAAACCCCGGGCAGGGCGCCAGCCCACCGCAGGGCATAACATCAATAATTACTAATTGTGCAATCATGTTTAAATTAATACCGACCAACATACAGTACATTGTGCACTATTGGAGTCCAAGTGCCACTCTAAATAGCACATCTTTTCTCAAAATGTTTGAAACACATGTAAATAAAAAAGAAATCTGCCTTCTCTTTCTGCTTCACAGGACATTTTGAAAGGAACATATCAAAGGCTGTCTTATTCACTGACTTCATAAGGTAAAAGCAGAGAATATCCGTCTCATTTTTATTCTGCAGGAAGCTGTCTTGAAATGCATCAGTAGTGAAGTATGCAAACGTTGGACTTTCTAGCAGCAAAGAAAGTAATGAAAGTTCATATTTTACTTTTGTTTTTCAGAAAAAAATCTAAATGCTTCAGTCTTTCTTTTCCTCTTTTTTTTTTTTGTCATCCTATCTTTTTCCTGCCGTACAGGCTGTGAACATTCAAGGCTAGGAAATGCGTTACAGGAAACTGCCTATAGTATGAGACACTCACATTAAAAACCACAATACCTAATGCTGCTGTGACCCATAATGTTTACTGATGTAGGCTCCCTCCATTTACAAACCACAAGCATAATGATTTTTTTTTCCACTTTATTACATTTCAACAGAAGTACTGTAACAGAATTTTTTTTTTTTTTGCCAGAATGAATTCTGCTTCCAGGAAAAAAAAAAACACTGAAGTGTCTGAAAATAATGACATGGGTTGGTAGTGAAATTCCATTCTAAGCTTTTTATCATTTGACAGAGATATTAAACTGAACGCATTACTGTGAAAGACTTGAAAGGTTGCCTGAAGTCTGCTACTTGGGCTCGTCTTGTGCTGTAAATACTATTTATGCATTACAGACATAACTCTGACACCTACGTTGCTTTTAATTCATATATGGTAGACAGGTTTAAGTGGAGGAAAATATTACAATAATCTAAGGTGTGTAAATGCTCAAAAGGACATTACTGACTGGGCTGCACACGTACTACATCACTGTACTGTGCATTTCCATATCGCTTTCATGTACAGTGCATCCAGAAAGTATTCACAGCGCATCACTTTTTCCACATTTTGTTATGTTACAGCCTTATTACAAAATAGATTAAATTCATTTTTTTCCTCAGTATTCTACACACAACAACCCCATAATGACCACGTGAAAAACGTTTACTTGAGGTTTTTGCAAAGTTATTAAAAATAAAAAAAACTGAGAAAGCACATGTACATAAGTATTCCCAGCCTTTGCCATGAAGCTCCAAATTGAGCTCCGGTTCATCCTGTTTCCCCTGATCATCCTTGAGATGTTTAATTGGAGTCCACCTGTGGTCAATTCAGTTGACTGGACGTGATTTGGAAAGGCACACACCTGTCTATAGAAGGTCCCACAGTTGACAGTTCATGTCAGAGCACAAACCAAGCATAAAGTCAAAGGAATTTTCTGTAGACCCTCGAGGCACAAATCTGGGGAAGGTTACAGAAAAATTTCTGCCGCTTTGAAGGTCCCAATGAGCACAGTGGCCTCCATCATCCGTAAGTGGAAGAAGTTCGAAACCACCAGGACTCTTCCTAGAGCTGACCGGCCATCTAAACTGAGCGATCGGGGGAGAAGGGCCTTAGTCAGGGAGGTGACCAAGAACCCGATGGTCACTCTGTCAGAGCTCCAGAGGTCCTCTGTGGAGAGAGGAGAACCTTCCAGAAGGACAAGCATCTCTGCAGCAATCCACCAATCAGGCCTGTATGGTAGAGTGGCCAGGCGGAAGCCACTCCTTAGTAAAAGGCACATGGCAGCCCGCCTGGAGTTTGCCAAAAGGCACCTGAAGGACTCTCAGACCATGAGAAACAAAATTCTCTGGTCTGATGAGACAAAAATTTAACTCTTTGGTGTGAATGCCAGGCGTCACGTTTGGAGGAAACCAGGTACCGCTCATCACCAGTCCAATACCATCCCTACAGTGAAGCATGGTGGTGGTAGCATCATGCTATGGGGATGTTTTTCAGGGTCAGGAAATGGGAGACTAGTCAGGATAAATGGAAAGATGACTGCAGCAATGTACAGAGACATCCTGGATGAAAACCTGCTCCAGAGCGCTCTTGACCTCAGACTGGGGCGACGGTTCATCTTTCAGCAGGACAACAACCCTAAGCACACAGCCAAGATATCAAAGGAGTGGCTTCAGGACAACTCTGTGAATGTCCTTGAGTGGCCCAGACTTGAATCTGATTGAACATCTCTGGAGAGATCTTAAAATGGCTGTGCACCGACGCTTCCCATCCAACCTGATGGAGCTTGAGAGGTGCTGCAAAGAGGAATGGGCGAAACTGGTCAAGGATAGGTGTGCCAAGCTTGTGGCATCATATTCAAAAAGACTTGAGACTGGAATTGCTGCCAAAGGTGCATCGACAAAGTATTGAGCAAAGGCTGTGAATACTTATGTACATGGGATTTCTCAGTTTTTTTATTTTTAATAAATTTGCAAAAACCTGAAGTAAACTTTTTTCACGTTGTCATTATGGGGTGTTGTGTGTAGAATTCAGACCAATGTAGAAAAAATGAATTTAATCCATTTTGGAATAAGGCTGTTAAACAACAAAATGTGGAAAAGGTGATGCGCTGTGAATACTTTCCGGATGCACTGTATGTATGTTAAAAATGATGTTCCCACAAGTAAGGCACTAGACAAAAAAATAATTGATAATTTGCAAAAGCTCCTAGAAGTGGCAAGGTGGCACAGAGGTTAACACTACTGCCTAACAAACTCTAGAGACCAAAGACTAATTCTCACCCTTATCACTGCAACTTTTCTCATTCTCCCGGTTTCATCTCTGCATAGAGGAGTTTTCTTGAACCTCTTAGAGACACACAAATATTCACTGGTGCTCTTATATTGGTTCAGTGTGTGTTTTGAGGGGTGCAGAGATCGGCTGCCCTCAGCAACAGACTGCTAAACCCGTTTGCGGTGGGTTATTATATTTTGTACACTTTCCTGCCATGACAGGATCCAGATATCCTGGAATGAGAAAAGCAGGGTCTAAAAATAAATAAATGAAACCTCCAGCTTTGCTAATTCGAATGCATTTAGTTAGCAGCTCACGTGTACAAAACGGCGAATGAAAATGATCCTCAGAACTTTTTAATAGTCCAAAATTAAGACAGACACAAAACTTTATGCGTCAATCAACCAGACAGACATCCTTCAGAACGAATCCTGTCAGATGTTTCAAAGGATCATTTGATTTAATAGCTTTATTCTCCAGAGTTAATTTTCCTGTTTAATTCAAACAAAGAGTGACAAAAATGTAAAAATAAGTGTTGAATGTATCTGTCCATCATTTCAAAATCTTCAATTCAAATTTGGCTTATTTCACACCTTCAACTTATTAAAACTACGCAAAACATGTAAATTCTCCACTCACAGAAAGTTTAAAAGAAGGTTTACAAATGGCAAGCATTACCAATGTGCTTGAGTGCCCTGCAGTGAACTCCTACCATATTCACGATTAGCTTCAGGCATACATCTTGACACTACCTGGACAATCCTCAACTTTCTGTGACCCAGAATTGGACTAAGCAGGTGGTTTGGAATGTGCATGAGTGAATCATGAGCTGCATTGTTCACCAGTGCCACCACAATCAAAGTAACACACATGTTAACTTGAAAATTATTATACTTATAAGAACTTCCCTTTTTACTTTCTCGTATACGAACTAGACGGAAAGTATTGTAATCATCCAAAAGTTTGACCTCGAGATTTTGATGAATCTCGACATTTTAGACCTCTCTGAGTCGGATTTACTTTCTCGTGGGGAAAGTATTATAATCCTTCAAAAATTGGATTTTGAGATTTTAATGAATCTTGACGTTTTAGACCACCCTGAATCCGAAAATACCATTTTTGGAATTATGTCTCTGTGTGTGTAAGCACGATAACTTGAGTATGCTTTCATTTAGGTCAACCTAAATTTTGTATACAAGTATTAGATACAAAACATAGTTTCCTAACAACGTTTGAGCTGTTTCCACTAACCGGAAGTGGTACTTTTTTATTGATGCAGCTGCAGAGCCCAACTTATTCAACTTTACTTTTATAATACTTGTTCAACTGCGGTGGGCTGGCACCCTGCCCGGGGTTTGTTTCCTGCCTTGCGCCCAGTGTTGGCTGGGATTGGCTCCAGCAGACCCCCGTGACCCTGTAGTTAGGATATAGCGGGTTGGATAATGGATGGATGGATGGATGGATAATTATTCAATATACGAGGTGCAAACCAAAAGTTCCCAGAATGCATTTATTCTGCAGCCAGAAGGGTTTGGTTATGTCAATCGCCGCTAGATAGCAGTTCAAGCTGTCCATGAGAGCTGTTATCACGTGTTATAACGTCAGCGCAGTTGTTTTTCAAGTCGCAGTTCTCATTTAAACTTCGGTTGTGTCTGTGAAGGGTTGTTCGTGAAAATGAGTGATTTGAAAGAGCAAAGAGTGTGTGTTAAATTCTATTTTAAACTGGGAAAAACAGCAAAAGAAAGCCATGAAACGTTGCAACAAGCTTTTAGCGATGATGCAATGGCTAAATCTCAAACCTACAAATGGTTCAGACAGTTCAAAGAGGGCCGAATGTCCGTTGAAGACGCTGAACGTTCAGGATGGCCATCCTCCATATGAAATCACGAAAACATTGCTCGCATCCACGGAAAAATTCTTGAAGATCATCGATAGACCATCAGTGATCTGTTTGAAGCGTTAGGTTTGTCATTTGGAAGTTGTCAGCGAATTCTAATGGAGGATCTGGGAATGCTTCGAATTGCTGCAAAATGTGTTCCTTGGTTGTTGACTGAAGAACAAAAACAACAGTGAGTTCAAGATTGCATGGAGCTGAAAGGCCGTTGTGAAGCTGACCCGAATTTCATTTCAAACATCGTAACGGGGGACGAATCATGGGTTTATGGGTATGACCCTGAAACAAAACAGCAGTTATCCCAATGGAAATCTCCATCGTCCCCAAGACCCAAAAAAGCTCGACAAGTTCACAACCAAGTCAATGCTCATTTGCTCCTTTGATGTGAAGGGTGTCATCCACAAGGACAGACGGTGAATGGAGTGTTCTACAGGAATGTTCTAAGGCGTTTATGAAATCGAATTCGCCGAACACGTCCTCAGATGTGGGCTGACGAGTCATTTCTTTTGCATCATGACAATGCACCAGCTCACACATCTCTGATTGTGTGCGAATTTTTGTCTTCTACAAAGTTTACTGCCATTCCCCACCCTCCGTACTCCCCTGATTTAGCCCCACCTGATTTTTTTTTATTTCCTAAGATGGAGATGAGGCTCAAGGGATGCAGATTTGAGATGGTGGAGGAGATCCAAGCAGTAACAACCGACGTCTTGAACACACTGATATAAAACGATTTCCAGAGGTGCTTGGAAAGGTTGAAATCTCGCTGGGAATGGTGTATCAACTCAGTGGGTGACTATTTTGAAGGAACTGTTCACCATGTTATTTGGTGTGTATGCGTTTAAATAAATGCATTCCGGGAACTTTTAGATCGCACCTCATATTATTAATTTGATTAGATTTTTTGTTGATGGTTCTTTAATATACATGATATAAAAATATAATCATTGTCTTGCGGTTTACTCCTCAAATATCCATCCCCATGTCTGAGTATACGAGAAAGTCTAGGGGAGAGCACTTTCGATTATCATCCTTGAAAATCTCAAAAAGGCAAAATGAATATAGTCCCACACAGGAACTTCTACTGGTTCACACCTTTGTTTTTAAACAAGATATTACTTCCATATTTTGTTGTTATTAAATGTATTTTTATGTATTGTTGGGGTTCTTTTCATTGTGCAGTATTTTTGAGGACGTCATTCTGGTGTGGTACTGCACTGATTTTTAGGGATGTTCGACTGATAGTGGAACATGCCATCCTTTGAAGGGTGACTTGGAGATATTTTTTGCCTGAATCTTGAAAAAGACTCTCTCTCGGAAAAGAGATACAAGTTATTGAATAAGAATTTTAGTTCTGCGACTACTGCACTCATGACTATGATTCCTAGTTTGCTCCTTTACAAATGTTTGTTTTATCAATCGACGCCTGCTTGTCAAGTTTTTGTTTCTGTTTTATACAGGCAATGATACTCATTTTAATAGAAAGATGTTATTGGTGATCACCCCATCATCCGTCATTTTATGGAACAGTTTAAAGAGATTTTAACAAGGTGATTCTTTTTTTTTTAGGTACGAATAAGTATATCGTATACTTCTGGTGTCCTCTCCAGGCTTGGTGTATGGCTTATGCCAAGTGGCGACAGGTCATATCAAGTCTCTCTGTGACTCTGAACTGACGGTTGGAAAAATGGAGGAATGGACAATAAGAAATCGTAAATGTGCTAAAAGTTTGGGACAGAAGAAGATCTTAACTGGATTGGAATGTGGAGATACTCTAGTCAGATGTGTAAAATTCAAACCAAGGCTGTAACCAGGAAATTGAGAATGAAATCGATAAACTCAGCATAGGAACAAAAATATTTGTCAGGAAACAGTGCAAAAAAAAAATAATGAAAGTCCAGGAAGTCACGTAAAACCAGGATCAAACTGCAAGGTGACAGATTTAGCTGAGGAACACGAAGTAGGAAAATCAAAAGTATAAATCAAGAATGAATGCTAAAATGTTTAGGGTTTTATCCATAATCCTGAACTTTATACCTTCAGTCCCAGTGATGTCATGTGCTACACACTTCCAGTTGACCTTACCTAGCAAGAGCACAGCAACTGTCTGCAAATAACTGTGAAAATGGCAGGCAAACCAAATTTCATTGCAGTACAACACTATTTATTTTCATCCATCCATCCATTATCCAACCCGCCTATATCCTAACTACAGGGTCACGAGGTCAGCTGGAGCCAATGCCAGCCAACACAGGGTGCAAGGCAGGAAACAAACCCCGGGCAGGCCGCCAGCCCACCACAGGGTGCCCAACTTCATTAAAAACAAAATTGTGATCAGTGGATTCCTTGGTCTCCAAAATCCTACAAATAATGCAAAAAGAAAATTTGGAGACCGAGAAGAGTGTTGAGAAAAAATATAAATGCATGCCAGGTTATGACAGTAAAATAATAAGCAAATTTAATTTTCAATTTTACTGTATATAATTGAATGGCTTAGATGCCAAATCTAAAGGACATTGACAAAATAATTACAGTAAGCTTTGCAATAAGAACAATATTAGTCTGAAGTACAGTATCAGTCCCAGCCCATAACTCTAAGTAAGTCCAATTTGGTATAAGATTTGTTGTACTGTCTGTTTAAAGCATTTTAAGATGTGTCGACTACAAGCTGTGGTGTATAAAGTACAGCTTAGATGAATACGTAGAAACACACTCTATGTACACAAATATCCATCTGTCAGGATTCTGGGATGCATTTTTGCACTGTTTTGAGGTCTCTTGGACTGTGACTTTGATTTTGACTTTCTCTTGTACAATTCTGTCAACCTACCCCAGTTCATCAATTAATTAATGGGCAAATATTGTTGGTTTCCATTTATGTTTAATCAGTTTCTACCTTGTTCTTTGTGTGCATTTATTTGTGAACCCGTTTTTTATTTAGTAATTATTATAATCTGTATTTGCATTTTAACTGAGAATTGTTCACAGCACTCTGCGTTGGCACTCAAGTTGCAAGTTGTTATACTAAAAGTTGTATTTCTGTCCTCAGCATTTTATTCATCCCGCTGGATTGTGGTACCATCCACCCATCCATTGTCTGAACTACTTTATTCATGACACAGTTCCAAAGAACTAGAATCAACTCCAACAGTATCCGGCTTTTGAGAGGACACTAATCCAATGTTGGGCACCCTGACGCACCAACACTAACTCATATAAGGCCCATTCATATCTTTAAATTATGAACATTTGCCATGTTTTTTCAAAGTATCCAAGTTGTCATCTGAAATTTTTGAAATGATGATGTCCACATTATAGCTACAGCTACATTATCCTTTCACTTATCTGAATAACACTAGGGAACATTTCTGATACAGTATTATTTAAGATACAATTCTGTTTTTAGACTCTCAAAAAGACCAAACATTAGGGTGTTAGAATAAAAAAAAAGATATTAGCAGGCTTTCATTTAGCAGTTAAAATGAGTGACAAAAAAACGACAATTTGTGCTGGTGTCTCCTGTCAAATGATAAGCTACTGAATGTCTTTCCAAACAGAGATAAAGGTAGAAAAGGAAGAAAAATATCGAGCAGCAGATATGATGCCCCTGTCTACACTTGCACAAATGTTACAATTTATTCTGTATGGTACTTCAATGAGATTATTATCAAATAATAGAAAAGCTAAGGCTTGTGTCTGCTGATAAGCCATCACTCTTGTATATACTCTTTGGATATACAATCGCTAATACTTTTAATGAAACCTAATCTATTATCTTACGTGTAAAATTTACAAACCTTTGTTTTGTTAATTTTTCTATCTCCTGTGGCTATTTTTATCATCCACATATGCATTTTTTTCTACTTCTTTTAAAATAGGTTCTGCATAAGAGGTACATTACTATAAAGAATGTCAAAGGAATTGTAGGTCAAGTCGTTCCAGAAAGGTTTGAAGAGCTGTAAGCATGCGCTCATAGAGATTCAGATTGCAGCATCTTGTCTAAACCGTTCTTTAGCAAATGGTCTATTCCAGCCATTCCGGGACGTAAGACAGATGAGTATGGTGTGTTCGTGACCCTTTAATACCAGATGTATCCTTTAATCAACCTGTTTTATAGAGCTACATGGGTTATAAATGATTAATGTGTCTAGTTTGAACTTTTACAGCTGACTATCATTTTATATTGTGTCAAAAGGGCACTTCATTCACATGAACTTCTAGGGACTGAGCACAAGAAAGAGTTGAAAGAGACACCAGAGAACTCACATCAATTGTCTGCGTCCTCTGTAGATCCAAGATCAAACAAACCTGAAGAAGATCCCTGACCTCTGGTCAGGTCCACCTGCCTGCTTCACTATCTCCACAGTTGCCTTTTAAAACCAGATCCTCAAGAAAATGGAGCCGTCTACTGACTGAGAGTACATGAAGCAAATTTCTCAAATGCCATCGTTAAATGGGGCTTAACTACTAGAACTGTTCTTCCTGTTTTTTAATTGTTTTTTGATTTTACAATGGTATACAGGGGGTCCTCGGGTTACGACACTAAGCATTATTTACCCTGACCCGGAAGGAATAAGGACTTGTGGACTTGTGTTCCGTTCCTACGACAGTCATGTAACCCAAATTTTGGTGTAAGTCGAAACACACCCCAGCCTAAGTCACTTACCTATCCTAACACATTTGCAAAATCATAATCTAGAACATAAAAACACAACTAAGCCACAGAAAAAGTAGAAGGACGTAAATATACTGTACCTGTACACTGTGCTGTAGTAACAGACAAAATGAGTGTTAAAAAAAATCCTTACCTTTATTCCTTCTCGCGTCTCAATTTTTTAAAGTTTTTATGGGAGTGAGCGTTGTAAACTTGAAACGTTGTATGTCGAGACGTTGTAACTTGAGGACGCCCTAATGCTTATATTTGAACATGGGTCTTTAGTTGGTGTTAGATACAACACCAAAAATTCTGTGAGTCTTTAATGCATTCTAACATTTGCACGCTTTCATGGCTATGAGGATGGCATTCAAGTATGTTCTGCTATTAGCCTTTTTCTTCTTCATTAAATTAAAACATCCTATGGTATTATTTGAAATAGGTAAAAAAAAAAAAAAGCAAATAGTTAATGCAAATATAATAATCAGAGGCTGGTGTGTATTTAAGAGTAGGAAAGAGTGAATATAGAATTTGAAACAAAAAAGGAGTCCTCTGTCTCGGTTGTTTGAGATTGATATACACGGGGTGACACAGAAAAACAGCAACTTTTGAAAAACCCAATAAAAATAGAAGAAATCCAACAATTTGTTTTTTATTGACAGCAATTGAACCACTACAACTTGCCTTTTAAGAGACAGTAATCCAAATTATCAATGTCAGAAAATTACGTCCTGTAGATGGCGTCCTCCTGTACGTATGCATTCTTCCAATCTGCTGTTGTCTGTCCCCATTGATCGCTACAACATCTCAGCTGGGATACCATGAATTTCGTCTTGAAATCTTTGTTTCAGTTCATTCAGTGTCCTTGGCCGAGTCGCGTAGACCCGACTCTTAAGGTAGCCCCACAAGAAAAAATCACAAACAGACAAATCCGGGGATCTTGAGGGCCAGAAAATGTCACCTTCCAAACTATCATTGCTTTTCTAAAACATTTTAATGGCGAAAGCACGCTGTTGACCCTTCCACTGATCCATGATTACTAAATGGCGAGATTGTTTACAGCTCAAGGTCCCCGTTCCACAGTGCTGCCAACTGTACATGGCTGCCACTACGCATTTCAAAAGTTCCCGTTTTTCTGTGTCACCCTGTATATATATATATATATATATATTTTTTACAGTATAGTACAGTATGTTTAAATATTAGCATGGGTTATGGGGGTTTGTCAATACCATGTAAAACTTAAATTACAAATGATTACAAAGAAATTACAGTGACAACCATATTCAAAATGTTGTCATTACACTATAGCCTGTGGAGATCTCATGTATGCAAAGGTAATTATCGCGGATTTGCTCCTGGGAGCCAATGTGTAATGCAAATATTCAAACTATCTAAACAGTAATTAAATCGTGAAACATGCGTAATGTATCAGGTAGCGTAGTAGTGCAGTGCCTTTTGGTAAAATATATTTTCAGTTAGAGTATGGGTGCAAATCAATAGTTTCCTGTTGCTGCCTAACCTCTCGGAGGAGCAACTCAAGTGCAAGTTAATGCCAGTTACGCTCAAAGTGTGGCCTGCACCTTATTAACGCTGCTATCACAGCTGACACTTAAAGAGAACTGGTGTTGGGGTTATATGAAGGAATTGTGGTAAATGAATTCCCCTTTTACTGATTCCTTGTAAAACTGTTAACTAAATCATTTTTCATGGTGGATTTTTAACTCAAAATTGTCACTCATTGTACAATTCTAGAGGGTGTAAATTGTGTAATAATTTGTAATTAATAAGTAATTTGTGAATTTCCCCTTGGAATTAATAAAGTATCTATCTATCTATCTATCTATCTATCTATCTATCTATCTAATAGAATTCTCACCACTCCTATTTTCATAATAATGATATGTACAGGACGTCCTAGCATGAAGACACACTTTAAAACTCAGTGAAGCAACATGCAATATTGTCCTTGTTTAAAATGACATTTTTGGGATTTCTCTTCCATGAAAATGTCCGTCATCATGTAGTGGATGGCTGGCTTCATATTCCGGCCCTCACCCCCAGGCCCCCAGGATGAGCTCTCCCAAGAGCATGGACGGGCCCCGAATTCCAGCAGGGCCTCATGGACTATGTAGGTTTTATGCACAGCCCTGCTGGATACCTTGGGGACCACTGGGAGTCGCTGTCGGGAGGCCAGTGGACTCATTTGCACACTATGGCCCGGAAGTTCGTCACAGGAAGAGCGACGGGCTTCTGGGGTGAAGAAAAGCATTATTTACCCTGACCCAGAAGGAATAAGGACTTGTGGACTGTTGGATTGGGAACACTTCCGGGTCAGGGAATATAAAAGGACTGAGGGAGCTCCCAGACGGCGAGCTTAGCTGGGTGGTAGGAGGGCAACGCATCTGGGAGTGGACGATTGTGATTTATTGGATTGATTATTGTTTATTGAGAATAGTGAAGTGGTTTTGCTTTGTGCACTTAATTATTATAATAAATAATAATTATTGGACTTTTACCTGGTGTTTGGCGTGGTACCTGAGGGTTCAAGGGAGCACTAGCGACCCCTACTGCAACAATCATCATACACAAAGAAGAAATTGGTCGATGGAGGACACTATTTATTGTTGCTGCCTACTCTTTTATCAGGGTTGGTGCTAAGTGTTCACACAGCCAGTCAATAGGCTTTATTTTAATGCTGCGATTAAATGCCTACTGTGGTGAGCAGCTGGGGGCGGTACCCAGCTGGGACTCCTGGAAGGACCGGAAGAGGGACTACGCCTCCTCCGGACCATGAGAAGGCAGCTGCCCTGGTTGGTATTGGAACCACGGGAACAAAGCATGGAAGCTCAACCCTATAGGGGCCCGTGATCACCTTTGGCGTCCAGATGCCTGAAAAGCCCTGGAAGTGCTGGCGGAAGGATTATCAGAGACACCCGGAATGCTTCCAGATGCTCAACCGGCACTTCTGCCACACCAGGACGTGCCGTGGAAGTTCTTGGAGCACGTCCGGGTGAACATAAAATGGGCTGCCTCCCTCCATTCGGCAGCTGGATTCAGGTGGATGAGGATGAAGCCTGGAGGAGAGGAGTGGAGGCGGTGAGAAGAGAAGCATTGGAAAAGGCTTGAACTAAAGGGTGATTGGAGCAGGGGCACTGGGTTGTTGTAAATATTGTAAATAAAGCATGTGGGGTGACTTGCAACGATGTCTGCCTGTCTGTGTCTGGGTTGCTTTCCACACTACACATAATTTTCATTCAAAACTACTGCACTGTTCCTGAATTGCAGATTTCACCAGGAGAAACGTATTCACCATATTTCCCCATGATCCCATCACTGCAGGGTAGAAGGTAGACTTTATTTTCCTACCTTTTTCTCTATGTTACTCATCACTCCTATTATTTTCTTTTATGTGGACTCGTTCACTGGACACTGTTTACTACTTTTTACTACTTGGAATTGAATATTTACACGCCGAGACTCATCTATTCAAGTAGTCAACTTCAATCGTTGAGAACAAATGCCGGCGCTAAGCTAAAAGCGAAGTGTCTAGTGAGAAAGTGGCGTTTTTAGACCTTTGGTGCCTTCTGTGATCCTGGGAAATGTGAACTCACTACCAAATAAGATCGACGAACTGGCCGTGAACTGGTGAAAAATGTCAGGACCTACAGAGAATGCAGTTTGTTGTGTGTGAATTTCCCCTTGGGATTAATAAAGTATCTATCTATCTATCTATCTATCTATCTATCTATCTATCTATCTATTATATAGTGCCTTTCTTATCTATCTATCTATCTATCTATTATATAGTGCCTTTCTTATCTATCTATCTATCTATCTATCTATCTATCTATCTATCTATCTATCTATCATATAGTGCCTTTCAAATCTATCTATCTATCTATCTATCTATCTATCTATCTATCTATCTATCTATCATATGGTGCCTTTCATATCTATCTATCTATCTATCTATCTATCTATCATATAGTGCCTTTCATATCTATCTATCTATCTATCTAACTGCGGCCATTCACACCAAGTCAGTTTAGATTTGACAGTCAGCTCCACCATATGTGTTAGGACAGTGAAACCCCCTAAAGCAACTTAAATGAATATTGGCAGGGCATGGCATGCAAACTTTACACAAAATGCACAGTATTAGGCATTCAGACAAGGTTCCAAGTACTGTGAAGCCATAATGCTACTCACTGCACCATTGCTCTATTCAACAGTATTGGTTCTATAAATCCTTCAATATTAAGCACACACCAAAATTATATATTTTTATTAGAATAAGAAGGAACTGATGATCTTACAGATTTCCATCAGATGTTTCAAGCCAAATAATACATTTCATCAAAAAATTAATTAATAATGTACAGTACTATACAGTATTTACATTTTGACAGTAGAGAAAAGCCAAGTAAAATGACACCTTTTATTGGCTATTTCCATGTAGTAGCGGTACATTTCGGCGTCTTGTACAGTATGTCTGTAGTACTAGGGTGTTCTATTGTGTTAGCCATTATGAATGTAGAGAAAAGCCACGCAAAATGACACCTTTTATTGGCTAACTAGTTTTGACAAGTATTCAAGGAAACACCAATTCAAATTGTGTACAAATAATCCTAAAACAAATGTTAAAAGTGTACATTGTTTTAACACTAAATAAGCATTTGCATTCATAATTGTGCTTTTCTCCACTTTTTATTGTCTCTAGAAAATAAATAGGAGGAAATCAAAGTTCACTCCACTATTAGACTTTTCATGAGACACTCCCCATTCCACCCCCTCTGTCCTCTCATATTTTCATCAAATTCTAATGGGTGACCTTGTGATATGAGCAGTTCCAGTTTTAAAATTAAAACATGCATGTAGTCAACAAATTAATTGTGGCACGGCTGCTCCGGCGGTGCACTGAGCTACTGCTTTGAGCCTGCACAATTCATATCTGTTCCATTCTGATGGATGAGATGAAGATGGATAGTTTAATTGTGGCAACACTGGTTCAGTTGCTAAATCCCTACTGGGAAGCTGTAAATAATTAATTTCGAGTAATTGTTGGTGTCCACCACCCACTCCCAAAACGCACAGTGTGTCAGGAGCTTCTAAGGGGCTTCTTCTTTCTTTGTTTTAAATGCATCAGCTAATTAAGTGATCAACAAGGCAAGGCAGATTTTGACTTAAGATGCAGCTTCTTAGCAGCAATCTACATAGATGGAGAGTACTGCGCTGTCTTTTATCAAAATAAAAAAAAACAATTGCTATTAACAATAAGTCGGTTTGCATCTTGCATTCCGATTTGTACTTCAAACACTCTTGAGTCTCAGACACGACATGGTTCTTGATGTAATGTTTCCTATTGTTTAGCTGTGAGACTCTGCCACTGTAATTTTTGGGATGTTTTGTATCACTCTGACAGGAGTGTCACAAAGCATGACTAAGACTCTTTCAAAGGCTTTGTCTTTGGTGCGATGGAATGCACATTAACCGTTTCACTCATACCATGACTGCTGCTGGTACAGCTGAATAGTCTAGCTGTGAATTCCTATATATCAGACGTGTACAATCAGGCAGACAAAGGGTCTAAATAAAATTGCACCCTCGGCCATTTCACTTCACGTCTGCATTGCACAGCTGTTGTCTAACAAGAGAGGAAAGAAGAGAGGACAAATGCTAACTTTAGGTGACGTGCTGCAGAACTCCTTAAAGATAAATTATAGTAGCTTCACAAGAAATGTCTGATTACGTAAGTGTATGTCGATGTGTGTTTGTGCCTTTAGTCCAGCCTCACAAGAAACAATATAATACAAAAAAATAAATAAATAACCAGGTCTCTGATCTATATTTAAAAAAAGAGTAACTCCTCGACTAAATCAATGGAGAATGTTGCAGCATTTCAGTGCCCCTTTCTATTACAGCTTGATTTGCTCTTCCCCTGTAAAAAGGATTTTGTCAGCAGTATCCCCACAGATTCCTTGTCCTCCACTTGGAAAGATATTGGCAGTGATCCAGAGAAGGTTTTTATGTTTTAAAGCCTCAGATGCCTCTTATTACACCTTGAGGAAAACAGACATCCTGCCTTACACCAACAAAGACGTGCAATGAATAATTCAGCACGTCGGAAGGATGGTATGGATGCAGGGAGGCAAGGAAAAACAAAACTCCTGCATTAATGCTGGTGAGAAGCGTCCTGTGGAACTGGAGTGGTGGGAGTCCAAATAAAGTAAAGTAGGCAGGATGGAATCTCTGACGACTTTAGACTAATGTGTTAGGTGCATATATTATTTTCTTTCTTCTTAAAGGGTCTTGTCTACCACACGTAAGGAAAGAACTGTAAAGAAATTAAAGAAAACTAGCCGAAGCCGCCGTAGCATACAGTGGTGTAAGAACAGGAACGGAAAACAGTGAAAAAAGAATTCAGTATAACAAAGGCTTAGGAAACCACCGTCGCAGTATAACGAAAATAGCAAGGGGCGAAACTAATGCCATTGGTCGAGAGAGTACCTTCCTGTAGCAGGTTACAGAAAACAAAGACATATATAGATAGACGCCGCATTCACTGTGTTGCCCAGTCGACACGATAAGTCAACGCGTCCGCCCTATTGCGAGTGGTAAAAGTGTCATTTAAACTAATACAGGTAGACGAGGAAACCAGGTTTTCTGATGAAAAACAATAATGTTTTAAACAGTATCGTTTACATATAACAGATTTTGGCAAAAAACTAAATGCGTGCGTATCCCATTGTCTTAGAGTTGGTGGGCGGGGCTCTGTGAGTTGGCGGGTGTGGCTCTCTGTTTTGCTTGCCCTTAGTTAAAGTTGGTGGGCAGGGCTCTGTGAGTTGGCGGGTGTGGCTCTCTGTTTTGCTTGCCCTTAGTTAAAGTTGGTGGGCGGGGCTCTGTGAGTTGGCGATCATGGCTCTCTCTCTTGTGTGAGGTGTAAAGTCAACGTGGCTCAGAGGTGCATGTGGACTTTTGCACAGACGAAAGCCACTGAGGCTGTGTTTGGTGAGTTGTTGTGTGCCTCGAGAGCGACGCTGAACTCGGGAAGACGGTTACAATTGGCGTGCGTGACTGTCGTGCATATCCCATGACACGGTAGAAGGGTTAGAGTTGGCGGGCGGGGCTCTGTCGAGCGTATCCCATGGTCTTAGAGTTGGCGGGCGGGGCCCTGTCTTGCCTTGCATGCCCTCAGTGTCTTGCATGCCCTCAGTGTCTTGCTTGCGCTCAGTGTCTTGCGTGCCCTTAGTGAATTATATATATAGATAATCTGAGATATTGTGTTTCAGTTGTGGTACTTTCTAGGACATCTGGGTACAGAAAAAATATTTAAAAGGCTGCCATACTTCACACTTCCATTTGTCTTAAAGATATGATACTCAGTCAAAATGTGTCTTTTAACTTATTTTTGTAAGGTGAAGGTATTGCACGTGTAGCAGTGCTACTAGTAGTTAGAACTGCATCTCCCAGCAGTCCTTGCATGGGCTGTTGGGGTCAAAGGTGGCCAGAGGGGTTTAAAAGGAGGGCAGGTGTCAGGAAGAAGGAGAGTTGTTTTTGGTGATGTACGTTGTGTGTTGCATTTATCTGTTGGACTTCCTGCCGTTAAATTCAGCCATATTTAACCATTGTGTTCTTGGATTGTATGCGTTTGTTGATGTCTGGATCGTCTGTTTACCTGTGTACTGAGGACTGTGTTTGGATTCATTGGCTTTCCCGCAAGAAAAGGAGCTCTCCTGAGCCATCCATCTGTCTTCATCCTTTCAGCAACTACCGGTAGGACTGTGTTTTTCATTCCCTTGTAACATACAGATCTCTGGACTTAATCTCATCACCTCTCATTTCATCCGGTTTGGACATTGCTGTGTGGTGTTTGTGTTTATATGTTAAATGTAATATCGCCGAAGGGGTCAGGGGTGGTGTTATTGTTCGCATTTAGTTAATTTAATTTCATTATATTCTTACTTGTTTAATGTTCCCAGTGTGCTTTATTTGGTCTCTGTTGTGAGTGTGTGTGGGTCGATCCAAGGTTGTGAGTGTCCCTGGGATCTCCTCTATTAAGATAAATAAATCACCGTCACATTGATGGCGTGAATCTTAGTGGCCTCTGACCACTACACATGTACACTACAGAGTTGAGCTTTCCGAGTTGACAAATTCTATCAAAAAAGCTTGAGGTCCTACCTTCCTTGCAAAACAGCATGACTATCTTGGGTTTCAGTATATGGCAGCCTTTACAGAAACTCTCTTTGTCTCTTGTTTATTTAGAATTATTAATTCTTTTAGTGTCATTAATTTTATTAATTGATGTTATGATTTGACCTCTGGTTTGTTACCATACATTTATAATGAGTTTTTAAACTAAATAGAATAGGTGCTGTTGTCAGCACAGCCCCGTGCACTGGCTCACCTAAACTGCCTCTCAGACAAGCAACGAACTTGAAAAATGTCACAATGCGAATGTAAAAACACCTGATGGCTGCCTGCATTAAGGTATGATACGGCAACTGCTCCGTAGCTGACAAGAAGGCCCTGCAACGGGTGGGGAAAACTGCCCAGCACATCATTGGAATCCAGCTGATGACTACAATTGACCAGCCAACATACACGGTGTCTGCGATGGGCTCGGAAAATTATCAAGGATGCCTCACACCCCAACCATGGACAATTTTCCCTCCTCCCATTAGGGTGGCATTACAGAAGCCTTTGGTTCTGCACCAGCAGGCGCCAAAACAGTTTTTTTCAAAACACCATCACCATCCTGAACTCTCAAACCTTACTTCTCAATGGCTGACCTTCTGACTGTACTATATGTATATTTTCTAATCTAATCTAATTTAATGTCTATAACATCTGAGATCACAACAGACTCTGAGGAATGTAAAGTGGGATCTATTAAACATTCCCATATTATATATATTGTGATGGACAGCCGGCTGTGCAGTGCGGCCGGGACGTGCCTGAAAGAAAAGAATGGAGGAAAGAAGTCTTTTCAGGGCACTGCATCCCCCAGGATGCTAGGTGGCAGCTCCCCTGGACGGCAACGGTTTCCCAGATTCCCTCAAAGCATCCTGGGACGTGGAGTCTGTTTCTTCAGCCCTTTTGGGTGCCGTGGGTGCCGCCAGGGGAAGCTCACAAAGAACCTGGGGACTACTACTATAACAACAACCTAGAAGTACTTCGGAGTCACGAGGGCGGAAGTCCGCAGTACTTCCGGGCTACTTGAGAACTAATGATGTGTTGTTTGACCCAGAAGAAGAGAAGAAACACTTCCGGGTCGAGGACTATTTTAAGGACTGGCGAAGACCCAGCAAAGAAAGCCAGAGTTGGGTGGTAGAGTGACAGAGCTGCTGGGAGGAGTGGAGGATTGTGATTATTGTTTATTGTATAATTATTGAAGAATTGTGGCGAATGTGGTGCTTTGTGCAATGTATCTGTTGAAAGATATTAAAAGTGTGTCTTGGATGTCTGTCTGGTGGGTTTCACAGGGCAACAGAGACCCCTAGCATCCAATATATATATACTGTATATATATATATATACTGTATATATATATATTTATATATATATATATATATATATATATATATATATATATATATATATAATGATGCTAACATATATATATTAGTAAGTAATGGCTAGTATGGGTGCTATGATATTTTGGGTACCATGGAGATACCTCTTATGGGCATAAGCAAACTCCTGTCAATCATGAATAATCCACTGCATCCACTGAACAGTGTCATCTCCAGGCAGAGGAGTAGCTTCAGTGACAGACTTTTGTCACCGTCCTGCTCCACTGACAGACTGAGGAGATCGTTCCTCCCCACACTATGCGACTCTTCAATTCCACCCGGGGGAGTAAATGCTAACATTAATTTTATTTAAATTTTTTCATTTTTATTACTATTTAATTTAATATTGTTTCTTTGTATCAGTATACTGCTGCTGGATTATGTGAATTTCCCCTTGGGATTAATAAAGTATCTATCTATCTATCTATCTATCTATCTATCTATCTATCTATTACAGATGTTATTTTAATGCTGGGCAGGTTTCATCATAATGAGTTGAAAAAGTAGGAATGGAGATTTTTGTGAATGTGTAATGGTAAAGTGTAGACTGAATTTGTCCATGTCTCTACCAAGTCAATTACATCATCCTGGTTGACTTAGCAACAGAAATGATTCACTCTGTACCATTATCTTAATGATGAATCATTCTGAATGCTTCAAGCAAAGAATCAAATATCTATTATGTATGATCTATTTCTAGACAATACAAGCTGGACCTATCTATCCAAATTTTAATGATTTTAAACATAAACCTGGGGTACAAACTAAGTACTGTGTTGGGCTGGCACCCTGCTCTGGGTTTGTTTCCTGCCTTGCGCCCTGTGTTGGCTGGGATTTCTCTTACTGTCTTTGTCACAGCTCTGAGTGCTATCTGATTGTTTCTGGGGTTATTAATTGAAATTTGGGGGCAGAAGTGTAATCTTGCATTGCAAGCTGCCTGCCATGGTCATATTGGAAGGTGGCTACGTACATTTTTTGATATTTAGCTTTTAGCCTTGTCCTACTTGACTGTTACTTTTCAGGCTTAAACTCTACAAAACAGTCCTGAATATTTTAATAAAGGCCACAGACATACAGTACACCCACTAAAAAAAGACATAATAAATACCAAATTGCTTTTACAATTCTATTCTTTGTCTTCATATGTATAGTGATTGAAGTGATAAAGTAAATATTAGGGCACATGGTACAGGGGAGATTGCCATTGGCTCCATTCCTGCAGGATTATCAAGGCAGAGAGGTCGCACCTCAGTAGGAACAATAAGTGCGGTAAAAGTAAAACACTGCTAATGGTGTGCGCATATAACCAAAAGGTTTATTAGCATTCATGTTTCTCGGAGGACACCCGCACATTGTTAGTGACGAAGATGGTGAGTCCCTGTATAGAGTACTGAACAGTGACAGACATTGAAGGCATCACTCATTTGTATAAACAGGATCCTCTGTAGAATACTACAGAGAGTCTGGCAGTTAGGCTTCACTCATATGTATTTGTGTAAATAGGATCTGTATGTGTGTGTGTAAATCTTCAGGTGCGAGAGTAGACCAGTCTAGTAACAAACATGTTGAGTTTCACTCATCCCTCGATAATACAAGTGGTCACAAAAAGAAAGAGCTGGGTATAAGTAGCCAACTTTAGGTACCTAGGCTCAGTTTCTGTAACAGGGTAGGGCTATTAACTGTACAGAAGGAGCCCTCATTCTTCATTTTTCAGAACAATAAGGAAGGAGTGCTCTGGGCATGTTGCAAGGTCACTTTCCAAGGGACGTATAGTGTGCAGAGTCTTCCAGGAGACAACGACTGAGAGAAAGAACCAGAATTTGTTGATGGGTGTTGTCATCTTTCAGCCGGATTGTCTGGTCTGCCAAACTCAGTGTGTTCCAGTCACTGTCCTCAACAGGATGAGCACATGGTAAAGGAATGTGAATATGATGAGAAGTTATTTAATTCTTTTAAATTTTACATTTTTTAAAACTTTGTGATGCAATTCATATTTTAATGTGCCCCGCTGGTTAAAAATTGTGTTTGTTGTTACAGCTTTAGAATCCATGGTTCAAAATAATGTAAATGGCCAAAAGTTGAAAATGGGCTGGCCAGTTAAATGAGCAGAAATGTTTTGTGACAAAGCAGGGAAGCTATGGAATAGAACCTGTAGGCAGGTAATACCAACGTATTTCAGATTAGGGTTAAGAAAGATAATTTATGGAACCATAAAAAAAAAAATACAAAGGAGAATAAGAGGAAGGAGTAAATAAAGTACAAAATGGACCACTCTGAGCTTTTCTTGACGTAATTGACCTCCTTCTGGTCTACAGAATCAAAATTCTCTTCCCTGCCTCTCAGCCTTCCTTTTCCATAAACCAGTGGCCGTCTTGTCCTCCTCATCAGACACGCACTATTTCTCTGTTTCTCTCCTGACTCCAAGCAGTTTGAATGAGGAGGTGGAGATCCTTATAAGACTATTGCTGGAAGATCTTCCACCATCACTCCAGCTTCCCAAGAAACCTTCCAGGTCATCTTTATGCCCACATTGACTCCTGCAAACACAAAATTTCCCAGAACCTGAACCATTGCAGCCAAACAATACTGATGGTGAATATATCCCATCTGGAATTGACGCTGCCTTGCAGTTTACTACAACCTCTAATTTTCCTTTACAGAAGTCATGTCATTCCTAGCAGCATGACTATTGCTTCTGTCTTCAGAGTCGCCAGGCTGGACAAGCTAAGCTCTACTGTGGTCTCTTAATTGCATGCAGCACCCGTGTTACACTGTTTCCTTGTTTTAACTTCACATTGTGACACTGAACATCTGCCACAGATGCCCTCCTGCCACTGGGAAGCATTTTAGATTTGACAGCGATAATATATGCACCGCCTGTCAGCAGAGATGATTCACTTGCATTCCTTTTTTGCCTCAAGTGTAACACGGAATGTTGAATTTTGTTCTTTAAGAGGGATGTCTCACCTTTCATATTACATTTCACTCATCTACAGCTTACATTTAAGCAGTCATCCATCTAGGTCTTTAGCTGAAATTGTTTTTCAAATATCAGAAGAAAAGTCCATTATTGAAAACTATCCTTGTGGAATCAAGAAATGTATAATGATACAGTAGCTGGCATTTGCTGGCAGAGTTCAGGCAGGAACTCTTACGAGATTATTGTTAATTCACTAAAGGACAGAAGGAGACCAATCTGAATTTGATATGCATTACATTTACTCTGTAAAAGAGGATTTATATTTATATCTTGATTTTTCTGTTGATCTAAAAATATATTTTCAAAAATGCCTGGGAATTTTTCAATTATACAAAGGTGACTTCTCACCTGCAATTGGGATTCGTATACTAGGCACAGTCTTACGACACATAAAACATTACACATGTAAATCACATCTCAGTTACCTGAAAAGAGTGAAGTAGAAAGTGAATAAAACATGACATTTAGGATCAGGAGACCAAATGCCACTGCAAAGCATCTGGAACTCTGTTTCTAAAAGAGGCAAAGGAGTTCCACACCACAGGATGGTAACAAAAGCAACTATTTAAGACAAAACTAAATGAAATGTGTGGAAGAAAAAAATAGAATTCAGTAAAAGGCAGAGCAAGAGTGTTAAGAATGACAACTTTTATGAAATTTTAAATTAAAAAAATAATATTCCTTCTGCATCTCTTTCAGAGCCAAGGAATTAATTTTAGTTTGTGGCTTCTTCTAAGAGTTGAGCATTTTTTTTAATGCTTGCGTCTCTGGCATTTTGTTTTGGTTTCAGGCACCACCATGTTGGCATTTGTGTGGTTGCTTCCCATAATGCACCAGGAGTGCACGGCGGGTGGTGTCACTGGTGTGAGTCACCATATGCATTCCCAGATTATCCAAGACTGGGAAAATCTAGTGATTCGTTCAACTCTTGTTTTTTGTGATGCCTGGTGTTAGAAATATGCTGGGAATTTTGACTTTGATTTTTGGTTCGTGTTTTGGCTTTGACGATTCTGTTTTTGACTTCCGGCATCAACCCTTGCTTAGTTTTTTGATCACATCCTTCTGTCCTGGTCATTGCTCACAGAATTTTGAACTGTCTGCCTTTTTCAGTCAAAGTGAACTTTATTGTCATCTCAACCATATACAAGTATACAGATAGACGGAATCGGTCCTGTGGCTCAGGGTCCACAGTGTAAAACAACATGATGTGCAAATAATAAATTAACAATAGAATTAAAATTTAAAAATTAAAAAAAAAATACAGTACAAACAATACGTTAAGTGTGACAAATGGCTCTATTAGCATATGTGTGTATGTAGCAAGGAAAAGACAGTGGAGTAGAGATGAAGTCCATGACGTTTATTTGAAAAAAAGATTTTTTTTCTTTTGTTTTCCATTAATATTTGTTTTTTTTAATTTTCTAATACCATTAAGCCACAAACCTCACAAAAACCAGAAATGTTCACCTCCCAGGCTGTAGAAGATAATCTTTAGCTTGGCTTCTTAAACCTGGTGCACTGGTAATGCTACCTTACAATACGGAGACCAAGGTTTGCATCCTGGCCCCCCTACCAACTTTATATTCTCCTTGTGTATTCATGGTTTCCTCTGGGTGCTCTGTTTTCTTCCCAAAGTCCAAACACGTGCAGCTTAGGTAGATTGGCAATGTTAAATTGGCAATAGTGTGTGTGTGCGTATATTCGCCACGCGATTGAGTGCCGCCGTGTCCAGGGATTGATCTTGCCTTGCACCCTTGGCTTGCTTGAATAGGCTTAAAAATGGTATGGTATGGTATGCTATGGCTTCTTTGGCTCACTCCATGATGGGTATTATATGTGTGATCATGCTGTAGCTTTTATCTGGAGGAGGCTGCCATAAAGGGAGACAGTAACATTTTTATGTAAGGACCAGGAGAAACATGAAGTCAAAAAAGTAAGCCAGAGTTAGTAAAGAAAGTCAATCCTACCTTTCATCCATCCAGCTATATCCTAACTACAGGGTCACGGGAGCCAATCCCAGCCAACACAGGGCACAAGGCAGGAAACAAACCCCAGGCAGGGCAGGCAAACACAGACACACACCCACACTTGGGACAATTTAGAATCGCCAATGCACCTAACCTTCATGTCTTTGGACTGTGGGAGGAATCCCACCCAGACATGGGGAGAGCATGCAAACTCCACGCAGGGAGGACCTGGGAAGCGAACCACGAGGCAGCAGCGCTACCCACTCCGCCATCGTGCCACCCTCCTACCTTTCAAACGAACTGAAAATGTAATCAAAAAGTCACAAGTCAGAACCACAAGCAAGAGTTCAGAAACTAGAAGAAATAAAAAAGATGTCCAAAAAAAATGATCAAAAATTTGAGGAGTTGTTAACTGAAAAACTCAGAAACAAAAGTCTTTCAAACGATGATTCAAGGCTTATCTGTAAAGCGGAGGAAGCAACCTCTGAAAAAGATTTTGGGGTTTATGATGACACATTTTCATCATCTAAGCAATGTGTAAAAGTAATTAAAAGGGACATGAAATGTTAGCTTAAATCCTTAAAACTGCTGAATATAAGTCAAGGCTATATAATGCATTAGTGAGACCATATTGTGTGCAGTTCCGGTCACCATGCTACAAAAATGACATAGCATAACTTGAAGCTGTGCAGAAGGGAACAGCCAAGTTGCATCCCAAGACTTAAGGGCATGTCCTACTGTGACAGACTCCGAGAATTCAATTTGTATAGTCTCGAGCAGAGGAGAAGGCATGGGGACCTAAACCAGGTCTTCAAAATCCTTAGGACAGATGCATAGATGAAGTAGGTAGAGCACAACTCGTTCAGCTTAAGGGTAACTCACACACTCATGGACACCATGGAAAATTAAGGGGAAGTGCATTTAAGACCAAAGACAGGTCTTAACTTCTTTACTCAAAGAATTGTCGGATTCTGGGACAAACCCTAAGGCATGTATTGTAGTTGAAGCAGACACCTTGACAACTATTAAGAAGTATCTGCATGAGATATAGGGACAGCTTAACTATTAACTAAACAGAGGATCTTGATGGGCTGAATGGTTTCCTTTTGTTTGTCAAATTTCTTATATTCTGACATTCTGTGTTCTAAAACTCATGGCTGTCCGAGCCAACCTTTGAATCTATAACCTAAAAAGACTACGGTCATGACCTCTGCAGACATGTCCTCAGCACCAGAAGAGCACATCATGGCAATGGATCCACAAAGAGACGACGGCTGGGAGAAGAGACAAAATGCTATCACGGTTAAGTGTAAATAAGTTTAAAACTTAGTTAAGATGCAAAAAACACAGAAACAAACCTCAAATTTAGAATCTTTATTTGTCACAATTCTGTAATCAATATATGTAATTATCCAGAAACTCTGCTAGAATTTGAACAGTTTATTTTCAATAATCAGAGATCATGATTAGTTGCCTCTCTTTTTCTGTTCTTATAGCCAGAAAGTCAGCGGCCCTCAAAAGGAACAGATGTGGGAATTGATGAGGGGCACAAAAGGGGTATCACCCAGTCAGCAGATCTGCTAAGCCCCCTCAGGATTTTTAAACACATTTTAACAAATAGCTACAATTTGTCAGAGGTCACATGTCAACACTATCTAATACCTTAAATTGAAATAAAATCATCTCACTGGTACAACTTAACTGCGGTGGATTGGCTCCAGCAGACCCCCGTGACCCTGTATTCGGATTTAGTGGGTTAGAAAATGGATGGATGGATGGATGGTACAACTTAATTGCTCATCCATCTGATTCACACTGACTCCAAATCCATTCCATATCCTGAGCAGCCACGCAAACTGCAGTTTTCATACTTATCAAATAGTCTTTTATGGAGTAAAGCACATTAGTGTCAAATGTATTCATGTTTTAAATCTGTATTGCTTATTCAGTAAGCCAGCTGAGCCTCCTATCCCTCTATAGAGTGTTTATCTTGCATTCAAATTTATAATTTTATTGGTCTTGAACATCTATGAATCTGTTGAGGAATGCGAATGTTGCTAGCCGTCGTAGGTTCAACCAAACTGTTTTATTTGAACAGAGGTTATTAATAAAATCATGAAATATCAAGTGATGAAATGTTATAATATCAGGTTTTAGTAGGGAGAATCCTTTTTACTGAAAGTGAAATTAGATTTTCAATGCAGTTGTTCAGCGGTTCTCAACCCGTAACGAAAAAGCGGGCGCGAAGACGTGAAAAAAAGAAAACAAGAATCGAAAATAGGAAAAATACATCTATTGAAACCAAAGCAAATTAACTTAAACTGCATTCTGATACTAGAAAAATTAATATAGAGTTAGATAAATGTCGATAAAAGTTAAGTAGGTATAATAAAACTTGTAGCAGTGTATCGGCAGCAAAAAATATAGGAATATATTTTATTAGGGTTTCAAAAAAACATTAGGGGGGGCGCGATTAAAACTGTTATGAAAACTCGGGTCGCAAATACTTAAAGGTTGAGAAGTTTTCACCAAAATATCACCGCCATCTGCAGATTCCCTGGCACCGGACTGGGCTTTGCCCCTGAACTGCCCCCTTCCAGAGCCCACAATTTAAGAGCCATCAACATCCAGAACATGGACTCTTCAGTCTGATGACCAGCATTGAAGATGCCACTAGTGTTGATTTGACTCAAACTTATTTCCCCCATTATTCTTTTTTATGGTTTTTGCACTATAATGGGTCATTGCATCTTGAGCTGCATGTAAATGTATATAAATAAAGTCAGTCATTATCCAACCCGCTATATCCCAACTACAGGGTCTGCTGGAGCCAATCCCAGCCAACACAGGGCACAAGGCAGGAAGAAACCCCAGGCAGGACGCCAGCCCACCCCAGGGCACACACACACACCAAGTACACACTAGTGACAATTTAGGATCGCCAATGTACCTCACCTGCATGTCTTTGGACTGCAGGAGGAAACCAGAGCACCCGGAGTAAACCCATGCAGACACGCAAATTCCAAGCGAACCCGGGTCTCCTAACTGCAAGGCAGCAGCACAACCACTGTGCCACCGTGCTGCCCATGTGCTAATCAGCATACCCAATAGAGGATGTTCATCTAAAAAAAAAAACATGTTCACTAGGGATATTTTAGTCTCGTTTGTTTGAATAAAACAATATTACTGCAAAAACTTATTAAATTTACATATCATTTTGGTAAATGAGGATATTTAGCATTCCAAATTTTCGTTTTCAGTCTATTCTGCAGTTTTGATTAGGATCACATTTTTTCTTTATGTTTTCTCACAAGGCATCATCATAATCAGCAGTTCAGTTGACACAAAATCAAAGAGGTTTGTGTTACAGGCTCTCAGTTGCAGGATTGTTATTTGCACTTAAAGTATGCAGCATCTCATTCCTGCTGCTCCTGCCTTATTATACTGAGAAAGGCTACAATTACTTGAAACAAACATGGCAGCTTATATAGCAGACAGCCTGCAGCCGCTTTATGGATAAACCTGGTGCCATTTTCCATGTTTGGCCGGGCTAAACAATGTCAAACCAATAGTTATGAAAAGCAATCCATTTATTTTCTGAGTCCATTTTTTTATGTTATATACAGTGGTGTGAAAAACTATTTGCCCCCTTTCTGATTTCTTATTCTTTTGCATGTTTGTCACACAAAATGTTTCTGATCATCAAACACATTTAACCATTAGTCAAATATAACACCAGTAAACACAAAATGCAGTTTTTAAATGATGGTTTTTATTATTTAGGGAGAAAAAAAAATCCAAATCTACATGGCCCTGTGTGAAAAAGTAATTGCCCCCTTGTTAAAAAATCACCTAACTGTGGTGTATCACACCTGAGTTCAATTTCCGTAGCCACCCCCAGGCCTGATTACTGCCACTCCTGTTTCAATCAAGAAATCACTTCAATAGGAGCTGCCTGACACAGAGAAGTAGACCAAAAGCACCTCAAAAGCTAGACATCATGCCAAGATCCAAAGAAATTCAGGAACAAATGAGAACAGAAGTAATTGAGATCTATCAGTCTGGTAAAGGTTATAAAGCCATTTCTAAAGCTTTGGGACTCCAGCGAACCACAGTGAGAGCCATTATCCACAAATGGCAAAAACATGGAACAGTGGTGAACCTTCCCAGGAGTGGCGGCCGACCAAAATTACCCCAAGAGCGCAGAGACGACTCATCCGAGAGGTCACAAAAGACCCCAGGACAACGACTAAAGAACTGCAGGCCTCACTTGCCTCAATTAAGGTCAGTGTTCATGACTCCACCATAAGAAAGAGACTGGGCAAAAACGGCCTGCATGGCAGATTTTCAAGACGCAAACCACTGTTAAGCAAAAAGAACATTAGGGCTCGTCTCAGTTTTGCTAAGAAACATCTCAATGATTGCCAAGACTTTTGGGAAAATACCTTGTGGACTGATGAGACAAAATTTGAACTTTTTGGAAGGCAAATGTCCCGTTACATCTGGCGTAAAAGGAACACAGCATTTCAGAAAAGAACATCATACCAACAGTAAAATATGGTGGTGGTAGTGTGATGGTCTGGGGTTGTTTTACTGCTTCAGGACCTGGAAGGCTTGCTGTGATAGATGGAACCATGAATTCTACTGTCTACCAAAAATCCTGAAGGAGAATGTCCGCCATCTGTTCGTCAACTCAAGCTGAAGCGATCTTGGGTGCTGCAACAGGACAATGACCCAAAACACACCAGCAAATCCACCTCTGAATGGCTGAAGAAAAACAAAATGAAGACTTTGGAGTGGCCTAGTCAAAGTCCTGACCTGAATCCAATTGAGATGCTATGGCATGACCTTAAAAAGGCGGTTCATGCTAGAAAACCCTCAAATAAAGCTGAATTACAACAATTCTGCAAAGATGAGTGGGCCAAAATTCCTCCAGAGCGCTGTAAAAGACTCATTGCAAGTTATCGCAAACGCTTGATTGCAGTTATTGCTGCTAAGGGTGGCCCAACCAGTTATTAGGTTCAGGGGGCAATTACTTTTTCACACAGGGCCATGTAGGTTTGGATTTTCTTTTCTCCCTAAATAATAAAAACCATCATTTAAAAACTGCATTTTGTGTTTACTTGTGTTATATTTGACTAATGGTTAAATGTGTTTGATGATCAGAAACATTTTGTGTGACAAAAATGCAAAAGAATAAGAAATCAGGAAGGGGGCAAATAGTTTTTTACACCACTGTATGTGACATTACTGGCTCAATAAACCATTAAACTATCAGATGTAAGGAAGAAAAAGGTCCTGTAGATTCACTCACACTCTTCATTTCGGTCCATTTTATAGAAACAAACAAAAATGACCACTGTGGCTTTATGAAAACTGGACTACACAGGCAAACCTCACCAGGACACAGGGAGAATGTGTCCACTGCACACAAGTAATACCTGGCCCTGCATTTGAACCCAGTCTCCTGGAGCTCTGAGGCAGTAGCAGCACCTCCAGTACAATTAGAAGCTCTGAAACAAAATGACTGGTCAAAAGGTCTTCATAATTTAAACATATTCCTAGGGAGGCCGTTAAATTCATTGCATGGCCATAAGCTGTCAAGTTTAGCACCATAATTTATAGGATCCATGAATGAAAACTAAATTATATTTCAGCCACAAATGTGGCTTATTATTCTTTTCCAGAATGAAACCTCAGGAAAAAGGTAATCTGTGTTCTTATAGCCATGCAAGGAAAGAGTCTATTGGTGCCTTCTTTTTTTATGTAGGTATGGCAAAAACGTTTATAATTAGTCACACCAGCTGGACTTTTACTAGCAGAAGGCAGTGGAGCTTTGCTAATTACTACAGTATAATTAGGAAATCTTGGCAGGATTCTGAATAGCCATTAACTGCATACAGTAAATCACTCCACTATGGGGCCTTGCTAGAAAATGATAGTATCCAGCCACTAGAGTAAGATGGGTATTATTATCCACAGGTTCCATTCCAGGCTCTAAAATTATTAATAACTTTTACTTTTGTATGCTTAACTCACTCAGACATTCAGTCCTTGCATACATTTCCAAAATGTGATGTGATAATGACATGTGATTCGATGAGACTGTCCACTGTCAGCATGATGCACTGTACTGATGTTAACTGTTAGGAAAGCAAGAATAAAAATAACAATGAACTTCCTTCAAACAGTAGAGCAAACCTATCTGACTTCGATTATGTATAGAGCCTTTTTCAACAGATGCAAAATTTACCCATAATCCACACCCACTCATTCCACTACGCACTCTTCTCAAGAGCAGTGAGAGCAACAGAGGATGCAGCCCTGGAGGGGATGACAGCAGAGACCATCGGAGGACACCAACTCACACAGTGCTGTGTATGTGCAATGTGGGAAAACACTGGAGAAAAGAAAGAATCCACACTGACACTGAGCAGGTCAGCTTTTCAAATACTAACAAATATGGTATGATTATAAGAAAACACAAAAAAACATTCAGGAAAGTACAAAAAGACTACACTGAATATATATATATATATATAATTCTTTGCATTTATATAGCACTTTTCTCACTGCTGAAAGCACTCGCAGATTAATGGCCTTGCTGAAGGTCCCAACAGAGCAGAGTCCCTTTTTGGCATTTACAGATTCGAACCGGCAACCTTCCGATTGCCAGTGCAGATCCCTAGCCTCAGAGCCACCACTCCTTATTTATAATTTGATACTATCCGTATGTATGGTGTTCGCATCAATGCCCGTATGTATGGTGTTTGTGTCAATACCTCGACTCAATACAAGTAGAACCATGCAATGGGAATCTGCCTCTGTAGTTAGAACATAACGTGGCAAACGCGGGCGCAGTATTGCATGATTGGCTAAGAATGTTCGAATGCTTCAGTGATGCCGCTGGATGGCCAAGTATAGTAAGTCGGTGTTGGTTCGAACAGATAACAGTAAGTTCGGTTGGTTTTTGGAACGTTGGTTTGATGGGGCGTACTTTCCACGACTAACATCGTTGACTGACTTAAACCCTTTCGACAGCTCCGGAACCGTAAGTAATTTAGAATGTATCGTCATTTGCTTGGTACATCGATATCAATCTTTGGGCAGTTTTGTTTTGGCATCCATCCTTCTGACATCTATTGGCAAACTGAGTAATGGCGGCCGGGGTTTAACAACGGTTATTGTTTAACGCCGACATAATTATTACTCCGACTGATTAGAGTCATAAAATATGGTTTATTTTGAAAATTTGTTTGCTGGAAAAAATCAAATGAGGTGCGCTGAAGAGCTGAGTTCACGTCTCGCAACCCCGTTTAAACAGGAAGCTCTTCATCACATCGGTCAAACAGGTCTATTTTAAGCACAAATCAGTGCCATAATAACAAAGTCATTTCAAGGACTTAAAAAAACAATTAATTCTTTGCAGAGAAAGTATGGATTTCACAAACGTAGAATTTGTAACCCAATTCGATCAGGCTCCCAGTCGCTAGTGTGTGTATATATATATATATATATATATATATATATATATATATATATATATACACTTTATATACAGTTGTTCCTCGCCATATCGCAGTTTCATTGTATTGCGGGTTTATATTTTATATATATATATATATATATATATATATATACACTGTATATACAGTTGTCCCTCGCCATATCGCAGTTTCACTGTATCGCAGGTTTTTTAAATATATTAAAAAGGGCCCTAGAATGTGTACTAATTTTGTATCACAGATTTTTCCCTATATCGCGTGATTCTGCTATTGACTAATGGGAGGTGACCAACCAGAGCACTGTGTTCTGTATCCTGGGCGCTGATTGGCTCAGTGACTGTAGCATCAGTCTGTTTGCTCTCCCGTGCTGTGGCCATGCGTTCAGCATCTCGCCTTGTCCACTTGACATCGACGTCTGATCGCTGCACGTATTGTTGCTCTGCGGTGTTGTGCTTTTGTGAAATTTTCGTAAAAGATTGAATTTATTACTGCACAGCTAATTCATCATCTTCACAATTCAAGTTGTAGTGTACTTCACTTGCGAGTACCCATATAGAATTTTATATGTTGTTAAAATTACATAGGTTTAAGAGTGTAGAAAGTGTTTAAGAGCATAGGAAGGGTTTATAAGAGTGTGGGAAGGGTTTATAAAGACTTAAAATATATATAAATAATAAAATAAATATAAGTTGCTACTTCACGGATTTTCACCTATTGCAGTGGTTACGCTCCAGAGCGTAAGGGATGACTGTATATATCAAAATTTACTTGGGCTACACCTACCATTTGATGGTTGACTAGAGGAAAGATAAAGATAAAAATCTTATAAAAGACATGAATAAAGTGAGTTATCAGTGCCAGAAAAAGGCCCAAAGGAAGTCTGTACTGAAAGTTTACTTAAACTATTACGGATTTAAAATTTTAGGACTTTACCGGTTTAAAATGAAATGATGGTTAAAAAATGTTTTTCTAATCTTTTTGAGGCAGCATCAACTATAGCAGGTTAACATAACATTTTCTGACTTGATTTTTCCAGGTCAGGGTGGTATTGAGAGCAAAGCAGGCACTATGTGTAGATGGGCCACCAGTCGATTGCTGGAGCAGACACACACACATACATACACATATCCACTGGACCAGTTTAGAAGAGCCGATTCATCTTAACACCATACCTCTTTAGGATGTGGGATACAAACCCACACAGACACAGGGAGATCACACAACAAGCAGACACAGAATATGATGTTGGATCTCTGAGGCCACGGTGCTAACCATCACATCAAAACTGCAGGATGAACTATTGCTCGTTAGCGACACAGGATTATTAGTAGCTAAAGAAAGCTTCATTTATTTCTATTCATTGAATGTTGAAAACACAATGTAAAATAACCTACACCCTTATGACAAACTTAATAAAGTGCTTTTAACAATAGCACATTTTAGGCACAATTGTGCATGCCATTAAGCCTAAAACCCACAAAAGTACAATAGGGAGTATAAATTGGAGTAATTCATACTTTGCAAAATTGGCATCATGCAGAAAATGTGTATTTCAAGCAACAATTTGTACAGCACACTAAAGCCTCTAATGCTGCATTTTTTTCTAGAATTGCTTAGGTATTGTACATATCAGCATGAATTCTAATGTAAAAGAAAATGAAAGTCAAAATGTTTGAAAACAAAGCATTCCAAATGACTGTTCAATTTCTGTTTAGGCATGAATAGACATTAACAGCTTGAATGCACTAGTAACATGTGTAGGGCATCTTATTTTTGATGCTGGAAAAAAGAAAAATGGAATGGCAATGAACATACCAGACGTGAAAAATATATAAATATTACATATAGGTGTCAATTTGAAATAATTCGAATGAATTAAAATGTCAGCAAAATGAGTCAACAAGAACAAACCAGACCAATTCCCTTATTAGCTAGTGTACTGTACTGCATTTTACATGGGATCAACAGTACAGAGTAATGGGGATTGTGGAGGAGAAGAGAAAAAGAGAGTGCAGGCAGGGTGGAGTGGGTGGAGAAGAGTGTCAGGAGTGATTTGTGACAGACGGGTATCAGCAAGAGTGACAGGGAAGGACAACAGGACGGTAGTGAGGCCAGCTATGTTATATGGGTTGGAGACGGTGGCACTGACCAGAAAGCAGGAGACAGAGCTGGAGGTGGCAGAGTTAAAGATGCTAAGATTTGCACTGAGTGTGACGAGGATGAGCAAGATTAGAAATGAGGACATTAGAGGGTCAGCTCAGGTTGGGAGACAAAGTCAGAGAGGCGAGATTGCGTTGGTTTGGACATGTGCACAGGTGAGATGCTGGGTATATTGGGAGAAGGATGCTAAGGATAGAGCTGCCAAGGAAGAGGAAAAGAGGAAGGCCTAAGAGAAGGTTTATGGATGTGGTGAGAGGGGACATGCAGGTGATGGGTGTGACAGAACAAGATGACGAGGACAGGAAGATATGGAAGAAGATGATCCGCTGTGGCAACTGAAAGAAGAAGAAGAAGAATGCACTGCACTTTACTTTTCATACCACTGCATACTTTTTAGCATGCCCATTCCCTTAATCCACCCATCCATTTTCTAAACCCAATGATCTATTTTCCTAAATAAAGGAAATCCCTAACTAAAATAAATCAATAAACATAACACCATATAACAGGGACATGTGCATTGCATTTGCTGTTTTATTCCAACAAATGTTTGCGATGCCTCATCTGTTTGGATGACAAATGCAATACATTTTATTGCTACATTCATTACAAAGTACATTCCCATACTGTAGGTTGTGCACCGTAGATGTTAACATTATGGTCTGCATTGATTACTTAGATTTCAACCCATCTTAGATGGGTAGCACAGTCAGTAGTTAAAATAAGACACACAATTAAATGCCTCTAAAACACACAAAACACAATGATGAATACAAACATATAACTCAATAAGCATATTATATGAATGCAAATACACACACACACACACAGACATAATTTTTTTTTTTTGCAAATCTGTTTGATTTCTGCTCATACGTTGTTACTTAGCAGATTTTAATAAAGGTGAAAAACATAAAGATCCCTCGTTTCATTCCTTAGAGCAACAAACATCCATCCATGAAATAACCTGTTCTATCCTCACTACAGGGTTACGGGGGTCTGCTGGAGCCAATCCCAGCCAACACAGGGCGCAAGGCAGGAAACAAACCCCGGGCAGGGTGCCAGCCCACCACATAGAGCAACAAACACTGGACTTTAATATTTACTGTACAAACATAAATTCGTTTAAAACTGAAAATGTCATTTTTATCTTTTGTGTTACCCAGTGTCCTAGGCATCATGCCACCATGAGGTGGAAAAATATTTTTCCGTAATAACAATAAAAATAATAACTTCTATTTATTTAGCACCTTACATGCAGTATGTACAGGGTGGTCCAGATCTAATTATGCAGATCCAGATCGTCTGGATGACTTTGATTTATGTGGGGACGATTCCAGTTCGGTGCCAAGACAATTCTTCATGTCGTCAGTTTACACACTTCTCAATGGTCTGGGATTTTTCGGGTGATTTTCTAAGTAATAACCTTAATAAGTTATAGCGTAATGAAAATTGCATAATTAGATCTGGACCACCCTATACAAACTGCTTCACAATTAAGAAAAATAGCAGCAACAGACAACACACATTTAAAAATAATGAACAACACTGAAAATAAACAGGTTTTAAAAATTGTAATTATAGAACAAGTCTGTAAATAGTCTTAGGATCCATCCATATTCCAACCCGTTGAATCCGAACACAGGGTCACGGGGGTCTGCTGAAGCCAATCCCAGCCAACACAGGGCACAAGGCAGGAACCAATCCCGAGCAGGGTGCCAACCCACCACAGTAGTCTTAGGATATAATAAAAAAAACACAATTTACTACTAAAAACAAAGCTGTTCGACACATTAACCTAAAGAGCTCCAGCAAGTCCTAATCTGGTGATGTGAGAGATCTTTGAGTCTCAAAGGGTCCTGCAGCTAAAGTATGTACTGTTTAATGTAACAAACACAACTAGCCGTGCTACCTGTCTAAGGCAAGTTAAAAATGTAAGTAATTAACGCAGACCTCAGTGTTAACATTTGAAGTGCGCATTGCAATGCATACGTCTTTGTTACGGGCCATTTGGTATGAGATTCGTAAAAGCAATGTTAATGATTGTGACGTGCCATCTGTTGGAATGGAAAATGTAATATATTTTATTGTTATAAATGTTTGTGATGCACCATAATATTGGAATGTCAGAGACACAGCAACCAGGTGGACACACAGACAGACAAACAGACAATTATCCTTTTATTAAGGTGGATAAAGATAAAAAAAAATCTGAAAAGCAGTCCTAAAACTGACAGGCAACCTGGGCAAGGCAGCAGGCACAGATAGATAGATAGATAGATATGAAAGGCACTATATGATAGATAGATAGATAGATAGATAGATAGATAGATAGATAGATAGATAGATAGATAGATAGATAGATAGATAGATAGATAGATAGATAGATAGATAGATATGAAAGGCACTATATGATAGATAGATAGATAGATAGATAGATAGATGTGAAAGGCACTATATGAAAGATAGATAGATGTGAAAGGCACTATATAGTAGATAGATAGATAGATAGATAGATATGAAAGGCACTATATGATAGATAGATAGATATGAAAGGCACAATATGATAGATAGATAGATAGATAGATAGATAGATAGATAGATAGATAGATAGATAGATAGATAGATAGATAGATAGATAGATAGATAGATACTTTATTAATATAGCATGAATTGGAGATTTTGTTTTAGTATGGTACCATTGGTGTCCTTCTGTGAGAACCCTAAATACAAAGAGGACTGTTTCATTTATGTGAGGTAGAATGCCCAGGGAGGACTGGGTGGTCTCATGGTCTGGAATCCCCGCAGATTTTATTTTTTTTCTCAAGCCGTCTGGTGTTTTTTTCTTATTCGATGTTAATTAATGTTGACTTATTTTAATTTCTTACTTTGTCTTTTATTTTTCTATTCTTCATTTTGTAAAAGCACTTTGAGCTATATTTTTTGTATGAAAATGTGCTATAGAAATAAATGTTGTCGTTGTTGTAGGTGGCTCCTCATGTGGTGGGTACACATGCTCCCGACTTCATCTCACCAAGGAATCTGCATCAGAATTTTATATCAACAACAGTGTTCAAAGTTTTTATTTACATCTGTAAGAATGACTTGAATGTTTATTTAATTTCTACTCAGGACAAAAAAAAATCTGAATTTGTAAATTAGCATATTTCTGCAGTTCATTGCCGTTCTGTTTAATGAACGCATAAGAAAGTTCACTGGAAATGTAACAATCGAAAATCTGAAAGCCCCTTCACTGTGCGCTTAATCCACTAGACTGATTGTGTTGACTGTATTATGACAACTATCATGTTACTATTTTTAATAAAAAAAACTTGTAGCATGTTGCAATTGTTGCCTTTTCACAAGTGTTCACTTTTCCATTGCTTTATTATTTTACCATTAAATATTCTGAGCAGTACACTACAATATATGCAAATTGAATTCCCAGTACAGGCAATTTTAACTAGAAAGTGTTTAACCTTTTTCTTATCTTCTCAACTAAGTATTAAAGTTTTCAGCAAAATTATTGCCAGAATTAGGCCTAAATTATTTCTCCACCTATTAATTGCTTTTCTATGTACCTTTAAAGGCAGATAATGTACTTAATGCCTTCTGTTATTTCATGAAAGCATGAAAGAGTGAAAGGAGACAAAAGGTTACTGAGTTTAATAAGGAAAGAGCATTAAACTGAACCACAATTGTTAAATAAATTTTAAAAGCAGCCGAGTTGGAAAAATAAACATTTTAAGAATATGGATTATCCTGTTTATTTCAAAACAAATAAAAAATCAAATACCTTATTTATTTTGCTAATGTCATTTTATGCTGAGTAACATTCTGTGTTCTTAGTGCTGTCCAGCAGCAAGGAAATGGGGCCAATATTTCCAGAGCTAAGTGATATAATGAGAAAAAAGTTTGACAGGAAAATGGATGTGGCATGCTACAATGCCATTTTGTACAAGCAAACATTTAAAATAACACTAAATGAACTGACTAATGAATTAGCTAATTGTGTCCTTAATGGCAACGCTGAGAACTGCATCAGTAAAGTTAATTGGTTTTGAAGTGACTTAAGTGTAAATGAGTTTTCATTATGGATTTTCACAGTCTCAACTTAATCAAATAGTACCTCAGGGAAAGAAATTATCAATATTCTAGGACCAGGAGTGCTAGCTGTCAGAGTTTGAAGCTGCTTTCAGCTCTTTGTTTTGGCCTTCAATGCAACATGTCTCTTAGATTGTTTGTCAATTTCATCCATCCATTATCCAACCCACTATAGCCTAATTACAGGATCACGGGGGTCTGCTGGAGCCAATCCCAGCCAACACAGGGCACAGAGCAGGAAACAAACCCCGGGCAGGGCGCCAGCCCACCACAGGATGTGTACACACCATGGACACACTAGGGACAATTTAGAATCGCCAATGCTCCTAACCTGCATGTCTTTGGACTGTGGGAGGAAACCGGAGTACCCAGAGAAAACCCATGCAGACACGGGGGAGAACACACAGGGAGGACCCGGGAAGTGAACCCGAGAATCCTAACTGCGAGGCAGCAGCGCTACCCACTGCGCCACCATGCTGCCCATTTTACACTAACTTGAGAGCGCTTAAGTAACAAGGTTTTGCATGCTTAGGATGGCCACCAGAAGGTAGCTAGAACTCCAACTGGGATTATATTCCATTCCACTCACTTCACAATGTAAATAACGAGATTAAAGGGCTTATTCTGTATATTATTTACAAATGTAGTGATAATATGCTCAAATATGCTTTAATTCTTAAAAAGGTAAACCACAATTGATCAATTTGAAATGTCAAATGGCTACTGATAAGCTTTCAGTTCCTTTTGCATAAATTGAGGTTTCCATACAGCACATGGAACAGAATACATTTTGGCTTCGAGGAAAGAGAATGTGTCTTGGTAGAATGAATCTAGGGGTCTTTATAATAAGAAACGTGATTGTGATTTCTTCAAATGTGTGTGAAACTTTTAAATGCTGATGATAAACTGTCTCCATATGAGTAAGTGTAGACATGTGCCCTATAACAGGCTGGCACCGTATTCACTTTTGGCTGTTGCCTTGTGCCCAGTGCCGTCAGGACAGACTCTGGCTTTCACGGATCAGAACTGGATTATGGTGTAGATAATAAATGGATGTTTGCATGTTTCTAGTCTGCAGCTTATCAAGGTTTAATAATAAACTATTAAAACTATTCAGTGAAATGTTTTATTATTCATTAGGCAGTTTATTATTTATTAGGCAGAAAAAAAAACTACATAATAACAATACTTATACAAAATGCACTAATATGTAACAATACTGGCACCTGTGCAGAAAACAAATGACCAAATTATAAAAAGTTTTACTTTACAGTTAAAAGCTGTAGAACAAGCCTCTGTTTAAAATAACGATGTCCCTAAAGAAGAAAGTATTGTTTAACAACCAAAGAGCAACATTAGAGAATAGAACTAAAGAGGCACATCCTTGGATATTTACTCACTCATATTCCAGATGTGCCTACGGAGTTCTGTGGTAATGCTGCTGAAGCTGTCAGTGGCTTTGCTGAACTAAAAAAAAGCCATAGCATCTCTGTAGGCAATGTTCCATCTCTAAGACAGTGCTCAAGAAAACTGCTTTATAGTAAAGTTTGGTGTTTCAGTGAGTATACAGTACTAGGGATAGATAGACAGACAGACAGACAGACAGACAGACAGACAGACAGACAGACAGACAGACAGACAGACAGACAGACAGACAGACAGATAGATAGATAGATAGATAGATAGATAGATAGATAGATAGATAGATAGATAGATAGATAGATAGATAGATGTGAAAGGCACTATATAGTAGATAGATAGATAGATGTGAAAGGCACTATATAGTAGATAGATAGATAGATAGATAGAAAGAAAGAAAGAAAGGCACTATATGATAGTGAGAAAGAAAAAAAAAACATTACTAACTGTAATGATTATAAGTAGTTACTTCACAATACCAAGTACTGTATTTTGTATTAATCATGCAGCAGAAAGCTTGTTCGTCATTTGTTCTTCATTTGTTCTTCATTTAGGTAGAAAAAGAATTAAGCTTGTGCACAGAATAAGGGACTAACTTGCATTCTTTTATGAGAAAATGCTGACCTTTTGATACTAACAGAACACCCTGTAATATTATAAATCAGTGTGACAGTTTCTGAATTCGTGCTTAAAATTATTTGAGCAAACTTCTTAAAACTGTGAGTGCCCCGATAACCTCTTTATCTGAAAGAAGCAATGTGCACATTCCAATTCAGGGAGTTGCAAGCTATTATAATTTATGTATAACCTCAAAATGAACTGCCATATATATATATATTTTTTTTTTTGTTTAATACATGAAGAAGGTATATAGAGGGAGGCCCCACGTTAGACTGCAGGCTGTCTGATCTGACCAGTCAATGGCACTGAGGTTGGCGGCAGTCTCTTTGAATCACCAAGAATAAAGAAATTGCTTTTTACTTTAAATTGGTGTTTGTCTCCCGTTGTTTCCGACTTCAGCATCCACAATAGATAGATAGATAGATAGATAGATAGATAGATAGATAGATAGATAGATAGATAGATAGATAGATAGATAGATAGATAGATAGATAGATAGATAGATAGATAGATAGATAGATAGATAGAACAATTTAGACAAGAACAGGCCCTTCAGCCCAACAAAGCTCACAGGTTCTGTCCACTTAATTCTTCTAAAATACATCAAGTCGAGTTTGAGAGTCCCTAAAGTCCAGCTGTCTACCACACTACTTGGTAACTTATTATACAGTATGTGTCTATGGTTCTCTGTGTAAAGAAAAACTTCCTGTTTATACAAAACATTGTCCCTGTGTTCTTGGTGAACTTATTTTAAAATAACAGTCTCAATACCCTTTACTAATTCCCTTCATAATTTTATACACTTCAGTCAGGTCTCCTCTTAATCTTCTTTTGCTTAAACTGTAAAGGCTCAGCTCTTTGAATCTTTCCTCATAACTCATCCCCTGTAGCCCTTGAATCGGCCTAGTTGTTCTTCTCTGGACTTTTTCTATCACTGCTATGTCTTTTTTGTAGCCTGGAGACCCAAACTGCACCTAGAACTCCAGATAAGGCATCACCAGTGTGTTATAAAGATTAAGCATAACCTCCTTGTGCTTGTACTCTACACATTGTGCTATTCAACCTAACATTCTGTTAGCCTTATGAATGCCTTCTGAACACTGGCAGTTGATATTTTTGATTCCACTACGACTCCTAAATCCTTCTCATAAGGTGTACTTTCGATTTTCAGACCTCCCATTGTGTATTCAAACCTAACATTTTTAATTCCTATGTATAATACTTTACATTTACTCATATTAAATGTCATTTGCCAAAAATACTTTACGCTGTCCATGTCCCTCTGTAATTATTCAATGGATTCTACATTATCTGCCAATCCACCTTGCTTGGTATCATCTGCAAACTTAATCAGTTTGCTACTTATATTCCCCATGCAGATCATTTTTATACAGTATGTTAAACATAGCAGCAGCCCCGCACCAGCCCCAGTGGAACACCACTCTTAACATCATACAATTCTGATAAGATTCCTTACCCCATCACCCTCTGCTTCCTGCGTCTGAGCCAATTCTGCACCCATCAAAAAACATCACCCTGAAGTCCCACTTCTTTTAGTTTGATGCCCAACCTCTCATGTGACACCTTATCAAATGCTTTCTGAAAGTCAAGATACATAACATTATATGCTCTACTTTGATCATCTCCTTTTGTTGGTTTCTCATAGAATTCCAACATGTTTGTAAAACATGACCTTCCTCTTCTGAACCCCTGCTGACTGCTCAGTAAATCTCCCGTTCTTGCCATGTGTTGCTCAATCTTCCCCTTACTAATTCCTTCCATTAATTTACCTGATGCGCGTTAAACTTTCTAGCCTATAATTGCTGAGATTTTCCTGGTCACCCTTTTGATAGATAGATAGATAGATAGATAGATAGATAGATAGATAGATAGATAGATAGATAGATAGATAGATAGATAGATAGATAGATAGATAGATAGATAGATAGATAGATAGATAGATAGATAGATAGATAGATAGATAGATAGATAGTGTGGCCGACAGCTGGCTGCTGAACGTGGCTGGAATGCCCAGAAAGGAGAAAGATGGTGGAAAGCAGTTACAGAGGGACACTGCCTCTCCCAGAAAGCCAGATACAGATAGCAGCACCTCAGATTCTCGCAGGCCACTATGGGAGTTGGGGTTCGGTTTCACAGCCCTGCTGGGTGTTGTGGGTACCACCAGGACATGCTGCAGAGAGGCTCGAGAATTTATATTTCCCATATAGCCCAGAAGCACTCCCGAGTCACAGGGACAGAACCATCAAAGTACTTATGGGCTGAAGAAATCCACAAGTCTCCATCTGACCCAGAAGTGCAGACAAGTCACGTGGCTAGAAGGACTGAAGCACTTCCGGGTCAAAGAATATTTAAAGGACTGGTGGAGACTCACCAAGCGAGCTGGAGTTGGGAGGGAGCAGGACAGAGCTTGGTGGGATGAGTGGAGTAGAGATTTGTGTATAGTTGTTATTATTTTGCTTGTGTATGGTGGCGGAGGTGTTTTTGGGCACTACATCGAGAAGAAAAAACATTAAAAATCTTTTTGGTGATTTTACCCTGTGTGCTGTGTGTCTGTCTGTTGAGTTGAAAGAGGCAACAGTGACCTCAGGTGTCTTACAATAGATAGACAGATACTCACCATTCATCATATCAACAATAAAATTACAGAAACAGAAAACTTTTCAAAAACCTGCTGTCTCATACCATAGTTACTAGGTGGACACAAGAAATTGTTCTTTACACCATGAGCACCCAGCTCTTCAGAACTGGGGGTTTGAGCTGAGAATCACGTCAAGGGCTGCACTCTTAAATCAGACCATCTGACTTGCCTGTATGCCAATAACAGAACATCATTGTATTACATTGATCTCAGAAACCATTTTCACAGGTGCTATATACACTCCAGCACTTTCACAGTTACCAGTCGTGGCTTGGGTGGGTGTAGGCATGTGTCATGGCGAATGCAGCCACTTTTGATGCCATTATCCCACTGACTTGGGTAGCAATTGTCACCCGCTAAGTGTAGGTGGCACTCAATTTCACAAAAGACCTAAGGCTGTGCGTGTACTCAACTGACTCAAATCCAAGTTAGAATTCTAATGGGGATTAAAGGGTTTGATTAAAAAAAAAAGAGGCATGCAGAGTCAGGTGTGAAAAGGGATACAGAACTGTGGCAGGCCAATTTTTAAAATGAGGGCTGTGATAAAATGGAAAAAAGGATGACAAGCCAACTTGCATATTAGCTTCTAGTGAATCACATCAGCCCACTTGAACATGAGATTTAATCCAATTTGGTGAGTAAGCCTTGTACTAGTCTACCTTTACCTTTTATACTTCAGCATTCTTAACCTAGCAGAAAATACCATTTTCCCATGCACATTCAGTATAGAGAAATGATAAGCAAGTAAAAAAATCTGTTGCAAGTAAAAGGTTTACATATCAGATGTTAGCATGATTAGTGAGACTGTAAACTAGGATGAGGTCAACAAGTCAACACGTTGAGAAGAAATAGAAAAGTCGACAAAAAGAAAAGGTACATGCCTCTGCTTTGTGTGGAAAGTTACAGACTGTGAGACATTCTTTAAAAATCAAAACTTTTAGTTAAGAGCATAAAGGCCTCAGTTTATCCACATAGCAGGAGGTGAAAAACAGAAACCTCCCCTTAGTAGTGTGTTTTTAAAAATTAGGAGAGCTTTACCTATTGAAAAATTCAGCATACAGTGCCTGATCTGTTCTGACTTCACTGGCTCCCAAGTCTGATAAGGCTGAATACAAAATCCTGTTACTAGCTTATAAAGATTTAAATGGCCTTACAGCAGACTAGATCAGTAACCTCCTGAATTTTTACTATCCTGTCTGTCCAGTCCAGTCCACTAATTTTGTTGTGACCCAGACAAACGTGTGTTCTAACGGGTGACAAAATTTTCTGCTCTGTTGCATCCAATTTTTAGAATGACCTCCTTAAAGCTGATCTGCTGATTCAGTTTATTCTTTTAGAAAGACAACTTCATACAAATCTGTTCAGGAGCGATCGAACATACTAAGATATTCTGACCCTTTCCAGCATTTTGCTCCCATAGTCCATAATGATGTGTAGTATCACAAATCTGTTCAGACTTCTAGCATTTTTGTATTTTTATTTCTTGTTTATTGTTACTTATTCCATTTCTAAACTTGGTGTTAATATATTATCACTCATGTGCATTTGGATGCAATCTTCAAGGCTCTAAAAAGGTAAAAACTACCACGCCGGACCAGAGGGGGCACCATCAGTGATACTTTCTCCCTCTCTGTCAACAGTCCAGAGACCTCCTGACCAGCAGATCCATGACAGCATTTCCTCTTCTGCAACCTGCCTTTTCTGGGTCTTCCACCATCAAAGAAGCTCCCCGAGATAGGAAGTGGGCATTCGGTATGAACCATGAGACCATCCTGACCACTTGGACAACCCTTTTGTCTACCCTCGTGACAGCTATAGCTGTAATTTGAACCCTTGGGTGCTTTGTAACCAACCTACATTGGACTAAAACATTAAACGAGATGTCAGCGGGCTCCCCAAATCTTCATGTAGTTTTTCATAGTATTTATTATTTTTTTGTTAATGTTTGATATTCACATTACCTGCATCGTGAGAGATCGTCAGTTACAGCACTACGGCTATGTGGCGCATTTCCCCGAGGAGTTATCTGGCTCATAAGATCCTCATTGTTGGGGACCCAAGTGGCCGGACCAGGCCAAGGGGTCGCCCACGTTACACCTGGCTGCAGCAGATGGAGGGTCATTTCCGGAGGGTAGGACTGGACCGTGTGTCTGCCTGGGGGGTTGCCAACCAGGATCCCGAGATGTTTCGCCATGTTGTCGGTGCGCCAACACACTGTACCAGTGCATGCTCCCCAACTTGACTTTGATATTAATTTATTCTCAGTGCTATTTATCTGATTCTTTTCTATTCTTCTATTCATATTGTATTATTTTGAATGTTTGTGAAGCACTTTGACTGTGGGAATGGAGCTATATAAATAAAATTCATTAATTTTATTATCATCATCAACATAATAGTATATCATTTCTCCCTTGATAAATGTGTTTATTGGAAGAAATTCACACACATTAACTAATTATCATTTATCAAGTAATCTTCACACTAAACTGCATACTGTTATAATAACCTCAAGTGACACGTGCGATCCTTTGATGTACAATGAAACACAACAAAAATCAATATTGTGTAGCCATTACCCATCAGCAAAAAGGTTGAAACTAACAACGTAAATGATTACGCAAAATTCTAGCAAATGTCCGAAAAATAAAGAGGGATGAGAATTCACTCCTCCATCTGCAGTGATTTGTTATTTAGCAAGGTGACTCTCACAAGGTGTGTTGGGCATCATTCACTAAAAGTGACATCCTCACACACGTGGATACTCTGCAAAGGGAGCATAAGATGTGTATGCATTAAAGAACATACAGGACCTGAATTCAAATGAATTGTAAAGTGAGTAAGCAAAAAAAATATTTGGTGCAAAAGCCCTCTGCACCTAAAAGCCAAATGCTTCCATTATTTCACCTGAAATGGATCCCCAGTTCTTATTTATTTTATTTGTCAAATGCATTTTCCATTTCTTTATAGGACATTATTTGTGATCGGAACCCCACTTGGCATAACTTTAATTTCTGTTTAAGAATGCTTTTCCATTTGACTAAATATATTTTAACATTTGCCCTGCAGGCTTCTTCTAGTGACACCTGCTGATGATAAGAAGCTGATAAAAAGGTGAATAAGAACCACAGCCCTGGTCCTGAAGCAAGTGTGAAAGTCTCTAAGGACGTAGAGATTGGCTGGATATTGGATATAATAGGACAGAAATAATAACTAGAGCAGTTGCAGAGTATTGCAGCTTTTGTTTTGTTGTAAAGCTGAGGACAGGTAATTCTTGCAGATATACAGTTGTGCTTGAAAGTTTGTGAACCCTTTAGAATTTTCTATATTTCTACATAAATGTGACCTAAAACATCATCAGATTTTCACTCAGGTCCTAAAAGTAGATAAAGAGAAACCAGTTAAACAAATGAGACAAAAATATTATACTTGGTCATTTATTTATTGGGGAAAATGATTGAATATTACAAATTTGTGAGTGGCACAAGTATGTGAACCTCACGGATGATCAGTTAGTTTGAAGGTGAAATTCGAATCTGGTGTTCTCAATCAATGGGATGCCAATCAGATGTGAGTGGGCACCCTGTGTTATTTAAAGAACAGGATCTATCAAAGTCTGCTCTTCACAACACATGTTTGTGGAAGTGTATCATGGCACGAACAAAGGAGATTTCTGAGCACCTCACAAAAAGAGTTGTTGATGCTCATCAGGCTGGAAAAGGTTACAAAACCATCTGTAAAGAGTTTGGACTCCACCAATCCACAGTCAGACAGATTGTGTACAAATGGAGGAAATTCAAGACCACTGTTACCCTCCCCAGGAGTGGTCGACCAACAAAGATCACTCCAAGAGCAAGGCGTGTAACAGTCGGCGAGGTCACAAAGGACCCCAGGGTAACTTCTAATCAACTGAAGGCCTCTCTCACATTGGCTAATGTTCATGTTCATGAGTCCACCATCAGGAGAACACTGAACAACAATGGTGTGCATGGCAGGGTTGCAAAGAGAAAGCCACTGCTCTCCCAAAAAAAACATTGCTGCTCGTCTGCAGTTTGCTAAAGATCACGTGGACAAACCAGAAGGCTATTGGAAGAATGTTTTGTGGGCGGATGAGACCAAAATAGAACTTTTTGGTTTAAATGAAAAGCGTTATGTTTAAATAAAGGAAAACACTGAATTGCAGCATAAGAACCTTATCCCATCTGTGAATAATGGTGGTGGTAGTATCATGGTTTTGGCCTGTTTTGCTGCATCTGGGCCAGGACGGCTTGCCTTCATTGATGGAACAATGAATTCTGAATTATATCAGAGAATTCAAAGGAAAATGTCAGGACACCTGTCCATGAACTGAATCTCAAGAGAAGGTGGGTCATGCAGCAAGACAACGACCCTAAGCACACAAGTCGTTCTACCAAAGAATGGTTGAAGAAGAATAAAGTGAATGTTCTGGAATGGCCAAGTCAAAGTCCTGACCTTAATCTAATCGAAATGTTGTGGAAGGACCTGAAGCGAGAAGTTCATGTGAGGAAACCCACCAACATCCCAGAGTTGAAGCTGTTCTGTATGGTGAATGGGCTCAAATTCCTCCAAGCTGGTGTGCAGGAATGATCAGAAGTTACCGGAAATGTTTAGTAAGGGGGGGTCACACCAGATACTGAAAGCAAAGGTTCACATACTTTTGCACTCACAAATATGTAATATTTGATCTTTTTCCTTAATAAATATATGACCAAGTATAATATTTTTGTCACATTTGTTTAACTGGTTTCTCTTTATCTACTTTTAGGACTTGCATGAAAATCTGATGATGTTTCCGGTCATATTTATGCGGAAATATAGAAAATTCTAAATTCTTTCAAGCACAACTGTATGTAACTCATATCAGTGTGAAATTCTTACAAGGTTCTGTAAAAGATAGCCCGGCCACAGACAGATATGACACCACAATGTCCTAAACACACACACGTTTATTTCACACTATTTACAGGTTTTGCTCAGCCCTCGGTCCTTTGGCCGCCTCCACTCCTCTCCTGCAGGCAGCTCCGTCCTCTTCCACCCGACTCCGGCTGCCTGATTGGAGTGAGGCGGCACCTTTTTATCTTGCCCCGGATGTGCTCCAGGTGCACGATGATGACCTTCTGGCAGCACTACCCCAGTGTGGCGGAAGTGCTGCCCTTTCACCCGGAAGCACTCCGGGCGAACACCAACCCTGGTCCATCAGCACTTCCTGGTGTACCGGAAGGGATGTCCTCCAGGGTTCAAGGACGTCCTGGAGTCCAGGGAAGAATAGTACTGTTCTCCTGGGTTCCTGGCCATCTGTCACAGTTCTAAAAAGCCCTGCATTAAGATGCATACAAGTGTGCTTGCATGCTGATAAGATGAATACAATATATTTGTGTGTGTATTAATAAGTTAAACATTAGTAAAGGTGCTTCAACATTTTGCCAAGTGCCATTGGAAAAGACAACTGCTTTCTCTTCATTTGCTGAGTTTATTCTAAGTTCACAGGAAAGGGGTGCCTGGAGTCGTGAACGTCTGCCTGATGCTTTCTGTATTAAATCTTCAAGTACTGTTGAATCTGCCTGTGAGCTGATGCTAGAAGCCAGCTGAGAAGACGTACAGGAGAAAAAGAAAGAGTTCTTAACCTTTGTAATATTTGTATTATTATGAACAGTATACATGAGAATGGAGGCTTTCATGTGGTTGCCTCCACCCCGTACTGATCAGCCTAATCAAAGAGGTGTCAAGGAGACATTTATGAACTTCACCGCCACTACTTCAAATGAACTCCAAACTGTTTGGCATCTTAAGTATTTGAAGGCATTGTCTCCAGGTGCGAGTTCCAAGATCTGTATGAGAAATCAGGACACATCTGTACAGCACTGATAGGATCTGAATGGCAAGACTAAGCCATTTTAAAGTGTTCAACTTTAGAGCTTCAGCGTGAGAAAGAGAAACAGAGGGGGAGAGAAAAAGAGAGCACCGACCCCATGGAATATGTTGTTGGTCACCTTTATTGATATTCTCTCTTTCATTATCAGTGGTGTTTCTGCATCAAGGGTGAGTGTGGCACAATGTGTTGAACAAAATAAGTAATACGCCATCTTCAGTCATTTCACTTATTGCTAACATATTTACGTAAACATAAAGAACATAAAAAATTTGACAAACGAGAAGAGACAGACCAAAGAGATCAAATCTGCTATCAATGTCTTAATCAATATGTTACTATTTTCATTCATATGATCCATGTAATATCCTAACTAGAAAAATATTTTTTTTGTAGTATGTGTCAGTGCCATGGAGGAGAGAATGCTATCCCAGCTGGACAACAGCATGACCTCCTACCAAGATACACTCACCTAAAGGATTATTAGGAACACCTGTTCAATTTCTCATTAATGCAATTATCTAATCAACCAATCACATGGCAGTTGCTTCAATGCATTTAGGGGTGTGGTCCTGGTCAAGACAATCTCCTGAACTCCAAACTGAATGTCAGAATGGGAAAGAAAGGTGATTTAAGTAGTTTTGAGCGTGGCATGGTTATTGGTGCCAGAAAGGCCGGTCTGAGTATTTCTGCTCAGTTACTGGGATTTTCACGCACAACCATTTCTAGGGTTTACAAAGGGTTTACTGGTGTGGGCGAAAATGCCTTGTTGATGCTAGAGGTCAGAGGAGAATGGGCCGACTGATTCAAGCTGATAGAAGAGCAACTTTGACTGAAATAACCACTCGTTACAACCGAGGTATGCAGCAAAGCATTTGTGAAGCCACAACACGCACAACCTTGAGGCGGATGGGCTACAACAGCAGAAGACCCCACTGGGTACCACTCATCTCCACTACAAATAGGAAAAAGTGGCTACAATTTGCACGAGCTCACCAAAATTGGACAGTTGAAGACTGGAAAAATGTTGCCTGGTCTGATGAGTCTCGATTTCTGTTGAGACATTCAAATGGTAGAGTCAGAATTTGGCGTAAACAGAATGAGAACATGGATCCATCATGCCTTGTTACCACTGTGCAGGCTGGTGGTGGTGGTGTAATGGTGTGGGGGATGTTTTCTTGGCACACTTTAGGCCCCTTAGTGCCAATTGGGCATCGTTTAAATGCCATGGGCTACCTGAGCATTGTTTCTGACCATGTCCATCCCTTCATGACCACCATGTACCCATCCTCTGATGGCTATTTCCAGCAGGATAATGCACCATGTCACAAAGCTCGAATCAGGTTTCTTGAACATGACAATGAGTTCACTGTACTAAAATGGCCCCCACAGTCACCAGATCTCAACCCAATAGAGCATCTTTGGGATGTGGTGGAATGAGAGCTCCGTGCCCTGGATGTGCATCCCACAAATCTCCATCAACTGCAAGATGCTATCCTATCAATATGGGCCAACATTTCTAAAGAATGCTTTCAGCACCTTGTTGAGTCAATGCCACGTAGAATTAAGGCAGTTCTGAAGGCGAAAGGGGGTCAAACACCGTATTAGTATGGTGGTCCTAATAATCCTTTAGGTGAATGTAGAAAGTATCAGGGGATATACAAGCAGAAGCTGGAGGACAGAAGCAGTTCCATCCCCGTTACGTTAGGTGGCAGTGGTCTACTGGAGGCATCCCAGTTTGGACACTCTCAGGCATTCATGGAAACTAAAGTCTGGAAGTGCAAGCCTGGTGAGGTCCCTGACTGCTCCAAGGGGGTGCTGTCCTGGTTTCTAAAAACTCAGAATTGCTCTCCACAAGTAATGTTGGGTCACCTGAAGCTGTTCTAGTATAGCATAAACCTCAAGGAGTCAGAGTCGGGAGGCAACGGATGACACTCAAGTGGAGGTGGAAAGAGAAGAAAGAATTTCATTATTTGTATAGGTATTGGCTATACTTCATCATAAAAGTGCTTGGTGGATTTAAAAATCCAACATTTGAGCCAGTGACTGCGTTGGACATTAATGGGTCAGGGGTTTGGAGCTACGTAAACCCTCTACTGGTTACACATGTTAAATTGTCTTTGGGTGTTGCAAGCCTGTTTCTGACTGATGGGGCTGGTCCAATTGGCATAACAGTCTTACCCTTGAGTGTGTGTATGAACGACCTGAACATTCCAGTTTAGCAATGCGGCTTAAAGGCTAAAACACACAATAAAATGAGGACTACTTTTTTTTTTCAATTGCATTATTCCACTTCTAGTTTGATTTGGTCACAGTTAAGGCTATGCAGGACAAGTTAACGGGATACTTCGTGAGTGAGTGATCCAAATGGAGATGAGGATCATGTTGACAATCAACCACCACTGAAGAGGAACATTCAAATTTGAAAAAGCCACCAAGAAAGCCTAATGACATGAGAAACACTGAGCCCAGATGTTGGAAAGAGTAGGCATATAGATAATAGTTTTTTTTTTTTTCCCACTATTAGTCAGCCTCACACCATTTACAAAACACCTGGTCGCAAGGTGGTGAACACTCCTACCAGACAGCTCCAGAGTCGCGTGTGTATTTGGGTTCTGCAGTATGTGTCGCCTGCGCGTTCTCTGTGTGTTTTTGTTGTTCCAATTTAGGCAGTTCATAGTCAATGGATTTTACTGGGCAGCGGGTGGTTATGAGGCTCTCGGTTTACTTAACATTTTAATTTGTATTGCTGTATTGTTTTACATGGTAAAGATGCAGTACAGTCATCTCTCACCTATCACGGGGCTTACATTCCAGAACCCCCCAGCGAAAGGTGAAAATCAGTGAAGTAAAAACCATATGTTTATATGGTTATTTTTATATATTTTAAGCCCATATAAACTCTCGCACACTCTTATAAACATTTCCCGCACAGTAATACAGCATAAACCCTTGTATTCTCTTAGAAATTCGGTAAGATTCATTGAAATTATGTATGTAAACACACTGTTTCCCTTCCTTCAACATATCCAAAACTTTTACCTTTTTGGCAATCATTGGCAATTGGGCGCAGCCCCTAATGCAGTAGGAGGAGCAGATCGTTTTGGAGCCATGACAAAGGGCTTGACTATGCACAAAGATAAATACAAAAGAGTACAAAAGTTAACTCTTTACACAGCGAAACACGTTGATGCTGAATGAGCGAGACGAGACTTCCTGGTTAACGCAGCGGAATCGAATTCGGCGCTCCGTCGCTGAGCCAATCAGCACACAGGAACTTAACTGCGTGCTCCGATTGGTTACCTTCTCACGCCAATAGCGTCCTTTGTATGAAATCAACTGGACAAACCAACCGAGGAAGCACGTACCAGAAGTAAAAAGACCCATTGTCTACAGAAGCAGCGAAAAATCCACGTTATATATTTAGATATGCTTACATATAAAATCCACAATAGAGTGAAGCCGTGAAAGTCAAAATGCGATATAGTGAGGGATTACAGTATATCTTAATGATCTGATGCCAATCGAGACAGAGCAGGCAACAGGCCAGTGCACAAACTTGTATGTCTCAGTAGTCATTAACAAGAGGGGTAGATATTATTATTTGTATAGGCTGATGTTACGAAACTCTGAAAACATAAAGGAAAATTCTGGGATCAGTCCCAGCAGAATTTAAAAGGCAAAAGCACCACTGCCCCCGATTACTAAATATTTGTACTGAGTTTCTGAGTGTTTCATGTCCATCAAAATGGTGAACGTGTTGGAGAACTAAGGGTGAAACCTTCAATAACATACTGTAGCATAACATTCCTAAATTGGTTTGATTCAAAATGTCCGCAAGTTCAGGAATAAAACTATCAGAGACTTCTTTTACATTTCTTTAGTAAAGTACCTACAGTAAATGGGGTACGGTGACTAAGTGTCACATGAATATGCATAAGAGTAAACAAAGGCTTTATAATTGTTAAAAATGTCAATTCTATTCACTGATGAAGTCATATGGAATTGAGTTAGCACTGCAGTTAATGTGTTTCATTAATAGAAAATGGTAAACGGGTGAAGTGAAACATTTTTAAAAGTGCATTATGAAATAACTAAGAGTGGAGCTCAGCTGAAATAAAAATATTTTGGAATTTGCAGTTTAAACAAGTTGCTCTTGAATGTCTAATACTCCAGGATCACCTTTGAAGGCCACATCAGAGACAAAATAAGACAATATACAGCATATGGTTTGTTTTTTTGCGCATTCTAAAGTTTAATAATTTAGTATTTTAATAATTTGATTTATTTAATAATTGAATCTTTTATTTTCAATTTTTTTTTATTAGACTTTACTCCTCCCTGCGTGGAGTTTGCATGTTTTCCCCATGTCTGCGTAAGGGTTTTCTTCCCACAGTCCAAAGACATGCAGGTTAGGTGCATTGGCAATCCTAAATTGTCCCTAGTGTGTGCTTGGTGTGTGTGTGTGTGTGTGCCCTGCAGTGGGCTGGCATCCTGCCCGGGGTTTGTTTCCTGCCTTGCGCCCTGCGTAGGCTGGGATTGGCTCCAGCCGACCCCTGTGACCATGTAGTTAGGATATAGCGGGTTGGACAATGAATGGATGGATGGATGGATAGACTTTACTCTGAGGTCCAATCAGAGATGAACATGATCACTCCTAAAAATTGATCTCCACAAATGATAAACAGGTAATTATTAGTTTTGCTATCTACTATATAAAAAATAATACATCAACTTTTTATTGCAGTAAATGATGCAAAGTTAAAATAAGCTCAGATTTGAGAAATTGCCATTTTTCTTGTTGAGTGAGTTTTCTAACCTCTAATAAAATAACCACTGCGCAGATATGGATGGATTTACGGGCTTTGGCTCTTTTTCCTATGATATAAAGATATTCCAGAGAGGAAATGTCTGATAACATCTCAGACTTTACCATAAATCGACAGAGTGGGCTTTGCAAGTTGGCTTTTCAATTATGAGTGAAGCACAAGCTATGGCAATAAACACAGAGCTCGGACTAGACAGATAGGCCCTTTGTGATTTCTGCTCACTTGCAGCTGCAATAGTCCAGCCTTGGGCACCTTGGGATGGAAGCACACATTGTGCTTCTCAGCAATAAGTCATGTTCACTCACTGAGAGTGAAGAGAAGAGATCAAAGTGCCAGCTTAGTTCTTTGGGTTATGGAACTTGAATGACTAGAACTCAGAGCATCTGCTTTTAAAGGACCGCTGAAGGCAGAGTTTTCTGTAGTTTGCATGGGCAAGCTTATCATTTACATAATAAACAGTAACACCTTTCATACACCATTTATTCAGTACAAGCAACTGAGTCTGGCACACTCAGCAAAGCGTTTCTGGCCAGGTCCTGCCCTGTCAGACTCCTAATTGTGTTATTGTTCTGTGGTGATTGCAGTGGGTCTATCCATAAATTAAAAGATAATATTAATAGTGCAAAATAGCCAGTATTTTTTATACAATGACAAAGATTTCTGTGATTTAAGAGTGTGTGGCAAGCGGCTGGGGGTGGTACCCAGCTGGGATGCTCGGAAGGACCGAAGCAGGGATTATGCCTCCTCCAGACCACAAGGGGGCGACCGCCCTGGTGGCTTTGGGGACCATGGGAGCTGAGCTTGGAAACTCAACCCTATAGGGGCCCGTGGTCACCCTGGTCCTCAGCACTTTCTCCACACCCGGAAGTGCTGTGGGGAAGACGACCAGGAACACCAGGAGTGCTTCCAGGTGTGCGTTCGTTACTTCCGCCACACTGGGGAGTGCCAGCAGAGGTTAATCGGGAGGCACCTGGAGTATTTCCGGGTGTTTATAAAAGGGGTCGCCTCCCTCCATTCATGGGCTTGAGTCAGGAGCGAAGAAGGACGGAGCGCGGGAGGAGAGGAAAGGAGGCGGCCTGAAGAGAAAGAGGCATCATTTTGGTACTTTGGGGGTTTTGAGGTTGTGTGTCCCTTTATTTGTAAATATGTACAAAAAAAGTGCGTTGGTGTTTGAACCATCGGTGTCCACCTGTCTGTCTCCGGGCCAGCCTCCACAAGTGTGTTACAGAAACTGGAAGGTATACATTAGGGAATGCCTCACTAAAGTTGTTTGCTTTATGGATCTATTAGCATTGTAAACTTTAATAGCATTTATAAAGCTCATTCAGTAATATTATACTGTTTACAGTAACACTGATTTTGCTTTTATAAATGGTATTCCATCTAATTCCAAGATAGCTCATTTGAGATTTGTGTACAGAATACTATTGGTTTCGGTAATTGTATCAGTCATAACAGAGAAAGATATTGATTAGACATGGAAGTTTACTATCTCAGGCTGTTGGATCTTGAAAATAATTATACAAAATTATCTTTGTGCATATTATTTCTGGCTAATGGGGTCAGCTCAAACCTTTAATACTCCTTTCTGTCAAAAGTTAATCTACCATAAGGTAAATTATAGCCCTGGCAGGATCCATCCATTTTCAAATTGCTTTATCTAGTTCAGAATCAGACATAAGGTAGAAATCAAGCATGGAAGGGGAGCCAATCCATCACAAGGCAGATGGATTTGGGATGGAGGAAGAAAATCAGACCACTCAGATAAATGCATGGAAACAATTGGGAGGGAATGTGCCAGCTCCAGAGAGGCAGTGTATGGGCTGGGACCAAAGCCCAGTGCTCAGTAGCTCTACAACCATTGCGTTTGCCTGGCATATGCTCTGCTAATTACCAAATAATTAAAAAACAGATGAAAAAATATCTTCTTTTAAACTGTTTTATATTTTGGAATCATCACAAACCCTATGAGGAAAATAATTATCCCACTGGTGTCTTTAAAATTTTATTTGTTTTTTCCTTCTTCTCATTTTTCAGTATTGCATCAGAGGACACTGTTTAACAAAAAATTAACACCTGTATACATTTTTAGATACACCCTCGGTATCAGAAAGACAACTAACACGACAGTATGCTACAAAATGAAACAGGTTTCAAAACTGAAACTGAGTAAAAACATAAAAAATATATTCTCACAATTCTGAACATGGTTAATCTTATGCTGCACTTAAAGATTAATAATTATATGAGCTATAAAATGTAGTTCTGGAGTGAATATCACCTCATATTCCAACATACAGTAAAACATTTCATTAATGCTCAAATAACAGAGCAGTAAGTTGGGAATTCATTATAGTTACAAAAACAATTATTCCTTATTAATATGAAAAAATTTAAGGTCAAAAATACACAATAAATTTTAGAATGGATCAATGCATTAAAACAGCTTCCTTAACTTTTATTGCTAATACGTGATGTGTCCAGCACACACATTTCTGAATAATTAACTCATTTACTTTTATATTCAATGCTGTTTTGAAGTCAAAAGCCTAAATGGCAACTGGCTGAATGTATATTCAATGGAACTGTGTTGAAAAATCATTGTATTGTCTCAATACTAGTAACAATAAAACAGTTCCTATGGATATTATTAGAAAAGGACTTTCCTAACATAATCTGACTCAGTTAATACAAGTGAGAGTCACAGGTGGGGGGAAAAAGCATATCCCAGCAGTACTCGCCACAGGACCCATTTCTGGAAGAAGATAGATAGATAGATAGATAGATAGATAGATAGATAGATATATAGATAGATAGATGTGAAAGGCACTATATGATAGATAGATAGATAGATAGATAGATAGATAGATAGATAGATAGATAGATAGATAGATAGATAGATAGATAGATAGATAGATAGATAGATAGATAATGTGAAAGGCACTATATGATAGATAGATAGATAGATAGATAGATAGATAGATAGATAGATAGATAGATAGATACTTTATTAATCACAAGGCGAAATTCAGTAGAGCCTAGTCCATGATAGAACCCAAAAAAAGAAAATTCCGCACAGATCCAGGATTATTCCAGACGCACACCAACTGTACACACATTTTAAAAATCAGAATGCTAAATTTGGAAGACAGTAGCATAACTTTCACCCTTTGTCCAAAACAGTTATTTGCACATTATGCTTGCATCATTTATCACTCCATCCATTAATTTTATGAACCTGCTTAATCCAATATTACAGACACGGGAAGTAGAACCTTATACCAGAAAAGCCAACCTTGGACAAGAAATCATGGTACAGTGTCCTCCTCTCACTCACACAGGGTTAGCATTGAGCCAATACGTTAGTTTAATATCCATGTTTTTTGGGACATGAGAGAAAACCCACACAGCCACTTGGGACACACTCCACTCATATTGTGACTGATTACAGTGGATGATAACGTTCAAGCTGCTGCCATTTCCTGGGGAAGTGAGAGTGAAAGTCTGCTGTATACGTAACATAATGCAAACATACAGAATGCACTCCAGAATATTACACCTCATACATTCATTGCAAACACTACATTTTATGTAAATTCATAAAATAAATTTGAAACACATATTTTATATAACTACACAATTTATAGCATTAAATAAGATAACCAATTAGTAGTCAATGCATATGGTACTGTTAAGTATTAAGGTGGACACTGGAAGGCATGTGCTTGGGTCAGGTTATCATATTTCCATTAGGGTGTGATGCTTGCCTCCTCCAACTTTACCTATGATGATTCTCACAGTCCACAGAAGCCATCTTCTAATTGCTCTGTGTTCAGTAATTTAATTAACCCTACGGATCGGAAAAGAAAAAGTCCATATACATTGTACAATATGTGTAGCCTTACACTTTGATGGAGATCTGTCTTTATCAGAGGGTAGATTCAGGCAAAGCAGGGGACACCACAATACCTTTACGTGGAAGGAGCCATTGATGTAGTGGTTGCAGTGAGGGAAGGAGACGGGTGTTTACAAGAATATGCACTGTACATATTTAATTTCTAATTGATTGATTGATTATGGGTGGGTCTTCCTTTTGAACGAGCATTTACAATATTCTCATATAACTGTATGGATTAGAAGGAACACTTTGAGGAGCTCCTGAACTTGACGGATACACCCTTTGTGGAGGAGGCACAGCCAGAAGCTGATGGGCGATCAATGCACATTTCCTCAAGTTGCTCCACAGTGGCAAGACCCCAGGAGTAGAATAGATCTTTTCAGAGTTGCATGGTCATTGGGAGCTGTGTCTCCAGAGTGGCAGACCAGGGTGGTGGTCCCCATTTTAAAAAAGGGGCGACAGGAGGGTGTGCTCCAACTATTAGGAGTTCATGTTCTTCAGCCACCCTGAAAAAGCTTATGCCAAGGTACCAGAAAGGAGACTCCACCCAGCCATGGAAACTCAGATCTATGAGAAGCAATATGGATTCTGTCCAGGCCGTGAAACAGTGGACTAGCTCTTCACCCTTATGGGGATTCTGGAGAGAGCATGGGAGCACGGGCTATCAGTCTACATGTGTTTTGTGGACTTAGAGAAAGCAAATGACTGCGTTCCTTGAGGGATTCTGGGGGTGCTGAGGGAGTATGACGTTCTGGGGCCCCTAATAAGGTCTATTCAGTCCCTATAGAATCACAGTGAGAGCTGTGCCCACATACTCGGAAAAACATCAAAGAAGGAGCTGAGCCAGAAAGTGAAGCTCTCGATTTATCAGTTGATCTACTTCCTACCCTTACCTATAGTCATGAGCTTTGGGTAATGACTGTAAGAATGAGATCATGGGTATAAGTGGCCTAAAGGAGTTTTCTCCACAGGGTGGTTGGGTTCTCCCTTAGAGGTACATAGGATGAGAAGCGCAGGCATCAGGGAGAGGCTTGAAGTACAGCCATTGACCCTAAGCATCAAGAGAAGCCAATTGAGGTGGTTCGGACATCTCATACCAATGCCTCCCAGGAAGTTTTATGGGCATGACCACCTGGGAAGAGACCCCGGGAAAGACTCAAGGCTTGATTTGGGATCCCACAGTATGAGTTGGTAAGTGTGGCTGGGGAAAAGAACTTATGGTCCTCACTGCTGAGACTGTTGTCCCCATGACCCAGTTTCAGATGAGCGGTGGAAAATAAATGAATGAACTCTATGGATTGCCATTCTGGTCGTAGTGTTGTTCTGCCTTGTACCCTATCAGTAAGACTTGTGCTGGGTATAAACATGGATATACTTTAATTTAACAGATGTCATTCTACTGCCATATTTTAAACACACACCCAAACGTTAGACACACTAAAAACAGCCTTAGGAGATGATAATCAGAAATTAGGTTTGGTATAAAAAGGCAGAAGTGTAGGAGTTCACTTCAGTATGTCTGATGCTCACATCCCACTTTCATTTCTCTCAGAAAGTCTTCTTCACAATTTGCTTTAAATACTGTGAAGTGATAAACTGAGAATTCTCAGGCACATTAACCTTTAAACAGTCTTAAACAGGCACAGAATAGCAACAGTTACAGCAAAAGCTGATATTAGCTGGCTAATAGCCATGTTTCTCATATTATAGACTTGTATATAAATGTTTAGACCCGTGGAATGCGTGGAAGAAATCATTTACAACATAACACTATTGCCTTCAGGAGTACTACTGTATAATACAAGTTAAAGAAATTAGTACAAAATCAAAAACCCTGCATTGTTTTTTTTTTATTTGAGAAAATAAAAGGTGCTACAGTATACTCTTGCATATTAAATTTTTATAACAAAATACTGTATAAAACCATTTCCGGGCATCCTTGAATATCCATTGATTGTCTTCCCATTGTCTCCAGTGATGTAGTATAATTTCAGTGCCACAAGCAAGGTCACAGAAGGAAGATGAAAGTATATTAAGTCTGCCAAAACCATTTATAACATAAGAAACTGTGCAGCCCAGTTGATGTATATCACTTTTCTACATTTGCCATTTTTATGATAGGTTTTATAGAAAACAAAGAAGTCCTTAGACTCACAGCCTAGAATGATTCCTGATTGAAAAGATTACCATGAGGATGAACAAATAAAATACCAAAGAAGTTCAATGGAGTGATGAGCTAGTCTTCAGGTTAGGCTGATCACCTAAGAAGAGAATGGCGTACATCATTTACGAAGGATCGAAACAGAACACTGCTCTTTAGGTAGGAGAACAGAAAGACTGAGACACCATTAGTTTAGACTTGAACACAGAATTATAGAATGCTCTCCTAACTGCCAAAGGAGTGATTAGGCTACCAGTTTATGAAAGCAGAGTGAACACTTAGCATACAACTTTCAGCACTACAAAGATGTTATTAGGGGTATACAGCAACACTTAACCATCCACTTATAGTGCCCATAAAAAGTATTCACCTCTTGAAGGTTTTCACATATTATTGTTTTCCAACATTAAACCACAGTGTAGTTAATTTGTCTTTTTTACAACTAGGAGGCTCTGGCCTCTGCTCGCTTTGTTCGCCGGCTGCCGTGCGGGCACTACGCGCTAGTCACGCTTTGCGACGAATCGTGCTGTGCTTTTTGATAAACACGAATATCAACTCTGTCTTTGATATCTCTGTCTTTCGATACTATTATCGCTTACAATTCTTCACTTGTTGGTTTATTATATATGCGAGCGTGATCTTTCGGATTCATATAGAAATCCAAGAAAACTTCTTTGTCTGTGTTTTGCAGATAAATTTTGTGTAAAGTGCAATACTTTGGGGTGCATGGACTTGTATCCATTATTGGCTGTAGAATTTCTAATACATCCATTCGTTTAACTCTTTCGATTTCATGTTGCATCGCTTCTCCGTGATCATAAATATAAACCTGACCGAATTGTGGTTTCTCTGAGATTAAACTTGTAGTAGTTTTACTTATTGTGGGACCACAGATTCTCATAGCATGTTGTCCTGAATCGTGTAAATCTATATTTTTTGCATTGAATGATGCAAATGCGAACATATTATTGTAGATTTGGATATTTAGCCTGTAGTGTTTGTGGATTTCACTTTCGCCCAATAACAAATCTTTTATTTCTCACGGATACGCCTCTTCATTGCGAAGAAACACCACTTCTCCCTGATAGAAACACGAATTAGACGATGTACAAGCCTCCGACTTAAACTTTTAAGCCGAACAATTTCTACATACTCATTATCATATTACCTATGTCCATATATTCGATCTCGTTTCGTTGTTCCATTATTTCACCAAAGTAATAATTTCCCATTTGTTTGCGCTAATGCAATCTTTACCATCATTTTTTCAGACTTTTGAATTTTAGTACTTTCATCATCTCCATCCTGCTGTGCATGTGTATTGTGCCAATGTTTTTGAATTTTTTACGACGTTCGACTTTGGCTTCTACTCTTTGACTTTTATTTCCGGCCCCGGGCGTGGTTACATCTCTTGGCACAAAGTTTCACCTCGTGGGCCTTGAAATTATCTCTCTGAAAAAGTCTTGTCTCATCCTAGGATAAAAATTCTCGTCTCGTCCCAGGATTTTTTATATATTATAGAGAGACACTGCTGTGGGCTGACGCCCTGCCCAGGGTTTGTTTCCTGCCATGCGCCCTGTGTTGGCTGGGATTGGCTCCAGCAGACCCCTGTGACCCTGTAGTTAGGATATAGCGGGTTGGATAATGGATGGATGGATATGCATCCATTATTGGCTGTAGAATTTCTAATACTTCTGATCATTTAACTTTTTCAATTCTATGTTACATCGCTTCTCTGTGATCATAAATATAAACCTGGCCAAATTGTGGTTTCTTTGAAATTAAACTTGTAGTAGCTTTACTTGTTGTGGGACCACAGATTCTCATAGCATGTTGTCCTGAATTGTGTAAATCTATGTTTTGAGCATTGAATGATGTGAATGTGAACATATTATTGTAGATTTGGATATTTAGCCTGTAGTGTTTGTGGATTTCACTTTCACCCAATAACAAATCTTTTATTTCTCGCGGATACGCCTCTTCATTGTGAAGAAACATCACTATTCCCTGATAGAAACATGAATTAGACGATGTACAAGTCTCCGACTTAAACTTTAAAGCCGAAAAATTTCTACATACTCACTATCATATCACCTATGTCCATATATTCGATCTCTTTTCGCTGTTCCGCTATTTCACCAAGTAATAATTTCCATTTATTTGAGCTAATGCGATCTTTACTATCAGTTTTCTGAGACTTTCAAATTTTAGTACTTTCATCATCTCCATCCTCCTCTGCATGTGTATTGTGCCAATGTTTTTGAATTCTTTACGCCATTCGACTTTGTCTTCTACTCTTTGTCTTTTATTTCCAGCCCCAGGAGTGGTTACATCTCTTGGCACAAAGTTTCACCTCGTGGGCCTTGAAATTATCTCTCTGAAAAAGTCTTGTCTCATCCTGTCCCAGAATTTTTTATATATAATAAAGAGACACTGCTGTGGGCTGGCACCCTGCCCAGGGTTTGTTTCCTGCCTTGCGCCCTGTGTTAGCTGGGATTGGCTCCAGCAGACCCCCGCAACCCTGTAGTTAGGATATAGCGGGTTGGATAATGGATGGATAGATAGAGAGACATTGATCAGCAGAAAAAGACTTTTTAATAACAAAGTGAAAACAGATTTCTCAAAAGTGATTTATACTTATTACAAACACAAAACACAAAATTCTATTAAGTATTAACCCCCCTTAGTATGACACACCTAAATCATCATTGGTGCAGTCATTTGGTTTTTGATGTCACAGAATTAGTTCAATGGAAGTTACCTGTCTGTCGTCAAGGGGTTTCAGTTGACTGAAGTCTAAGTGCACTTGAACGTTCGACTTATGGTTGAGTCCGTACGGTGGCACTATCTACACAATGAGCACAAAAGTACACAGTGCCAGCAACACTGTGAAAGGGTGACTAAAAGGCACAAGTCAGGGGATGAAGACAAGAAAATATTCAAGTCACTGAGCATCTCTTACAGTCCAGTTAAATCGATCAATAAGAACTAGAAAGAGTATGGCACCGCTGCAAATCTGACTGAGCAGGCCATCCAGAAAAACTGAGTGATCATGCAGGAAGAAGCCAAACGAGGAAGGCCACCAAGTGACCTATGAGAATTCTAAAGAAATTACCAGCTACAGTGGCTAAGACTGGACATACTGTGCAGGCAATAACTGATGCCCGAGTGCTTCACCAGTCACAAATTTATGGTAGATTGGCAAAGAGAAATCCACTTTAAAAAAACACACACACACACGTGTGGCATCTCAGCTAGTGTTTGCCAGAAGGAAGGTCTCTGAAGTCAGCTTGACGCAGGTTCTGTGGTTAGATGAGACCAAAATCAAGCTTTTTGGCCATTAGATTAAATGCTACACAGCAGGCCCTGGAAGACCTGTGAGGGAAGAAAGGAAAATGTAGCAAAATACAATCCGATGTATTCCGCAAGAAACCTGCACCTTGGGAGAGGATGTGTTTTCCGGTAAGATTACGACATTATGTATAAAGCCAAAGCTACACAGGAGTGGCTAAAAGAACAACAATGTTAATGCCGTGGACTGACTGAGAATTTGTAGCAGATCCCTGTGACCCTGTAGTTAGGATATAGCGGGTTGGATAATGGATGAATCTGGAATAAATTATGAGAGGATTACGCCCTCCTGACAATAAGGTGAGCAAAAATCAAAAAAGTGATATAGTGTGAAAAAAAGTATGGGGTTTTGCGGAGATTAGAATGAAAAGTCGAGTATTAGTACACTGAAAGAGCAATTGGGAAGTCACCACAAGTAAGTAAAAGACAGCACTGCACATGTCTGTTGTGAATGTGTATGTGTCTGAACTGTGCTTGTTTGAAAAAGAAAATGATTTTATTAGGATCCTTCTGGCTGGCCTCATTTATGATAGTGACTTGGTCAAAAGTGTAGATGAGGAAAACAGAGAGTTACTTCATACGCATTACCAATAAATTGTGTCAGGCAGCCACTCAAAGTTGCACTCATTTGTAGGGGTCTAATGAAATTTCCAAGAAGATGTACAGAATGTCGAAGGGCTGAAATCATATACAGTGCTTAACAATTGTGCTGAAACAGACTAGTGGGAAGCACATATTTTCTGCTAGATGCATTCAGTGAACCAACAATACCGAGACAGGCAAGGTCAAATAAGTTAAGAGATCTTATCACTTAATAAACAAAGCTGCACACATTTGCTTTTTTTATTTATACACCATTGCATTGCACTTTGAATTATTACTGTAATTTCTTTATTTGATTAAAACACTGCATTTGAGATATTGTCACTCTGGCGTGCTGAATTACAAACACAGCCAATGAATTCCACTAACATTTACTGCAACAAACGCTAAGCCCTCTTGGTACCCTTTACCAAAGGTTTACACAAATGAAGACTTGTACACAACCTCTTGATTTGAACATTAAAATGCTGCCTGAGTGTATGCTTAAAAAATCACATACTCTCGTGCAATAATGCAAGTGCACTTTCTGATCAGTTTATATTCAATTCCTACTTTTTTAGGAGCGTTCTATAGTGCCGCAACATTTACCAGGATGAAGTAGTTTCGTAAAACGGTGGGAGTGGCAGGAAAAGAAAAAAGAATTATCAACAATTTTTCCATGACAGCATTTGACCAAAGATTTCCGTTCTGTGAAAATTGTGCTATTGGCATGTAAAAAGCTCATTGATAGGAAGAGCGCCCAATTCATAAGCAATTAAGATGCTACTAATTACTCTGGTAATGATTTGCTCTGACAGAATGTAATCATTCAGAAGCTTAGAATTCAGCCTGTGTTAATCGGCTAATTTGCGACCGTTCCGAAAACATAATGCAGATGCATTTTCTTTGTCTTCATTTCACAAAGGAGGAAAAGGAAGCATGCTGAAGAAATGTTCAAGTTTGAAATGCTCTTGTAAAGATTGCTTGTCAGATTTGAGGTTTTCATTTTTATTTAGACAATGATAAAATTCTTGATTAGTTAGAATGTAGTTGTGTTATATACAAAGAGTGGCATGGTGGCTTGCCAAGTAACATTACTTGCCTGTGCACAACTTTCTTCTGAGTTTAAATGTGAGTGCAAAGTTGGAGTGGTTTGTTGACATTTTTGTGGATTTCCTCCAAGTTTCATTTTTCATCCTTGGGTTTTCATTTTACAAATCCCAAATTGCCCCAGTGTAAGTAAATCGGCAGATCCACTCCCTTTTATTTACTTGGTTTGCCTAATGCCCTTTGTCTATTGGTGTTAGAATTGGATTGCTTTAGGATTTGAAAATGGATGGGTAGGCACACTGCATACATGTTATTATTTATGCTGCATGCTCCATTATATGTAATTACTAGGAAATCAATACCTGAAAGTGTAATATTGACAAGTAAAACAGTTACATATTAATTTCTGTGAAATTGTCTAATATTGTGAAGTTAATCTTGACATTTTTCATGCAACTGCAAATTACCATAATAACAATTATGTTCAGAAGGAAGGAGCTAAACACTAGCGGCAGTGACAGCAGTAAGAGCCATAATTAGAGGAAAATCGCCACTCACAACAGTAGCAGAACTAGCTCTCAGAGCCTAGATTCTTCAGAAACTCGATTAAACCAGACAATTAGGATCATACCTGGAAAAAAATGTGTTCTTTCAGGGAAGAAGCACAGAATTTTCAAGATTAGGCAGCTATACTCACTGTTCACGATGCAAGAGAGTGGATGTTTATGTCTTTTCTGTTTTTTACCTCAGAGAATTCATTTCTGACTTTCTTCTATTTCTGAGTATCCCTTTATAAGCTTGCAATTTTTCCACATTATTTTGCACTGCCATTTTGTTTGGATATGGCCGCCACCATTTTAGAGCTATAGAGTGTCTGTTGCTAAGCCAATATACGCCATTGTTCGCCAGGAGTGTACGACCCTGATGTCAACCATGTAATGATACTTTACTTAGGTTTTTGAATCATGAGATCCCAAATCATCCAAAATTTGAATACAAAGAGCTATATGAGCTATTAACTCTTTCAGGGCTGATGTTGACTTTTGTCAAAATTCAGGAGTAGAGGACAATAATCAGCTATAAACTGCAACAAAACTCACCCTTATGTTTTAGTTTGACTCTCTTTGCTAGAAGGAAAGTTACACAGCCTTGATGATTGAATCTCGATTCCCTACGCGTGCATGAGTAACAAAGAGTATACAACCTCTAAAATGACATCGACATCTGGTGAGAGACCAAAGTGAATGTCCAAAGCAAAATACTCCATGGACGTTTTACGTAATTTTGTTGAATAGATCTCTGACCTGTCGGACTCCGAGTTTGATCTGGAGATGGATAGCAAAAATGAAAGTGAGGTACCAGCATCATCTCGAATGGTCCCCAGATGATCGTGGTGCTGAACCCTTTCATATAGCTGATGCACCTACAGCAGCGTGTTTCTGGGAGGACCACCACTTATGATGACAAGAGGTACAAACCTCATTGCATCACACTGTAGCCGTCACCACCAGACACCTGCTGTGCGAAGACAGCCAGGCAGCAGGCCCACCGTGCATTCCTGTTGACCAACGAGGTGCCACTGCCGCCAGAGATGCTGAACATGCGCCAACAGCAGCCACAGCACATAGCAACTGACATTTTATGTTCACTTATGTGTGAGACCATTGCTTTGTGTGCTTTCCAGAAAAAATATTCAGCCCTCAAAGAGTGAATTTTGTTCACAAATTTCTAGTATACGGAGACACAACTTTGTTATTAAGAACTTTGGATTTTCAGTTAGCTTTGTAGGGTTTGACGACAGGTTGTTTTAAACTTACCGGTTCTATCTTTGGCACAAACTTCTGACTATGTTTTATAAAATCTTTCTTTCTCTGTCTTGTTTGAGATATAATGCTCAGTAAATACCCAATAGACCTATAAATTGGGTAGAAAGATTACTGTATATTTTCAAAAAGCATGTAACATTTCAAGTTGTTGTTCCTGGACTAAACAAGTTAGGTAGCAAGATGGCGTAGAGGTCAGCAGCTTAGCCTCACAGTTCTAGGGACATAGATTGTGTCACGCGCATGTGCCCGGCAGGCAGCTTAAGGGCTCTGGTGGTGTTAGTTACCTGCAAAGCTAAGGGTTGCCACTGTGTGCTAATACCTTCTCTCTTCCATCTTCTGCAGGACGAAAGATTGACGACTGTTCCACCACTGACATCACTTCCATTATCTGCCCTCCTGGACCCAATCCTTGCTGTCTGAAAACCCATATAACCAGCAGTTCGGCCATCTTTGAGTCAGTTCTACAGTACATCAGACCCCGATCTGAAAAGATCTTATTAGTATCTTTTTAAGATGCTTATTCTTTTTTGGTTTGTTTTCATTATATGGGAGCATGGATGTGCCCTAAACCATCGTCGTATCTGCTTCTTGTCTTACAGTGAATAGATTATACTTTATTTGCCCCTAAGGGGAAATTAAAATTTTATAGAAACTCCAATAAACAAACAAATAAATAAATGAAAACAACACTCCCTTAAACACACATACACATTTCTAGTTTGGATAACACATAGCTGCTGCTATCAATAACAGGTGAGTAGATGGCAGCAAGATGAGATCAGAGGTTGAATATCCTGCCTGTCCATAGCCAGTGTGAATGCACACCCAACCTTTCTTGTGGATTTCTGTCCAGGTCCAGTCAGGCTAATTGGTGACTTAGGGAAAGTGTATGGCAATGTTCCATCCTGGAAAAGACCCCTTATAATGGCCAAAGTAGGTACAGGATATGGATAGATAAATTACAATCTTCCTATATAATACACTACCGTGGCTGTTCGTCTCTCCAGGATTTTAAATCATCTGTAGCTCGCAAACCGTTTCACCGATTGAACTGATATTCGGTACACATATACTATGTGACGTCTACTATCCGCTTTTGGGGTGATGATTTGTATTACTCTTTTTATTTTTTATTTTCTTTTATTGTAGAATCAACTCTCGGCAGCGTGCAGCAGGGCGGCCGTGCAGAGCATGCGTACAGGTGCCCTTCTCATTCCCTACCACCTTCGCTAATCATTCTTGAGGCAGATTGAAGACTTAAGTGCCAGGTTAAGTGAAAAATGAAAGAAAACGTGCTAAGTAATTGCAACACAAAAACTAACTTAATCAGTTTTAACGCGAAAAGATGAGAAGCATAGGGCCGCTAAGGTGAAGAAAAGAAGAGCTACTCAGGAAGGAGCAAGCGTATCAACCTCTGAGCAAACTGATAAACATATAGAGAAAGAGGATGAAAACTAGGAATGCTCAAGTCAAGTGTATTCACTGCACGTTATCGTGCAGTACGCCGTTACTGGTCATACTATAATTGTTGAGTAATTTTCCAGCATTTATATATAGATAGAGGTATTTTAATAAAGTTTTCTTTTAAATGAAATATTAAATAAGAACTATGAAAAATGTCAAAAGAAGAAGGAGCTAAGTAAATTATACAAATAATAATAATACATTTTATTTATTTGTAGGCGCCTTTCTAAACACTCAACTTAAACAAATGAGTTTTAAGTTTAGATTTGAAAAGTGAAAATGATTCAATATTTTTCAATATTTCTAAGCTCAGGTGGTAGTGAGTTCCAAAGCTGGGGAGCAGAGCAACTGAATGCTCCGCTCCCCATAGTGGTAAGACGGACAAAGGGATGGAGGAAGAGGATCTGAGGGTACAGGAGGGAATGGCAACATGGAAGAGGTCAGACAGATATGGAGGGGCAAGGCTGTGGAGAGCCTTAAAAGTTAGTAGGAGAATTTTGAATTGAATTGGAAGCCAGTGAAGCTGCTGCAAAACAGGAGTGATATGGTGAATAGAGGGAGTTCTAGTAATGATGTGGGCAGCTGAATTCTGGACCAGTTGAAGAGATTTGTGAGAAAGACCAAAGAAAAAGGAATTGCAATAATCCAGACGAGAAGTGACAAGGCTATGAACGAGGATAGCAGTGGTGTGTGGCAAACACGATTAATGTGACTCAAGTGGAAATATGAAGACCAGGAGATGTTATTGATGTGGGACTGAAAGGATAAAGTACTGTCTAGGATGACACCTGTGGGGAAGGGGAGACAGAGGAATTATCAATAAATATGTGGAATAATCTCTCATGCCTTTATAAAAGGCATGAAGACCAACGCCAGTCATTCCTGAGAATTATACTAGACTCAGGTCCACTTGCCCAGTCTAGTAGGAAGCTGATTGTAATCTTAAAACACCTTAAGTTGTACAGCAGCAACAATACTCTGAATAACATCCAAATAACATTCTTCTTAATTAAATTCACACAATCACTGGACACAAACCAAAAAACAGCACCAGTCCATCAGAGGGCCCTCTAACGCATACACCTACGCTCACACTGGGCCACTTTAGAATGAACAATCAAGCTAATCTGCTCATTTTCAGGGATGAGGGAGAAAACCCCCAAAGTACAGAGACAAAAACACACACCGACATGGGGAGAATATGCAGGTTCCAAATAAACAGGTTTTGAACCCAGGGCACTTGAAGGAAGGAATCAGTGCTGTCCACTGCATCACCGTTAATAGCACAGTAAACTAAATATCCTTTTTGCACACGTATCAAAACCAAAAAGACTTCTCCACTGGGATTCTGATGCTCGCAACTGATAGGAAAGAAACATGCAATTCAAATGGCAGCTGCCTAGGCCTGTTCATTTCATTTCATTTCAAAAGTTTCAAGCACTTTCAGATACAGCAGTCAATATTAACTACCATACCGATCATCTTCAGGCTTCATTGGTCTAATTGGATAACATTTTTTTTCGCACAAGATTTGAAACCGCTGGTGAAAATTAATTACTTGAATTAGTCACAGATAATGGTGCCTAAGGAAGATGTACAGCATGCAGTGGTTTTCGTAATTTTAATGCAATCAGTAGCAGTTTCCTTTATGTGGCTGTTTTGCTGTAAATAGGCCTTGAAACACAAAAAATGCTAATCCCCTACCATCACTGGGTCTAGTTTGCATAATTACTAGTCTGCCTTAAAACTACAAAAAGTAAACCTGACTTCTTAAATAAAAGGAAAAAAACAAAACTACAACGGCAACTTGTATATCCCATTGCATATCTACCCTCGCAATCACCCACCCAACATTCGAACGTTTAGATCGTTGGCCGATTTAAATCTGATATGATTTAAAGAGTTTGCTGAGTTTGTTGGATGATAACGACATATTAACAGATCCTGCTTGCTTGCATTTTAATTCACTCCTTCAGTGCTTCATTTCAAATCGGAGCTCCCTTCCATCTTTAAAATGCTTTTCAGGAAAGAAGCAGGTCACCCAAAAAAATCAATTAGAATTTTAAATAAGCAAGTATATTTGTAAAAAGCATTATTATAAACGTTAGCACAATCAGACGCATAAAACAGTAATTTAGAAGGCCAGCATTTCAACTAGCAGTAGACGTATTGATTGGGAGATTTTTATGTGTTAGTTCATCCTATAAATTCGTCCTGCAAACATAACTTGATTGATAGCTCCTCGGGTGCTACTCAGCCTTAAAGCAAAGTACATTTGCACAGCCTCAAGGTCACTCTCGTATAACAAACAAATGGATTTTCTGTTCTCGCTATATTTCCTTGATGGCCCAATTCAATAAACTCTTTCTCTGAAAATAGCCAATTTAATGAATTTAACTGGTGGAGCTTTATCTCTATTATGACTATAAAAATAAGCTTAAAAGTAAATGACCACTTTTAGCAGAAGTTATATCTCTTAATGCAGGCAGACAGATATGCCAGGGCTAGAAACGAAAGTTTACAATTTTCCAGATAGCAAATGTGCATTCATGTACTTTGTAAATAGTAACAGATACACTCATTCAGACCTTGGACCATGAATGGTATACAGTAAAAGTAAAGATGGCCATATTAAAAAAGCATAATCTCTGGCAATGCAAAAATAAGAAGAGAAGGAAGAAGAAGAAGAAGAAGTTACCAGGAGAGGGTCCTTCCCATGTGACACTGACCTGAGGTCTCTAATGGATGGTTAGAGAATCTTCTTCTTTCGGCTGCTCTTATTTATGGGTCGCCACAGCAGATTATGGTAAAAGCTGCTGTTGTCTATCTGTGTGGAATCTGCACATTCGTCCTAGGTTTCTGTAGGCATTATTTGTGTTGTTACTCCCAAATCCCAAAGTTGTGCATGTTAGGCAAAGGCACCGTCAGTAAGTACATATGTGTCTTTTGATACACTGGTACCACCTTCAGAGCTGCGTTCTGTCCTAGTTCAAAGCTCATACCCACCTTAATAAAAAAGATACGTGTCTGTCTTTGTGTCCATCTGGTTGCCATGTCTCTGACATTCGAAAAGATGGAGCAACACAAACATTTTAGTAATAAAGACATTGCTTTTGTCATTCCAACAGATGGTGTTTCACAATCGTTAACACTGCTTTTGAAAATCCTACACCAAACCAGAGACAAATGCATTGCAGTTGTCATTCCAATCGATGACATATCACCAACATTAACATTGCTTTTGCAAATCCCATACAAATGGCATATAACAGAGACATATGCATTGCATGCTGCACGGCAAACGATAATGGTGAAGTCTAGCCTGATTAATTAGATTTTAACCTGTCTTAGATGGGTAGCACAGCTAGAAATCATGTAAATGGATACAGAGGGTTTTGAAATAGATATTCTGTATGTTACTATTATTGTCCAAATTGTTATTTTGACTTGTTCCCAATAACACTGAGCTAGGTTAATGGACGGATAGATAGCTTTGACTGACATAATCAGAATTACTAAAATTATATTAGAAAATAGCAGCCATTAGTGTATTATTACTATTATTTGTTTTTATATTGGGGGGGCTGCGGTGGGCTGGCACCTTACCCGGGGTTTTTTTCCTGCCTTGCGCCCTGTGTTGGCTGGGATTGGCTCCAGCAGACCCCCGTGACCCTGTAGTTAGCATATAGTGGGTTGGATATTGGGGGGAGCACTTCACATGAGGGTATATTTTGAGGGATCTGTCCGTTGCCAGAATAGTAATGTCATGTTTAAACATTCTCATGTTCCTCAGAAACGTTTCTGACTGCAGATGAGGGTTTTCTACAGAATCTCTTTATTTATATGGGTAAGGCAATGGCTGGCATCCACCCAAGTGCTAATCCTCATTTATAAAATAATGAAAACATGGTTCATTCCTCTAAATATGTCTGTAAGAGAAACTGTAAACCCTTTAGTAGGTAAAATGTAGAATGAGTGCTGAGGCATGTCGATGATGCTAGTGTGTGTACAAGGTTGTGTGTCAATTACATTAAATTATATTTGTATCATTAGGTTGACTTAAGGAAAAAGGAATTCAGGATTTTAAATGGTGGGATTTCACTTGAGTCACCTGTATACCTATCCCAGCACAAGTCACATAAACATACAAATACCCCTTATGGGATTTCAGTGCCCACCGTGGAACAGGCGAATGGATATGGATTTGATCAGTTTTAAGTTATTTTAGCACTTATTTTGCATAATAACTGGAGCCAAGATGATGAGTAACTTGAACATGCAGTCTTATTTAAATGAGCAATAGTCTTGTTGGGGCATTAAGTGACAGGCTTCAATTGTGGTGATGTCTGGCGGTTGAGGTGTGCGAAAATATAAAGTGTGAAGGGTAATTGCTGGGGCAGGGGATGAAAGAAGAAGAAGAAGATGATGATGACAACAACACATCGGGAAAGATTGTTGATTGAAACAGAGATTCGAAGTGGATGGAGAAACAAGATAAGAAGGCGAGAGAGAAAGAAAAGGATCGAAAGGGCTGTGTCGCCCTTCCAATACAGCAGGTCACACCTGCTCCACTGCATCGAGAAGAAAGAGAGATGCTGGACTGACAGGAGCTCTCTGTGGGCACTGATGGAAGATAGCAGAGAGAATGCAAGCCCAGGACTTTAGAGTGCAGCCGAGTCTGCTAATGGGAAGCAGAGGTGATTTGATGGCATCAAAGACAACTGCGGACTAGAATGTCTGTGGCAACCAGCATGATGATGGAGTGGAAGGAGCAATCAATTTGTCACTAGCAACATCGTCAGCGATGTAGTGATGGAAGACATGGGTCTTCGTCCACAGACTGAATGCCAAGACATGTTTCAGGATAGATTCTTACTCTGGGGTAAGGGACTGGAAGCATCTGTTTCTCCAACTGAATTTAACCGGGTTTTACTTATGGAATTTATTGATTGCACATACATTGATTGATTTTAACCTTTACTGTTTTTAGATATGCACATTGTTTTTGTGTTTCTCAATTGCCCTAGTCTAAGGTGACCAGAATTTTTTGGGCCAATCTGGGGACATGGGGGGCTAGGGGAGCGTAGAATCTACAGATCACGAGTAGGGAGTCTCAACACTACAGAGTACAAAGCGAAAGCTTATCACGTGATTTCTCGCCAAAGTTGCAGGATGTGGTAAAGCATAACCTCAGTCAAAACACCGTGCACGCGCGCCGAGTTCATATTATCGTGGTGATGAGATACATTCAAAAAAGTGAACCAGCTGAAACCGGGGACGAAATTTTAAACCGGGGACATGTTTCTGAGTGGGGACAGTTGTCCGAAAAAGGGGACTGCCCTCAGAAAACGGGGACGGATGGTCACCTTACCTAGTCCATCTTCAGTTACAAACTACTAGACATCCTGACATGGAGTGGTGGACAAAACTAGGGGTTTCCGGTGTCACAAATCCAAAGAATGTATTTAAAAGTTATTCTTGACTGCAGAACAACAGGGGGCTAAGATGACACAATAAAGAAGACAGACTGTACTCCATAAACGCAGACATGGACCAATTCAATTCATAATAAATCATGTTGGTTCTAGAATCAAAAAATGTTTAGTAACCAACCAATATATATTAACATTATGTAAAATATAACAGAAATTTGTATATGTTTGAGTAAAATGTAAGAATAAAACAATACAGACACATATAGCAAGGATGTAACGATTTAAAGAAAATGATCTAAATTGCAAATATGGCATTTTACATAATGCGTTCATCACCCAACTCCAATTTATAACACATTCAACCACCTTTCCATATGCAACAGTGAATTCTTCACCAAAAAGAACACCTGCAGCCCATTAAAGAGAAAACTGTGTCTTGCATATGTATCAATAGTAGGTTAGCATACAAAATGAGGAATGGAGACTTATTTTCTAAAATCACTTCAATCACAGTGAATATTTTTATAATACTATATTACAATCCACCTGTGAACCATAATTGGATTAACTGGGTTTAAGAATGTCATAATTATTTATCCATCCATTTTGGATTAAATGGATTAAGCAGGTTTGAGAGTGTTAACGTGTTAAGGGAAGTAGGGTCCATTCCTAGAAGCATCAGGTTCCAGCCCACAGCAAAGAATATTCCCACATTCACTCACAATGGGCCTCTTTCATTTCCTAATAGATACCATATATATAGCATAAAGGAGAAGAACGCCTCACGCCTGGACCAGCTGGTGAGGAAGGCAGGCTCTATTGTAAGCACAGAGCTGGGCAGAGCAACGGGCGCTGAGCAGACTCCTGTCAATCATGGAGAATCCACTGCATCCACCGAACAGGATCATCTCCAGACAGAGGAGCAGCTTCAGTGACAGACTGTTGTCACCGTCGTGCTGCACTGACAGACTGAGGAGACCCCACACTATGCAGCTCTTCAATTCCACCCGGCGGGGTAAACGTTAACATTATACAAAGTTATTGTCTGTTATACCTGTACTTTTATCACTCTTTACTTTAATATTGTTTTTATCAGTATGCTGCTGCTAGAGTATGTGAATTTCCCCTTGGGATTAATAAAGTATCTATCTATCTATCTATCTATATATCTATCTATCTATCTATCATATAGTGCCTTTCACTCTATCTATCTATCTATCTATCTATCTATCTATCTATCTATCTATCTATCTATTATATATTGCCTTTCACTCTATCTATCTATTATATAGTGCCTTTCATATCTATCTATCTATCTATCTATTATATTGCACCTTTCACTATATCTATCTATCTATCTATCTATCTATCTATCTATCTATCTATCTATCTATCTATCTATCATATAGCACCTTTCACTCTATCTATCTATCTAAACTGCCCATCATTCTGGCCTCATTATCATCCTCTGTCTCTTACTGGTTATTTGTCTCACCTCTTCACCACCTTATAACTAATGAGTGGTGAGTGTATTGGCACAAAATGGCTGCCACCACATCATCCTGCTGAATGCTATCCACACACACACACACTCCATACAAAGCACTTTGAGTGTTTTGAAAAGAGTTCTATATAAAATCAATGTCTTCTTCTTCTTTTTCTTCTAAACATCTGACGTGAAAAAACAACATGAAGCTATCAAGTAGTATCTAACTATATGTTTATATTTTATATTTCTGTCTTAAATTTTTTCAGTGCTCAGACAAAGACTCTAACGCTGTTGTAGATTTTATTTACAGCAACTATAAATCAGGCAAGAAAACTGATAGCCCTATGAAGAAAATCAATGAAGACGATCTCTCCAGGTTTATACTAATTACTCTAAAATGAAATGATTGCCAGAATGTAATGTTTATTATATTTCTCAAACCCACTGTGCTGCTGGGACAGTTGTATTTACAGTATGTTTTAATTATCCCCTATTTCCAGGAATTTCTTTTTATAATAGCTGCTTATGTTAATATGGAAAGAAGTTCAGTCAGTTCAGTATCTAAATGTCTGCTGCTTTTGAATGAACAACAACTTAGTCTAATAAACTGCAACCTAACTGCTCTATAATGCATCAGTTACGTTGTTAACCATCAATCACACATTTACTACTCAAAGGCTCAAAACACAAACACATTTCCATTTTTATGAAGAAAAAATTCTTTCTACTGTTCCTTTTAAATATTTCTTGTGAATTGAGTGGCCTGTCTCAAGCAGCTATTAATTTGTCTCATGTTGCTTTTTATAATACATTTTGCTTCAGATAGTATTCTCACCACTACACTGCAGGTATTATTTTTTAGGTACCTTTGCAGACTAATAAGTGAATGAATTATTTTTAATTTGGTAACTGTAACCTTTACTTTATGACAATTGTCAATCAGAGTGTCTCTGGTTTATGTTTGACAAATGAGCTGTTAGCTACGCTGATGACACACAACTGTATTTATCAGTAGCACCTGATGACCCCGACTCTGTTGTTTCACTAACACAATGTCTTACTTGTGTTTCTGAGTGGATGAGTAGTAATTTTCTCAAGCTAAATAAAGAAAAAAATGAAATTTTAGTGATTGGCAATAATGGAGATAATGAGGTTATTAGAAATAAACTTGATGCATTAGGATTAAAAGTCAAGACAAGGAGGTAAAGAATTTAGGGGTAATTGTTGACTGAATTTTTATCGCATATTCATCAGACCACTAGGACAACATTTTTTCACTTAAGAAACATAGCAAAAGTTAGATTTCTTATATCTTTGAAAGATGCTGAGAAATTAGTTCACACTTTTGTTTTCAGTCGACTAGATTACTGTAACGCACTCCTCTCAGGACTACCCAAAAAAGTCATTAATTGATTGCAACGAGTGCAGAATGCAGCTGCTAGAATCCTAACTAGGAAAAGAAAATCCGAGCACATTTTTCCAGTTTTGATGTTGCTACACTGGTTACCTGTGTCATTCAGGATTGACTTTAAAATACTGCTTATGGTTTACAAATCCTTAAATAATCTGCTCCATCTTATATATTAGAGTGTCTGACATCTTACATTCCAAATCGTAACCTTAGATCTTCAAATGAGTGTCTGCTTAGAATTCCAAGAGCTAAACTTAAAAGAAGTGGTGAGGCGGGCGGCCTTCTGCTGTTATGAACCTAAAATCTGGAATAGCCTGCCAATAGGAATTTGCCAGGCTGACACAGTGGCACACTTTAAAACACTGCTTGAAAACACATTACTTTAACATGGGTTTCTCATAACATCATTTTAATTTAATCCTGATGCTCTGCATATTCAGTTAATTATCATTACTATTCATGGTGGTTCCAAAATCCGTACTCTCTCTTCTGTTTTTATTCCCATTTTCTGTGGTGGTGATTTGCACCACCTAATCAAAGCACTGTGATGTCCCTACATTGATGGATTAAAGGCCAGAAGTCCACATGACCATCATCATCCATTAGAACCCTGAATACAATGAGGACTGATCATTTATGTTAGGTAGAATGCCTAGAGGGGGCTGGCTGGGTGGTCTCGTGGCCTGGACCCCCTGCAGATTTTATTTTTTCTTTCCAGCTGTCTGGAGTTTTTTTTGTTTTTTCTGTCCTCCCTGGCCATCGGACTTTACTCTTATTCTATGTTAATTAGTGTTCTCTGATTTTAATTCTTACTTTGTCTTTTTTCTCTTTCTTCATCATGTAACGCACTTTGAGCGACACTATTTATATGAAAATGTGCTATAGAAATAAACATTGTTGTTATTTTACTGGATGCTGTGGTACCCATAAGGTATTATACAATATATAAAGGATGCACGCACACACTACATTCTTCGTTGTTCAGAAAGAGCATAATGTTATCCCTTGAAAGTAAATGAAGAGTCATAGTACAAAAACTAAAATAAAATAAAATGCAGTGTCTGCCTTTATTAACTGCCAACTATCAGGAACACTGAAATTGCACAGACTCACATAGCCTTCATCTTTATATGCAGGAGCACTGAGTTAAGACTTTCATTATATATGTTGACATTTTTCAAATTTAGCACACCTCTCCCTTGATGGTTTTCCCGAAGCGAGCAATCTGGGGAAATTTTAATGTAGGGCAACAGATGCATTGCCTCTGAAGTTACAGTGCCTTGTTCTTCCTCTCTGTTCCCTTTATCAGTTTAACCAAAATTTTAATTCCTCTTCCTCTGTTGCAGCTATCAGAATGTATTTTACACATAAAGGAGTGTTAAAAAGGAGGAATCGTGTTGATGCTCTCATCAATCTGGCAATGAACTAACAAATCTAACACTGAGTAAAACGGAGTCAGATCTCTTAATAAAGACAGTTACAATACATTTCTTTAAATGGGAATCTTCCTTTAGCACACCAATCCATTTTGAACTGCATTTTGTCAAATTCAGGGTACTTGAAGGACAATAGTCTATCGTATGGCAGACATCATCGCTGGACGTGATGCCAGTCAGTTGCAGTTCACACACACAACCACACACGCGTAGCTACTGTAAGAGCCATCATTTAAAGTAATGTGTACATAGTTGGGATTTGAGAAAAGAAAACAGGAAACCTACATGAGAATCTGTTAACGCAAAAAAATAAAAACATTATTCAGAAATTGACCTAATGGCATCATTTGTCATATCAGTTTGAGAAGATGCACAAATCAAGTCACCAAATAATGACACACAGGCCAGCATACATCATTCACACAGCAAGTGCTTTATGAATCCACATTAATTATGCCACCATCTATTGGCAACCAAAACCACGTTTTTGACGACTTTGATTTCATTGGGTATTTTAGCAATTTGACTTCATTGATTTTTTGTTCACACACCCAACATAACATAATATATTCAGACTCTGAATTAATAGAAAGAGTTACCATTGTGAATCACAGTGTAAAAAAGCTACCCCATAAAATACCACTTGTATATGGACTATTATAAAATTTACTATCCCATGCAAAATTAGCTAATAAAAAATATAAAAACAATGGACATTCAAACACAGAGATAGGCTGTCATTTCTTTAAAGGAAATTTGTATTGTTTTGTACAGCAGAGCATTTGTGCTGTTTCCTTCCTCTGCTTTTTTTTTACTTCAGATTCTATTAGCATGAATTGTAGGAGGAAACGCTCCCACTAATCATGTATACAGCACCCTGTAATATTTCCTCACACTATTCAAATCAATTTACCCAACATAGACATTTTTCTCCAGCCCTGTCATAAAGTACCATTTCCACTGTCCTGCATTTCTTTATTTTTTTGGCAGGGCCATCATATGTGTGTGACACTGGGGTGATGAATTGGAACTCAAATAAGTTATAAATCTTCCATCCCTTTCATCTCCCGTCAACCACAGTGAATTTACTTAAATCTGCTTAGGCAACTAAATCTCAGACAGAAAAAGTGTGCCAAAAGCAGACTGTTCCGAAGCTGTGTGCAGGGCATTGCTTGTATGCTATGCATGCCATTATGCAGATCATCCTGCATAAGCAGCAAATTGGACTGATTGCTTTATACACACCATCCTAAATGTCCCTTTGAGCCGGGGAAGCTGGAATTTCACAGGGCATGTCAGGGTCGACTGGGTGTGCTGTGCAAAAAATTGTCGTTGTTATATTTAATTTAATAAATATCCACAGCCTATCAAGTAAATTAGGCACCTTTCTGCAGTGGAGAAATATTCATTTAGTCAAATGGGCAAAAATGCAGTTGTGGGTTGTTAGGAACACATCAGAATGGTAGAATGTTCACTAAGGCTGATGGCCTACTGTATAACTTTAACTCTGAGTGCACTTCAGACTTCACAACTGCAGTTGAATAGAATGCTTTTTATTGTCACTATGCACATGTACAATGAGATTAAAAGCAACTCTTCCAGTGCAGACATATATGTAGAACACAACAAGTAAATAGTTGCAGAAAAGTTCTGTGACACTATATACATATGGAAAGAATGATAACTATTGCACTATTGGCTTATCCATCCATCCATCCATTGTCTAACCCGCTGAATCCGAATACAGGGTCATGGTGGTCTGCTGGAGCCAATCCCAGCCAACACAGGGCACAAGGCAGGAACCAATCCTGGGCAGGGTGCCAACCCACTGCAGGACACACACAAACACACCAAGCACACACTAGGGCCAATTTAGAATCGCCAATCCACCTAACCTGCATGTCTTTGGATTGTGGGAGGAAACCGGAGCGCCCGGAGGAAACCCACGCAGACACGGGGAGAACATGCAAACTCCACACAGGGAGGACCCTGGGTCTCCTAACTGCGAGGCAGCAGCGCTACCACTGCGCCACTGTGCCGCCCTTTTATTGGCTTATTGCACATAATTTAAATATTGCACAATAATGATGATCATGTGCAGTGAGTAGTGGATGTAATGGGGGGCTAAGTCGGTGCTGTGCCTCCTGAAGTCGACAATGATCTCCTTGGTTTTCCTGGTGTTCAGAGCCAGATTGTTTTTTGAACACCAGGCAGCCAACTTCAGGACATCCTCTCTGTAAGCTGCCTCGTCTCCCTTTGAGATGAGTCCGACCACTGTGGTGTCGTCAGCAAACTTGACGATGAGGTTGTTGTTGTGGGCCGGACTGCATTCGTGGGTGTAGAGACAGTACAGGAGGTTGGCTCAGCACACAGCCTTGTGGGGTTGTGTTCAGTGTGCGAATGGAGGAGTGGTGGGGTCCAAGTCTCACAGTCTGGATGCCGGTTGGTAAGAAAGTCTTTTATCCGGACACGTGTGAGGGGGGTGGGGGGAGTCCAAGAGTGACCCGTTTGGTGATGAGAATGTCAGGAATGATTGTATTAAAAGCTGAGCTGTAATCCACAAAGAGCATCCAGATGTAGCTCTGCTGCTACTCTAGATGGCTCAGCAGAGAGTGGAGAGTTACGGCGACGGCGTCTTCTGTGGATTTGATATGCGAATTGGTAGGAATCGAAGTCTTGGGGGAGATAGTCCTTGATGTGCTGGAGAACCAGTCTCTAGAAGCACTTCATTATTACTGGAGTGAGAGCCACAAGGCGATAACCATTTATGCTGGTGATGGGAGACTTCTTCGGCACTGGAATTATTGTGGCTGACTTTAGGCAGGATGAAATGACTGCCTGGGCTAGGGAGAGGTTGACGATTTTGGGGAAGATAAAGGTGAGCTGGTGGGCACACGCTCTGAGCACCCAACCAAGCATCCATCTGGGTCGGCAGCCTCCTTGGGGTTCACTGCCAGGAGCACCCATCTGACATCGTGCCCTTTTACAGTGAGTGGAGGAGTGCAGGAACCCGGTGAGGGTGGGAGCAGGGCTGGAGCAGGTGAGTGCTGCTGTTGTGATGATTCAAAGCGAGCAAAGAAGCAGTTTAGCTCCTCTGCTAGCCTTGCACTCGGATCTCCTGTTATTGCATCACATCCTCTGTAGTTTGTGATGTTTTGTATTCCCTGCCACACCTCCTGTGTATTGTGGCTGGACAGGTGGTTGCTGCATCATGTCGCCTTGAGGATGTTAAAACCATGACTAGAAAACACAATTACCATTCAATTCACCATTTAGAAAAGATCTTGAAATCTCATCGAAAACCTATGCAGTTATCACTGCAGTTCTCCATTACAATTTCCCAGACCATGGAACATCTGTTACACAGATGTAGTTACAGACCCTGATGTTTTTATTACATTTTGAAAGTACAGATACATCGTAACTATGTAAGTACACTTGTTTTTGGATCAGTGATAAATTGTTACATTGTAATTATATACACTGTGGAATAACAATGACAACTGAGTAATTAACTATAATGTTACTTTGTATTACACCGTAAGTACGGAGTCATAACTCATAGATTACACTGTAGTTATACAGGTAATTACATAGTAGTTACAATGTAATTATGGACAGTTAATGTAAAGTGTTACCGAAAAGTTAAACTCAAATCTGGACACAAAGCAGTAAAAAGCTGCTATAGGTACACCATTAAACAATTCATTTAACTTACAATACTGTAATGGCACTGACACATCAGAGAGGGATGAGCCATTACGACAATGACCTGGCCTTCACAGCCAACAGCAGGTACGCCTATGAAAATGGCAAGCCTACAATGTTGCAAACAGAATTCCATCTAGTGTGGCAAAGGCAAGCAGTCCTTTTAAGCATAGTGAGCCACCTAAAACATCCATGTAAGAAGCAAAATGATCCATATCAAAACTCAGAGCTGGCACTAAAGATGGTGTCAGAAGTGGGATTGAAAGAACGCCTACAGCACAATTTTAGCAAGTGCTGAATGCTGCAGAGACAGCAATAAACCAGCTTTGTTCTGCTGGGGGAGTTGCTGGAAATCTCTTTGGACCTCATATTGAGCTTTTACAGTGACAGCTTCCAAATGCAAATTCCCCACTTGGAATCAACTCCAGACCATTTACCCAGAGGCGTAGCTAGGGTTTTCAGTGCCCAGAGACAACTGAAGATTTCGCGCCCCCTCCTGTTTGCCAAAATGCAATGGGGAAGGGAAAGAAAATTTTAAAAAATGTATTTAAAATAATAGTATTTTAAGAAAAAAATTTCATATAAGTCTCCGAAAATGATAATGGCGCCTCGTGTTCTTTAAAATTTAAATCCGTCATTAGTTTTTGTAAGAAAAAATTCATTTTCTGCATTTTAAAATGATTTTAAAGAAAGTATATAGCAAATTATAAAGCAAAATATTTATAAAAACTACATTACTTACAATTTATTCGTACGAAAATATGATGGGGAAACATCTAGACTTTTGCAGCCGTCTACTAGAATACTTCACCACAGCCCAATCAATTTTCTATCAAACACATAAACACAAATCACTTGGCACACAGAAATGGCGTTTGTCACAACTTCGACAATGATACACTAATGCCTCATGTCAGTCGCGCGACCTGTTTAATAACGTCAAAAATGTTTCTGGGTGGGAGTCAAGCATGTTAGAGTAGTGGAGGGGATAAATTATTGTCTGTTGGGTATATAGAACTAATACGTGCTTCGAAATCAGAAAGAGACAAAAAACAACGAAAAAAAGATATCCTCGTACTGATGGAGTGATGGACTGAGTATGCAAATGTTTTTTATTTACTTTTTAGTGCATTTAAGAATGGAAAACATTTCATTCTAAAATTTCGTAACATCAAATTGGCGCCCCCTGGACGCTGCGCCCGGAGACAGATGTCCCCCTTTGCCCACTCCTAGCTACGCCACTGCATTTACCTGCTTAATAACTCATGAAATAATGAGGGTACTGCTTCCACTTGGCTAAGGAACAGCTTGTCAGTTGAATGTTCAAATACTGTACATTTGAACCCCTGAAAGTAGGGAGACTATTTTGGCAAACCCCTTAAATTAAGACTGAAAGTCTACACTTCAATCATACTATGATTGCTTTAATTTAAATTAATTGTGGTGGCATACAAAGCCAAAATTATGAAAATTGTGTCACTGTCCAAATACTTAAGGACCTGGTTGTATATCCGCACTCAGCACCGGCATTACAAAATATTAGGCTCTTTTTATGGAAAAGCAAATAAATATGGCAGATTCAGATCCAAAATCAGGCCTGCTCTATGGCTCCTTGTTTTTATTGTACTAATAAAAATGACTAATGCTTGGTTTCCCCTTGTCAGTGTGTTACAGCATTAACAGCAAAAGTGCAGCCATTGCAAGATAGCATCAAATAATTTCCTTTATCCGGTATAAGCTTGTGTGGCTGGCTGCAAGGGAAGAACTAGTCTTAAAGGTGTCACCAATCCATCACAGCACACACGCATAGTCACTCATGGTGGCCCATTTGAGGTACGGGAGACAAGACTAAGGGAGACCATAGCAACTCAACACACAGCAGCACCTGGTAATGACAGCTGCTCTCTGGACCTTAACCATAATGTTTTATTTAATTTCTATTACAAGGCAAACATTCTATTCACTTGAAAAGTCACAAGTATTCTTCTTTAGGGTCCCCAAGATAACATTTAGCTGTACCTTTCATTTCAAGATTGTACTATCTGGAATTAGACGGTTCACTTGTGCATGAGTTTGATATCATTTTTTATGTGGTGAATTCTTTCCTTATTTTACCTTTTCTTAATGTTTCCTCATTGTAAAAGAGTCTTTGGTACATCTAATATATAAAGCAGAGTCGATGTATGTATGTGTATGTATGTTTGTTTGTCCGCTATACAAATCCGATCAGCACCAAACTGAGCATGGGGCTCCTTTGTGACCAGGAGAATGTCATGGTGAAGCATACACTGTAAAAAATGTCAGTAAATTTAACGGTACAAATACTGTAAATGGTGAAGGTTAAAGACCTTTTCTGAAAAAAAGGAAAGTTACCTTATGTTTTACTGAAAATTACCTTTATATCTTAAACAATACATTTAATTATTTTTTACAGTTCTGTAAAATCAATATTTTTCTACCTTCAAAATATGCTAAATACCGTTTATTGATGCATTACAGTTATACTGAAAAAAATCTGTTAATTTTACAGTATAAAACTGTTAAATAACGAAGGTAAACAACCGTAAAATGTAAAACGGTAAATCACTGTTTCAGTAAAACCGGCTACGATATTTGCATAAGGACACGCCCCTTTTTACAATATTGTTCCTGGTGAACCGCATACCTTTGAATAGTAGGGAAAAAAAACTTCACCCAAGTTAGCAGACTTATTTTTCCCCACATGCTGAAGGGTTTTTGAGGTTATGGAAGCTGATTTATGGTGGGTTGTATTTGATAAGTAGGACACCATACACCACAAAAGAGAAAACTTTACTTCCCTACCAGGCAAGTGGCATAACTTCCTTAAACATTGAATTGTTTTCAATGTGTGTAATTAAATGGCACATGCTTGCTATTGGTTGTTGTTAAATAACTGATGTAAGCTATGTACTGGGGTTTGACCCTGTCAGTACATATTGTTTATTGATTGTCATATTTATTACACAACATGAATATTTTGGTAATGGTTAAACATTCCCTTCCGTTGGAGTTTATTGCAAAGACTGCATAGCTTTTACTACACAATTAAACTGTAAACCTAAAAATATTGCCACCTTTTTTATTACAGTCAAATTTTGGCAACCCAGCTGCCAGTATTTTATCGTAAATTTAACATTATTTTGTTAAAGTGTACCGTAGACCAAAAAACATTGTTACCTTCTTTTTTACGGTAAAATCCTGGCGACTCCAGCTGCCAGTTTTTTACCGTAAATTTAAATTTTTTTTTTTTTACAGTGTAGGGCACCTTTTCACTGACACAATGTTCCGCACAGACGCCGTCTAGCGTCACGTTTGGTCCGTGTGTGTCGCTCTTTACCCATGTTTCTTTAAATTGCCAAGAGATGGCAGAAGTGTCCAAGTATGAGAAGGCCAACTGCTTTGATCGGGTGAAGGCGAACTGCCGTATGGATGTAAAACGTGAACGACCTAGTGCACTTGACCATCTCACACACCCGCGTTTATGCGGGTCACAGTCACACACACACTGATAGTGCTGTATTTCATTTGCCAACATCCGTTACATGCAAGCACGTTATAACAGAGACTCTCTTTAAAAAGATCTTTTCCCCACCATTTTCCCCAAATGCAGCACCGGCTGTATGTCACTTCTCTCTGTAGTCACCATCGCCAACAGCCGTTAGATGCCATCACGGTTCAACACAGACGCTCCTTGCAAACAGACCACCCCTCCCTACCATTTTTCCCAGTACGGTTTCAGTGCTACTCTTTCTCACTGGCTTTCCGTATTTGTGGTCTTATTTGCTCGCTTTCCCGTTCACAGTACGATTTCAGTGTTGCTCTTTCTGACTGACTGGTGCTATTTGTTCGCTTTCCAACATATTGTAAATAAGGTAAATTCATCTCACTGTGGTGCTTATTCCGTACGTAATACCATGTAACACATTATAATTGTCCTGCTTTTCGCTAATATACCCATGCCACCGAAAAAAAGACGTAGAATTGGAAGGTCCACTTCAGATGCCAGAAGAAAGTCTATTTCAAGGGCGTCTGAAACGCCACAGCAGACAGAATCCAGAGTGGAGGAACTTACAATAAAATGTGAATCAGAAAACTGTTTGTTCTATTTCTATTTTCTGTTTCTTTCATTTGGGAAATTCACCGGTTATAGATACCCGGGCAATGCCGGGTACTCCTGCTAGTAGGTTATAAGAGTTATGTACTGACACTGCTGTATTTGCCAATTAAAGTCTACTAGATCATAAAATTCCTAAAATCATTTCATAGTGTATTCCTCACATATGTTCTCAAAGGGAAAAAAAAGATGTTCACACATCACTAACTAGCAGATATCCCATTCCTGTTTTTTGACAGTAATTGAGTATCTTGCATCTGTTTTGTTTGAAAAATGCAATGTCCTACAGATCTACAATGAAGAATTGCTGTATGAGAACCTCCTCACCTAACAGAGAAATCGGCTTATAATATAGAAGTGCATCCTGCTTGTATTTTAACTTAATCAATTCAATATTTGATCAGCCTGATAACCTTTCCTGACCGATAAAAATCAAACAGCATGTAAGAATAATATGATATTTTAAGTGGTTTGATGAGCACACTGAAAACTCACATGCTGCTCTTTGTAGCTGAATATTACAATCCCTCCTCTTTCCTTACTTTTCTGTCTTATCAATAAGCTCCTTTTGGTCAGCTTTCGGCTATTTGGCTTAGCATGATGATTCCACGGGCCTTGGCTCATATCCCTGCCTGTGTGAGGCAGATGCATGCATTCCTAGGGGACTCGACTTAGTACTTTGTTACACAGGACACAGTTGTAAGCTGTGGATGGCACTGAGACCTGTGCCACCACCACCTAATCAAAGCACCATGATGTCCTTACATTGATGGATTAAAGGCCAGAAGTCCACGTGATCATCATCATCAAGTCCTTCCATGAGAACCCTGAATACAATGAGGACTGATTGAGGTCATTGATGTTAGGTAGAGGGTGGCCTGGACCCCCTGCAGATTTTATTTTTTCTTCCACCGTCTGGAGTTTCTTTTTTTTTGTTTGTTTTTTCTATCCTCCCTGGCCATCGGACCTTACTTTTATTCTATGTTAATTAGTGTTCTCTGATTTTAATTCTTACTTTGTCTTTTTTCATCATGTAAAGTACTTTGAGCTCCATTATTTGTATGAAAATGTGCTATAGAAATAAACGTTGTTGTTGTTGTTGAGTTTGTTCCTGTATAGGCAGTGGCGTACTGGGGGGGCAAGGGGGGAAATCTGTCCCTGGGCACAGCATCCAGAGGGTGACAAATTGATGTTATAAATTTTTAGAATGAAATATTTTCCATTCTTAAATGCACTAAAAAAAATAAAAACATTTGCATACTCCTCAGTCCATCACTCCATCAGTACGAGGATATCTTTTTTGTCTCTTTCTGATTTCGAAGCACGTATTAGTTCTATATACCCAACAGACAATAATTTATCCCCTCCACTACTCTAACATGCTTGACTCCCACCCAGAAACATTTTTGACGTTATTAAACAGGTCGCGCGACTGACATGAGGCATTAGTGTATCATTGTCGAAGTTGTGACAAACGCCATTTCTGTGTGCCAAGTGATTTGTGTTTATGTGTTTGATAGAAAATTGATTGGGCCGTGGTGAAGTATTCTAGTAGACGGCTGCAAAAGCCTAGACGTTTCCCCATCATATTTTCGTACGAATAAATTGTAAGTAATGCAGTTTTTATAAATATACTAGGCTTTTACCTTTTAAGTTGACCACTTCTTAAGGCAATTCAATATGTAGATCAATTTGATATTTTATACAAACTCATTCATTTGGTTATATTGCATTTGAGCGGTATTACTTTAATACTCGTAGTTTCTGTTATTTTTGTGATGAAATTGAAACTTTTTTTCTATATTGAGGTCGCCCTTTTGAACCCCCCTGATATTTACTACGCGGTGAGGCATTTGTACTCCATCAACATTAATTATTTCCAGAGACATAATTTTGTATATTTTTCCAGTGCAAGCAAGGGAACGATGGGAGCACCAGAACTCTGCTCACATCATGTCGCTTCGTACCGCAAGCCACAAGTAGTAAGTCTGTGATAAGCGGAATATCGCTACGCTTTCCACTCACGGGACGGAAGGACAATCCCGACCGCTTTTATATGGAAAGAAAGAAGAAGAAGATATCGCACAGTCTGGAGTAGAAAATCATCTTTTACCTGGAAAAACGAAACTACAAATCCCATCGTGCATTGCAAAATGGACGGGGCGTGTGTGAAACTCCGCGCCTGCGTAGCACTCACGGGATGGAAGGACAATACCGACCACTTTTATATAGAAGGATAATTATTTTGGTTTATAATTTGCTATATACTTTCTTTAAAATCATTTTTAAATGCGGAAAACAAATGTTTTCTTACAAAAACTAATGACGGATTTAGATTTTAAAGAACACGAGGCAGCATTATCATTTTCGGAGACTTATATGAAATTTTTTTCTTAAAATACTATTATTTTAAATACATTTTTTAAAATTTTCTTTCCCTTCCCCATTGCATTTTGGCAAACAGGAGGGGGCGCGAAATCTTCAGTTGTCTCCGGGTGCTGAAAACCCTAGCTATGCCTCTGTGTATAGGGCAAGGGATTACAACCATGTGAGAGCAGCCATCTAACGGAAAGAAGATGAATGAGCAGGGACAGCGTGTAGAAGATGCTTTCACGGGAGTAGTCATGATAATTAATGTAAAGAGTTTTAATAATCTCTCATGTTTAATGTAAGGAGATGCGAAGGTTAAGAAGATGGCTATATGCAGGGGTGGGTTGAAAACTTTAAAATGCAGTGTAATTCTGTTGAAATAAGGGAAAGCAATTTCATAAAAGAAATCAACAAGCAAAATAAAACAAAGCAACAATAAGGATATATCACACCCACACACACCAAGCACAATTTAGAATCGCCAATCCACTTAACCTGCATGTCTTTGGAGTGTGGGAGGAAACTCATGCAGACACGGGGAGGACATGCAAACTCCACGCAGGGAAACAAACGCGGGTCACCTTACTGCGAGGCAGCAGCGCTACCAATGTGCCACCGTGCCGCCCACCAATATCCATCTATCCATTATCCAACCTGCTATATCCTAACTACAGGGTCACGGGGGTCTGCTGGAGCCAATCCCAGCCAACACAGGGCACAAGGCAGGAAAAAACCCCGGGCAGGGTGCCAGCCCACTGCATGGTGTGCACACACACTTACACCAAGTTCACTCTAGGCACAATTTAGAATTGCCAATGCACCTAACCTGCATGTCTTTGGACTGTGGGAGGAAACCGGAGTACCCGGAGGAAACCCACGCCCGTCCACCAATACAGTATTTTCATGGAATTCAAAAATCTCTTCATGACGCACAGTATACTATTATAAACTATGTATACGAGATAACAATGATCCTAGAACATAAGAAATTTGACAAACAAGAGGTGACCATTCAGTCAGTCAAGCTTCTTTTTTTAGCTACGTTATTTCTGAGCTGATGCTTCATAAAGGTTACCAAGGTTTTAACTACATATCTCAGTAGTTTGCTCCAGATTCCCACAACTCTGTGTAAAAAAAGAGCTTCCTGGCTTCAGTCTGATATGCACTTTTTCATAATTTAATATGTCAGTTGGTTGAAAGAATTCTGCTGGATCTACTTCATTGACACCTCTGAGATCCCTGGCACTAATTTTGTATACTGGACATTGGCTTACACTGTTGGTTATTGCTTTCTGATTTGTCGGTTGTATTGCATATTGTGTGTTGTAATGATTAAGGAGTTGAACTATAAACTACAAAGTTTCTAATTGAGTAAAATTAAACATGACTCTCCTCGCTTTCCCTGCAGAAACACACATTATTCATATCTTTGAATCATCATCTCTAAACATCTGACATGGTGCAACAGAATAAAGCCAAATAAGCCAAAAAGAGACATTTCTTAGGGAAACAGATCCAAAGAAGAGAGAAGACGAAGGTACAACACAAGCAAAGAAAAAAAACAAAACATAGCTTTTTATCTTTAGGTTTGTCTGCAAGGGTGTTGGTCCACAATTATTAGGTGGGGCAGCTCACCCACTTGCCCACTTGACAGTTATATAAAGTACATAAGCACACCCTAATTTCTCTTCTCTGGCCCTATTATATTACTACAAGGTGGGCAAGTGGGTGAGTCACCTCACTTGGTAGGCAGTTTAACAGCTATGAGGGCAGCAGAACTGCCATTTTCCATTGGTTCACCTTTTGTTCCACATACACTAATTATGTGCTTTTTATCTTCCTTGGCATTTATTCTGGGTGTGGAGGGTTGCCAAAAGTGCCCCTGTTCATCACATCACATCTAAAAATGCTGTGCCCTTTAAGTGTGATTTTTAACAGTCTATTTTCTCATTTTAAGCGTACTATAATATTGATAAATAAATATGTGCCTCTCTGTGGGTTAATTAGAGCAAGAAAAAGAACGGAAAAAGCCTTGCAGTGTTACAGCTCATGTGGATACACATATCTGTCAGCATTACTTACACAACAGCAATATGCTTGCTTATAAAATTGAGACATACAGCTTTAATATATCAGTCTGAACATCCATCCATTATCCAACTTGCTATATCCTAACTACAGGGTCACGGGGGTCTGCTGGAGCCAATCCCAGGCAGTACAGGGCACAAGGTAGGAAACAAACCCCGGGCAGCCCACCACAGGGCACACACACACCAAGCACACACTAGGTAAATTTTAGAATCGCCAATGCACCTCACCTGCATGTCTTTGGACTGTGGGAGGAAACCCACGCAGACACGGGGAGAACATGCAAACTCCATGCAGGTAGGACCCAGGAAGCAAACCCTTAAGGGTTTCCTTACTGCGAGGCAGCAGTGCTATCCACTGTGCCACCGTGCCACCCAGTTGGAACATCATTGCAAAAAATAAATAAATAAATAAATAAATAATTTAGGTCTGTCTGATACTGATTGATGCTGACTGGCAAGACAGACGTATTTATGACACTGTGGTGGCAGTACTGTAGCACACAGTGAATCGGATACAATACAATACAATACAGTTTATTTTTGTATAGCCCAAAATCACACAAGAATTACCGTAATGGGCTTTAACAGACCCTGCCTCTTGACAGCCCCCAGGCCTTGACTCTCTAAGAAGACAAGGAAAAAACTCCCAAAAAAACCCTTGTAGGGACAATATGGAAAAAACCTCGGGAAAGGCAGTTCAGAAAGAGACCCCTTTCCAGGTAGGCTGGGCGTGCAGTGGGTGTCAAAAAGAAGGGGGTCAATACAATACAACACACAGAACAGAACACAAGTAATCCTCAATCTATATACAGTACATAAAATTCTTTTCGGGTTTGAAATGGAAATTACATATGACCACAGAACATACAGGGTGAGGCAGAAAGGACAGACGTTTTTAACCACATCACAAAGTTGTTAATTTTTTCTTACAAAGAAATTTATTGAAAGATTTGAGTGCATATTGAAATAGCATTTGACAATTTGTAGGGATGGAAATGCAGGTCTAAATGCAAAATACGCCTTACCGAACGATTACTGAGGCTAAGTTCAGATGAATGCCTAGTCGTACACTTTCCACATTTTCCGGGGTACGTGCCGTTCATGTAGCCCCCGGCGGTCTTTCGTTCATTAGTGTACCTTGTGTATGAAGTGCTTTAACCCAACGTAGGATAGTGTTACGAGCAGGAACATCTTTATTTCTGTGGATACGAAACTCACACTGAACTGTGGTAATAGATTGGTTGTTCTTGACAAAACAGTTGTATGCAAAAATGCAGTGTTCTGTCGTCCATGGCTTCAACTAAAGAGAAAAAAAAAAATGCTAAGACTTCAGGAGCCTAACGCCACCTACCGCACATCTGTCACTCCACCTAGTGGTGAGTTCTAGCCATTTCAAAGACATCTGTCCTTTCTGCCTTACCCTGTATTATAATACAGGAACTAATCACTTTGTTTGTGGATGCCATTTTTATATCGTCTTTACAAATTGTTATTATTTGTGTGAGAGTTATTTTACTGATATTGAAAAGAAGTAAATACAAACACGCCGATCTATCCCATAGAAATAAGCCCCGTGTCGCCTTTTCCCAGCCCTCCTCTCTGGACTCCAGCACCGAGCTGTCCTACGTCAGGTGCGCTCTTACAGAGAAGTTTTATTTATTTGTCCACGTGACTGTCACGGAAACTGCCACATTATAATTTTTTTTGCCAGTACTTGATAGTAGAAGAGATGAAGAAAACAGCTTTGCATCTTTCTACTTTTTAACTGCGCCGAGCTGTCAACAATGTGAAGACTTCAGCTGGGATGTGCGCAATGTAGAGCTGCCCACGCTGGGTCGAGAGCTTTGCAGTTTCGGGTGGCGTCCTCTCTTCTCACACTGTTTGTGACACTTCGAGTGCCCCATCAGCTCCTGGGAGAGTAGAAATCTTTGCGAACGAGTGTAATCGGCGCCATCGAAGCAAGACTCTCTTTGTAAATTGCGCTGCACAACTACTTATTGTCCCTTAAGGTGATTTCAGGTCACTAAAACCCCGCAACATTCAAGATTGCTTTTGTGATGAATTCTTTTAAGAACATGGAGGGTTTACATCTAAGAAGATGTACCGACCTCTTCATGTAAAATATTGGACTTGGGAATTGTTTGGACCTTCTACCCATTAAGCACGGAAGGGCAGCGTCCACATTTCTCAGAATAATTTTTCTCTTAAATCACAGGCACGTAGTGCAACGTTGTCAGGCAAAAATTTGGAGGATCACATAGAAAATGTAATTTCTATACCACAGCGGTCGTGTACCGCCTTTCATAAGGGATCTGCTACCGAGAGATGATCCAAATACATTTAAGCTGCTGTTAGTGCTACTTACCTGTTGTGTTAGAGCGCCTTTAAAATGTACTTTACCAGAAAGCACTCCAGTACTGTTCAATGTTTCTTCACTTCTTACATGTTAATGTTTTACTGTTTAATAATTTATATACATTTTATTTTTTTCCCTTGCACTCAGTGAGCGAAGCCACTGGGTAATCAGCTAGTACAATATAAAAATAAAAATATTACAAGTAGGGAGCAGAATTTAACAGTAGATGACATCACATAATAGGATCCATTTTATAAAGTCACAATTCCTTCCACTCAGTCTGTGTGGAGCAATGACTGGGCTAATTTGAATCTAAACAGTTGTTCATTGCTGTATTAAAAAGCTTAATGACTCAACACTGTGAAATCTTCATGAGCTTTGCAACGTATTGTTCAGCGGAGTATTCCAAGAGAAGTGTCTCCGCACCAGATTACAAAATGTAATGGTGTATAACTGGAGCACTTATCTGCCAGAGCAGAAATGTTACATTCTCATTACGAAAACATTTGGGACTATCAGAAAGTCATTCCCCACTACAGTGCATGAAGCTTTGGAGCCATACAGTATGCTTGCAGGTAACATCAATATGGCAAAAGTCATTCAGTATGTGATGCCAATTTGTTGGAATTTTTTTTTTTTCTAATTTGGTTCTCATAGTACACTGCACATCTGATGATTATATCTGAAAATAAGTGTCTAAGAAAAAACGTAAATAATAATTTTGTAGTTGTAAATAGCAAATGGCTACAATAATATATAGACATACATAGATCTATGTAGACACAGAACACACATGAAATGCAAGTGTTAACATAATATAATAATATATATATAGATGTATGTATGTATGTATGTATGTATGCAATAAGATGCTGCAGATGTTCTACCAGACGGTTGTGGCGAGTGCCCTCTTCTAAGATGAAAGACACCTCACGCCTGGACAAACTTGTTAAGAAGGCAGGCTGTATTGTAGGAGTAAAGTTGGACAGTTTAACATCTGTTGCAGAGCGACGGGCATAAAGCAAACTCCTGTCAATCATGAAGAATCCGCTGCATCCACTGAACAGTGTCATCTCCAGGCAGAGGAGCAGCTTCAGTGACAGACTTTTGTCACCGTCCTGCTCCACTGACAGACTGAAGAGATCGTTCCTCCCTCACACTATGCGACTCTTCAATTTCACCCGGGGGAGTAAATGCTAACATTATCTCAAAGTTATTGTCTGCTTTTACATGCATTTTTATTACTATTTAATTTAATATTGTTTTTTGTATCAGTATACTGCTGCTGGATTATGTGAATTTCCCCTTGGGATTAATAAAGTATCTATCTATCTATCTATCTATCTATCTATCTATCTATCTATCTATCTATCTATCTATCTATCTATCTATCTACAAGGTGTAAGACTCATGTAGATCTTCATGCATGCAGTGAAACAAAACCATGCTGACAATCAAAAATGAAACAAATCTGTCTTTTGAGACCATCTACCCTATGAGACTATTGTAGCGCAATGTTCATTCTGAGCGTGGACCACAGTCAACATTTTGGTCTTGAAAGGAGCTCAGCGTTACTCTGATTTATACTCACATTTTTCACTTTGTCTCCTTTTTTTTTAATTTCACTCTCTATTGTCATACAATTTGGTTGCATTACTCCCAAAACTGTTAATACCGGACACATGGGCAGCATACCATTTTCCAGGTTTGATGGCATCCTTTGAGCTCAAGTGACTACAGGTAATGATATCTTCTTCCTGTTAACACTAGAATTACAAAAGCCTACGAAAAAACTTGTAGATCCGTCACATCTTAAAACGCTTCACACCTGTCCGTCAGCGTCTTTTGTCTTCTAAATGTGTTGATAAACAGCAAACAGCAAGCAGCCTGCTATCACATCCCTCACCGGTGCACGGTTTTCTCAGCTCAAGTCTGTTTATCTGAATGTCAGTTGATTGGAGTTGTATAGAGTGAGAAGTCAAGCATAGATCTATGTACACACATCATTAAAAAAGAAACATTATTCATGTTTTAGTCATAATTGACAAAATGTAGACATGAAGTGTATAATGTGTGAAGTCTGAAGTCCAAATATCAAAGAAACGCTTTCACAAAAGGTACAAATATAACATTCTGCAAAAACTTATAGGAAACCGCACAGCTGTGCTTCAGCATATTGCGTAAGTAATTAAAAAATCTAACAGCCCCTTTAAAGTAAATAACATTCTAATTGGGATCTACTGTTTTAACTAATTCTTTGCAGAGCTGGGAGAAAGCCATTTCTGCAAAAAGCTGCTGTTACCCACAGTCATTTGTCGCATATGGTAAACCTCACAGATGTCAAATCGCAAATGGAATGGAGCACTTCCTTGGATTACAAGACTGGAGAATGTGTACGGCCAGTAAAGATCACATTACACAGGATTAACACGATTACTATTTTACCTGTTAAGGAAATCTGTCATTTGAATATAACTAAGATTGCACCATTAAAAAAAATATTATTATTATTAATAATGATTATTAATTAATAAATATTATTATGGTATAGTTTAATGATTCTTGAACATGTATAATATACACTATATATGAAGGGGTACTTACTAAGGCTATACAAACTGTGACTAGAAGGGATGACCTTGAGCTAACCCAAAATAACCCAATAAAATAAAATAACCCAAAATAGATGCCAAGCAGATCAAAGTAATATATTTAAAATTATTTTTATGAACATAAAGATTGCACAAGTGAGGAATGCAGACAGGGAGAAATCAAAATACCAAATAAACAGATAGTCAGTCAAATCCTAGCTTTTCTCAGGTTCTGCTTAATAAAACACTATAACACACGTTGAACAAGTGAGTTGCCTAATGAGCCAACACTACATGGGACGACAGTATATGGCAGGGCACACATACAGTACATCGATCAGCCAAGTCTGCTCCTATTTAGGATAAAAGGGGAATCCAGAGTACCTTGAAGAAACTCCTGCTAATACACGGAAAGCAGACAAACTCCACAGAGGCAGTGGCTGGCCCAAGATTCAAGTCCAGGTTGCTGGAGCTAAAGAAGCAGAATCACTAACCAGTGCATGACTAGAGTTATAATACTCAATGTTTATTAGCGGTGGGCTGGCGCCCTACCCGGGATTTATTTCCTGCCTTGCGCCCTGTGTTGGCTGGGATTGGCTCCAGCAGACCCCCGTGACCCTGTAGTTAGGATATAGCGGGTTAGATAATGGATGGATGGATGTTTATGAAATAGAAAGGCACTCGAGATAGATAGATAGACAGATAGGTAATATGAAAGGCACTATATAACAGACAGATAGATAGATAGATAGATAGATAGATAGATAGATAGATAGATAGATAGATAGATAGATAGATAGATAGATAGCGTCAAACACGTGTGCATGGGAAGCAGTCTAAGGGCTTAAGTTTTTTTTGTTGTTCTTTATTTCGCCTTATATAATTTCTTGTATTAGGAATTTGTTAGTTTTCGCATACCCCTTGGGGACAGAGCGCAAGGTCAGCCATTGTACAGCTACCCTGGAGCAATTACAGGTTAAGGGCCTTGCTCAAGGACCCAGCAGAGTAGGATCTCCTTTGGCAGTGATTGGGATTCGAACTGGCAACCTTCAGGATACCAGCACAGATCCTTAGCCTCAGAGCAACCACTCCACCCTAAGCGGGAGTGAAATAGAGAGTATGAGGTTAATTCATTGTACTAAGGCCTCTTCTCCCTCACAACCCTGTTGACGTCACTTCTGCCCGACGACATACCTCATCCTTTTCTCTCAACTATAAAGCCGGCGCATTTGTTTTAAGTTGCAGTCTATGTTATGACTCTGTGCTTCATGAATACTCATTGTTTTGTGTTATTTTGTGCAAAACCTGTCACTATACGGGGTGGAATCCCCAAACTTTCATATTGTTTCTTGTCTCTTATTACAATAGATAGATAGAATTTTATTTCTCCGAAGAAGTAAATTTCACATATAATTTCCTTCAAGGTGCACACTACCTTAAAGCTCATTAAATCAACAACACAATAAAATCTCGTTATTTTTCAAGTTTAGGGGGAGGATGGCTGAAATACGTGACTTGCTCTGTGTCTAGATAAATAACTTAATAACTCTAGGTCCAGATACATTATGAACTCTTTCACTGACTATGGAGTTAAGCCTGAAAAGAGGATGTTACAGGTTCCAGCCCTTTTGTGTGAGCTGATGCAAATCCTATATAGCTGTGATACTGATTTAAAATACTGCTTTTACTCGTGTACTATGCGCTCTCGTGTAAGACGCGCACCCTAATTTTTACAAAGAAAATCGCGAAAATCGTTTTGCCCCGTGTATGACACGCGTTGCAATTGTATAGCATTAAGAAGCATTTATGGCACGTTTTCTGTGAAATACCCTTCTGTTTTTGTTGCATGACGAAAGTTTCTCTTTCTTCCGTCGCCAATCTTGAACACATGACTCTGGAACACTGTACTTGCGACCTGCTGCCCGATTTCCTATCTTCCAATGCTCCTAAAATCACGTTTAGTTTCTCTCCCGCCGTGAAGGAGCATAAATGCTTGCTACTATCCATGCTGAATGATGGCGCCAAACTGATTCAAAAACAAGAGCGAGAGAAAGAAAGAGAGCGAGATAGAGCGCGAGGGAGCGAGAGAGAGAGCGCGATCGAGTGCGTGAGAGAGAGAAAGAGAGAGAGAGAGCGAGAGAGAGTGAGAGAGAGCGTGAGAGAGAGAGAGAGCGAGTGAGATAGAGCGCGAGGAGAGAGAGCGCGCGAGCGAGTGCGTGAGAGAGAGAAAGAGAGAGAGCGAGCAAGATAGAGCACGAGGGAGCGAGAGAGATATTATCAGTCTTGCTGAGGAGATTCATGACATTCTTCCTATGAACATGTCTTACTCTTGGTGTTTTGCTTCATAGCCTTCATACCTTTAATGAACAACATAGACCTTAAGTTATTTGGAGATGTTAGATTGAGTTTGTATGAGTGGGCAAGGCTGAATGCTTTGTAATTGAGTGGCATCTTATCCAAGGTTGTGGTCCAGTCTCGTACAATGGGATGCCTACACTCTTATCCTCCACAACCTATGAATGGACAACAAAACAGGTCCATAAAATGGATGGATGGACATTTATTTTGCTTTCATTAGAGCAAATGAATCGTGTTAGTCTATGCTTGTTTAACACAATGACACAATTTGCATTTATGTGCTAGTCAATCTCATTTTATATATGACACTACAATCTATAAGGTATGACTGAGGTTATTAAAAAAATAAACCACTAATTTAAACTGGGCCTTACTGAACTAAAAACTCAAAATTGAGGGCAGTCATTTTTACATACAGACTCAGGTCAGGACAAGATTCTGTAGTCAAAAAGAGTACAAGCAAAGTTTAACCACGCAAGGAATTGAAGGGGCAATCAAGACAATAAGCCGTATACCTATAAAAAAAATATTTAAAAAGTTTACTGATGAACAACAATGCAAGAAAAAAAATCCTTAGAGCAAATCATAAAGCATATGGCCATTCTGCTTGAACAGAATTTGACTGTTGTCAGCAAAATGCTAGCGTTACCTAGCTTTTTATTTTACACCACCTTTCAAATTACATATTTCAAGTAAAATGTGAAATGTTTGATATTTGTAATTCCTTTTAATTTCCTGGACACTGCAGGATGTTGTACTTGCAGGTAATGTGCTTTTCACATTGAATGAACGCACTGCTTGATTGATTAATGACAAGAAGCTGCAGATGCTAGCATTTGTTATGAAGTGCACTGCCAAGATTTATTTCTGGCGCTGAAACTTTTTAAATGTCAAAATGGCACTGCAGGTCAAATATGGAAAAAAAAATCTGTGGCGCAGACACCAAGGGTCCACATGAAACTGCTTAAAAGTGCCATATGCTCAGCAGTTTGGTCATATTTTAAAGTTTACTTAATAATAACATTTATTTTCCAAATGATTTATGCTTGCTAACACGACGATCAGTTCCCTTTTTAAATAAGCATTGTGGACGCTAGAGGCGCTGTTGCCCCGTTAAACCCACCAGACAGATGTCCTGGACACGCGTTTAAAAGCACCAAGAATGATTCTTGAATAATTTCTTCAATAAAGTGCACAAAGCACCACACACTCCACAATTCTCCAATCAATAATAATAAATGATAATCAATAATCATAATAATCCTCCTCTCCACCCAGCAGCTCCGTCACTCTACCACACAACTCCGGCTCAACTTGTTGGGTCTCAATCGGCCCTTTAAATAGTCCTTGACCTGGAAATGTTCCTTCTCCAGGTCAAACGCCACCTCCTCCTTCCTCAAGTAGCCCGGAAGTACAGCGGGCTTCCGTCCTTGTGCCTCCGAAGTACTTCCGGGTTGTAATGACAAGTTCCTTGTGAGCTCCCCCTGGCGGCACCCACGGTACCCAACAGGGCTGAAGAACCAGACTCCATGTCCCATGGTGCCCTGAAGGAATCTGGGGAACCATTTCCGTCCAGTGGAGCTTCCATCTATCGTCCCCGGGGGCATGTAGTGCCCTGAAAAGGCTGCTCTTCCTCCTTCTTTCTGTTGAAACGCTGGCCGTCCCTCACAGCATATATGACCTCTTTTTAGCCTTAAATATTTCTTAGGCTAATAAAAATAAATAATAGTTTGCAGTATAAGATAGTGGCGCTTCTTCACACTTCCAGAAAAATATGCTTGAAACAGGAGCACCACAGGGAAAACATGCAACAAACCGCGAGGCAGGCCAGAATCTGAATCCAACTTTCCAGAACTGTGAGGCAGCAGTGCTAACATATTGATCCTACCTCATTTTCAGCATTTTTATTGTTTTTGATTCTAACTTGGGGGCTCTAGCTGAAATAACAGGATTGTCAAATACTGGCACATATTTTAATTATTCTAACATCAGAAACTAATGAGAATTAATGGAACTGACTAGTGTTCTTACTAAATCATGTCCCAGGTCCTGTCTGTGTGAAGGTTTCATGTCCTCCCTATGTCTGTGTGGGTTTCTGCCAGGTGCCCTGCAGGTTAGGTGGACTGGCGATACTAAATTGGCTCTAGTGTATGTGGTGTGCACCATGAAATGCACTGGAGTAGGGTCCAGGGACTGTTCCTGCCTTGCACCCTGTGTTTTCTGGATAGGCTTCAGCTGCCCTGCGACCCTGCTGAGGATAAAGCCGGTTTTTGAAGATGGATGGATAGATAGATAGATAGATAGATATTCAAACAAAGGTGGATTTTCTTTAATGGTCTTTCATGTATACCGTATTTACTCCTGTACCACGCACCCTCGTGTAAGACACGCACCCTGAATTTTACAAAGAAAATCGCAAAAATCGTTTTGCCCCGACGCGCGGTGTGATTGTATAGGAAGCGTTTAGAGAGAGAGCGCGAGCGAGAAGAACTAAACATTACAGAATTACATTTCCTCGTGTATGACGCGCACCTGGTTTTCTAATACTAATTTTCGTGCAAAAATGTACGCATGGTACATGTGTAAATACGGTAGTATTTTTTGACAAATATTGCACGGTGGATACTGATTTCATGAAGAACTGTAGTATAACATGTTGCAACAAACTGCTGAATGAGGTTTGTGTCAAGTAGGGAAAGCAAATATAATAAGTCACTACACTGTTGCTGTTTAGTGACAGTAAGACTTTTTTGTTCATATCCAGACCTTCCAACTATTTACGGTATAATGATTAAGAAAAATAAGTAAGTGCAGTAATGCATTGAAGGTGGGGGGCATTCTCATTCACTGCACAGGCTTTCGACGATTGGCTGTGGCAATGGTTTTGGGGCTTTGATTGGCTGTTGCTCTCTTCATTTATCCATTTTTTCCCAGCCGATACAGTATATGATAATTTAAACGAGTGCAGATAATTTCATTTTTAAGACATTTTTTACTATTTTTTTATTGCAGCACTACTAATCTTGGTTGTAATTTCTTTTCTAGCCATCAAAGAAATAAGCAATTTCATATCAGTGCTTTTTCAGGTCTTTGGGAACTACTGTTTTCAGGCCATAATGGAAAAAAAAAATCTCTCCCTTGATAAAGGCTTCTTTTACAACTACACCAGAAGTAATAGATAGATAGATAGATAGATAGATAGATAGATAGATAGATAGATAGATAGATAGATAGATAGATAGATAGATAGATAGATAGATAGATAGATAGATAGATAGATAGATAGATAGATTTGAAAGGCACTATATGATAGATAGATAGATAGATAGATAGATAGATAGATAGATAGATAGATAGATACTTTATTAATCCCAAGGGGAAATTCACATAATCCAGCAGCAGTATACTGATACAAAGAAACAATATTAAATTAAATAGTAATAAAAATGAAAAAAATTAAAATAAAATTAATGTTAGCATTTACTGGAATTGAAGAGTCGCATAGTGTGGGGGAGGAACGATCTCCTTAGTCTGTCACTGAAGCTACTCCTCTGTCTGGAGATGACACTGTTCAGTGGATGCAGTGGATTCTTCATGATGGACAGGAGTTTGCTCAGCGCCCGTCTCTCTGCTACAGATGTTAAACTGTCCAACTTAACTTCTACAATACAGCCTGCCTTCTTAACAAGTTTGTCCAAGCGTGAGGCGTCTTTCATCTTTATGCTGCCACCCCAGCACACCACCGCGTAGAAGAGGGCACTCGCCACAACCGTCTGGTAGAACATCTGCAGCATCTTACTGCAGATGTTGAAGGATGCCAACCTTCTCAGAAAGTATAGTCTAATATCAAAGATTTATAAGTGTAGAAATAACCTAAAAAAGAATTTGAACTTCTCTCCAATGTTCTGAGCAATATCATTAAAGATGTATTTTAATCAACAATTACTTTTGCAGTGATATATGAACCTGCTTGGATCCTGACTTTAAATATCAGCCAAGTGAGAACAAAAACACATTTATCAAGTCCCTTGATGCAAAAGCTGCAGTCAGATTCTGCAGCAAGATATAACAAAACACAGAGATTTGGAAAGTCCTTGGCCACTCAGCAGAATTAATAATATAATTTTACTTTATTAAAAGACCTTATAGGGCGGCACGGTGGCACAGTGGTAGCGCTGCTGCCTTGCAGTTAGGAGACTCAGGTTCCCTTCCCGGTTCTCCCTGCGTGGAGTTTGCATGTTCTCCCTGTGTCTGCGTGGGTTTTCTCCCACAGTCCAAAGACATGCAGGTTAGGTGCATTGGCGATTCTAAATTGTGTGTGTGTGTGTGTGTGCCCTGTGGTGGGCTAGTGCCCTGCCCAAGATTTGTTCCTGCCTTGCGCCCTGTGTTGTCTGGAATTGGCTCCTGTGACCCTGTAGTTAGAATATATATATATATAAATGGATGGATAGGAATAAACTATTAGTAGCACTTCTGGTTGTGCAATGAACACAAAGTCAATTTCCTTAAAAACACTGTTTTTAATACATTAACAAAACTTGTGGGTTATAGCGTTATTATCAGCGACTGACTGACTTGGGAACAGACCTTATGTAGCGTATGTAAGAAAAAGAACTTGAAATGTACCTTTGATGAAAACCCCTTCACCACTGAGCCTTGTTAATAGTCAAGGACTATGATGCCCTAGGATGACATACATGTAATACGCGTTCTGTGTGGTATGAAGCATGATGTGTGAAAGCAAACAGCTGTTGGCGTATCTGCCTCACTTCCTGGACTCAAATCCTACACTCACATGTTGTCTGAGGTCCTCATAACCTTTTCTCCAGGTTATTTTGCTTTTCCCCACATACATGTCTGCAAGTTTAATTGGTGATTTCAAATTGTATCCATGTGGCTACGGAGTTTTTGCCTTGTGTTTGATGCTGCTTCCTTGTGACCCACGAAATCTGATGTTATGAAATAAGACATAAAATAATACTGAAACTTGGCTGATTAATTTAGTATAGGCAAAAATACAGGGTGGCCCACGAAAAAGTAGCCAGCCTCCCTGGCGAAAAAAGGCGCCCTTCCATAAAGAAAGAAAGAACTTGAAATGCAAAAATCTTTACTCACTCTTTACAGAAAATGCTGAAAATGATTCTTTGTGGAATGGAATACATGTCGCTCAGCTCGTACTCACACGTTTGCACTACGTTTACACAGCTTTCGTGATGAGGGTAGTCAATCGGCGCGCCACTCTGGCAGGAAGGTGGGCTACTTTTTTGTGGGCCACCCTGTATTATTCTAAATTGTGTCTTTAACATTAAAAGGATTATAACGTTAAAGAATAATAGATGTACTTTTGGGAAGTTTTTTTTTAACCAGTTATACAGTATGTACATCTCTTGGCTCCAAAGAAAGCATTTCTACTAACATACTCAGATTGCGGCACGGTGGCGCAGTGGGTAGTACTGCTGTCTCGCAGTTAGGTTCGCTTCCCAGGTCCTCCCTGCGTGGAGTTTGCATGTTCTCCCTTTATCTGTGCGGGTTTCCTCCCACAGTCAAAAGACATGCAGGTTAAGGTGCATTGGCGGTTCTAGATTGTCCCTAGTGTGTGTGTGCCCTGCCCGGGGTTTGTTTCAGGCCTTGCGCCCTGTGTTGGCTGGGATTGGCACCTGCAGACCCCCGTGACCCTGTACTTAGGATGTAGTGGGTTGAATGATGGATGGATGGATACTCAGATTGCATTTTAAGGTTTAGCGTGTGTGTTTGGTATGTTTGGTTATATGACTTGATACACAGGTTCGAGATTTTTTTCGCTGCCAGTAAATCTGAAATTTGACTGGTAATGTTCAATTCACTATGCCTTACGTTGGTAAAACGTATGATTCATTTGGCAACATACTGTACTCATTCCTTAATTCAAGACATTGCTGTTAGTATCTTAGTATTTTAGCATTAGATTTTCAAACAAAGTGAGTTTAGGGAAATATTATGTTTCATTCACTTTCTGAGGCTGATGGGGAAAAAAGGCTCCGCTAATCACAAAAATCAGAACCAGTGAACCACATGCACCCCTCATGGAAAACTTAGGTAGCCACTGTCTGTTCACCTCAGAATTTATTAAATGAAAAAACAAAACAAAAAATTAATGTTCTTTTCCACAAAGAGAAAGAAACTCAAAGTAGTGCTTACATTTATCCTCGTCTCATGCTTTAGAATTGAATTACATTTATTTAAATTAAAGAGCAAACTTTCAAGTACTGTATGACATACTATGTGCCAATTAAAATTAGAAAGAATAACTGTTTTCTCATCTATAAATATGCAAACACCCACACTAATTTGCATTATCAACGTAAAACAATATTTAACTTCATTCGGAATAGAGTGTTTAGAAGAAATGTTTAAACTAAAATGCAGAAGTGTGAAGGATTATTCAGCAAACTGAAGTAGGCATCCTGCAGTATTACTACATGGAACTAAATGGCCAAAATATTTGTAAAATACTGATTAGCATTATGAAACAGAGAGGTGAACTTTGCCAAAAATGTGAAATGCTAATCACTTACTCTCTTTACAGACTGAGGAAATAAAACTGACAAACTCAGAATGCGGAGTTTATGTAGGGCTGCACTATTGTGTATCTGCAAAGGGAAAAAATGTTAAAGATTACAGTGAAAAGGAAAGGCAGTTAAAGACACAACATTTTGTCTAAATAGTCTTCATCAAGTGATTGAGTATACTGTGTATCCGAAACGTTGTTTCTTTAACTGACTTTCTGTTTTGGTGTGGGGATAACTAACATTTCTTTCACCTCTTAAGCTCAGAAGATGTCTATTCAGTAAACTTGGAGGTAATGGGACTACAAACACTTTACATGATAATTAATATCCAGCTCGTGGTGCTTGCTACATGGAGAGTCACTGTACACACTGTTATATAAGTGCTACAGGTGGTCAACCTGATTTGTTTAGAAAAATAAATACATACAAATGTGCATACATAAACACATAATAGCCTTTCAGACAGTTTTATGTAATTATTATAATTGACCACAATAAAAAACGTTGTGGGAATGCCAACCTCCACTCCGTTTTCTAGATGAAGTTATCTACAAGAATCAAACAATCATATCATGAAAAAAAATGTCAAAATATTATTTGTTTAAAGAACAGAACTTTCCCAGTGCAAAAATTGTATAAATTTCAAAACAAGTCAAAGATTATTATTAGCGCCACAAGTAATAATAATAATATGCCCTGCAATTGACCGGCACCCAGTCCAGGTGTGGTGCCTGATCTTGATCTAGAATTGCTAGAATAGACAATCGCTTACTGGAAACCTAAAGTTGGGTTACATGAGTAAAGAAACTAGAGAGATGTATAGATGATAATAATAATCATCGTCATCATCATTATCCTGATAACAATATTAGTCACTTTAAAATAGGACATTAAAATCGACAAATCTCGAACGTGCCTTCATCGATTTATGAATCCATTTATCTTTTGACCATTAAAGTGTTAAAATTACAGTACAGTCGACCCTTGACATACGACTGGCCTGACATGCGAACAACTTAATTTACGACCAAAATTTTTGTTTTGATTTACAACCAACATCACGTGGTCACGTGTATCCGCTTGTGCGATTGTAAACAAACAGCCGAGAGCGTTCGTAAGCGTCAGTCGGAGTCCAGATACATGTGTTTGTGGAAGTAATTTCGGTCAGTGCTGCGATTTATCTATATATATAATTCACAAAGACCATGGCAAGCAAGATGCATAATTGCTAAGGAAGGAAGAGAAGGTAACGAATGTAAAGAAAGCGATTGTTAAGGGATGTTAGCTAGCGGGCTGGCGGTCCCCGGATGATGTCATCAGGATGAGTCAGCACCGGCTTGCTTTGGAGTGTATTATTACAGCAGTTCACAACACGACCAGCTTTGAACTGAGTGCTCGACTACTGTCATTATTAACTTGAGAAACAGCGATCACAATCGAAATGAAGAAGGAAATTGTGCGGAAATATGAGAGTGCCGTTCGTGACCGATCTCGCTAATACACAGCATGTCGAAATCCACCATCTCGACAATTTTACAAAGAAAAGATTTGCATAAGGAGGCTCCTTCTAAAGAATAACCACCTTCCGTTTCATTCTCCTTCTCCTCTCTTCCTGCAGCCCAAAGATGTCAAATTAAATGATGAGTACGTTATGAAATGGTTGTTTCTGGTAGGCTAGGCACTTTTTATAACTTTTTGGTTAGTACATTAGGAAAATTATTGGTGTTTTGGTATATTATGCGCATTATACAACCTTTTTTTATTAAGAAAAGTTTAAGTAAGTGTTGCTGTGGGAGGTTCGGAGCGCATTATGGGTATTTCCATTATTTCTTATGGGAAAAATAGTCTTGACTTACAACCAACTTGAGTTACAATGAGCCCTCACGAACAAATTGAGTTCGTAAGTCAAGGGTCCACTGTATATATATTCTGAACAATTTAGTACAAAAAGAATTGGGATAACATTACTTTCCTTTGTTATCAGCATGACATATCCAGTCTTCAAGAGCCTTCATTTATATAGGGTGGTCCAGATCTAATTATGCTATAATATATTAAGTTTATTACATTGAAAATCCATCCATCCATCCATTATCCAACCCGCTATATCCTAACTACAGGGTCACGGGGGTCTGCTGGAGCCAATCCCAGCCAACACAGGGCTCAAGGCAGGAAACAAACCCCGGGCAGGGCGCCAGCCTACCGCAGTACATAGAAAATCACCCGGAAAAACCCGGACCATCGAGAAGTGTGTGAAGTGACGACATGAAGAATCCCCTTTGCGCCAAACAGGAATCGTCCCCGCATGAATTAAAGTCATCTAGATGATCTTGATCTGCATAATTAGATCTGAACCACCCTGTACATCCATTACTGACCCAACATAATCCAGTTCAAGCTCTCGGCCAATCCTTCTCAAGATGCACTTTCCAAGACACTTCCAGATCAGAGCAACAAATCAAGCTGATATGCATGGCTTTGGGATTTTGGAGGAGAATCAAAGTATCCATAGAAAAGACAACAGAAACACACAGAGAAACGAGCAAACTCCACACAAATGACAGGGCTAGGAATCCCATCTGGCGTAACTACTGTGTCATCAAGTCAGCCAAAAAAGAAAAAATTAAAAAAAGATAACCTGAGTAATGTATAATTCTCTTGCAACTACAAGAGCCTCATATGATGAAGATGATTAAATATACAGTCAAAAACCAGAAGTAGTTAAGTTGCTGAACTGTGAACCATGCTGATGCCATCACTGTTTTATTATGTGGCACTGAAAGTATCAGTTATTTCTCCACCTACAGAAATATGGAAGCAGGTTTTTCTGCAATTTGTGTGCTGCCTTTTACCGATGTGACAGTTGAGTAGAAAAAAAAAAAGAGTTTGACTAAGTGTCCACACTTGCATGTTCTTTGATACATAAAAATAATTAGTTAAACCTCAACAGTTAAGAAAAGTAGATGTGCATGTATGGGCTGTTAGCTCACCTGAATACTTCCATGCTGATTTTATGAGTGTCCATGTTGTAGCCATTAATTCTCTCTTAAACCGAACATTAGATACTAGATAGTTCATAATATGTCATGTCTTTTGTTAGAGTCCCTCTATCTTTGTTATTTGATGATGCTCTATGAACAGACATTTCCCTCTTTAATGAACTGAAGAATCCACAGCCTTGATTACATCTTCTGCTGAGCTTGTTGTTCAATGTTTATTTCTTCCCCCTTCACATTAAAACACTTAACCTGTCATGAAAACAAAGAATCACTTCTTTAGTAGAATTTTCTAAACTTTAAGCCCATTATGCATTTGTTCTGTTGTTTGCAAAATATATGCATCAAGCCGAAGATTTGATCAACTCTGAAGGGGTCTTATTAACTTTATTTCCAGCAGAGATGTTTGTGACTTAACCAGACAGTGTAACTGGGTGTTGTATTATCTACATGAGACACCGTATCTGCAGACATTCACTGCTCTATCCACTTCTGATTTCCATCTTAATCAGGGACAAAGCGTCCAAAGCCAATCCTAGTAGAATTGAGAGCAAATAAGGAAATGACACTGGGCAGTGTCTCAGTCAGTTAAACTGGAATAGGAGACTAGTGATTAGCTACTCATGTTATGTTAGGTAATTTGAGGGTGATGATGGCAGATGATAGACACTGAGGTCAGAAGTTAGGGTAACTGCACAGTAGTCTTTTTACTAAGGAGGTTTTCTGTAACCACTTGTCCAAGATATCTCTTAACCCAACTGTGGCGCCCTCTGCTGCCTGGGAATACTACCAACCATTATTACATTTATTTCAATACATAACAACTCGCTGATGAGGTTACATGTTTTCCTGGCAATACAGAAACTAAAAGGCATATGGACAAAGCTGTTAATGGCAGAGAAGTTCAGAATCATGCACTGTTAAAGCCCACTTTACATTTTTCAGCAAAGCGTCATGTCCTGCACCACAGGAAAGGCACAAGAAGAAAAAAATAATAACACAATGGAATAAAGTAAAACAATCACAAGTTACGTGCTAATGTATTTTGATCTTGATGTTACTGTAATAATAATGAAGAACAGTAAGAAACCAGAATAAAAATGAACATTAAACAGAAACAAAAGCAAAACTGATGACCAACACATTCTTGAAAAGCTCACTGTGCTGATTTGTAAGAAAATGGAGTGGATATTAAATTGCAACTACTAAACTTTCCAACATGCCAAAATCATTGTGAGCAACTGTTTCAGCGTGGTCCTAAAAAATGTGTTAAAGCTCACTTTCAGCAAAGTAAAAGCATAACTCATTTATACAAGCTTAATTCAAATTTGTTTGTGATTTCCTTTTTAATTCACTACATGACTTTGGTTTATAGTATCACATATTAAATAATTTATGCACTGAAATGGAATCCTATCATTTTTATGCTTTTCAGCAGATTCTTCAAAGCAAAAATGCCAGAAAGTAGAAAGTCTGCTAATGTATTGTCAATTGATAAGGTCTTAAGTTCATACCATGCTCAAAAGAAATGTAGCAAACACTAAACAAAAGTGTATTTTTTCTTAGTTTTGGAAATGATTCTTTTTGTTTAACTAGCATTAATTAAAAATAAAATTGCAAACGGGGAACCCTTTATCATCCATAGTATATTTTTAATTCTTTTAGCTTTTTTTTTTTGCAAATTGTTCCATATTAAATACAGTAGTGAAAAAAGTCTTATATTCAGGCAGAATTTAAATTTTCTAATAGAGAGGATTTCATTGATGCATCCTCTGGGTTTATGTAGTAAACCAATAAATTTGGAATATACAATATGTTTATTGGTATTAACGCTATGAAAGAGGTATGAACAATGAAAAAGGAATTTATTTTGTATTAATAAAATAAAGTAGCTACAAAGTACCCCATGACCCTGAAATGCATTAAACAAATTCGATAATGGATCGACCTGTGAATGAAAACAAAAGTGTAGAAGAAAGCAATATGGATTGTTGAGAATTGCTGTTGACTCTCTCACTAGTTAAATGAATACCAGCATTTGAAATGACCTATATTTTATTAATATGAAAGAAGAAAAACTGCAAAATAGACTATTTCATAATATTTTAGTTAACTTGTGGCCTGTTAGCTGTGAGATTTCCTAAAGCATACTGTATCTGGATATGAGATCAGAATATCTTCTCTCTACTTGGTATCTGGTCCCAGTCCTAATATCTCATGTGCGTAAAGCAGACATTATAAGCAGGTGTCGCTCACATAACTTTGTGGTCTGCTTACTCACTCACCGATTAGCCTTAAACCTCAGGATGTATCTCTCTGTATTGTGATCCTTCTCAACAATATGTGGGGTTTGGTGTTTACTCAAAAATGATCCCTGTTGTCCTAATTACACCAGACAACATTTTTTTTTTTATGATTTTGCTTCCTGAAAGATTTTTGGTGATTATGATAGCCAGCTTTAAGCTGAACACAAATGTACTGTATCACATCAAAATTTAGAAAAATATGAATTTAACTTATAATGGATTTAGTGTGTTGAACTGTTTAATGAAAATGCCTAAACTTCCCTCGGGATCAATAAAGTATCTATCTATCTATCTATCTATCTGTCTATCTATCTATCTATCTATCTATCTATATACTATATAGTGCCTTTCACATCTATCTATCTATCTATCTACTATATAGTGCCTTTCACATCTATCTATCTATATACTATATAGTGCCTTTCACATCTATCTATCTATCTACTATATAGTGCCTTTCACATCTATCTATCTATCTATCTATTATATAGTGCCTTTCACATCTATCTATCTATCTATATACTATATAGTGCCTTTCACATCTATCTATCTATCTATCTATCTATCTATGTATCTATCTATCTATATACTATATAGTGCCTTTCACATCTATCTATCTATCTATCTATCTATCTATCTATCTATCTATCTATCTATCTATCTATCTATCTATATACTATATAGTGCCTTTCACATCTATCTATCTATCTATCTATCTATGTAATTGCATTCGATCAACTGACCTAAAAATGCTGTCACATGCATGTGTGTGCGCTTGTAAGGCATCTTAAGGGCTTGAGTGATGGTAGTTATACATGAAACCAGGTCTCTTAGATTACTATACTTTATTGAGTAGTGAACAAAATGAAATGTAACCTAAATTAAAATATGTAGTACAACTGTGAAATGGAGGGGGGATTTCCCCTGTGCATGTGTATTCATTTACAGTTGAATTGGATTTAATTCTTAACTGAGCCATTTTTCTACTTCAAAACAACATTCCAAATAAAATGCTCAAGGGAAGCAGATATTTAATATTTATGTATCTATTTCTGTACTCACCATACTGAAGCTCAGATTAAGGAAAAGTTTCAAATGGTTACTACTGAATCTCTATGTTGTCCAACAGCACCCCCACGCCTGAAGCATAAGCGCAGGGTTTACAGGACACTGCTTAAAGTAAGGTGTATAATTATCATATGAAAAAGGATGGGATGCAAATCCATAGTCACAATTGGAATCTTGTGCACAATTGATGAATTTTAATCTTGCTCTCAGAGCTATTCTGTTTTCCCAGAACTGTCTGATCTTTATAGAATTAAGCTCTTTCTAATTAAGGAAGAATGTTTTGCTTTCTATTGGTTAGCATCACTCATCTCATGTTTCTTTTACCTGCTATTAACACTTACATTGATCTACATTACACTGTACTTGCTCTATTTGAAATATTATACATACTATGGGGCTTTGCCACCTGCTCGCTTCGCATGCCAACCCCTTTCTCCCCTACCAGCGGCCGCCTCTCCGAAACCCCTCTTAAACAGTGAAATATTGGGAAACAAGTAACAGGTGTTTTTTTTCACCTCCTCTTTGCTCAGTCAGCTGTTGGCTTGCTGCTGCTGTGTGCCACATGATCTGCATTTTGTGCAGAGCTGTGAACATTTAAAAGCCTGTACGGCACCTGAATATTCAATTTTTTTTTCGCTGTTTCGTTATTTCCCCGGGTAATATTTTCAGTTTGTTGACGCGGCCGCTCCTCCGAAGCCCCTCGTAAACAGTGAAACATTGGCAAACAAGTAACAGGTGTTTTCTTCACCTCCTCTTTGCTCGATTAGCTGTTGGCCTGCTGCTGCTGCGTAATCTACATTTCGTGCGGAGCTGAGAACGTTTAAAGGTCTGTATAGCACCAGAATATTCAATCTCTTTTCACTGTTTCATTATTTTCAGATTGCGCTAATGCAATCTTTGCTCTCATTTTCGGAGACTTTCAAATTTCCCTACTTCCATTATCTTTAACCTGCTCTGCGTGTGTATCACGGGACTTGCTTCTGAAGGTTGTATGTATAACTTGACTTGTCTGTCTCGCGGGAAGTGAAAGTGTCTCTGTCTCTCTCTGTCTCACTTCAAAAGATCACACCTCGTCCCCGGGAAAAAGTCTTGTCTCGTCGCAAGTTTTTTTTTTTCCATAATAGAGAGATTTTAATCAAAATATTAATAATTTCTCTGTCAAATATTTCATGATGCATTTGCGACTCATATTTCCTGCACTTCATACATGCTGAAACTTGTGTCTCTGAGAGTATTAATGGCAGAAGACAGAACTGCAACCCAAAGTAGTGTGTAATCTGAGCACAGAGATGTATCCTGTTTTGTTGTTTTAATAATCTGAGGTGGTTTTTCAATATCTTTGTTTTTCATTTTACAGTAAGTTTACAGAAAGTTTAATGAAGGTTCCAATTTTCATTTCAATGGATGCTTCACCTAACCCACCCATGATATATGTTCACATCCTCCTGGTTACTTATGGCGCTTTTCCACTGCATAGTACGGCACAGCACGGTTCAGTACAGCTCACCTTGGTTCGGCTCAGTTCGGCTCGGTTTGCGTTTGACTGCAGTTTAGTACCGCTTTAGAGTGGGCGGGATTATTCACGTGTCGTTATAGTTGCGCCGCCTCTCCTGCCGGGACATCATCGTAAACGCCACAAACAAACACACAACAATGGAGCATATCGACGGAATGGTGTTCTTCATTCTCGGCATGTGAATGTTTTTAACAGCAAGACGAAGGAGTTTGTTTCAAAAGAGGCTGATGGCTACCAACGAGAGGAACGTCTGTACTTCCTCAATAGACCACGAAACAGCCATTTTTGGTTAAAACAAAATGGTGCGTCCGAACCTTCGCTGGCTGTGCTAAAATCTAGCGGTCTGTTGTGTCTCGTGTCGCAAGTTCAGTGACGCAGTAATGACGATTTTCTCCGGCCAATCAGTGACCAGCAGAGTTTACACGTCACGTTTTGGTAACGGTTCAGCGCGCTTGGAACCTCGGCTGAGGTGGTACTAAAAAAATGTTCAATTCATCACAATAACTATTCATAGTGGCTCTAAAATACGTACTGACCCCTACTCTCTCTTCTGTTTCTTTTTTCGGTTTCTTTGTGGTGACGGCCTGCGCCACCACCACCTACTCAAAGCATCATGATGCACCAACATTGATGGACTGAAAGCCAGAAGTCTACGTGACCGTCATCATCAAGTCCTTCCATGAAAACCCTAAATACAAAGAGGACTGTTTGACTTATGTTAGGTAAAATGGCCCAGAGGGGACTGGGCGGTCTCTTGGTCTGAAATTCCCACAGATTTTATTTTTTTTCTCCAGCTTTTGGAGTTTTTTTTTTTTTTTTTCTGTCCACCCTGGCCATCGGACCTTACTTATTCTATGTTAATTAATGTTGATGTTTATTTTTTATTGTGTCTTCTATTTTTCTATTCATTTTGAAAAGCACTTTGAACTACATTTTTTTGTATGAATATGTGCTATAAAAATAAATAAATAAAATAAAATAAATAAATAATAAATAAAAAAGGACCAGGTACCAGGTACTGTTCCCAGTGGAAAACCCCCCAAAAGTGAGCTGAACTGAACCGTGTCGTGCCGTACTATGCAGTGGAAAAGCGCCATTAGAGCGTGCACACTCCTGGCCCTGTAAGCCCTATAAGGATGAAAGTGGGTAAGATCTCAGTCAGCCATTATGAAACAGAAAACAATCAGCAGCCCCTCAGTAAACACTGCAATACAGATGAGCAGGAGACATGTTCAAGGCAAATAGACAAAAAACAGAAAAGTAACACAAAGCGATCAAAGGTTATTGTACAGATCACAAACAACAGGAAGAAACATAAGAAAAAGCATAAAATGATGACGTGTAAGGTTCAATAACTTAGCACTTCTTTAAGTAAAGCCTCAAACCTTGTCAAACCAATGCCAGGTGATTACTAAGTACAGTAATCGCAAGTCTAATGAAGTGTCATTGACAAACAGCATGTAGGTGGGTCATGATAAGGGTTAGTCTTGACAACTTCTTTTGCTAAGGAGATGTCAATGTGATGATGACAACAAGACAAAAGGCATGGTCATGCAAAGCACAGTCATGCGATTAAAACTTAACCGGCAAATATGGCCTCATGTCCATTATGTCATCAGCACAACAAATGAAATCATGTGATCTGCAAAACAGCGTCATGTGAATAACGAAATCCAAGACAATAATGAAAACCATCTTTTTAGAATTCAAGGCAAAATGTGAAAATAACACCAGAAGGGCTGAGGAAACACACATTTCCTTTTGGTACACTGTATGCACTGGGTGTTGGTGAGTTCTCTTTCGATTATTGCTGTCGTTTTTGATTTACTGGATTTTTGTGAACTATGTGCTCTGTTTTGGACCTCTCTTTGGAATTGTGTTATTGGGGCTATCTCACCACTGGATTGCCTATTTTGTAAAAGCAACTCCTTACAGGCTTTTTGTACTCCTTGAAGCTTTTCGTGCCTTACAGCATATTTTGTAAAATAAATCTTTTAATTTATAAAGATTCTTCATTTGACCTTTCTCTCATACAAGCCAAAGGTTGACAGTGACCCTGCCTCTTATGGGGCTTTTTGCAACAGGTATTGGGACTTTATATTGGCCAGTTATCGATGTTGAGCACTTGCTCCCCAGCTACTTTGCCAGCCTCACATTTTGACTTTGAATGAACTCTCCAGATCATGATAGTTGTGTAACATGACGCCCATAAGACATTGATTCTACACAGGGTTTGCCTAGAGACCAAAGTAAAATTTACAGTGACATTTCAAATAATTAATAAAGACACATTTCATATTTGTCCTGTTCTTGAAATTTAATGTTCAATTTTCTGTCATCTTTGGGACATCAATTCAGTGTCTAAGAACCTGGGACTATTATGGGCACTGCTGTTTTTGTTCGTCTTTCATGGCGGTGGCCATATGGTGAACAGTTGCTATGCCCATTGCTTCTCCTCTTTATGACATCTGCAGTTCTGGCATCCTAGCTTTACAATAATTTGAATTGTTCACTCACATTGGTTTGCTGTTTTTTTTTTTGTGTAAGTTACCTTCTGAATTTCTAGTTTGGCTTTTTGAACTTCTGTTTTGAGATTTCGACTTTGACCTTTGAATCTACCTTTTGATTTTAAAAGTTTGAGATCTTAAATTTGTGGTTTTTATCCTCTGCCTTACCTTTTGATTTTGAATTTAGCTCAGTCCTTTTTGTGAGACTTTCCTTTGTCCTTTTTTATATTCCACTGTGTAACATCTAATGGACACTTGGCCACATCACCATTTTAGCAGGACAAAGCAATACATATTGTATCTAAAACAAAATTCTTCAATCTAAGAAAATGCATATTTAATTATTATTGCCTTTATTTCATTACATCTTATAAATGAATATTCCAGGCCAATATACCAGCTCAAAGAGCAATTAATACACAAAACTTATAATCATATTGCAAACAGTGTAAGTGGCAATTAGGCTATGGTCTAAATAGACGTTTTGTTGTGCTATCCTGCCAATTTTCTATATTACTAATTTTTCTACTTTGAAGAAAATCTTATTCATAATGCACAAAAAAAATCTTCAATCTATATTTAAATAAACTAAATTATTAATGTAGAAATGGATATGTTCTCGTTGATATTACTCTGACACTTCTTTGTTTTGCAGGACATTAATTGAAATTTAAAATGTTCTGCCTGTCATTCTTAAGTAGCTGACATCCATAGTTGGTTAACTTACATTTTTCATTAGGGTGTTTCTGGTTCATTATTTCTTTTATGTATCAATAAAGCCACTGGCGTAATCTTCTAAGCTCTTGACTCATTCTGATTCTTTTGATCTATCGTTACAGACTAGATGTAAATAGATTTGAAATTCTAATTTTTAAATTTGTCAAAGTTAAGGCTCTCTTAGCCAACCATCAGTTTTCGGTTTCATTGTCAATAATTTGGATGACCTCACAAAGGCTGTACAAGAGCAAAACAAAGGGTAACCAGTTAAATTAAGACATAACCTCGTTATACTCAGAGTGGTACAGAGGAATATTTTCAGTATATCCTCTGGTAATGGCTTGATGATCTCTCCTAAAATTTGCTTACCTTATGCTGAATTGCAGTGATTGCCTGCTTTAATTTTGGGAGAGCTAATATATTAATCTTTGAGGGCTGAATATTTTTTCTAACAAACGTAGTTTTCTGAAAAGCAATGGCGTCACACAGACATCAACATGAAATGCCTATTGTTACATGCTGTGGCTGGCAGACTGTTTTTGCGTAGCTGGGGCAGCAGCAGTAGCCACTGTTGCAGTGCATTGCTCTGGTTTCTACCTCTTGTCATTGTTAAGTGGCAGTCCTCCCAGGCGAACAGTGCCATAGGTGTGTCAGCTACTTGAACATGTTCAGCACCACAAATACCTGGGGACCAATCAGCTGAAGCCGGACCCTCACAATCATCTTCGATCGCTTGTATCAAAATCAGAGTCTGACAAGTCATAGTCCAGTTCAGAGAGAACAGGCCAAACGTCGTCCCCAGAGTGTTCTGCTTTACACATCCACTTGGATCTCTGGACAGGTGTCACGGCCATGTTTGCCATTGTTTGTGCCTTGCTACTCATGGGAGTGCAGGAAATCTCGGTCAAAACCAACGAAGCTAACATTCTTTCTAGCAACAAGACTCCAAATAAAACATAACGGTTTGTTTTGTCACAGTTGACAATTGATTACTATCATCAACTCCTCATTTTGACAAAAGTCAACATCAGCCCTGAAAGAGTTAAATTGGGTGGAGTGGTGGTTCGGAGGCTAGGGATCTGCACTGGCAATCAGAAGGTTGCCGGTTCGAATCCAAAATGCCAAAAGGGTCTCTGCTCTGTTGGGCCTTTGAGCAAGGCCCTTAACCTGCAATTGCTCCATCCTGGGTATGACGCTAATCTGCATCCGTCCCTGCATTTAGGCCCTCCAACGTGCAGGGAAAAACTTGGGGGTTGGTGGCAGAATTGGCACACCAGCCACCATAAAAAACCTCGCACTGTTCCACTACATCTGAACTAGTGTGGTGCTGAGGTGTCACCCGTTGCATGGCTGCACTCGGGTCCTAATCTGGATCCTGAGTTGTTTTGTTGTGTGGTGTGTGCGGCAATGCGCTGTATCAGTGCGTGCTCCTAACCTCTAATATATTAAATTGGCAAATTATCTCTACTTGTAATAATGTGATCTGGTACGTTTGCATCAAACTTGGCAATATCCTTTCATATGAGTAAGCACATACCCCATGCAATACTGCAGAGGTGTAGAGAACACTAAGCCTTTTGAGCAAAGGATGCTTTGGTTTTGGGGGGACAGAACTCTTAAATGGAAGAAACCAGTTAACATAACTGATAGACAGATATAAGGATGGTCTCCTAACAGAGTTATATGGCTTAGATGTGTAAATTTGCATACTTTTTAATTCATATATGAAAGTTTAATGATGACCCTGTCACCCATAAGACCTACAAAGCAAATATGCAAACAGCTAGTACAGAAAAAAGATACATAAAAGGTCATACCATGTTTACAGGAGATGTCTCCAAGATTGTCTTACAATACAACCACCTCAGATAGAGGTCAGGTTGGGGAGCCGGCATTAGCACTGCACATTGCTGCACCCACCACATGATGAAACAGCTCGGGATCCTGGTTGGCATCCTCACAGGCAGACACGCAGTCTAGTAGCACCCTCCGGAAATGACCCTCTGTCTGCCGCAGCCAGGTGTTATGTGGACGACCCCTTGGCCTGGTCCAGCCAATCGGATCCCCAACAATGAGGATCTTAAGAGCTGGATCACCCTCCGGGGAAATGTGCCACATGGCTGTAGTGCCGTAACTGATGCTCCCTCACAATGCAGGTCAAGTCCCTCATTCGGGACTCCATGAGCAACATAAAGTCAAACCGGCAGTACTCAAAGATTCTCTGAAGAGACACAGTACCAAAAGAGTCCAGTCTTTGTCTCAGGTCACTGGATAGCATCCATGTCTTGCACCCATATATATATTTGGACCTTCTCATATCAATATCTCAATATCAGAGAGGGGTGATTGATATTAAATAATTGACTGGTGCCATCACTTCAGGAAATCAAATAGAACAAAACAGAATGTACTTGTTTAAAGTAAGGCCAGCAAAGTATCAAATTAACTGCAGTATATACTATATTGTCAAGTACGTATGCATTGAGTGTGTTACAAGGTTTTGGGTCCACCTGAAATACTTACAGGGAAGTATATTGGTGCGACACAACCACTAACAAAATTTTCTATTCACCCTAGAATGGAAGAGAACTCGTCAAAGGACTACTGACATCACTTCCTCTCTCAGTGTGTCAGCCCCGCCTCTTCCACTTCCTCCTCTACAAATCCAGAAATTACAGGAAGTCTGATCAGTTACAACCAGATCTCTGAAGTCCTTCTTTACACCAACTGTGAAGAGCCATCACTACATCCGAATCGACAATTCGCTTATTTTGGAAAACATTTCCTTTCTTTTGGAATCTAGACATTAAACAGGGTTAATTGTGTTATCTCAACTGGTTTTCTCTCTTTTAGCTCATATTCTTTTTTTAGCTTTGTGAATCAAGAATGAATGCCTTCCCGGGAGCAACTACCATGTTTCCCCGAAAATAAGACCTAGCATGATTTTTCAGGATGCACGTAATATAAGCCTACTCCGAAAATAAGCCCTAATAACGACTAGGCGACTTTGAATGAGCGATAAACGCCTACTGCTACCGTATGTACACAGATGAACAGGAAATAATACCGCCATTTTGACTCTCCGACAAGATGAGTGCAAAAAGAAAGAGCTATTCTGTAGAGTACAAGAAAGGAATTGTGGAGTCCCAGGGAAAAAATATTACTGCTTTCTACAAAGAGAAGAAGTTGGACATCCAAATGCACGACGAGCAGGCTACATGGACAAGAGGTGCTCATTTAATGAAGGCTCTATTGCTAGACATGAGAGATTGAGGCCAATTGTTCTAAAGGAAATGGAGTCGCAAGAAATTCATAATGGAATTATGGGGTTTGGAGAGTTATGATGATGTTGCAGAAGATGATGACATGACTGTATTTGAATAAATGTAGATTTCTGTTCCAGAATACTAGGGGGTTGTGCCCCTGGCTCATTTCACTCGCCCACCCCTGCCCCCGGGCCATGCCAATCACTTTGCGGCTCTGCCGCTAACTTAGTGAAGGGGGGGGCTGAATCCACGTTAAGGAGACACGGTCGGATCAACCACTTCCTTACTGCTGTCATGCTGCGTGTCGATCATTTAAAAGCCTGCGCAGCAACTGTCCTTTTGACTCACTGCTTTGTCTTGCAGGTCATTAAAGTGTCTCCAAGAAAATCACGTCTCCTTCCAAGCCTCCCAAGATTTTTTTTTTTTTATAATAGAGAGAAATGTAGATTTTTGTTCATGGAAAAACAAGACATCCCCTGAAAATAAGCACTAGCGCGTCTTTTGAAGGAAAAATGAATATAAGACCCTGTCTTATGTTCGGGGAAACACGGTATAGAAGTTTGTTCATTTAGGAGGCTGTATTATCACTGCATACTACAGAGCAGCAACTCAGGATTTTTTTTTAATTCCTATACTTTAGGAATGACCCCACAGCTGGGCGCAAAAGTAGATAGCTAGATAGATAGATAGATAGATAGATAGATAGATAGATAGATAGATAGATAGATAGATAGATAGATAGATAGATAGATAGATAGATAGATGTGAAAGGCACTATATAATAGATAGATAGATAGATAAAGTCATTATATAATAGATAGATAGATAGATAGATAGATAGATAGATAGATAGATAGATAGATAGATAGATAGATACTTTATTAATCCCAAGGGGAAATTCACATAATCCCGCAGCAGTATACCGATACGAAAAACAATAATAAATTAAAGAGTAATAAAAATGCATGTAAAAACAGACAATAACTTTGAATAATGTTAACATTTACCCCCAATGTAATTTAAAACTCTTCCTACAGTAGTAAGAAGTCAGTCAAATGCACTGGTGGAAATGGAGGAAATGAGACAGAGACAGCAGGATATAGACTGGAGATAAGAATGAATGTGGTGGAAAAGCGTGAAAGTCATTTTACTGGACTGTAAGTGATAAAAACCAATTAGCAATGTCTGGTGGGGCATGAGGCTTTCGTTAGTTTAATTGTCATTCTAATGTTTTCTAGTTTTCTCCTCATACTTACTGCAGTTTTTCTGAATCCAGGTGTGTAATATATATGTGTGGAGACAACCATGAGTGAATTTCGTTTGAGCTGTACAGTTGGATTAAGCAGGATCAGGAAATGGATGAATGGCTCGATGGATCTTAATTTCTTAATGTTTGACAAGCAAATTATGACTTGATTAATTTCAATTAGGGTGCAAGAGAGGAAGCAACATTGACAGACGTCTCAGTTACAGTAAGAAGAAAATCTCATGAAGAACCAGCCAGATTTAAGAGTATTATTGTACAGTTCTGTATACAACGGGTTCACTCTACAAAGGAGCGACTCCTATAAGAGGGCTGCTGTGAATGACTTTTATGTTAATAAAACAATAATGCTGAATTTACCTCGTGTCTCAGTACCTTTTATGTTTATGAGCATGTATGGCCTCACTTGTATTTATGCACAGTTTTGTAATCATCTTACATATGTATATTTCTTAAGTACACGTGGAACAATTCTACAATACGTAGGCAGACTCACAATGAATTTACTTTAGAAATTCTCCAGTCTATTGCATTGTGCATAAAACTTGAAATTTAAAAGAAAAAAAATACAAGGAACATTTTCCACCATTTTCTTTAGTCATAAAAAAATGAAAGAAAAATGGCATGCTTTGGAATCAAAATAAATTATTGTTCATTAAGTAACAAAGGACCTCTCGGGCGGAAAAGTAATTTCCAAAAAATCTTTAGCCTGGGGTCATTTTGGTCTCTTTAGAAACTCTTAAGTAATAATTTATAGCCATTAGCTTCAGACACCTTTACTTTTACCACAGAATTATGCAAATGTTCATGAAAATGATGGAAAGAATCTCATTCCTGTTTTGCAAAGTATCTGATCACACAGGCCCAACTCTAGAATATTTTAAGAGGCGGTGAGGTAAAAATAAATAAGATGTACTGATGGTTAATAATGAAGTCTGACACATATTAGTGATCATTCTTACCTAAAATAAATATTTCTAAAATTGCTGCAAAAGTCCAAAGTCAAAATACACAAAGTTTATTTAATTGATAAAAAAATAAAGTGTTACCTTTTCCAAGAAATAATACAGACAGAAATTTACTACATTATATTAAATTGACTGAGTAATTGAACCTGTCAACAACCAACGGTTCTGAAATGTGCCCTATTGTGCACAAAGTTTATAAGTCCTTGAAACACACTGGATATAAAATAAAAGGAGAAAAACATGTCACTCCAAAAGAAGTGCCAGAATCAGCCTTGATGAGATAATTAAAGAGTAAAATAACACAACCAAAGACAAAAGCGACAGGGAATGACTCTGCAAGCTATTGTACATACAAAATACAGCTTTTTTGTAGAGGTGAAGTCATAATTGGTGGTTTCGGTTGCTGGATGCCATTCGATACTGAATGTAACTAATAAGAGAGTGTGTGGGGGAGGGGGGCATTTCAAAGTCAGAAATAACTTAATTTGTTCAGGAAATACTTTTTTTAAAATAAATACGATGAAGAATTTATGGATAAATATAACTTGAAACCATGTCTTGAACGAATGTACAAACAAAGGATTTCTTTTATCTCTCTTTATACTGTAGGCTTACAGTATGCATGTGATTGTCCTGTAGTTCGAAGAAGGCTGTTCCTGCATCTCCATTTGAAAATAATTGGCAAAATAGGATATCACCACACTTAAGAAAGAACAATGGGTTGCACTGTGTAAGGCTATCTAATCATTACTACATATGCAACATCTCATAACATTTCTTAATCTTCTTGGTTAGACCTCTTATATCATTGAAAGATATTAAGAAATTAGTTCACGCTTTTGTTTTCAGTCGACTAGATTACTGTAACGCACTCCTCTCAGGACCACCCAAAAAAGACATCAATCAATTGCAACGAGTGCAGAATGCAGCTGCTAGAATCCTAACTAGGAAAAGAAAATCCGAGCACATCTCTCCAGTTTTGATGTCACTACACTGGTTACCTGTGTCATTCAGAATCGACTTTAAAATACTGCTCATGATTTATAAAGCCTTAAATAATCTGCTCCATCTTATATATCGGAGTGTCTGGCATCTTACATTCCAAATCGTAACCTTAGATCCTCAAATGAGTGTCCTCTTAGAATTCCAAGAGTTAAACTTAAAAGAAGTGGTGAGGCGGGCGGCCTTCTGCTGTTATGAACCTCAAATCTGGAATAGCCTGCTAATAAGAATTCACCAGGCTGATACGGTGGAGCTCTTTAAAACACTGCTGAAAACACATCACTATAACATGGCCTTCTCATAACTTCATTTTAGTTTAATCCTGATACTCTGTATATTCAATTAATTATCATTACTATTCATGGTGGTTCCAAAATCCATATTAACCCCTACTCTCTCTTCTGTTTTTTTTCCAGTTAGTTTTCTGTGGTGGCAACCTGTACCACCATCACCTGATCAGGGCACCGTGGTGTCTCTACATTGATGGATTAAAGGCCAGAAGTCCACATGACCGTCATCATCAAGTCCCTCCATGAGAACCCTGAATACCATGAGGACGGATCATTTATGTTAGGTAGAATGCCTAGAGGGGGCTGGCTGGGTGGTCTTATCGTATGGAACCCCTGCAGATTTTATTTTTTCTCCCGCCGTCTGGAGTTTTTTTTTTGTTTTTTCTGTCCTCCTTGGCCACCGAACCTTACTTTTATTCTATGTTAATTAGTGTTCTCTGATTTTAATTCTTACTTTGTCTTTTTTCTCTTTCTTCCCTTCACTGGCTTCCAATCCATTTTCAGATCCATTTTAAGATCCTTGTATTTGTTTTTAAATCTTTTAATGGTTGTGCCCCACTGTATTTGTTGGAACTGCTGCACCCTTACGTACCGCCTGTCTCGCTCTCTCAGGTCAGCAGACCAGATGCTGTTACGTGTTCCCAAGGCACGATGCAAACTCCGAGGTGATCGAGCTTTTTCAGTTGCAGCCCCAAAACTCTGGAACGATTTGCTATTGCACGTTAGGCCGGCTCCTTCGCTAGCTGTCTTTAAATCCTATTTAAAAACACATTTTACTCTCCGGCTTTTAACCCAGTATGATATGTTGGCTATCTGTATATTTTTATTAAGAATCTTTTCAGTTTTTATGTGTTTATGTGTTTCATTTACCCTTCAGTTTTGTGTGTCTTATATGTTGGGTTTTCTTTTTTTTTATTGTACAGCATTTTGGTCAGCCTTGATGTTGTTTTTAAAAATGCTTTATAAATACATAGATGTAAAGCACTTTGAGCTACACTATTTGTTTGAAAATGTGCTATACAAATAAATGTTGTTGTTGTTGGTGATATCTCATATATGCTGTTAATTACAAAAGTTTTGCAATTTTGACTCCAACTTCCTGTCATTTGAAACCGACCGACCTGTCAGTTGAAACTCTGATGCATGTTTTCCTTATTTCTTATTTGTTTTACATCAAGCAAAGTAATAACCAATTACAGTGTGTTGGAAATTTAACAATCAGAACCTCGACCACATCAAACCTTGTTACTGACTTATTAATTGCAGATAAATATCATGTACCATAGAAAGGTTTCATCAGTCTGTCCCACCTATATTCCCCATGCATTCTATCAGTATTCTTCACATCACACTCTGAGATTCTTCAATGAGAAATTACCGACACATTTTTGTTCACATTAAACACCACTTCCTTGCTGATTGAACATTTATAAGTGTTGCTCCAAAACTGTGAAATTCTTGTCCTATTTTCACTCATTCCCCAGCCACTAATCTAAAGATGTTTTTCAGACAGGTATTTTAGTAATGAATGCAAGTGTCATGGTGTAGGACAGCATTGCTATAATATCTATTAGACAGTGTATAGCACAGATAGGTCTGTGTATTGTGTTGTATTTACCCCGCTTTTTGAAACCCACTGCACACCCAACCTACCTGGAGAGGGGTCTCTCTTTGAACTTCCATTTTTTCCTACTACGCTTTTTTGGGAGTTTTTCATCTTCTTAGATAGTAAAGGTTGTGGTCTGTCAAACGGCAGGGCCTGTTAAAGCCCATTGCAGCTCTCCTTGTGTAATTCTGGGCTATACAACACTTACAGTGGGATGCAAAAGTTTGGGCAACCTTGTTAATAGTCATTATTTTCCTGTATAAATCGTTGGTTGTTACGATAAAAAATGTCAGTTAAATATATCATATAGGAGACACACACAGTGATATTTGAGAAGTGAAATGAAGTTTATTGGATTTACAGAAAGTGTGCAATAATTGTTCAAACAAAATCAGGCAGGTGCATAAATTTGGGCATCACAAAAAAGAAATGAAATCAATATTTAGTAGATCCGCCTTTTGCAGAAATTCCAGCCTCTAAACGCTTCCTGTAGGTTCCAATGAGAGTCTGGATTGTGCTTGAAGGTATTTTGGACCATTCCTCTTTACAAAACATCTCTAGTTCATTCAGGTTTGATGGCTTCCGAGCATGGACAGCTCTCTTTAACTCACACCACAGATTTTCAATTCTATTCAGGTCTGGGGACTGAGATGGCCATTCCAGAACGTTGTACTTGTTCTTCTGCATGAATGCCTTAGTGGATTTTGAGCAGTGTTTCGGGTCGTTGTCTTGTTGAAAGATCCAGCCCCGGCGCAGCTTCAGCTTTGTCACTGATTCCTGGACATTGGTCTCCAGAATCTGCTGATACTGAGTGGAATCCATGCGTCCCTCAACTTTGACAAGATTCCCATTCGTCGCTTCTGTCTATCCGAAATCTTTCTTGGTCTGCCACTTCGAGCCTTAACTTGAACTGAGCCTGTGGTCTTCCATTTCCTCAATATGTTCCTAACTGTGGAAACAGACAGCTTCAATCTCTGGGACAGCTTTCTGTATCCTTCCCCTAAACCATGACGGTGAACAATCTTTGTCTTCAGGTCATTTAAGAGTTGTTTTGTGACCCCCATGTTGCTACTCTTCAGAGAAAATTAAAGGAGGAGGGAAACTTACAATTGACCCCCTTAAATACTCGGATTCACCTGTGTATGTAGGTCAGGGGTCACGGAGCTTACCAAGCCAATCTGAGTTCCAATAATTAGTTCTAAAAGTTTGGGAATCAATAAAATGACAACGGTGCCCAAATTTATGTACCTGCCTGATCTTGTTTGAACAATTATTGCACACTTTCTGTAAATCCAATAAACTTCATTTCACTTCTCAAATATTACTGTGTGTGTCTCCTATATGATATACTAGCAGAATACCCGCGCTTTGCAGCGGAGAAGTAGTGTGTTAAAGAAGGTACGAAAAAGAAAAGGAAAAATTTTAAAAATAACGTAACATGATTGTTAATGTAATTGTTTTGTCATTGATATGAGTGTTGTTCTCATATCTATCTATATATATCTATCTATCTATCTATATATATATATATATAGCAAAATACCCGCGCTTGGCAGCGGAGAAGTAGTGTGTTAAAGAAGGAAAGAGAAAGAAAAGGAAACATTTTGAAAATAACGTAACATGATTCTCAATGTAATTGTTTTGTGTATTTGGTGGCAGCGTCACAAAGTTATTTTGGTCTAGCTGCATCAGAAAATGTACCACGACGTCTGACATGCCTCCTTTTTACTGTTTTATCACAGCTTGGATTGTTGCTGTCATATATATATATATATATATATATATATATATACACTGTGTGCACAATTATTAGGCAAGTGAGTATTTTGACCATATCATCATTTTTAATGCGTATATTCCAACTCCAAGCTGTATTAACTTGAATGCTTATTGGATTTAAGCACGTCAGGTGATGTGTATTTGTGTAATGAGGGAGGGTGTGGCCTAAGGAGATCAACACCCTATATCAAGGTGTGCAGAATTATTAGGCAGCTAGTTTTCCTCAGGCAAAATGGGCCAAAAGAGATTTAACTGACTCTGAAAAGTCAAAATTGTAAAAGTCTTTCAGAGGGATGCAGCTCTTTGGAATTGCTAAGATATTGGTGTGTGATCACAGAACCATCAAACATTTTGTTGCAAATAGTCAACAGGGTCGCAAGAGACGTGTTGAGAACAAAAGACGCAAATTAGCTGCCAAAGATTTGAGAAGAATCAAACGTGAAGCTACCAGGAACCCATTATCCTCCAGTACTTTCATATTCCAGAGCTGCAACCTACCTGGAGTGCCCAGAAGTACAAGGTGTTCAGTGCTCAAAGACATGGCCAAAGTAAGGAGGGCTGAAACCCAACCACCACTGAACAAGAAACATAAGTTGAAACGTCAAAACTGGGCCAAGAAATATCTGAAGACAGATTTTTTCAAAGGTTTTATGGACCGATGAGATGAGAGTGACTCTTGATGGACCAGATGGATGGACCTGTGGATCAGTAATGGCACAGAGCTCCACTCCAACGTGGAGGTGGGGTACTGGTATGAGCTGGTATTTTTAAAGATGAGCTAGTTGGACCTTTTGCATTGAAGATGAACTCAAAATCAACTCCCAAACCTACTGCCAGTTTTTCAAGACACTTTCTTCAAACAGTGATACAGGAAAAGACCATGATTTTTATGCAGGCCAATGCTCCATCACTTGCATCGAAGTTCTCACTGCGTGGCCAGCCAGTAAAGGCCTTAAAGATGAAGGAATAATGACATGGCCCCTTCCTCATCTGACCTAAACCCTATCGAGAACTTGTGGGCACTTCTTAAACGCTAGATTTACGGGGGAGAAAAACAATACAATCCACCTCTCTGAAGAGTGTCTGGGAGGCTGTAGTCACTGCTCCACAAAAAGCTGATCGTCAACAGATCAAGAAACTGACAGACTCCATGAATGGAAAGGCTTATGACTGTTATTGGAAAGAAGGGTGGCTATATTGGTCATTGATTGATTGATTGATTTTTTTGAAATGTCAGAGATGTTTATTTGTAAATTTTGAGGTGTTTGTTTATTATTCTCACTATAATAGATGAAAATAAACAAGTGAGATGGGAAAATTTTCATTTTTCCTTTAGTTGCATAATAAATCTGCACACTAATAGTTGCCTAATAATTGTGCACATATGTATTCCCCTGATGATGTTCACACTCCCATTTCCGCTGTGAAACATTCAGGTTTCAGGTTTATTAACATTTTGGATTGACTGATAGCACTGTGTTTGTTCCATATTAAAATTAATCCTCAAAAATACAACTTGCCTAATAATTGTGCACACAGTGTATATATATATATATATATATATACACACACACACATACACATACATACACACATATATATATATATATATACACACACATACATACATACACACACACAAATTATATATATGTGTGTATGTATGTATGTGTGTGTATATATATATATATATATATATATATATATATATATATATATATATATATATATATAATCTAGATAGGTGTGTGTGTGTATATATATATATATATATATATATATATATATATATATATATATACACATACATACATATATATACACATATATATACTTGTGTGTATGTTTGTATGTGTCTATATGTGTGTGTATAGCTTTGGTCACTGATTGCAAGGGAAAAATAATAAAATGTAGTCTATAAGTTATTAAACAGTAAAACATTAACGTTTTAAGAAGTACAGGTACATTGAGCACTACTGGAGTGGTTGCGGTAAACTACATTTTAAAGACTGTGTAACACAACAGGTAAGTAACTAACAGCAGCTAAAATGTATATGGATCATCTCTCGGTAGTAGATCCCTTTTGAAAGGCGCTACACGACGGCTGTGGTATAGAAATTACATTTTCTATGTGAACTTTCAAATTTGTGCCTCTGGTAATGTGCCTTACCGGCAATTAAAGAAAATTATTTTGTGTCCTTTGCAATGTTAAGAGAGAAAGGCTTTGGTTTGGGATAAAAGGAAAAAGGTGTAAAGAAAGGAAAGTTGCCTTTCCTTTTATATAGTATAGAGAGATGTGTTCGCTGACGATATGAGCATCTTCTGGGGACAGTCGCGGTGTGTCTTGTGTAGACTGGTGAGACGTCCCCGCCATTAATCGGCTGTGATGGCACTGTCAGTCTTCCACTCCTGTGCGTATCTTCATAATCCGAGCTGAGGACCTCATAATCGTATACGTGCAAAAGAAAGTGTGAATCGCCTTAATATTATTTTGCCGTGGTGTAGAAAAGGGGTCCCGTGTTTGCACTTGTCTGGGCTATAGCGCAGGGGAGGAAGAAAAATTAAAAGTGCTCACTTTGACTTAAGGCAGAAGCGCAGTCAGCGTCTCAAAGGCCGGCACAGCTATGCACGCGCTGGCTGCTCGACTTTGCTGGGCAGGAGACCCCTTTGTACACACGTTCATGATATCAAAAGTCTCAGCGTTCTTTGGAGGTAATTCATATATTATATATATAGCAAAATACCCGCCTCGCAGCGGAGAAGTAGTGTGTTAAAGAAGTAATGAAAAAGAAAAGGAAACCTTTTAATAATAACGTAACATGATTGACATTGTCATGAGTGTTGCTGTCATATAAATGCCTGCCTAAATAAGTCACCCTCGCTTTGCTCTTACTTTTTTACCGTTCATTTAATCATGGCTAGTGGCGGAAAACTTATAAAATGGAAGGAGGATGGCTTTACCAAAACAAATATTGATGGCGAATCGATTATTCATAAAGCTTGAATTGGTGATCTGTTTTTCTGTGTTAACCTCATATTTTTTCATACTTCTTCTCAAACTAAGGTGGTGCGAGGGTAAAATGAATCGGGATACGGTGATCAATGTAATCGGTGTACCAGGAAATCATGCATTGACAAAAGCTCCCTTTGCTTGTAATGCAAAGTGTGATTAAATGCATTATTTTTTAACGCGTTAAGGAGCACATGCATCGAAGCTTCTCAGCTGTGCTTGTGCTAAGAACGAAATGAGATGAATGGGAGGGTGATGATGACGTGACTCCCCACCCGCCTTAACTGTCAATCCCCACAAACACAGTCTCGGAATTTGCATAAGCACACCCCTTCACCTACAATTTTAACTTAGTTACAAAGTGATCAAAACTCTCGTTTATATCCTGCGTCCTCTCATTAAACTTGTATCCCGCATTCCCGTGGGCATGTGAAACGCCAGCGGTAGCCTGTCTATGAACTTAATTTAAAGTTTAGGTTTGCACCTTGCTTTCTTTCCGAGGTAGCAGGACTCATGAATATGGTAGTATATGTCACTCGCCGCTTGTTATTGTTTTTCGCTGCCTTCTCAATTATATAATGCAAGTTTTCTTAAGCGCTTTTTGGAGGTCTTCCTGATTTTCTACGCACTGCGTTGACAGTCAGTTCACGTGATTACGTGGGAGGCGTGATGATGTCACACGAAACTCCGCCCCCCACGTCTTTCCAGCTAAACTCTATTACAGTTAATGGAGAAAAATACCTTCCAGTTATGACCATTAGGCGTAGAATTTCGAAATGAAACCTGCCCAACTTTTGTAAGTAAGCTGTAAGGAATGAGCCTGCCAAATTTCAGCCTTCTACCTACACGGGAAGTTGGAGAATTAGTGATGAGTCAGTCAGTCAGTCAGTCAGTCAGTCAGTGAGTGAGTGAGTGAGTGAGGGCTTTGCCTTTTATTAGTATAGATTTAACTGACATTTTTTATCGTAACAACCAACGATTTATACAGGAAAATAATGACTATTAACAAGGTTGCCCAAACTTTTGCATCCCACTGTAAGTGTTGTATAGCCCAGAATTACACAAGGAGAGCTGCAATGGGCTTTAACAGGCCCTGCCTTTTGACAGACCCCAACCTTTACTTTCTAAGAAGATGAAAAACTCCCAAAAAAGTGTAGTAGGAAAAAATGGAAGTTCAAAGAGAGACCCCTCTCCAGGTAGGTTAGGTATGCAGTTGGTTTCAAAAAAGGGGGGTAAATACCACACAATACACAGACCAATCTGTGCTATACAGTCTGCTACAGTCTGCTGAATTAACAGTTGGTGGTAAGGTGGCTGGTTGGTGGAGCCCTCATTTCCAACTACAACATTAATAAAAAAAGTTAGAAAGCTTCAAAAAAGGTTTATGTGTGCATAACGCAGTGTTTGCTAGGTTAGGCATAATGACATGACCTTCGGTTTGAAGTGAGGAATAATTTGAGTCATAGTCCAGCCGCCTATAATGCGAATAAAATATATGCACCAGACTTTTGGGATAGGCGACATAAAAACATGTCATTAGCCATCAGCTAGTATAGTGGTTCTCAAACTGTGGTGCGGGCCCCCCTAGGGGTGCACAAAGTAACAAAAAGAGGGGCGCAAAGATGTGAAAAAAAGAAAACAAGAATCGAAAATATGAAAAATACATCTATTGAAACCAAAACAAATTATCTTAAACTACATTCTGATGCTAGAAAAATAAATATAGAGTTAGATAAATGTCGATAAAAGTTAAGTAGGTATAATAAAATACGTATTGTCACACACGTGCGCATGGGAGGCAGCTAAAGGGCTTGAGTGAAGGCGGTTCTGAGGCATGTCGAGATGGGGCAGAGTGCACTAACTCTTTTTCTCCCTTTCCTGTAGGCCATTCCCGGGAGATTCCACCTGGCTCTCTTGACGTCACTTCCGGGACCGAGCCAATGGAAGTAGACCTTACCGGCCCCGGCCCCTGTGATGTCACATCCGGGCTCAAACCAATGATTGATGAACATGGGCCCGATCCTTATGACCTCACTTCCTGTCTTTCCCTTTAAAAGCCTACCCTTTTCCCTCAGTCTTGATCTGGACTCAGTTGTATGCACTTAAGTGCTGATTATTGGATTAAAAACGACTTTTGCAGCTGGGATGCTATAATTATACGGGTGGCTGCCCCAAACATTTATCTGTTTATGTCTAGTTTTTGTGACAGCATCTATGATATATCATTAATTAAAAAAGAACAAATTGGTATTAGTGGGCTCCTTTCAAAAAAATGTTAGGGGGGCGCGATTAAAACTGTTATGAAAACCCGGGTCGCAAATACTTAAATGTTGAGAAACGCTGAGCTAGTAAACATTCAGATTTTCAATTGCCAGACTTTTTCTCCATTTGACACGGCCAGTCTGCTAAATCATAGTGCTGCATTACATGCTGGCAAAAACGTGTAGCATTAGCATTTACGTGTTTATAAAAGAAGAGTTGCGAAGAAATGTAAGTCGCCATCCAAGCAGAAAACTTTTTTCCCCTTGTCTCGTATGTCTCGTGTGGGTGGAGTGGAGGCTCTGAGGTAGGGATCTGCACTGGTAATCGGAAGGTTTCCGGTTCAAATCCCGTAAATGCCCGAAGTGACTCTACTCTGTTGGGCCCTTGAGCAAGGCCCTTAACCTGCAATTGCTCCATCCTGGGTATGACGTTAATCTACATCCAGCACTGCCTGTAGACCCTCCAACTTGCAGGGAAAAACCTGGGGGTGGGTGGCAGAATTGGCACTCCAGCCACCATAAAAAACCTCACACTGTTCCACTACATCTGAACTAGCGTGGTGCTGAGGTATCACCCGTTACATGGCTGCACTTGGGTCCTAATCTGGATCCTGAGTTGGTTTAATTTGTGGCGGGTGCGGCAAAGCTCTGTATCAGCACCTGCTGCTAACCTCCCTCTCTCTCTCGTATGCAAAAGAAATGAAAATCTCAACGAGAGTGAATCCCACAGCACATCAACCGTGACTGGCAGAATTAACACTCATTCCCATTAAAAACATAGGTGCGGGAGGAGAAGCGAAAGTTCCAGACTAGTTGGCTATCGGACATCAAATGTCTTTTATACATTTTGGAGGAAGATGTGATAATGTGCAAGTACTGCTACACACAGTTTTAAAACACGAAAATCGAACAGCATACACCCCACTGCAAATGACATGCAGCAGGCTGTGACAGTGTGTTGGCTGTAAGCAAGTGTGCCAACGAGTCTGCAGTGGTAAAAGGTTTCCAAACACAGAGAGGATGATGGTGCAAAAAGATAGGAACTTTCAGTTAAAATAAACTTGACATATTAATAAGTTTCACAATGATGAAACCAATTACTTTGCTGCAAAAGGAATACAGTCTGGACATTTCCCTAACATGTCACTAATTTCAAACATCACTGCAGACTTAAAAAAAGAAAAGTCTGCATGACTTTTGATGTTGCAGCAGATTCTTCTGTGCTGTTGTGGCGGTCAGAATATTCTAGGATGCTTTGCCAGCAAACCTTCTTTTTCACAGAAAGTGAAAAAATGCTTAAATGACATGTTTAATTTTTGAAGTGTGGGTTTAGTGCGATTCTGAATACATATGGAAACTGCAAGTTTAGTTAATGTATTAAAAACAGTGTTTTAGGGAAATTGACTGTGTGTTCATTGCACAACCAGAAGTGCTAATAAGTGTTTTATTTTTATCCATCCATCCATCCATCCATTATCCAACCCGCTATATCCTAACTACAGGATCACAGTGATCTGCTGGAGCCAATCCCAGCCAACACAGGGCGCAAGGCAGGAAACAAACCCCAGGCAGGATGCCAGCCCACTGCAGGGCACACACACACACCCACACACCAAGCACAATTCAGAATCGCCAATGCACCTAACCTGCATGTCTTTGGACTGTGGGAGGAAACCCACGCAGACTCGGGAAGAACATGCAAACTCCACGCAGGGAGGACCCAGAAAGCGAGCCCAGGTCTCCTAACTGCAAGGCAGCAGCGCTACCCACTGCATTATTTCAATTTTGTATTTGTATTACTATTTATTTTCAATGTAATTTCACTTAAATGTTGTTTAAAAAACTTAATTTTGTTCACAATATCTACAAGCAGTTCATTAAAAAATACATTTCTGAAAATTTTATACAAATATGTTTATTTGGTGAAAAGTTCCATTTCATCCCTTTTGTGTTTAATTTCAAATTATTTTTTTTACAATCCAACTAATCGATTAATCAACAAAATAATTGTCAGATTAATCAATGATCAACCCTAATATATATATTTTTTATTTTATTATATATATATATATATATATAGTCATGCATGCGCCAGTAGGAGGCCGCTGGATGGACCTTAAAGCACTTCAAAGACGTCACGGCGGGAATGGCGGGTGACTAACCTTTTTCCTTTATTTTCCAGAACTAAAGACGCTCCGCCATAAGGCACTGTACCGCAGTACGTCCACTTCCGCCTTCCTCCGCCATCTTCCCTGACGTCAGCAGTCCCGTCATCCCTCACGCCTCCTTCCCAGCATTCCTCCACTTCCGGCTCCTCCCATATAAAATGGCCACCGATGCCTAGTATGGCGTCGCGCAGATGAATGTTTTGTTTCTTCTGTTTTTGACCAGTTTTTCTTTATTGTCTGAAGTGTGTAGACAATATACGGGGCCGGAAAAACCCCAAATCTTCTTCGACTGTACGTGGAATTCTTTACAATATACAGTATATATATATATATATCGCCCAGGAGGACAGCGAGAGGGCGACCGCCCTGGTTGTGTTGGGGGCCACAGGTAGAGGGTTTGGAAGCCCAACCCTGTAGGGGCCCGTGGCCACCGCCAGGCGGCGCCCTGGTGCCTGAAGAACCCTGGACCTCAGCACTTCCGCCACACCAGGAAGTGCTGGGCGGAAGAAGACTGGGGACACCCGGAGGGCTTCCGGGTGCGCAGCCGACACACATGGGTTGTGTCCGCGGGGGATTGCCGGCAAGCAGCTGGAGCCCATCCGGGTTGGTATTTAAGGGGGCGCCTCCCTTCGTTCAGTAGCAAGAGTTGGGTGGAAGAGGACGGAGCTAGAGAGAGGAGTGGAGGCGGCCAGAAGGAAGGCATCGGTGACTGTGTGGCCTGGACTTTGGCAGATCGGTGTTGGAGGCACTGGGTTATGCGCTAAAATAACTGTAAATATTGTGTAAATAAATGAGTGTGTTGGGTGAACAAACGATGTCCGTCTGTCTGTGTCCGGGTCCAGTTCCACAATATACTGTATATTTGCATTGTAGGTGCCATGGAGACCAGAAGTGCTTCCCAGCTGGATGACAAAAAGACTTCTTGGTCAGAAGGATATAAGACATAGGCCAGCAGAAGCCGGAGGTGGGGAGCATTTCCATCCCCATATGACACGTGGTAGTGGTCTTCTCAAGGCATCCCAATTTGGATGCCTGCAAGGTTGCATGGGAGTTGGAGTCCAGAAGTGCAGCCCAGTTGGGGTCTCTGGGTGCCATTAGAGGGTGCTGTTGGGGGAAGGCTTCCCTCATCCCCTCGTGACTCTGAAGTTTTGCCAGGTCTGTTTAAAGTGGGCAACACTTATCAAGAGGGGCGAAGGAGGAAAAAGAGTCTGCTTGTCCTGTAATATTGTGTATGGGGCTGTGTGCACTTTGGAAAAATATTAGTGATCAATAAAGAACGCTTTTTTGAACCTGGGACTTGGTTGTGTCTGCAGTTTTGAAGCCCATATATACAGTATATTGTATATATTACTTACGGATATGTTTTAAACATTAATGTATTTTCCATTCTACAACTACTAACAAGTAAAAAAAAAAAAATGAAAAACTAGTTCTTTGTAAATGTGCCCTGAATATTTTCTCACTCTTATTTAGCAGAGCTTGCATTATCAATATAATTTCTAAACCTTCCATCTGTTGGATTAAATTGAACAGAAAAGAAGGATTTACACAAAGAAAAGCAGACGATGAATCTCTCTCTATTTCAGCACGTCTTGAGCTGGAATTTCCAAAAGGTGACAGATTGTGATGACAGTATGCATTAAGGTTAACCGGCTGAATTTAGGTCATGTTTTCCAAAATGCTGTTTAAAACAATCTTTCATGCAAGATGTCTATGAGCGATGGATGTTTTCTTATATTTGCTATACTTGTGTGGCTGTGTGACATTTTAAGAATGCCAGTGTGTTTGCAAAATACAAAAGATAAGGAAGGACGTCTCATTTAGGACATCAGCAGGAACTGAGGAAGACTGCTGATATTCTTTAAAGTACAGGATGCTACCAACTTCTGAACTTCAGGAATGATAGTCCCCATAAACAGAATGAAGTGTGTAATGTGAACAAGGGAGAGCACACAAATCGGGTCTTACAACTTCCTTTCTTTGATCAAGCTTTGCCTGTATCTCTTGGTCCAGCCCTCAAGAACTTCAGTTATCATTGAAGATGATATTCCTCCAAACTGTTCTGGCAATCTCTCAGTTGATGAGTTCCAATTGAAGCTCATTTTTCCATTACTAATAAAAAAGACACATTGGTTCACTTGTGAAATCGTTTTAGCTCAAAATGTATTTTTCTGTCCTGGTCTTTTACAGATGAACCTGAATGCGAGTGTCGCTTGGAATGCTTCTTGTATATGACTGCAACACAAGTCACAAAGTGTCCACCAGTCGTGTGCCCAGCTGGGGCTGCAATGATGGGATTTTTTTTAAGCAGTTTGTGCTGTTGATATGCTTTAGCCTCAGGACAGGTGGCACTTCCACTTTAAACCTATAATAATTGAGCTCTATTGTAAAGTTTATTTGTATAATTAAATATTTTTCTCATCGTTATTCTGCACAGTTTCCTATATTTTTTAATATGAAGATTCATATTCTGTTTTTTGTGATGAATTATTGCTATGTTGTTATGCAAATTATTTACGTTTACTTTGGGAGTCATCGTCTGTCATTTTGTGTTCCCATTGCCGTGGCGTTCTGTGTGGTTGTTGAGGGCGGGTCCTCGAAAGTCGTGTCAGGTGGCATCATCAGAGTGATGGTTTACAAACCTAAAGTTGGAATAGATTGTCGTCTAAGTATCGACTTTTAGCAACCAATTTTTCAAATGTGGTTTATGTTTTGAATCAAGGCTACAATTTAAAAGCAGATTTTGGTTTGCACTTTGGTTTAGACCAGGGGTTCTCAAACTCGGTCCTGGGGGACCCCTCTGGCTGCAGGTTTTTGTTGCAACCAGCCTCTGTTTTTAATTGGACTCCTGGGATAATTAAGTGAACTGTTGTTTCCCAGATTCTCTGTTTTGGGAACAATATACAAATTAGAAAACTAAGTTTGGTAAAAAAAAAAAAAAAAACGTATTAAAATGTACTAAGCAGTTATATGTTTTTTTTTTCTTTTTAACAGTATTTTCATCTTGATTGTCATTCTACTTTTCTAGGTGTTCTAATTGTTTAATTAATCCATTATTTACTACTTTGTGGGGCTGACCCTAAAGTAGTTGCACCATTTCACGATTGAGTGTTGTTTGCTTGGGTTTCTGCTCTGCTTGTTTTTAATTGTCATTATTAAGATTCAATGAAGGGAGCAAACTTCACAGAGAAAGGGCGAAATATAATAAAAAGAGAGTTAAGCATTTAAATCTATAGCAAAAACAGAAATATTTTTAAGTTTCTTATAATCATGCTGCTGTGCTTTTCTGAATGTAGAATAAAAGATCAATAATACCAGCTAATTAAATGAGATCAGTGCTATCAGGTGTTGTCACTGATTAGGAATCTGGTTGGAACAAAAACCTGCAGCCATGGGGGTCCACCAGGACTGAGTTTGAGAACCCCTGGTTTAGACAAAAGATAAGGCTGAATTCTCTGGGTTTCAATCTTAGCACTTCCTTGGTTACATTTCTTTCTTGTAACCTGTCATTAGTTGTATTTGTGGTCTGCCTGTAATCCATCTTGGCAGTACAAAATGAAGGTGGATCTCATTTCCTCAGGTATCCTTTTGTTCCTCTGAAATCATAAAGAGTATCTATCTATCTATCTATCTATCTATCTATCTATCTATCTATCTATCTATCTTTTATATAGTGCCTTTCATATCTATCTATCTATCTATCTATCTATCTATCTATCTATCTATCTATCTATCTATCTATCTATTATATAGTGCCTTTCATATCTATCTATCATATAGTGCCTTTCATATCTATCTATCTATCTATCTATCTATCTATCTATCTATCTATCTATCTATCTATCATATAGTGCCTTTCATATCTATCTATCTATCTATCTATCTATCTATCTATCTATCTATCTATCTATCTATCTATCTATCTATCTATTTCCCCTTGAGATTAATAAAGTGTCTATCTATCTATCTATCTATCTATCTATCTATCTAAAAAGGGTTGCAGTAATAAAAAATAAAAAAACTTTACTTTGCCATTTTATGTGCACACTTGCAAATTGTATCATCATGCATGTTTGTAAGGTCAGCATCATGGACCAGTATTATCCATCCATCCATCCATTATCCAACCCGCTATATCCTAACACAGGGTCACAGGGGTCTGCTGGAGACAATCCAGGCCAGCACAGGGCACAATCAATCAATCAATCAATCAATCAACATTTATTTATATAGCACATATTCATACAAAAAAATGTAGCTCAAAGTGCTTTACAAAAGGCAGAAAACAAACCCCGGGCAGGGTGCCAGCCCACCACAGTAGACCAGTATTAAATCATGTGAAATGATGTCCCTTTAGGAGTACAGTCCACATTTTACAATATCACAGGCTATTTCTGAAGCTGATCGTTAGATTGTTAAAGACTTTTCAGCAACTGTGATATAATTACAAGAATAACAAAAGTTAACGTAAGAGGATTGACTGTTCTTTGAAAAGGTGAAAGCTATGTTTGTTTGCTTTTTGACTTCACTTATACAACTTTATTACTTTACTAGCGACTGGGAGCTCGATCGAGTCGGGCTACAGATTCTACGTTTGTGAAATCCATGCTTTCTCTGCAAAGAATTATTTGTTTTTTTAAGTCCTTGAAATGATTTTGTTATCATGGCACTGATTTGTGTTTAAAATAGACTTTTTTGACCTTTTAATGAAGAGCTTCCTGTTCAAACGGGGCTGCGAGACGTGAACTCTGCTCTTCGGCGCACCTCATTTGATTTTTTCCGGCAAACAAATTTTCAAAACAAACCGTATTTTACAACTCTAATCAGAGTCGGAGTAATAATTATGTTCCCGTGGTCATTTTAGATCTGAGATCGGCTAAAATTTAAACAATGACCGTTGTTAATACCCAGCCGTCATTACTCAGTTTGCCGATATATTTCAGAAGGATGGATGCCAAAGCTGAACTGCCCAAATATAGATTTCGACGTACCAAGCAAATGGCGATATGTTCTAAATTACTTACGGTTCCGGAGCTGTCGAAGGGTTTAAGTCAGTCGACGATGTTAGTCCTGGAAAGTACGCCCCACCAAACCAACGTTTCAAAAACCAACCAAACTTACTGTTATCTGCTCAAACCAACACCGACTTACTATACTTAGCCGTCCAGCGGCGTCACTGAAGCATAAGAACATTCTTAGCCAATCATGCAATACTGCGTCCGCGTTTGCCACGTTATGCTCTAACTACAGAGGCAGAGTCCCATTGCAATGTTCTAACTTGTATTGAGTCGAGGTATTGACGCAAACACCATACATACGGATAGTATCAAATTATATATAAGGATGTGAAAAATGCATTTTGGTCTGAAATAAACATTATATAATAGTAAGTTCAGAATTTTGACACATGTAAAACATACTGTATGTATTTGGACTGAATTGTTTTTTGCAGATCATGAACCTTGTTTTCAAGCATGGCTTTATCAATCTTCATGTGAAAAGCTGTGGCAGTGTGGCTAGGACTGGTGCCTGACAGATCAGATCCTTCCCTGGTCACTTGCTTTCTGGAGTTTATATCTTCTCTTGGTCTACATGAACTTTTCTTCAGTACTTCATTTTTCTTCTCATATCTCAAACATATATGTTTTAGGTTTCCCAGCCTGCTAGAATATGGTCCAGACACCCTGAGGACTGATTGATTGTGTTCACTTAATGAAAAAAAAAAAAATAGCAAAAATATTACAAAATAATAAGTGATGAAAATGAGTAAGACAAAAAGAAAACCAAACCAAAATATTAATCATCTCGGTAAATTTAAACCCTTTATAGCCAATGATGAATCAAATTAATAGCCTGTAAGTGCCCATTTACGTTGTCCATCAAGGTAGTTCTCTTGACATTGTAGTGCTGGATATCAAAACAGAAAAAACAAACTATAAATTACAGTTGACTTGGTCTAAAGACAAAACACACAGTCAGGCCATCAGATGCTTGTAATCACAAAATCAGATTTCAAATCATTGCTTGACAAAATATCCATCTAACTATCGAACTATTGCATATTATAGCATATACCATAGTGTTTACACCATAATAAACAATAACACTGTACAAAAAACGGCGACCCATTCAAATCTGACAAGCTGCATCTATAAAAACAATACAGGCTTAAAGAGTTATATAAACTGAATGGAAATACCACCATTTTATTATTATATGCCTATTTTTATTGCTTTTTCTCAGTGCGCCACTGGAAAGGGAGAACAGCTCATTCCTGTTCATACCAATGCTATGCTGCCATCTAGTGTTTACTTCTTTGGGTAACAACAGACAGTGCATATTGTACTTACACACCACCCACCTAGTATAGAGTCACAAAATAGGTTTATAGCGTCATTATAGACTTCCAGGGTCATTTTGGTTACTTGTACAAAATCCAGTACAATTCTTACCTATACCATAACTCCTGCTTTCATTGATTTTAATTCTCTCATTATTTCCATCAACCAAACTTACTCAGATTATTACAAATGAATCCCTTGCTTTCATTTGTAGGAAGGGAAATCAGTAAAATCTTTGAATGTTGGAAATCAACTGTGTATGTCATTCTGGTGTTAGCTTTTGCCACCCCAATAAGAAGTCTTTCTTAGTTAATACCAACTTGAGTTACTGCAACATTGCTGTATACACTGCTCAAAAAATTAAGGGAACACTTAATCATCACAATCTAACACCAAGTGATTTAAGCTTCAGGAATATCAATCTGTTCAATTAGGAAGTATAAGTGATTGTGAATCAACTTCACCCGCGTTGGTGCAAATGAAAATGACAAGAAGTGCACTGGAGAGGCAACAGCAAGACAACCCCCAAAGAGAGGAATGGTTCTGCAGGTGGTGGCCACTGACAGTTGCTCTCGCCTTCTCCTTCCTGACTGATTCTTCTCTATTTAGCATTTTGCTAGTGTCCTTGTCCCTAGTGGCAGCATGAGACGGTAACCGCAGCCGATTCAGGCTGCACAGGTAGTCCAGCCATCCATACATGCCAGCACAGTTGCAAGAGTACGCAGGAGATACCAATGTTCCCTTAGTAGGTTGTAATGGCACAGCAGTTATATTAGTATTTGTGGGCTTTTCTCTAGGTATCCCAGTTGTCCTTCCCACATTCCAAGAACATCCCTGCTAAGTGAACTGATGGCTCTAAATTGACCTCATGTGACAGTCAGTGAGTGTGCCCTACCATGGACTGGTGCCCCATCCGGGGTTAATTCCTAAACACACTGATGGAATAGACATTCGCTTCCTGTGCCCCTGAAATGGAATAATGCATTTGGGAATGGATTAAATGGATGTCTTGTTAATGTAAGATTTCATGACAAGAGAGTAAATTAAGTGCAGTCATAATAACAATACAGAATAATTGCTGAATGAAGTCTGACTCCATTGAACTAACAAGCCCTGCCTTGTAGAATACCTTAAGCCTAGCACTAGGATTTTCAGGAAAACACTGAATAAGCAGAACTACAGCAGGTTTAAGAAAAGTAGAGCCCCTTGGGGTAGGCGAAAATACGAGGCATTGCCTTTAAATCATGTAAGTGCTGTGAAGCGTTATGGGGTGAAATGAGAAAATTACAATGGACCCTGATCTCCCAGTCCTCATTGCAAACAATCATTTTCAGGCTGAAGCTTCGTTGAGCTTTTATACCTACAACACAATCAATATGTAGAACACGCTAGTTTTTGCAGTGTTAAAGCAAAATGAAAAAAGTAGTTTTGCTCTTTTCATACTGTGAATTCTTTTTAACCAGTGTGGGATGGGAAGAAGCAATTGAATACGGTCACGTTGTTTTTGCAGTTATGTGCAGAGCCACAGCAATTAGACATGGTTAGCGTGAGACTGCCTATAAGTCAACAGGCAGTCTGCAGTGAACAAGGTAAACTAAATTATAAAGGTCCTCTGAACTTATTGTCTTTGAATACTGCTGCTGTACAGAGAGCCTACGTGACTCACTTTTCAGGGTTACTGTTACTCAGCAGCATGATACCAAATGCATGTTGGATAGTCTGAACTAGTCAAATACTAAAATGTGACAAGAAAAGCCTGAGAGGCACCAATTGTGTGCTACATGAGGTTCACTCACATTCAGTCCAATTCAATTTATCTTTGTATGGCTTTTTTGGAAGGAGGTAGGTACAGAAAATTCCATTAATCCCATAAATACATGCACACCTGCATATATTTAAATAAATGTACAGTATTTCTAAATATATAAAATGCTGAGGCTTGTGTCCATCTGTCAAATGATTACTCACAAACAACTGGGGCTAGAACCTTAATCGAAAGCTTATGATGTGATACATGCTGGTGAAACAAAAACATTGGGGTAGCAGCAACCTCCACTGCTGGAAAGGGTGAAATGGCAGAATCAAAAAGAACAGCAGCAATACCTGCTGAGTGTGAAGCACCTTGCTGTTAGGAAGAAAAAGAAGAAGAGCAGAGTCATCTGCTGAGCTTCAAGTACAGGAAACAGAATAAGCACGTGACAATGGCAGAAAAATGCCTTCACAAACTGACCTGTGCTCCTGTTCTCACACTAAGTCATCTTAAGGATCGCAAAATACAGTGCTCTACACCATGATGGTATGAAAAAGAACTCCAGCAATGACATCTCCTGAGTGCTAAGCCAAGTACAGGAGTTGCTTCACTGATAAAGAACAATGAGAAGTAAGCCTGACTATAGAGCCATTGAGCACCTCCCTAATACTATGGCTCATCGACACACAACAGAATACAGAAACGACAGCAACAGGAAAACACAGGCCGACAAACGAGGAGATTGTCAAATACTCATATCTACTCATATCTTTTTACATCCTTACATCAATGTTTGGTTGAGGAGCACTATTTTCAAAAACAAGATCGGTGCTCACTGCACTACAGAAAACAAGAGAATGTGCGGGCAAAATGAAAATGTTCAGCCACGTTTACTTGAGAACTACGTGTTTCCTAGTACCTCTTAACAGAGTACTAAATTTGACTCTTGAGCGACACATTGGTAGAGGACTGAGCACTGCTGCTTCACAGGTCCACTTTCCTTAGTTAAAATCTTGTAACGGGTTGTTGTCTATGGAGAGTTTGCACTTTATCCCTTGTCCATGTAGGTTCTCCTTCAGGTACTCCAGTTGTCATTCCACATCATCAAAGAGGTTCTGGATAAGTTAATTGCCAACTGCAAATTAGCCATATGCAATTGTTCATGTGCACATGAGTGAGTCCTGTGATTGACTGACAACCTTTCCTTGCCTGCCTTTTGCATTGTGCCCTGTGCTGCCACAACAGGCTCTGGCTCTCCTATAACCCCAAACTGGATTAGAGTAAGTGGGTTTGAGTATTTTAAGTTGATTTCAGTGCATTAACATTTGAAAAGCATTATAAGGAAATGTATGACAATCTCATTGGAGAAACCAAAAGTTTTACTTAACTCAGATTCTTAAAAAAATGAAGCCCTGTGGCGTGTCGCTGGGGGTGGTACCCAGCCGGGAATGCCCAGGAGGGCTTACGCCTCCTCCAGACCACGTGGAGGCAACCACCCTGGTGGTTTTGGGGACCAATGGGAACAGAGCTTAGAAGCTCAACCATATATGGGGCCCGTGGTCACCGCCAGGGGGCACCTGAATGCCTGAGGAGCCCTGGCCCTCAGCACTTCTACCACCCACGGAAGTGCTAGGGGGGAAGAAGACCAGGGGCACCAGAAGTGCTTCCGGGTGCGCAGCCGGTACTTCTGCCACACTGGGGAGTGCCGGCAGAAGATTATCAGGAGGCACCTGAAGCACATCCGGGTAGGGATAAAAGGGGCCGCCTCCCTCCATTCGATGGCTGGAGTCAGGTGAGGAGAAGGACAGAGCTTGGTGGACAGGAGTGGAGGCGGCCTGAAGAAGGCATTGAGTAAAAGGCCTGGACTTTTGGGGTTGGAGTTGTTTGGGGTTGTGTGCACTTGTGGAAATATTAATTGGTGTGTTGGTGCTTTCAACATGTCTACCTGTCTGTGTCCGGGCCATATTCCACAGCCCACTGTCCTTTGAAAAAGTAGTCAAAATCATCTCTATGTAGTCTAACAAGTGACATTCCGTGGATATTGAACTACATATTGGGATTCAGGTGAGTGTTGATCATTTTGGAATGAGAGCTGCATATGTCAAAGAAGCTCAAAGTGAGCAAAGATGGAAAAGGCTACAATGGCTACTTCGGCCAGAAAGAACTGGGCTGGTACTGTGCTGCTGTGCTATGTTTACCTCATGATATTGTAATGTATGCTTTTCCTTTCATTTCTGACATACAATTATAAAGATGCATCATTGAAGCAAAGCTAAAGTGATTCCCAGCAAATACAAGACACACTGATGTGTATGAAAGAAGTAGCTTTTAACCACAGGACAAACTAGAGGTCACATGCTGCAAAATGGCTTTGTCATCAGCCTGTGATTTTATGATTGATGAAATGAAATTTCTACTATACATCATCTTTAATCTTAATGGATCCAAAGGTGGAGCATACGACATGTCTTTTCAATTGCAGCAATTCTACCCGTCCGACCGCAGAGAAACAGATATTTATGGGGTCTGACAAACTTGACACTTGTATTACTTTCACTGCATTATTTAATTAAGTTTTGAAGTATCTCTGGAAATGAGTTTTGATTCACTGTTCTGCGTTGTGAAATATGACATGAATAGGACCTTTGTTACTGAAAGAACAGTAATGTGTATACGTGAGGAAATACAGATTATATCTGTTTCACACACATGTTTACCTTATACTATGGGGGAGTGTGGGATGCCCAGGCTGCAAGAGCTTGCCAGGGATGCAGATTAAGGGGCATACCTGACTTGGGTCCAATGGAAATCAACCCTGGCTTTAAATGGGCATCTCTCTATGCAAGTGTGGAAAGGGAGGGGACAGTAAGCTAAGTACGTACTGTGTGGTGGATGCAGCACAGCTCCAGAAAGGGAGAGACAGAAGCCATGGAGACACTACAGGAGACCTCAGATGCCAGCCAAGCCTATTATGGGCTATACATATGGTAGTCCTAAGATAGTATGGTTGAGGCAATGCTGCATTTTCAAGGATACAATCAATACAGACAACCAGAAAGATATTGATTTCCCTACTGCTCATTTGATGGAGGCATACTATCACTGACTGGGAAGAGTGAGATCTTCTGCAGTCTCGGACCAATTCCTTCACTGATTACTGTACATGTAGAAATGGTAGCAGGGGCCACTGAGGCTCGATTCTAGCCTGGTGCCCAGAGGGGGTGCAGTGAGTGTGTACGCCTGATGAGCCCAGAATTAGGGCGAAACACGTATCGCGTACTCTGCATTATTTGATAGTAAAACTATTCAACCAGGGTTGGACAATGGCTGACTGACTGACTATTCAACCATTCTATGATCTGCTTCTCGCCACTGAAAGAGGGCACCGTGGCGGATGTTTGCCGACTTGCAGACCAACCACAAGCGTTACCTGGTAGGTAACCACCCATACATTCAGATTGTGATTCAGACTATGAATGCCATATATATATATATATATATATATATATATATATACCTACACCAAAACTATCACTCAGGGAATATATATGCACAAAAAATAGTTACAAAGCCGTCAAGAATCAAAACAACTGCTCCTTCTATAGCTCAGCAATTCTTATCCCCTGTTGGCTGGCAACTTCCTAAATATAATCGAGATTATCCAGCCGATCCGCCACCTCCATCTACTCCACACCTATCAAGGTAGATGCTGCAGCGTTCATGCTGTGTGCCACAACACACCCCAAGCAGCTTTCAATTTAAAATCAAACAACTGCCAGTCACATGTGCGTAAGCCCCACAGCCAGCCAAACAGCTCTGCTGAGCTCACACACACCATAACATTATTTAACTAAAACATTGGGATCCCCTTCTCTTACACAACCTTCCTTACATTTTCTTCCATACGTGCCACACCTTAAACCGCCCGAGACAGACAGACTACGAGGACACTGGCGCGTGATGCTGAACACCTGCAAGGGAACTTGTACTGAGCATTATAAAGGCTCCTCGTGAGCTCAGACATGCTGTACCTTGCAGTGCACACCTGTAGAAATGGCCACGTGTTACCATGGCAGTGCCTTCAATCCAAAATAGTAAATACCAGTCTTTTAAGCTGGCTCACATTTACCTTTAAAAGCACGAATGTTCAGTTTAGCACTACTTTAATTTAAAGTGGTGATGGTCAATGTGACGTTGGTTGTTACGATAAAAAATGTCAGTTAAATATATCATATAGGAGACACACACAGTGATATTTGAGAAGTGAAATGAAGTTTATTGGATTTACAGAAAGAATTGTTCAAACAAAATCAGGCAGGTGCATACATTTGGGCACCGTTGTCATTTTACTGATTCCCAAACTTTTCGAACTAATTATTGGAACTCAAATTGGCTTGGTAAGCTCAGTGACCCCTGACCTGCATACACAAGTGAATCCGAGTATTTAAGGGGTCAATTGTAAGTTTCCCTCCTCCTTTAATTTTCTCTGAAGAGTATCAACATGGGGTCACAAAACAACTCTCAAATGACCTGAAGACAAAGATTGTTCACCATCATGGTTTAGGGGAAGGATACAGAAAGCTGTCCCAGAGATTGAAGCTGTCTGTTTCCACAGTTAGGAGCATATTGAGGAAATGGAAGACCACCGGCTCAGTTCAAGTTAGAGTTCGAAGTGGCAGACCAAGAAAGATTTTGGATAGACAGAAGCGACGAATGGTGAGAACAGTCAGAGTCAACCCACAGACCAGCACCAAAGACCTACAACATCATCTTGCAGCAGATGGAGTCACTGTGCATCGTTCAACCATTCGGCGCACTTTACACAAGGAGATGCTGTATGCGAGAGTGATGCAGAGGAAGCACAAACAGAGCCGCTTGAGGTCTGCTCAAGCACATTTGGACAAGCCAGCTTCATTTTGGAATAAGGTGCTGTGGACTGATGAAACTAAAATGGAGTTATTTGGGCATAACAAGGGCGTTATGCATGGAGGAAAAGAACACAGCGTTCCAAGAAAAACACCTGCTACCTACAGTCAAATATGGTGGTGGTTCCATCATGCTGTGGGGCTGTGTGGCCAGTGCAGGGACTGGGAATCTTGTCAAAGTTGAGGGATGCATGGATTCCACTCAGTATCAGCAGATTCTGGAGACCAATGTCCAGGAATCAGTGACAAAGCTGAAGCTGCGCCGGGGCTGGATCTTTCAACAAGACAACGACCTGAAACACTGCTCAAAATCCACTAAGGCATTCATGCAGAGGAACAAGTACAACGTTCTGGAATGGCCATCTCAGTCCCCAGACCTGAATAGAATTGAAAATCTGTGGTGTGAGTTAAAGAGAGCTGTCCATGCTCGGAAGCCATCAAACCTGAATGAACTAGAGATGTTTTGTAAAGAGGAATGGTCCAAAATACCTTCAACCACAATCCAGACTCTCATTGGAACCTACAGGAAGTGTTTAGAGGCTGTAATTTCTGCAAAAGGCGGATCTACTAAATATTGATTTCATTTCTTTTTTGTGGTGCCCAAATTTATGCACCTGCCTGATTTTGTTTGAACAATTATTGCACACTTTCTGTAAATCCAATAAACTTCATTTCACTTCTCAAATATCACTGTGTGTGTCTCCTATATGAAATATTTAACTGACATTTTTTATCTTAACAACCAACGATTTATACAGGAAAATAATGACTATTAACAAGGTTGCCCAAACTTTTGCATCCCACTGTAATCCTTTAACAAGCTTTTAGGATCAGAAAAGTGGACAGAAAAGGAGTAAACAGGAGCTCCACAGCAGTTCATGGATGTTTTGGTATCAGTGATGTTTCATAATGTGACGGTGGATGGCAGAAAGACAACAGATACTCTTTATACTGTCCGATAGTCCTAAGGGGAACACTGTTTCACCCTCAAAATGGTGAGCTTCTGTCTACTGTACTCTAGATTAGAGCTGTGCTGATTTGTGGCAGGGTCGCTGTTTGCTTCACAAACACACACGTATCTAATTCTGACTGATGATGAAATTGCCACCTGTCCATTGCACACATTGCTGTCAAAGGGTGTCTCATTAAAAGTGGTCCTGTTGCTGGTCAGAGGTCCAAATGGTGGTGTGGCGTTTTGCTTGCAGATTGTGTAATCAAGAATGATGTGATTTGTCTGCATATAACACACATTCTCCATAGCTAATTTATTTTACAGTACCAGAGCAAGATGTCAGTGTTCAGTCAACAATGGAGCAATAGTCCTCCTAATTACCTCATGATATGTGACACTCAGATCAACGCAGAGCTGTGGGACTCTATTAATGGAATCCATCAGAAAAAAATAAAAAAAAAACAGGCTGCCCTAATTATTTATATTTCCAGTCCTGTACCAGATGAGTCTAAGATAGCCTTTGGGTACTGATTAGCAAAACAGCAGAAGTTTATTTCACATACAGCTTCACTAAATTGCTTCTAAAATTCATTTCACAAACAATTTTGCAATTGCGAAAAGCAGAAATCACTAAAATTAGATTTCACTGTTTATTTTTTGCAGTGGGTGGCACGGTGGTGCAGTGGGTAGCGCTGCTGCCTCGCAGTTAGGAGACCCAGGTTCGCTTCCCAGGTCCTCCCTGCGTGGAGTTGGCATGTTCTTCCCGTGTCTGCGTGGGTTTTCTACCCACAGTCCAAAGACATGCAGGTTAGGTGCATTGGCGATTTTAAAATGTCCCTAGTGTGTGCTTGGTGTCTGTGTGCATGCCCTGCGGTGGGCTGACGCCCTGCCCAGGGTTTGTTTCCTGCCTTGTGCCCTGTGTTGGCTGGGATTGGCTCCAGCAGACCCCCGTGACCCTGTTGTTAGGATGTAGCGGGTTGAATACTGGATGGATGGATGTTTTTTTTGTGGTGGAAAGCAAGGAATATTGCTCCCCAACGAGTTAGTCTTCAGTCAAAACTGCTGTCTTTTTCCTCAGCAGTTATACATTGTCATCTTGATACTCCATGGCTCCTTTCATTCAGCTCCTCTCTCACTCATCTGTCTTGTACACTGCCTTCCTCTACATTCACACCACTGGTCATGCCTCACACTGCTTAAAAGGGGTCAGAGTACTAACACTGTCCATATTCACTTTACCCCTCTCTGTCAGCCGATCCAAGCTAGGATCCTTCTGGAGGCTCATGGTGACCAAATACCCAGCTCAGGCCAATGGATTTTAGGAGAAGATGGAGAAAAAAGTTGCAGATGAGATGAAAAGATAAGTGTCAATGGCACAAATTTCAGTTGTGAAAAAACACAGTTTGTCTCATATTTGTTTTGCTGCAAGTTCAATTTTGCACGAATCATTTCACTTATCTGCGGTGGGCTGGCGCCCTGCCCGGGGTTTGTTTCCTGCCTTGTGCCCTGTCTTGGCTCCAGCTGACCCCCGTGACCCTGTAGTTAGGATATAGTGGGTTGGATAATGGATGGATGGACGCATTTCACTTATTCCTAGTTCCAGGTCACAGAAACTCTGTAATATAATAAACAGCCTCAGAAGCCGAAATCAATTCAACATAATGTTAATTAATTATTCATTTGTTTTCTAAAACCAGTTCTTCCGTTACAGGATTGTGTGGTGGAAATAGCTTATCCAAGGTAGAATTAGGAAGCAGACAGGGCACTCGTCGGACACCAATTAGCCTAACATAGAGGAATTTGAAAAGTAGGAGATAATGAACTATGTAGAAACATCTATTTGAACCCCTAATCGTCTGGAACAGAGGACCAGCAGCCATAACCATTGCAATATTTTTCAGTGATCCTAAAAAATTTTTGAACATTAATTATAAAAGGTTTAACAGATAAGTTAAAGGCTTCTTCTGATGACAAAGACGGCATGAACTGTCTCACAGCCATAGTCTATCATAGTGCATTAAAATGATCGTATTCAGTATACACAATATTACCAATTTACTACTAAGTAAGGACTATACCTCTGCCCATGGTCTACAAATCATAATTGCATGAAAACTGTGTGTTTCCCGGTACAATTAGGCCCTATCAACAATTCTGTCTTTTATTTGAAAGAGCTGTCATTCAGTCAGCCGCTTTGATTCATTTCAGCATTCTTATTGTGGGGGATCGTATCTCTCCCATTTTAAATGTAGTCCGAATGTCATGCCTTCTCCTCCTGGGTCACACACTGAGAAAGGAGAGGCTGTTAGCGGTAGAGGGAGATAAGAGAACCTTCTCTCCCTGAAATGGTGATCTGATTAGCTTCAGAAGCTCAGACAGCAGGGCATGGGATCCTGTCTCACTGAGAAATCTGATTTCAAAAGCCTCGGCACCCAACCCAGGCTAATAGCCTAGTGCAAAGCAATTTTGATAAGACTCCTTAGATAAAGGAAGAGGTTACCCACCTTCAAAAATGGCTTAGGCATTACTTTTACTTTTCAATGTGCAATGTACCGTAGAATCATACAAGAAAATGCTGGAAAATTCTTTCCGTCCCTCAAGAAAAACAAATAAACAAAGAAATGGAACAAAAAGCATTTGATGAGGTTGCAAAGTTGCAGCTTGTTATCTTTAAAGAGAAAGACCCAGTCGAGAAAATCTCATAGACGACCCTTTATTATCCGTGTGCTGATTCTTTATATTGCTTATTGTAGACAGAGAGAAAGATTAATAAAGTGAATAACATCTTAGTCTACGGGATTGATGATCGTTAACCAGATTAATCCATCCATCCATCCATTATCCAACCCGCTATATCCTAACTAAAGGGTCACGGGGGTCTGCTGGAGCCAACACAGGGCGCAAGGCAGGAAACAAACCCCGGGCAAGGTGCCAACCAACCACAGTAACCAGATTAATTTCTCATCTAAAGTATTTCAGAATCGTGTAATTAAAAGAAAACATGTCATTAGGATTAATTAAGAGGAGGAATCAATTACCTTAGAGATAAGAATTAACTGAAGTGAGCTCATCACTCAGTTAAGAAAATTAATAAATGACTTGCCTAAATGCTCTCTGGTCTTTACAGAAAAGGACAGAGCTAAGAACATATGACTTATGATTCTATTCAAAGCGTTTTATTGGGCAGATGAAACACCACCTAACATTTTATTGGCTACTGGACCTTTAAAAAAATAATCTTTGTCACTTTACAACAGAGGTGGCACAACAATGCCTTCCAGTTTCAAGGATCCATGTTTAATTTGTGATGAATTTGCATGTTCTTTCTGTATCTTCACAAGTGCTCCTCTGTGTATTCTTCTATGTAAGGTGCACACACTTGACTCTAATTGTTTCATTTTTTTACTCACTCATCCTGGTGAGGGTCATAGTGGTTATAGAAAAGCTGGATGGACCTGGCTATCATAACTCAAACAAAAGTCTCTGTTTATTTCTGGAAAAATACCAGGTGCTTTCTGGGAAACAGGGTGCATGCAGTCTGTCTTGGCTCATTTGTCATCGCTCTGTTCCTGGTGTACCACCTGTGGAAAGCATCCTGCTCACTCTCTCACTACATGCTCAAACTATATCAAACGGGAAATTAAGAATGAGAGAAGTAATGGCTGTTCTTTGAGATCTTTTCATATTCTTGAATTCTTCAACCTAGTACAGACAGAGACCTTAACCATCTCAAGAGAGAAACTGCTTGTACTCATAATCTCCTCCTTGCATGCGATGCAATTAAAGGAATGGATGACTGCTTGGGTGTGAATGGAAGTGAGTTATAAGGAAAAATTAAAGGAGCTGAGCCTTTTCAGTTTAAGCAACGGGACATTAAAGTGTGACATGACTGAAGTGTGCAATATTATGAAGGGAATTAGTACAGTGGACAAAGTTATTACTTTAAAATGAATTCATCAAGAACATGGGGACACAGTTGGAAACTTATTAAGGGTAAATTTTGCAAAAACATTAGGAGGTTTTTCTTCACAACAGAGAAACATAGACACTGTATACATTTTCAAGTATTGTGGTAGACAGTGGGACTTTAGGGACTTTCAAAAGTTGACTTGATGTTATTTTAGAAGAATTAAGTACACCGATCTGGCAAGCTTTGTTGGACTGACTAGCCTGTTCTCATCTAGATTGCTTTAATATTATAATGTGCAAAAAAGACAGATAATGAGAAAACTGGGTTCCGCTGTGGGAGAGACTGAAAAGCAGTGCTAAAAACACTGCACAGCAAACTTGAACACTGTTGGGTGTTTCTTATAGATTTTTGGGTGCTGATCACAAATATCACATCAAAATGTACCCATTATGTACCGTTTCAGTTTTGTCATGATTTTTTTTCTTATATTTGTATCCAAACACAATGGTTTGTGCAGCCTGGGCATGTCTAGGCAGTGAATCAGGCCAGGTTGGAAGCTGTTCGATGGAAGTTGACATCCTGGGCCGGTCTGAACGAGCTTGACGCTGTCTCAGCATGCTATAAATGTGGCTTGCATACATCGATCCTGCTCATCTGGTTTATATAGATAGTCAGTATGGTATCAGTATAGTAAAGTATAGCATCTGTAGCAATATAACAGTAAGTAAGTTTGCTATAGACGCTTTGGTGTCGGGCGATATGTCTCGTCAATGCCGTAACGGCCACAATACATTTTGCTATATCTGTGATGAATATACACTTGCGCCTCAGAGACGTTGGATGACTGTTCTTGTGAAGAAAGCTTATCATCTGTATTTCGGCTGCAAAATTGGTGATCAAGACAAGGAACGGCGCCTCACATTTGCTGTGATATATGTGCGGTCAGTCTGAGAGCCTGGCTCAGAGGCACTCGAAAGACGATGCCGTTTGCTGTTCCAATGATATGGCGAGAACAGAAAGACCATGTGACGGACTGTTACTTCTGTTTGACTAATGTGTCTGGTTTCTCTGCCAAAAACAAGAAGTCAATTGAATATCCTAATCTGTCTTCAGCAATGAGACCCGTGCCACATGACGACACTCTTCCATCTCCGAAACCACCAGAGGATTGGACCTTAGACGAACCAGATGAAGAAACTGCAATGCAGGGTAGTAACAGTGACATTGACGTGGATTTTGAACCGTGCTTATCAGGTGATCCACATCTGATAACACAGCCCAAATTGAATGATTTGGTCGGAGATTTGGGTCTGTCAAAAGTAAAAGCCGAGCTGTTGGGTTCGAGACTGCAGGAATGGTGTTTGCTGTCACCAGGTACGAACATTTCTGTTTCAAGGCCGACATCTTGATATAACCAAATTTTTTGCACAAATTGACAGTCTCTGTTTCTGTTGTGACATTGAAGGATTGTTCTCGGCCTTGGGTTGTGATCACAAACCAGAAGAGCGGCGTCTCTTCATTAATTCATCAATGTTAAGCCTGAAAGCTGTTCTGCTACAAAATGGCAACGTTTATCCTTCAGTACCTGTTGGCTATGCAGCACACATGAAAGAAATGTATGAGAATATGGGCCTGTTGTTGAAGCACGTCCAGTATAGCAGGTACAACTGGAATATCTGTGGAGATCTTAAAGTCATTGATCTGTTACTAGGACTGCAGCTCGGCTATACAAAGTACTGTTGTTGCACCTGTGAATGGGACAGCCGTGCCAAAGTGCTGCACTATTCTCAACAGAACTGGAAACTCCATAAAAAGTTAGTTCCAGGACAGAAAAATGTGGCACATGAATCACCTGTCGACCCAGCAAAGATGTTTTTGCCATCTCTTCACATAAAACTGGGACTCATGAAGAATTTTGTGAAGGCATTTAACAAGGGAGGCAAAGGTTTTCGTTATTTAAGAAAAATGTTCCCAAGAATAACTGACAACAAGATCAAAGAGGGCATTTTTATTGGCCCCCAGATCAGACATATTATGAGTGACAAGCAGTTTGAAGGTCTGTTAGTTGGGCCTGAAAAAATTGCCTGGAAAGCCTTCAAAGACGTTGTTGACAATATTTTGGGCAATTACAGAGCCCCAAACTCCATTCAGCTGGGAGACAAACTTCTCAAAGCATACAAGACAATGAAGTGCAACATGTCACTCAAGATTCATTTCCTCCACTCACACTTGGACTTCTTCCCTGCAAATCTCGGTGCTGTCAGTGACAAACACGGTAACAGGTTTCACCAGGACATTGCTACGATGGAGAGATGATACCAGGGGAACTGGAATCCATCAATGCTTGCTGACTACTGTTGGGCACTGCAATATGAGGCATCACACATTGAATACAAAAGAAAATCAGGAGCAAAACACTTTTAATTCTGTTCAATTTAATAGCTTGTGCGAAACATAAATGTAGACTAAATAAGTCATTGTCAGTAAACATAGAAATATCTATTGCTCAGAGTTCCTACATGATGCATTAAAACCAAAACTATATTTCTGCATACCCAGTAGGTACCTGTCACAATCGGCAAAAACATTTCAGGAAGCAAGACACTTCAAAAAAACTGTTGTGCAGTGAAATTGGCAAAAGAGCTTGGTGGACTATTGTTCACTTAGTCATCAAGTAGAAAAACTTGACAAATAATTGTGAAGAACTTTAATAGATGTTAATTAAACTCAGAACAACAGATTAACTTTAATGAAACCTGCTGGCTACGGGCATCAGTTTGGAACTCATGGTCGCCAGGACCTTTATTTTATCTTATAGGAGAAGGTCCACACGGGTTGTTTGACAGAATATGTCAAAGCGTAAAGCACTTTTTACTTTGTACTGTACTTTTTTTTACTCATACATGCAGCTGCCTGTGTATACATTTTTTTAAAATAGTTGTATTCCTCTTAATCCAGATGAATGCCTTCCACAATTAGTGTCTCTCTGCAACTTCAGAATGAGATTACCTGACAAGCCACTAAATTTCAGCAGTTACTCTGCATGAGATATGGCTAACTGTTTGTTCTCCTCAAAATAAACTGTTGTTTTTCTATACCCTCTAAGAAGCTGTGCAGCTGCCAACTTTCAAATGAAAAGCAATTCTGGAAAAGCGTTCAAAGCCTGCTGTGTATAAGTAGGTGGCCAATCAATTAGGCCAATTTCAGCAAAAAAAATCACAAGTAAAAACTGAAATAATTATCTGAAAGAAAACCCAGAGCAGCGGCAGCAGCAATATAGATTCGCAGTTGTGTGTTGCTCTTTAACTTCCGACAAAACCACCTCAGAAATGTTCTCTTTACATGAGAGAAGCAGTAAAAATGGATATACAAGCAACTTGGAAATAATGAAGGAAATCTACAATACCACAGAACATTTTCAAAACTCAGTACTAAATAAATGAGTAATGCAGCAAACGCCAACTACTACAAAAATCTGAACCACATGCATTGAAACAACACAGGAATAAGTCGATAAAATTGCATTTGTAAAATCAGATGAGCCAATTGAATCAAGCAGATACAGAAAGCCATAGACAAATATTAATTATTAACCACACACAATGATAATACTGTTCCTCTTAAAGGTAGAATCCTTTCCACTTTAATTCTAGAAACACATGCTTAAATATTCATAATAATAAGATGAAGTGTTCAAAATGGTATTCCATCATTTCAACAAAATTAAACAATTAACACAAAACAGTAGAAAGGATTGTCACTTACCTCCTGACGACACAAGGCAGCAGATTAAGAAGATGCTGAATGTTCTTGATGTGCCGGAACTTACCTGCCATTACCCTCCTATACTATTTTAAGTTTTACTCACACAACAAAGCATGAAAATGCTCCATTGACAATGCAAACCATTGTGACAGTACTGGTGTAATTGTACTAATTAAAAGCACAGAAAAAGAAAACATTGAAATGCAAATTTCTGTATTCAATTACCCATGAAAATCAAACCTTAAACCTTCTTTTCCCTTCTCTTCTATGTGTGGTCAGAAACAATCTTCCTGAATGAGTCTGGAAAGCAAGCCATATTATTGATAATGTGCTGTGATGTGATGTGCAGTTAGCCTTAACCTACCAGTAATGCTTTTGATGAACAATTACTGTACATAGAAGCGTAACAGATTCTGTTACCTTCAGTTAAGAATTGTACTTTTTTCGATGTTTTCTTTTTCCCAATATTTATTTCCGACATATCTTTTAAGTTCCCTACATTTCAAATGTATATCTTGTGCATTACACATCTAATTGCTCAAATTATCAAAACAAAATTTTGAAATGTAGCAAGCAGTTTTCATACCTTACACTATAAAAATGCATTTGAGAGCTTTGAAAGGGATGAGGTGATGGAAGTCATTACAGTTACAAAGCTAAGAATTTTAATGAGTTGTTAGACAGCTTTAGGATCTACGTGAGCATGGCTGGGAGAACATCCAGGAGGTAGGGAGCTAATTGTGTTTTTCCCTGGGTTATAGTCTATGTTATGGCAATGACACAATAAAACAACATCTGAATAAACATATATTAATTTGCATATGAGATTTATGTATGTGTGTTTTTGTATATACTGTATGTTAGCCTGGAATATTTAACATAGATTTCTCATTTATTACACACCATAACTGCAATGGCATTTAAATCTTACCTCCATTTTATTGTACTGGCCAGTGCACAAGTTAGCTTTATTCACAAGAAAACTTATTTCACTCTTATTCACAATGATGCTTCATATAAATAGAAAGACAATTTAAAGATACAGAATTTTATAATTTGAAGATGGTCTACAGTAAACAGTTCAGGTGGAAGAAATTCCAAAGTTTACTTTATACAGTTCATAATGTATTTTTGTAACAAAAATGTGAGGTGCAATCACAAAACAAGAAGGGTTACTCACGGTCATTGCACTGATTTCCAGAGTAAGAAGTCATAGAGCAATCGCACGTGAAGTTCTCCCACTGCTGGATGCAGATGCCACTGTTGGCACAGGAATCCTCCTGACATGTTGTACTGGGACCTGCGAAGGACAGGGACAGACATATAAATTAGATAGCAAATGGAGGATCTTGGCACTCAACATGCACAAAAACACACTACCCTTCATGCACTAAAGAGTTTCAAAAGGGCATTCCCTCCTAGCAGGATTAGAGTTGCTGCAACCTCCGCATACTGTCCTGTTTGATGTATTAGAGTTTATCTGATCAAAACTGCTTAATATGAGATGTGTTCAATATGCATTTAGTCGATTAAATTATACAATGTTGTTAAATAACACAAAAATATATGTTAATAGTTGCAGTTTCACAATCTCAGACACACTGCTATGATTCTGTTAGTATCCACTTTAAAGTGTTCATAATTAAATGTTGTAATGATTTCAATATCTTTAATATGTTTAGTTTTTGTGTTTTGATTGGTGTGTACACCTTAACAATAAAAACAGTCTACAATAGGTAAAGATGAGTGATTTAAATCTGTCAATTTTACCCTCTTGCAATATAGATTACTCTTCTGAAGAGGTCCCCATATGCAGAGGGATGCACAGTATATGCTGGAAGTTCCCAACTTCCCTGATTTATTAGGATATGTCTAAGAGGGAATGCGAGTCAGTGTAAAAACAGTTTAGTGAAGCACACCTTCTTCATCCGATAATCAGGTGAAAACCAAGAGAACTGCAAGTTAAACACACTGAAGTGCAATGCTTTTAAGGAAAACATTGGGGGGAAAACATTCAAAACAAAATTTAAGAAAAGTGAAAAAGAAATTAGGCTGGGGTGGAAAGGCTTAAAGTGCATTTATTGTGTAATGCATTGTGAAGTACAGAACAGAAATCACTTGATACCTGTAAAAGCATACGGTTCACTTCCTGAAATGTTTTTAAAATGTGCTGCTTCTTCATAAACACTCCCCCAGCAAACTGCGGCCCCTTCCACCCTCACTCCCCATGCCACATGCAAACCAAATAAAGTACGTATTTATAGAAGGCTTTGTTGTTTGTTATGGATTTTTACCTTATGGATTATATCTTATCTATTTGCCTCTTATACACTATCTATCTATCTATCTATCTATCTATCTATCTATCTATCTATCTATCTATCTATCTATCTATCTATCTATCTATCTATCTATCTATCTATTATATAGTGCCTTTCACATCTATCTATCTATCTATCTATCTAGTACTTAGAGACGTACACTGTATCCATCTTCATCATTTTTCTATCTTTTTGGAGAGGCTAACATGGAAATTTCCATCCATCCATTTTCCAACCCGCTGAATCCGAACACAGGGTCACGGGGGTCCGCCGGAGCCATTCCCAGCCAACACAGGGCACAAGGCAGGAACCAATCCCGGGCAGGGTGCCAACCCACTGCAGAACACAAACAAACACACCCACACACCAAGCACACACTAGGGCCAATTTAGAATCGCCAATCCACCTAACCTGCATGTCTTTGGACTGAGGGAGGTAACCGGATCGCCCGGAGGAAACCCACGCAGACACTGGGAGAACATGCAAACTCGATGGAGTTTGGAAGCGAACCCAGGCCTCCTAACTGCGAGGCAGCAGTGCTACCACTGTGCCACCGTGCAGCCCAACATGGACATTTCAAAACAGGGATTTGCCAGGGTATTTAAAATGTAAAATTAAAGATAACCATTGCAACTCAACATATCATTCTCAAACCTGCTAAATCCAATTAGGGGTTGTAGAAGTCAGCATCTTTCACAAGGCAGAAGTCCACTATGAATGAAGCATCAGCCCAGCTTTTTGTGGGAACACCCCAACCCCATAAAACACACACACACACACTCTCCCTATAAATGGAGGTCAATTTAGATTTGACAATCAATCTAATATAGAACCCTGAGCTTCAAGAGTGCTAGAGTAGCTGGTGAGAAACCCACTCTAAAAGTCAACTCCAAACAAGTGACTGGCTTAGGATTCACACCAATGATACTGGATCCATGATGAAACAAGATAACATAATGCAAATAATAATAATAATAATAATAATACGTATTTGAACACTGGATCCAACCCAGTATTTATGTAAGTCATTCAAAATCTCCAATCTGAAATTTGAATATCCCCATGAATGGTATTCTCTTAATATGAATTTCCCCTTGGGTTTGATAAAGTATCTATCTATCTATCTATCTATCTATCTATCTATCTATCTATCTATCTATCTATCTATCTATCTATCTAGCTAGCTAGCTAGCTAGCTAGCTAGCTAGCTATCTAGCTATCTAATGCTTGTCATTTTAGATAGATCTAAATACAATCAAACAGTCACCAACTTAATTCACTATTTGTTAAAAATATGAAAATTATGTAATACAATGCATTTTCTTTCTTTCTTTCTTTCTTTCTTTCTTTCTTTCTTTCTTTCTTTCTTTCTTTCTTTCTTTCAAACACATTTTTCCTGCCATATATTATGCAATGATTAACCAATATTTGTGTATGAGACATATAGATTAATTATGTAAATATCTATAAATCAAATAAATGTATTTCATCTTGATATCAGACGTAGACTAAGGGGTTTCATTCACTCATTCATCCATTTCCCAATCCTGCTAAATCCAGGTTGGAGTCAATGGAGGACTACATGCCACTCAACTCAACTGCCTCAACTGCATGTACAATAATAATGATCTACACACTAATTTTTATTAAACAAATGTCTGAAGGTAAAATATCCACAACAATTGAATATACGTTGGGCTGAATGAGCACACTCATGTTCATGTTTAACTCTGAAGGCGAGTAAGCTCACCATAATTTGAATAAGTTTGTTAGACTGACTGAAGAGAAGAAAACGTCTTGTCAAATCTTTTTCACACAACAACTGGAAGAAGACAATGGCACCACAACATAATCACCTACCTTTCAGAAAGTACAGTGAATTTGTTATCTATACAATATTACAAGAATTTACAAATGTGAAATTATATACAACACACAGGACACAGAAGCACAAAGATATGAACCTCACACCACATTGTTAGCAGGGTAATAAACAAATCAATAAATAGATATTAAAAAAATAACAAGAAAATACACTTACTAATTATTATATGCTTACCTTCTTTGGCAATTAAATGTGATGAAAACATTATATATTATGTCCAACATAATTTCAGGAAGTGAACCATTTCTTATAATCATTAACAAAAATGACACCACACATTACACAGAGCAGCTTTTAGCCATATTCAGAATGGAATTGAACCTTCTACCTTGTAGATCTGCTTTGGTGAACTCAACTTTGTTAGCAAAAGAACAGAAAAGCGAAAACAATAAAAGAGGTTAGTAGGCGGTTAATGATGTTGGTTAATAAAGCTCTGCTTTATTATCTATGTAGGCCTTGAAATCGCCTCATTTCTAGTCAGTACAGCAGCCATACGTAAAAAAAATACAATGACAAGAAACACAAAATATTAGATTATTTAAGCAGAGAAAGTTCAGTCTAACAGCTGGAAAGCCATTCACAAATTTGTGTTTGAGAAATGCATTATGCTATTTGAAAAAGGTAACTTCTTTGCATAATACAGTATAGATAAGCATAATATTAGAAGGAGTGATTAGCTTAACAACACAGTCCTCCCAATGTAGATAATTCCAAAAAAATATTACAACACATTTATACAGAAGATAATTAATATAATACCATAAAGGATCAAGGGTCTATGCACACACACAAATGATCTGTTTGTTTATAATTATACATGTTTTCTCTATCTATCTATCTATCTATCTATCTATCTATCTATCTATCTATCTATCTATCTATCTATCTATCTATAATATAGTGCCTTTCACATCTATCTATCTATCTATCTATCTATCTATCTATCTATCTATCTATCTATTAAAACCACTTGCCATAAGCAGAAGACCTTTTAAGTCCTGTAAGTGACGTGTTGTTGCGACTTGTTTTTCTAGCACATCCCACAAATGCTGAATTAGATTGAGATGTGGGGAATTTCGAGGACAAGTCATTTCTGATGCTCACTTGCTCACTGTAGGTGCTCTTTCGGCATAGGCGCTCTCACTAGTTTACAGCTGTGCAGCCCCATTTGCAGCCTGGTGCAATGCACTGTGTGTTCTGACACTTTTCTCTCATGAACAGCATTACGTTTATTGACACTTTGTGCTGCAGTGGCTTTTCTGTGGGATCGGACCAGATGGTCTATCCTTTGCTCCCCACATGCACCAATGAGCCTTGGGCACCCATGATCATGCTGCCAGTTAACTAGTCGACTTTCATTTGACCACTTTTGGTAGTTACTAACCACTGCTTACCAGAAGTATCCTATAAGACCTGCAGTTTTAGAGATCCTATCACCCAGTCAGGTTGCCATCACAATTTGGCTCTTGTCAAAGTTGCTCATAACCTTCCACTTGCCAATTTTTCATTCCCTTTAAGATCTGTCTGTTCACTTGCTGCCTAAAATATCCAGTCCCTTGACAGTTGCCATTGTAATGAGATAATCAATGTATTCACTTTACCTGTCAGTGGCTGTAATGTTGTTGCTGATCTAAATATATTGAATATATGTTAATACACATATAGTATACATATACTGTACAATATATGTACTGCGCTGCGTAGGTCTTGCAAATTCCTACTTCATGCCAAGACTGTGCTCCACAGGGGTTGGCATCATATGATCAATGTCTTCAATGTCTTGAAGGTTTGCTGTTTCCTACTGTTTTATTCAGTTTTTTATTTACATTAATTATGATTTTCATTTTATTGTGTAGTGTTAGGGCAGAAGTATAGATGTTACTGAAGTGAAGGCAAGCACTGGGATTAAGTACAAGATAGAAGGAGATTCTCAACATCCCAACCTAAGTGGTGGCATTTATATAAGAATGAACCTGAACAGCTGTGCTTTTCCAGGGTCATAAGATGCAGGAAGGTGAGAAGCAATAGTCATTGTCATGAGTGGAAAATATTGAATGAAGGCTGATGCAGTAAGTTCAAAATGTGGGCAGGGAAAAGATGTTAAAACAGAGAAACTCAACATCAAGTACACTTGTTTGATGGATCTCCTTTAATGAGATACTTCTGAATTTCATAACCTTCTTCTAAGTGTGAAGTAAAATCCTATCTATCTCATATCAGCCACTCTTATTCCAATTACTGAGACTTGCATGAGTGGAAGCTTACCCTAGCAGCATCAGGTACAAGGCAGAAATGAACTCTGAAATGCACACACACACACAAACACATTTACACTCCCAAACTGGGCCAGTTTAGAGTGAGCAATCAACCTAACATGAATGTATTTAGGATGTTGGGGAGGATGTTGTTTCAACCCAGGAGCCATTAGGCAGCAGCACTAACAACTACGCCACCATGCAGCCCAAAGTAAAAATTTTATTATTCGGCTCTCTTTTATTTTTGGTCTAAGGTAGTGACAAAGGATGACACTCTTACTGTACACAAATGCATATGCTTTAAGCTTCCACTAAACACCCATGGCCTTGGTAAGGAAAGAAAAACTTAAATGTACAACTATAAACACGTATCTGACACACATTGCACAATAATTCATTTAATAGAATATAAATAGGAAAAAAACAAAGTCTGTTCAGTTACCTTTTATTATGAAAACCCCACTGATATTTAAACATTAGTAACTGAAAAAAGTTGCTTTTAAAAACATCAGTAAGGGTTTAAAATAATGTACTTAGATACTTAACACCAAAAATAGTAAGCATTTCCTAAATATACAGTATTCTTATTTGGTAATTAATATAATTCATGCTTATTTTCTTAATTCTAAATTAGCAAGTCATTTGCAAGTACCATTTGTTTATACAATAAAATTGATAATACAGTTATGCAATGGAAAACACATACAGTACATATAAAAACATGTCTTTTATACAAAATTAATTGATGCTTGAAAGGTGAAGGAAAAGCACAACAAATTTTACATTTCCAAATTATAGCAAAATATTTCAATAGCAATATTCTTTTGCCTTCTGGTTTTGTAGTTCAATGTTTTACACTTACGTCACAGCACACTGTCAATATTCACCTGACTGGCGCCATCCTATTACAATGTATACAAATGTAAAAATGATGTGCTACATTGTTAAGTATTTAACAGACAAAAAAGCAAATACGTTGGTGACAGACAAAATGAAGCTCCACATTCCCCTTGTGTACTTTCTTTGGGAATATTTCTCAACAGAAACTGAATGTATTATAGTGAAGCGAGAGCTTCACTGCATATTCATGCATTAAGTCACTTTACACTCTTTACAGCACAGGTTCGAGTAAAACAGCTTGAGGCTGCCTTTGGATCAACCTTATTTCTTAATCAGAAGATGATACTTCCCTTTAACTGAATTCTCAGCCAAATTGCACATATGGTTTCCTTATTTTTAGATTTACTAAGTAAATCCACACACACTCGATAAAACTTGCCTTTCATTTTAAAGGAATTTTGCAAAACAAATTCCTTTAATGAATAGAAATGGACTTTTAATATCTATCTATCTATCTATCTATCTATCTATCTATCTATCTATCTATCTCATACACATACTGTGCCTATAGTGCCTTTCACATCTATCTATCTATCTATCTATCTATCTATCTATCTATCTATCTATCTATCTATCTATCTATCTATCTATCTATCAACTGATACTTCATGAAAATTAGTATACTGCTGTAAAATGTACCAAATCAACTGCGTTTTATATATCTGTGTCAGCTCATTGTTAACTGGCGGCTGTAAATGATGATGATGATGATGTAAATGAAGAGCTAGAGGAGCAGACTTTGGATTATTAAGGTTAGTACCACATACGTACACTTAAGCAATATCTTTCTAAATTGATCTCAAATGTATGTTCCATACAGAATGGTGGTGCAGTGGGTAGCGCTGCTGCCTTGCAGTTAGGAGACCCGGGCTCACTTCCTCCCTGCGTTTAGTTTGCATGATCTCCCCGTGTCTGCGTGAGTTTCCTCCTACAGTCCAAAGACATGCAGGTCAGGTGCATTAGCGATCCTAAATTGTCACTAGTGTGTATGTGTGTGTGTGCCCTGCGGTAGGATGGCTTCCTGCCTTGTGCCTTGTGTTGGTTGGGATTGGCTCCAGCAGACCCCCATGGCCCTGTGTTAGGATATAGCGGGTTGGACGATGACTGACTGACTGTATGTCCCACATTGTAGTTATTTTCCCAAACAGAAAGGAAGGAAAAATGCAGCTAGATATGTATATATTAGTATTTTCAGAACCTGCCATCTTATTAAGTACTTGATTAGAATAACATTTAAAATTCAGTAGTCTTTCTGAGTAAAGTGACTATACGTAGAGTTAATCTCAGATTCCTCATGTATTAAACAGCATACTGCAAAAAAATAAATCTAAGCAAATTAAACATTTTTTATATCAAGTCATTAAATTTTGCCCTTTCTTTAATGTAAGATTTATTGACTTGAATATTTAGCTTATTTTAGGAAATCTTGCCAAGTAAGTTTTGCCTACTTCATATTGACAGATTCTTTTGCAAATAAAAGCAAAGCAACTAAAGTTTCAAGTTATTTTTTTCTAGATTTTGCATATGCATTCCTGCATTTCTTTGATTTGCTACTCAATATTAAAATCTCTACAAGGATCTGAATTACCTGTATTTGAATGTTATTAAAATACTACTTTGAAGATTTCACTTAAATTATTCCAGAAACTCTGTTAATATACTGTAAATGTATAATTTATTTAAAACCTACCTTCAGCTTCTCTGTATATAATGTAATATAAAGGAACATATACAGTGTATGTGTATAGAACATATACCCTAATTAGCATATACAATAAATGATTTTCAAACTGTAAGAAACAAAGATTTTGTCCCATATGAGATACAAGATCAATTAACATTTAAAAGTTTTACAGTTATAGCATTTCTTTAAATGCTGTTAACTGATGGCATATGGTAAAGCATATGTGTAGTTTGTTTTCCCCAGAAACTATATAATTATTGTGATTGTAACACATTTTCTTACAGAATAATTTTGGAATAACTCTCTGCTATGGGTTATGCTGCTCTTGTGAAGACAAATAACAAAGATATAAATAAATACAGTACATACTGTATATGTGTCTATATATATATGAACACATAAACAGAATGAGTTAAAGTTAATAAGAAAAATGAATATATTTTCACTAAATGAAATCAATGTTAATAACAACATTGTTGAGCCCTGTTCTGTTTAAATATTAATTATAAGTGATGACCTCTTGTATAGCACGCTGGTTGCTCCAAAAATAAAGAGATGATTTCATGGCAGATATAAACATGGAGATGCTGACACAGAGACAGAATGTTGTGCTGATGGCAAAGAACAGGCAAACTAACTCTGAGAAAGAGGCCAACATTTGCGCCAGTAATCCTGAAGACACCATGTGTGGACATAAAAAGAAGCTATTGCTTGAGAACGTGAGAGGGCACTAGTGCTCATAAAAGGGCATACCTTCACATCCACGCTCAATCTGGCCACTGCGATGCAAAGCGTCATTAATTAGATCAGGGAGACGGCCATTCAGATCAACAGATGCCAGGCATCCCTGAAACCCGTCCCGAGAGGCAACAAGCTTGGGCAAACTGCTGTACATGTTCTGCGCTAGCCCAGCAATGTAGAGATCACCTAATTGTTAAAAAAAACAAAAAAAAAAACACAAAAATAAAATAAAACATGGCATTAGGTTCACAGAAGAACAGAAGAATGCAAATAGTTAAAAGTCTCATCCAAGTTTTACTTAACTTCTTTGGTACTATTAATGCTTTTTTGTGATTTCAGTTTTCAAATGGCATAACCATATCAGGAAACAGTTATTTTCAGTGTCATTTATGATCTCAGGTGGCAATATGGCACTAATTAATATTGGATCTTGAATGTAGTCTGTTAGAATTATAATAACCACATTAACCCTTACAAAATATTTGAGTCAAATTTCACCAAATTAATGAACAATAAAATACGTGGAACATCCCATAATTTGAATATCTTCTGAACTGATTTTTCCAGTTCATGTTTCTCAGGTCCATTTTGTCCCACCAGTTACTTTAGTGGATCATTCACTGCATTTAGGGTAGGCTCTACACAACCCATACAAAGAACCTAAATTTCATCTTTCAGTTCAGAATTGTGAAGACTGTTAGTAAAGTGCCCTATCTATCTATCTATCTATCTATCTATCTATCTATCTATCTATCTATCTATCTATCTATCTATCTATCTATCTATTATATAGTGCCTTTGGCATCTATCTATCTATCTATCTATTATATAGTGCCTTTGACATCTATCTATCTATCTATCTATTATATAGTGCCTTTGACATCTATCTATCTATCTATCTATCTATCTATCTATCTATCTATCTATCTATCTATGATATAGTGCCTTTGGCATCTATCTATCTATCTATCTATCTATCTATTATATAGTGCCTTTCACATCTATCTATCTATCTATCTATTATATAGTGCCTTTCACATCTATCTATCTATCTATCTATCTATCTATCTATCTATCTATTATATAGTGCCTTTCACATCTATCTATCTATCTATCTATCAATGATATAGTGCCTTTGACATCTATCTATCTATCTACTAGATTTTACTGTCCATTTTTAGTGGATTTTATTCTCCATTTGGTGTACTGTTTGTTAACATTCCATAAATGCATTGTAAATATCATCTGCTCTAAACGTTAGGGTCACCACTGCTGCAGGTTACGATGGTCCAGCAATATAAAATAGGTTTAGAGTGAAAAATCTGACTTCTAGGGAACCTAAAAGGGGGTGTTTGAATCAGATTAAAAAAAGACAGCATTGAGTCAGCATGTGAAGATGTTGTAGGCTTAATACACATGGAATTAATGAAGAGCAAAACACAAAGTACTAAACAACTAGAAAAATATGTTAAGAATCCATAATTCTTTTACAGAAGATTTTAATCTTCATCTAACTAAAAAGATAACAATATGGAAGCTTTCGAGGCAGCTCGGGTCCCTTCTTCAGGCAAGATGTCATTAAATTACATCCTTACATGTTGCCTGAAGAAGGGGCCTGAGTTGCCTCGAAAGCTTCCATATTGTTATCTTTTTAGTTAGCCAATCAAAGGGGTCATTTTGCTTGACTTCTAATGACAAGCTGGTTAAGTTTGCAGATGATACCAGACTTCAGATGGACCTGGACAGAATTCAGACTTGGAAAAATGTGTTTCTTAAGAATAAATAAATGTAAAGTATTACACATAGGAATTAAAACTTGAAAACACTCCTTATGTGAAGAAGCTAGTAGCTGTAGTGGACGCTTCACTATCTACACCCAGTCAGAGTACAGAAGTAGTTAAAAAGGCTAATAGGATGTGAGGTTATGTGACACAATGTCTGGAGCACAAGTCAAGAGAGTTTTGCTAAAGTTTCTGTACATGACACACTAGTGAGTGCCTATCTGGAGAACTACATGTACAGTAGGTCATCATATTACAAAAAAGACATAGCAGCAAATGAAGGGCAGAGAAAACAGACTCAACTAGGCTGACTCTATTAAGTTTGAGGTATGAGTTAGAAGGAAAGATTGAATCAGCTGAACCTTTTAGTATTAGTATTTATGAGTGAGCTGCAGCCTTCATCCAAAACACACAATGCCATGTAAAGGAAGAGTTGTAAAGCCAGTTTTAGAACAAACTGAAATTGAACCATTAGATGATTTGAGCAATAGTGGTGACGATGTGAATTGGTCATCAGACATTGTCACGGATAGTGAAACTACGGCATATGGCACTGTATGACTGAACCACAGTGACATGCCTAGAGACAGTTATGTAAAGCGTCAGCGTGGCAAAAAGGGCAAAATGATTGTGATCAAGTGGAAGGACAAGAAAGACATTAGACCACTAAGCATTGTTGACAATGCAGCAAATGTCAATGTTTGTATGACTGGATGGAAGTCATTAAGACTTGAGCTATGGTAACTTACAATAACACAATGAATGCATTAATCATTTGGTTTAGATCCTCACATTCTACCCTCTTGTGAACAAAAATGTGCAAAGAAACACACTTCTGCTGTCCTAAATGTGACGTTAGACAGTGTGTTGGTGAATGTTTCAAAGCAAATCACACGAAGGAAGTGTACTAAATCTGTATCAGTACAACAGCAAACTCTAGACTTATCTTTCCTGCTGTGTTTATGCTGACATTTTGCTAATTCCATGTTTCTCTTACGTGTCATAACATCTATTTTATTTTAAAAATTCCATGTTTTTTCCATGGGTTAATGTAATACAAAGGAGGCTACCAAAAATGTAGGGACAAGGATGAAAACTTTTTAAGGGTAAATTTTTCACAAAAGTTAGTTTGTCTTCACAATAAAAATCCCAGATACGCAGAATAAGTTACCAAGTGGTATGGTAGACTGTAGTACATTGGTAACTTTCAAAAATATCTCAACTGTATTTAGGACAAATTAGGAGGATGAGATTTACAAGATGTTGGACCGAATTGCTTGCTCGTGTCAAAATCATTTGAATGTCCTTAAGAGTACTTTGTATATTATTAAATAATGTGACAGATTAAGGGCTCTCTCGCTTCCTTGTACCCTCAGACCACTCGCCAGACACCAGGTAAAAACCCAATAATAATATTTATTATTATAAATAAGTGCACAAAGCACCCTCCTCTCCACAATACTCCAATAACAATAATCAAATAAACAATAACCAATCCTCCACTCTCCCAGACGCTTAGTCACCCTGTCTCCCAACACAGCTCGCCGTCTGGGAGCTCCCATAATCCTTTTATATTTCCTGACCCGGAAGTGTTCCAATCCCCAGTCCATGTGATCTTCTATCACTTCCAGGTCAGATAAAAAAGTCCTTTTCTTCACCCCGGAAGCACGTCATTCCCCTTGTCCATGTGACTCGGACGTACTTCCGGGGCGTAGGGAAAATAAACACTGTTCCTCCCTGCAGCGTCTCCTAGCGGCCCCCACGGTATCCAGCAGGGCTGTGAATAAAGACTCCAATGTCCATGATGCCCTGCTGGTCTTCGGGGCATTGCCATACTGCAGGGAGGGCTCCACCTGGTGGCGTGGGGGTATGGGCCGGGATGAACAGCCGGCCATACATCACAGTAGGTAAAGCAATAATAAGCGATCAAATGACACTTCACAGGAACATCAATGAGGCGTAATATTCTCGAACTCGCTTAATTAAATTGAGGGTTGTAGGGGGCCAGGACCTATCTGGATACCTTGCCAGAGAGTCAGTCCATGAGGGCCAACACATGTACATACCCACACACGCACTCACACAGGAACAATATGCAAATCTTCAGCAATGTGGGTTCAAAATGTCCGAAGCTAATGGTGAATGTGTGCAGAACAGATACAGAAGGATTGTGAAAAGTCCACACAGACAATGTGACTGAAACTCAGGGCGATGGGACTGTGAAGTGGCAGTGCCAAGCACTGTGCTATCATACTGCCCTGCAAAGAACTAGAAAAGCAGAAAGCCATGAGAGTGGCCCCCAAGAAGGCATTGTGGGAAGCAGCAAGTTAGTATCATAGTAAAGGACTGATATAATTATCTGTTCCTTTTTTTTGCATTCTAGGAAGGTAAACTGTGGGCAGGCTGCAAATGAGATTTAAATGTTGCAGACTTGGTGGTTGATAGAACTACTAGGTGGGAGCACCACTTGGTTACTTGAGGATGTTGCGATCATTGGTGACATCTGAAATGTGAGTGGTATATTTAAAAAGATAGTGGCAACTGAGCTGGGTGGGCACTTTGTACAATAAATAAGTAAATGTTAAAGGTCTTTTAAAAGAACTACAAGAAGCTCACTTAGAAGAGTAATCACATCAATACAAAATAAAATGAAAGCATTTTATTTGGTTACCTTTCAGGTCAAGGTTTTTAGCACCGTTGATAACTTGCGTGACAATCTTGGCATCTACTTTGAGAGTGTGAGTATTGCTGTTGTCTCGAGTGATGACAACATTGTGCCACTGATTGTCATTCAGCGCTTTATCACTGTTTCCTTTAATTACATGAGGTCCATTTCCCAGATCAAAAACATAATGAATGTACCTGAAAAAGAGAAAGAGAATTAGTACACTTTTGCCAATAAATAATGAAAACCTTTCCTGGCACTTTGCCTCCCAGTCCATCAATAAAATAAAAAAAAAAAACTGAAATGGGTCCTAGTAGATGTGTCTGTGTTCTTCTCAACACAACAATAGATTTTATCTCTAAATTCTTAAGAGATGTTACGATTCACAAAGGATATTTACATGTTGGGAAACTAGTCCCTGGCTGTTATCTGATTTTCGTTTAGGATCTTTTTCCCAAAACACCAATTGGAGATTCACATGTACAGAATGATACAGGAAGGTGAGCCATCACAAGTGGTATCTCAGAAAATTCCCATCGCACGTGAACTCAGTAAGTTGCCAGTGACATTTGTCAAATAAAACAAAAAAAAAAAAATAATAAACATAGCAAGGAAAGCAATTGAACCAAAACAAGCTTACTGCCACAATCTACTGGCACCAAAGATTATTGGCTCACCTGCCAAGGTGAGCCACAGTATTGGTCCTAGGTGTCACATGACATTTCAGTTGTCACATGACCATATACTGTATGTTACATGCCCACTAAATAATAATCTATTTATTATTTACCTCCTTCCCCTTGACAATATCTTTCGTAAACATAACATTCATTTTCACTGTTATGCTGATGACACCCAGCTCTGCCTTTCCACCATCTTCGCTTATTGACTGTATTGCTGAAATTAAATCCTGGTTTTCTTTGAATTTTCTTAAATTAAATAGTGATAAAACTGAGGTTCTCCTCATTGGCTCAAAGTCATCATTATACAAAGCCGATAATCTTTCTCTTGTGATTGATATTTCCGTTGTTTCACCATCACCGCAGGTTAAGAGTCTGTCATCCTCGACAGTACTCTATCTTTTTCAATCTCACATTAATAAGTTCACCCGGTCTGCCTACTTCCACCTACGTAATCCTGTATTAAATCGCATCTGCCCCTCCCTCACCCCCATACCACTGCCATTCTCGTTCACAGTCTTGTTACTTCTCGTCTGGACTACTGCAATTCACTCCTCTTTGGTCTCTCTATAAAATCTCTTCATAAGCTTCAGCTAGTCCAGAATTCTGCAGCTCGCATCATTACTCGAACCTCATCTATTCACCATATTACTCCGGTCTTGCACCAACTTCATTGGCTCCCGATTAAGTTTCGAATTGATTTTAAAATTCTGCTATTATCATTTAAAGCTTCATCCATCTCCTCAACTCAGATATTAAAATTCGGCAAGTATACGCTATATATTCAAGGAATAATTATTTGACTTACATACACTGGAAATGTTCTGTCGACACCTTTTTTGTGATGTGAAAAAAATTATTATGGAAACCAAAGGCCTTGCAATACCTAAGCCAGAAGAACAATGGATATCTGATACTAGGAAAGTTACTTTTATTTTTCACTTGTTTCAGTTTCCTTCTCAGTGTAACTGTGTATAAATATATTAAAAGATAAATAGGTAGTAGGCAGAGCTCTTTCTGGGATCACAAAAAGAAATTAGGACCTCATATCTTCCTGAAGTGAAATATAACAGGCTGTGATTGGGCGAAATATTGTGAAAGACATTAGCATTGTAATCGATTTAAGCTTAGGTCTATGTCGTTATCGTTTTATGCAGTTTATGTTTTAAAGTTTCTCTTTAGAAATAACGTTTGTATCCTTATTTTCCTTTTTACGAGCAAAATTTAATTCCATGCAGTTAAGTTTTCTAAAACGATAAAATAAATTAATGGCAATACTGTTTTGCACAGTGGATGTAACAAACCCATGACTGCACTGTGGTTAGTTGGTACAAGGTATATTGGCCACCTTCCCAATGGTAGGCACCTGTGACCAACAATGATTATGGATCCTAATATGGAGGATGTGCAAGCTGCTTCATCGAGAGCAATATGTCCGCTTGAACAGGCCTTTTGGTGACTGGGCACTGGATTGACCGTGTTACAGGCTGGGCATAGAAAGACATTATATGGTAGATAATGCATAAACAGGGTCAAACATTCATTGAATCAGTACCCAAAAACATAAAGTATCTTCTTGTGTTCATAAGAATCGCTTGTGAATGCTTTAAAAGTACTTCAGATTTTGTGGGCCAGTGTCTCTAGAACTCAAACAAACCTCATGTTAAGGACATAATGTGCATGAAATTAAACCAAGTAAACCAATATGCATCATCAGCAAAACTAATCACTTGTGCATGCAACATAAGCCAACCCAAGAGGTTTATCCAGTAATGGGATTCAAGGAGTCAAAGTTACTCCTGTACACAAAACTTTGAAAAAACAGGGATCGGTAATACGATCGTGGGGAGTATAGTATTATGCTATTTCACAGCTGTTGATAACAAATATGATCATATTTTTGATATTTGATTCTTTATCGGATCTTTACCAGTTCTAACCCTCTAGATCACGGGTATCGAACTCGCAGTGGCTGCAGGTTTTCATTCTACCCATTAATTAGTAACTAGTTTCTGATGCTAATTAACTTCTTTAGCCTTAGCTTTAATTAGCTTGACTCAGGCCCCTTAGTTGTTTTTTTCCTTAATTAGCAGCCGGACAGCAATGAGACCTAAAACAAGTAGGACATGACCAGCTCACCTGTACCAATCAAATAAAATCTGAAAATAAAGATGAAGGCCTCAGTAAGGTTGATCCCTCAGGATACCAAAACATTTTAGGAGTTCTTAGAAAAAAAACGAATATCAACAGTTTTAGAAATGTCTGCTGTGGCAGAAAGAGAGCAGCAACAAGCCATGGAATTGAATAACGGGTTTAATTAACAGCAAGAATCAGCTTCTCATTAAGGAACTGGTTGGAGTTTGAAGCCCCAATTTAGCTGGTCATCTGTTGGCTCGTTTCACGTCTCATTTCTGTTTGGCTGTCATTTAATGAAGAAATGAATCAATTCAGAAGACTTAATCCTTAAAAACAGGGCTATTAAAATAGAGGGAAAAGAAGTTGATTAGCAGTGAAAACTGGACACTGATTAGGAAAAGGGTGAGAAAGAAAACCTGCAGCCGCTGCAGTCCTCCAGGCCTGGAGTTCGACACCTGTGCTCTAGAGCCACTCACAGACGGCTAAAAATGACAAATTTCAATATAAGCATATGGAGTATCTCTTAAGACTATTTCAATGTCACTGATTATAAATATGAGATTATTTTTATTTTTTGATCTTTCACTATCTGGAGGTGAAAAATGGCAAACTTCAAAAATAACAAACAACTTCAAACAAAAGTTGGGTTGCTGCTGGAGGAGGTGTTGGTGAGGCCAGCAGGGGACACTTACCTTGTGGTCTGTGTGTGAATCCCAGTGCTCCAGTGTAGTGACAGGGACACTGTGCTGTAAAAATGGCACCATCCTTCGGATAAGATGTAAAACCGAGGTGGTGACTCTGTGGTCATAAGAGATCCCTGGGCATCCTTTGTAAAGAGTAAGGGTGTATTTCAATGTCTAAGTTAAATCGCTTCTGTCGCCTGGTCAGTTTGGCCCCCTAATCATCCACTATCTCTAACTGGCTCTCTCTTTCAACACTTCACCGCGTAACAGCTAATGTGTTGTGAGTGCACTAGTGTAAAAATGGCTGCCGTCGCATCATCCAGGTGGATGCTACACATTAGTGGTGGTTGAAGTGGCTCCTCCCTTATTATGTGAAGTGCTTTGAGAAATGATAAAAGAACTATATCCATATAAAGAATTATTATTATTATTATAAGCATGTGGGCATTGCTTTACACTATTTCAATGTTAATGATTATGAATATGATGTTATCACTTATTTGTGGTTAATTACTTAGGAATATAGCCTTCTATGGACCTCTATGAAAAAATGACACATGTCTATTACAATTAAGAATGCTTCCATTTTAAACATTTAGATTGAGGCACACACTTCAATATTTTAAATATCTGACAAAACTGTTCTTGTTCATTATGTATTCTCATGAAGTAATTCATTACATTTCTTATGAAAACTGTGAATTAGGGCAGCTTACACTAATTGAGACTTTTTTCTTAATGAAAGTCCAAATTATTTCACTATTGTTTTTTATTTCTTCTTTTCGTAAATAGTCAGTCAAATTTTACATCTACTATCCCAGCTCACCAATTACTTAACCACTAATAACTTGATGGAACCCTTTCAGTCGGGTTTCAGGGCGCGGCACAACTGTGAAACTTCTTTGCTATGGGTAACCAATGATTTGCTTATGGCAGCAGACTCTGGACAAAGCAGCATATTAATTCTGTTAGACCTCAGTGCAGCATTTGACACTCAGGTCAGACATGACATTCTACTGTCCAGAATGGAGAACATGCTGGGTATCTCTGGCACTGCCCTCCAGTGGTTCAAGTCCTATCTGACTTGATAGGCAGGAGTTTGTTAGTCTTGGCAACAGCAGATCCAGCTCGGCGCCAGTCACACGAGGAGCTCCTCAGGGCTCTGTCCTCGGCCCTCTTCTCTTCTGTATTTATATGTTTCCCCTTGGCCATATTATTTGTAGCTATGGACTGGGCTATCATTTTTATGCAGATGATGCTCAACTGTACTTCAATGTTAAAAGTGAAACTTCATCAGAGCTTTCTCAGCTCACAACCTACCTCAGTGAAATTAAAAGCTGGATGGAGCAGAACTCTTTAAAATTAAGCTGCAACAAAACTGAACTCCTGCAAATTGGGACTAAAATGCAACTTAATAAAATGAGCTCCTTCCCAGTCCATCTTGGCAGTGATCTCATCAGACCTGCCTCCACTTGGTGTCATTTTTGATTCCTCCCTCTCTTATTCCGCCCACATAAATCACATTAAGAAACTTTCTTACTTTCACCTCCATAACATATCCCGTGTTTGCTCTTTCCTCTCCTTTTCTAACACTGAGAAACTTGTCCCTGCTTTTATCACATCTCGCATCGATTATTGTAACTCGCTGCTGGCAGGTGCCCCTTCTAGTCTTATATCACAGCTCCAGCTTATTTAAAACTCGGCTGCAAGAGTCCTCACTCGAACCAGCAGCAGCGAGCACATCACGCCCATCCTGCTCCGTCTTCACTGGCTCCCTGTGTCTTACAGAATCGAATATAAAATCCTACTAATAACCTACAAAGCCTTAAATAACGTCACACCAAACTACATCAGTGACCTTCTCCATCACTATGTGCCTGTTCGCCCACTAAGGTCCTCTGATTCTGGTCATCTTGTTGTGCCCCACACTAATCTACACTCCATGGGTGACAGCAGGGCCTTCAGCTGTATAGCGAGTGCCCAGACTCTGGAATGACCTACCGAAATGTATCAGGTTAGCTGACTCCATGAATTCTTTTAAAAAACAACTCAAAACTCATCTGTTCAGGAAGGCTTTTAGCTCTACTTGACATTATTACCCTTCTCTCAGTTTACCTCTCTGTCAAGATGCTCATGTATCCTGTGTGTGTGTGTGTGTAGACATCAATTATGTGGTCTGTTAGGCTTTCTCTGAATTTACTGTCGTAATCTTCTTTATTTATTTATTGGGTTTGTACAATGCTATATAATGTATACCCTGCCGTTCTTTCTTATATTCTGTAAGTGCCTTGAGCATAGGAAAGGCGCTATATAAATAAAATGCATTATTATTGTACAGGGTGGCCCAGAACTAATTATGCAATTTTTATTACACTATAACTTGTTAAGTTTATTACATAGAGAATTCACAACTGAATGGAGGACAAGTGGGACATTACATGGAAAATCAGTGAATTAATTCAATGCAAGTCCATTTTCATTTATTACAAGATATTTCGAACAATTCTTTTGTCTTGCATTGTTTTCCTGCATTGCATTAAAAGTTGCATAATTCGATCTGGGCCACCCTATACAATAAATATAAAGCTGCCTATAATAATTCATAAGCTAAATAATTCCAGCTATTAATAATTTAATATGTCAGTCATCGGTTTTAATGCTGGAAAGATCTACTCTTATTGCTTGAAAATATGCACTGGCAGATGCCATCCTCAGACATAAACTAGCAACAGAATTTATCTCTGACAACAGCAACACTTTTTGCCAAATGCCTGAAGTAAACTGGTGCTAAAGGACATCACTGCCAGCTCATCTTAGTACAGTCATTCTTTAACAGCAATCCAAGGCTCTTTAGTGACAAATGAATATTTATATTGTTAAGCATGGCAAAATGAAACTACCATTAATTCCTTTCATTTGACAAATGAAAAGCATGAGTGATGGCTCCAGCTTGCCTTTTCAACTAACAGATTGGTCATGTGCCTAACACAGCAGCATGCAGTAGGTTTCTCTGTCAGAAGAAGATAAAGCTGGAGTCAATACAAACCTACTTTCCATAGTCTTTTGATGATATCCCTTGGCAAACTACTGCTAGTCTGTGTCCATCTGTCAGAAGATAAAACCTAAACAGAGGCCTGAGTGTGTTTGCACGAGCATTCTAATAACAGCCATATGGGGAGATACATTTAGGGAAGAAAAAAAACTAAATTCTTGCATTTGCCAAGTTTTTAGACAACAACAGCATGTTATAGTATATGATAAATCTTATTTGTGTTATATGTAACTAACTTTGTGCTGTAATACAAATTGTAACGGTTGTGGTGTGTATGTGTGGAGTGTCATTGGCAGTTTGTACATTTCCTTAGTTCTGTTAATAGTGGAATGGCTGGATTTGTAATGCCAGCCATTGGTTCTTGCAGAAGGGAACACCTGACTGGGAGTGCCAAATAAACTGTAAGGGGAGGACCATCCTTAACAAACCGTGGCAGGGAGAAAGGGGGGCAAGAAGGGAAGAGAGTGCTAGACGAAAAGGAGAAAGGCAAGAGGGAAAGCTAGACTACTCGCTTAAGAAACTTAGGTGAACCCGGGTTCATTTCAGGAAGAATCATTTTCTTTTTCTTCTGTGTGTGGCGAATTTGGGAGAGGACCTGATGGGCCAGCGTAAGGGACGGTGTCTGATAGGAGTTTCCCACAACCTGAAGTACGGCTCGGCACCTCCTTCACAAGAACAAACTGTGGATAATAATTAATAACTGTGGATATTTAAAGGGGCGGCATGGTGGCACAGTGGGTAGCACTGCTGCCTCGCGGTTAGCAGACATGGGTTCGCTTCCCGGGTCCTCCCTGCATGGAGTTTGCATGTTCTCCCCGTGTCTGCGTGGGTTTTCTCCCACAGTCCAAAGACATGCAGGTTAGGTGCATTGGCGATCCTAAATTGTGTGTGTGTGTGTGTGTGCCCTGTGGTGGGCTGGCACCCTGCCCAGGGTTTGTTCCTTGCCTTGTGCCCTGTGTTGGGTTGGATTGACCTCTGTGACCCTAGTTAGGATATAGCGGGTTGGATAATGGATGGATGGATATTTAAAGGAATCTTGTTTTCATTAATTCTTTTTTTACAATTGTTATTTGTGTATTAGTGGTTTATTTTGTTGAGTGTTTTGTTTCATGATTCATGTGCGGTGGGGAAGTTCAGCAGCGCGGTATTATGTATACTGGGGGTTTGATTGTTTTGCACATTTTCTTATTTACAGTATAATAACATTTCTCATTTAACTTAACATTTATATCAGTTGGTGTGCTTCTAAATTTGTTGTGGTCTAGTAGGAAAGTAGTGTTGGTTGCTCGTACCCCAGAACATTTCTTTATTTTTTTCTCTCTTTGCTGCGGCTCTGGATAGGCAGCACATATTATAATTGTAACAGTTCGGGGAGTGGTACAAAATTACACTGCAACATAATTAATGGCAATGCTCAATATATAAGGAATATTTGGAAGCTGTCACTGTGAACTCTCAATATGAGGTCCAAAAAGCTGTTCTTGCAGCAGTCCATCAGTAGGCTGATAAAACAAAACAAACCCTTTAGAGAGAGAGCAGAAATACCAGGAGCCGTCAAGCCAACCATTTGGTACGTTCTTAAAAAGAAGGAACACACTTGAAGGCCTGGATAACCACAGAACACAACTATGTTGGGTGACTGCAGAATTCTGTCCTTGGTGAAGAAGAACCCCTTCACGATATTTAGCCAAACCAAGAACACTCTCCAGGTGGTAGACCTATCATTGCCAAAGTGTACAATCAAGAGAAGACTTCATGAAATTAAGACAGAGGGTTTACCAAAAGATGTAAGGCACTGGTAAACCTCAAGAATAGGAATGACATTTTTAAAAGCCTAGGATCTATTTTCTTTGGACAAAGGAAACTAAAATCAATATATACCAGAATGATGGAAAGAGAAGAAATATATATATATATATATATATATATATATATATATATATATATATATATATATATATATATATATATTTATATGCATATTGAGACATAGATAGATAGATAGACAGATAGACAGATAGATAGATAGATAGATAGATAGAAATATCTCTCTCTCTCTCTCTCTCTCTCTCTCTCTCTCTCTCTCTCTCTATATATATATATATATATATATATATATATATATATATATATATATATATATATATATATCACGTAGCATGTGGCTGGGGCCCTTGCCCAGCTGGGACATCTCCATACTGGAATAACCGGTAGAGCAAGTGTCGCCAGAGCATTACCTCCCCTAGGACACTAGATGGTAGCCCCCCTGGGTTGTAGCGGAGCCTCGGACTCCTGCAGGGCTTCATGGGAGTTGGAGTTTGGTGGAGGCCTGTTGTATTCCGCAGGTGCTGCAGCAGGATCTGCTGAGCCATTTTGGGCAATTCCTCCGCCACACCCAAAAGTGCTGCCGGCAACTAGGTTATTAAGTACCTGGAGCACTTCCGGGTGCAGTATAAAAGGATCCAGCAGCCACTATTTGGGGAGCCAGAGTCAAGAGGAAGAAGACAAAGCTTGACAAGAGGAGTGTAGGAGAAAGAAGAGTACTGTGTTGGCACATTGTACTTTGAACTGTGCTGGGCTTGTGGGAAACAGGGAAGGCTTTCCCACGAGGTAAAAGTACAAAATAAAACGTGTGTGCTTTGAACTTGTGTCCCACGCTTGCCTGTGTTGGGTTCAGGTGGCAGTGCCAGCCTGGGTGGTCTATATATATATATATATATATATATATATATATATATATATATATATATATATATAGTCAGACACACAAGCTATTGGCATGTTACGCATTTTGTGCCCACTCTAAAGGGTTTCAGGGAAGGATTTGGATGTGACACACAATGTCCTACACTTTAAATATCAGCAACACTAGAGGAACAAAATCTTTTGTGGGCAGACCTCCAACTAGAACAAAGCTCTCTGAAATGGAAGTCAATTAAAAATAAACAAGAGACATACGTGTATAAAAGCTTGGAACCTAACCAGTCTCTGTGATCAGCCTTTTTCTTTTTTAGGGTATTTCACTAATTAGGTTTAAATGAACAAATTCTTATCAGTCCATTAAGCAGTAAATTACCTTCAAGTTATCTAATGAAATTGAAAAGCTACTGAAATTAACTTAATGGTCACTGAAAAGAGTGCAAGCTAACCTCTTAAGGTGTACAAATTAGACTGGATCTGGTGTGGGTATACCTTATGATGAACTAATGTCTCATCTCGTGTTAATTCCAGCCTTTTAGCCCAATTGGATCAGAATAATGTCAACCTCTCAATGACCCAGTATTGGTTGTCACACACGTGCACATGGAGGACAACATAAGGGCTCAGGTGATGGTAATAATCCACCAAACCAGGGGTTGGCGCTGTGGTATAATGCCTTCTCTCTTCTTCCCTCTTCAGAACGGAAGTCTAACCGCCACTCCAGTGCTGATGTCACTGCTGTTGTCTGCCCTCCTAGACCTCCCCTTCCGGCTGAAGACCTACATAACCAAGAGGGCCACTATCCTACTTCATGTCTGTTTTGAACTTATGTCTTCAAAGATGTCTCCACATTGATTTGTGTGCTGAAAAGTATTATACAGTGTTCATGCTGGGTGGTGCTCCCCAAATCATTAACTTTGTCGTGTCTCCTCTTTTACATGGTGAAACCAGAGTGTGAAAACAGTTAATAGTTAGACTTTCTAAATGTACCCCACAAAGAAAACCTTGTTCCAAATATGCACCATAAAAAAATTAAAAATTATTTTGAGATGACCTCATAATATTCAGTACAGCAAGATATCACTGGCCATATATTTAATAATAAAAATATTCTGACAAATATTTTGAAGAATTCTAGACATGTTTTTGGACAATCAGCGTAAGGTGGGCTGGGGGTATATTTTGGTTTTATCTGACTAGATTAGCAGAAGAGTTATTGAACACAGGTCCTCTATGGCTTTATTTGCTGAAAGGGAGCCATTTTCTTCTCTTTTTAATTGGGACATAATGCTAAAGTCTACAGGAAAAATATGAGAATATTATTCCAGAAATTATAAATAACCAATGAAAAACACAAGTGGCTTACCCTTTTACAAGCTCAACTGCAATAAAATCATTGCCATCCCCACTGTTGAAGAGAATGAAGCCATCTGGAGTAGTAGTTTTGAACTGAAAGAAGAGGTGCATTGATGTGTAGGCCTGAAGGGTAGCAAGACTAAGGTAGCTGCTTTTAGATTTAAAAGTGACTGGGTCAGCTATAATTGATCTCATTCCAAATCGGGCATTCAGTTCACAGTTGTCAATGTCTCCATTTTTGCAGAGGTCAATATACAGCATTCCATTGAACATTAAACTCTGAAGATGCCCAATAAAACTGGAAGGAATAACAGAAATGTAACGTCTTTCTGTCATAATTCCTGTCTCAATGTTGTGGAATTCCAGTCGAGTGTGATCGCCCACCATTTGACCTGAGATAAAACAAGAACACAAGATGTGTTTTCATGCTTAGTAACTCAATTGTGAGAATTACTCATTTTTTATATTAAAACTATACACATGAATTACCTTTAAAGTAAAAAGATCACAGATTATACATAGATTAAGGAGCAACATTAAAAACCATGCAGCACATAGACAATTTTCCTAAATCATTTTTAAGTTGAGAAGTCTCTAATACTAATGCATAAAATATTTTCTCCTAATGAATTTCAGTTTAGCTGTCCAAGTGACATTAATTGGGTCCCCTTTGAGATGAATCAATACAGTAAAGCTTATCAGATAGCATTGCAATCTTTGAAGCTATTTACAGAAGATATTTAGTTTTGTTGCATTTTATTTTTTGCTCTTCAAGAGACATCTGCTGGACAGAGAGAGTAAAAACACTAGCTGAATTAACAGAAAGTACATTCAAGAGCAGTGCTATGCTTGGCTTGGCAAAATCTGTCCATCTTTAGTAAACGTAAATGTCTTTATTAAAAAAAAAAGCATTATAGGTTACTTAGTTTTATACATGTACACTATATACAACATTGAGACCTGTATTTACAAATTCATATATGTTTTATGTCCATTTAATTTATACACAGCAAACTTACTAAGGCCAAACCAAATTAATGATGAGTCAAGAAGGGCTGCCAATAGGTAGAAACATATGGGATTATGCTTTGCTTTAACCGAGGGTTGGCATGAAGTTTTATACAACACAATGCTCATGGGTACCATAGGCTGCAGGGAAGGCTATATTGGTGTCTCTGGAGAAAAGGTTGGGACTGTCTGATTCTGGCAAGGGTAGATTTAGTGCCATTCCTGGCATGTCAGCCAGGGATAGAAAATTGGATAAATATGGGGGGTCTTAACAAATAAATGTTAATATAAGTTAATTGTTTATTGTTACTGATTTTTCACTGGTTTGGCAGATGCCCCTTTTAAGTGGGCAGTGAACACACCCAAACCTGTAGCAATGCCCCTTGTTCAAATACAGTATGTCTCACAATCAGAGGTATATTAAATCTTTGGTAGTGAGATGGTGAGAAGGCTCAGGTGGTGAGGAAAAAAGAGACCAGATGGTGTATAAAGATGGCAGGTGAGAAAAACAGTGATACTGATACCACTGCGGGGACATATTGGTGATTCACCCTACTTAATAGACATGTTTGAAGACCAGAATATTTAGGTCTTCATGGGTCACAGGTTTGTTGTGTAAGACTTTGTTTATCTGGTGCTTTGTTTTATTCCCAGGGGTCTTTCCTCAAATGTCAGTAAAGGTGCCATTTTCTTGAATGCATTTGGTCTCCTATGATTTATTTTGAGAGATGCCACAATAGCTCCCATATGTGTATGTATAGATAGATAGATAGATAGATAGACAGATAGATAGATAGATGTGAAAGGCACTATATAATAGATAGATAGATAGATAGATAGATAGATAGATAGATAGATAGATAGATAGATAGATAGATAGATAGATAGATAGATAGATAGATAGACAGATATGAAAAGCACTATATAATAGATAGATAGATAGATGGATGTGAAAGGCACTGTATAATAGATAGATCGATAGATAGACAGATAGATAGATAGATGTGAAAGGCACTCTATGATAGATAGATAGATAGATAGATAGATAGATAGATAGATAGATAGATAGATAGATAGATAGATAGATAGAGGGTGGTCCAGATCTAATTATGCAGATCCAGATCATCTGGATGACTTTGATTTATGCAGGGATGATTCCAGTTCGGCGTGAAGGCGATTCTTCATGTCGTCAGTTCGCACACTTCTCGATGCCCTGGGACTTTCGGGTGATTTTCAATGTAATAAACTTAATAAGTTATAGCGTAATGAAAATTGCATAATTAGATCTGGACCACCCTATAGATAGATTTGTTTCCACATAGCTGGAAGCACACAATTGCCTAAAATGTGTTTGTATGCTAGAGCGTTAATATTTCCCTTCACGAAATTTTTACAGTAGGCATTATTTAGTCCAGAAGATAGCTCGCTGAACCCAGGTTCATCCACCAGACTGCCAGACACTCAAGTGTGATTCATCACTCCAGAGAACACATTTTCACTGTTCCAGAGTCCAATGGCGGTATGCTTTACACTACTCCAGCCAACACTTGGTATTTTGCACCATGATCTTACACTTGTGTGCAGTTACTTGGCCATGGAAAGCAACTTCATGAAGCTCCCAATGAGGTGCTTGTGCTAATGTTGCTTCCAGAGATAGTTGTGAGTGATGTGATACAGGATAGGATACACACTAGGCTCTTTAGCACTCGGCTGTTCCACTATGGGAGTTTGTGTGGTCTACCACTTTGTGGCTGAGCTGTTGTCATTCCAAGATGTTTCGACTTGACAAATATAGCACTTATAGTTGACCGGGGCAGCTCTAGTAGAGCAGAAATTTCACAAGCTGACATGTGGCAAAGGTGGCATCTTCTGACAGTGTCACATTCAAAGTCACTGTATGACCCATTCTACTGCTAGTATTTGTCAATGGAGATTGTATGGCAATGTGCTAATTTGATGGGTGTGACTGAAACACCTGAGCCCAATAATTTGGAGGTTGTACACATACTTTTGGCCATATAGTGTATTTTAATGTAACTTATGGGTAAACATGCAAGACATATTTTAACACCTTATACATATACTATAATTAACAGCTTTTAAAGGAATAACTAGCAAAACATGAAGAGTTAAATACCTTCAGCAGTGTCATCGTCAACCGTAAGCTTCAAACTTTTACCCCGTCGAACCACACGGACTGTATGCCAGTCATTATCATTGAGTTTTTGTCCAGCATAAAGAGTTTCTGGTCCTTTGCCTGAGAACGATGTTGGTTGAAAAAGTTATTTTCATTCATTAATATCAACCAAACCTTTGTTGTTTACCATGAATATAGAAGAGGAACACTCTTCAGATAAATTTTTACTTGAAGATTTTTGCCAAGTTCATTTTTTTAATGATTTCTTTTTTTGACAATAACAAAAGCTGTCCCATAATCATAATTTTAAAATGTTAACAATAAAAAAAAATCACAAGTCTATGAGATGTATCTCTAGTTCTTTATTATAGATATATTTTTTATTTGGAAACAAAAGCAAAGGTTTGGTTACTTCATAAACCACAAATACAAGTTTGAACTTAGAAGGCAAAAAAAAAAATACTGTATTGACATATATCATTGTTGAAATCCAAAATATTTCAAACTAACATAAGGTCTTTAGTATTATATACTTTCAATCTTAATAATAACACATTTACTCATAATCAGGTCTTAATATTCTAATAATGGGCCCATCCCTGTACTGTACCCCAGCTGCTAGATTGGTTAGACTGGTTGAAATTTGAAAGCTGCTTCTGAAAATACTCAAAACTAGACACATAGTATAACAATCATGATTTGAATTTTAATTGTTTATTGAATATGCCTGACTGGGTCTTCGGTAGTTAGAGCCCATGTTACCAGTCCTGAGTAGTACAAGATAAGATGCCTGACAATCGAAGATCATTCAATCAAACTAGCTTATTTGTTAGCTGATAGCAAAGCTGTCCAAATATCTCACCTAGGTATTTTTCAAAAGATTTTAAGGTTTCTGTGTCAACTACATGACTCAACAGTTTGCTCTGAACTTCTCCAGCTCCTGGTGTTAAGAACTATTTCTTGACTTCTATCTAAAAATGTACCTTCTGCACATAAATGTCATTTTCATACATAATTCATGATTTAACCCAAAGAAGTCTGTTAGATCAGTTTTGTCAATGTCTTTTGAGAATTAACTTTTGAGAATCAAACCGTGACCTTAGATCTTCAAATGAGTGTCTGCTTAGAATTCCAAGAGTTAACCTTAAAAGAAGCGGTGAGGCGGGATCTGGAATCTGGAATAGCCTGCCAATAGGAATTCGCCAGGCTGATACGGTGGAGCACTTTAACAAACTGCTGAAAACACATTACTTTAACATGGCTTTCTCATAACTTCATTTTAATTTAATCCTGATGCTCTGTATATTCAATTAATTATCATTACTATTCATGGTGGCTCCAAAATCCGTACTAACCCCTACTCTCTCTTCTGTTCTTTTTCTGGTTTTCTGTGGACCTGTGCCACCACCACCTAATCAAAGCGCCATGATGTTCCTACATTGATGGATTAAAGGCCAGAATTCCACGTGACCGTCATCATCAAGTCCTTCCATGAGAACCCTGAATACAATGAGGACTGATTGAGGTCGTTGATGTTAGGTAGAGGGGGCTGGGTGGTCTCGTGGCCTCGGACCCCCTGCAGATTTTATTTTTTCTCCAGCCGTCTGGAGTTTTTTTTTTTTTTTCTGTCCTCCCTGGCCATCGGACCTTACTTTTATTCTACGTTAATGAGTTTTGTCTTATTTTTCTTATTTATTTATTTGTCTTTTTTCTCTTTTCTTCATCATGTAAAACACTTTGAGCTACATTATTTGTATGAAAATGTGCTATATAAATAAATGTTGTTTTTGTTGTTAACACAATGTGAGTTAGCTGCTCATGAAGCCTCCTCTGCTCAAGCCTAATGAGATATAGTCCTTGAGCTTCACATATGTCCCTCAGGCCAAGATGTACATGGCGGTTTGTTCTCGGTTCTCCTGTGGTGTTATGGGTCCACAGCTCTCTCAGCAAAGGCCAGTTTTTAAATAAGTAATCACCGTGTTCGTGGCTTAGTGAGGGGGCGTGGTGGCTGTAGTAGGTCTCGGGGCGATCTGCGGTGTGGGTGTTTCTCTTCTAAGTGCGCAGATGAGAGACTGCCCACACCCGTGATTTTTCCTGAGACTGCTGATGTGCTGCATCTGCTATGTCCTCTCGGCATATATAGAATCGTGAGTCGGATAGAAAGGGAGAGGTATAAAAAAGGAAAGAGAAAGAAATGGAGGTTGCAGGAGGAAGCAGGAAGCAAGTCGGAGCAGGAGAGCGAGCGAGAGCAGGCTCGCGGCAGGTGAGCAAGCAGCCTGGGTGTTTGGCCGACACCTGGGAGAAGTAGTAGTTGTGATCACTGGAGGGCGGGAGTGACCGGAAAGATGGGTGACTCTCCGCTTAAGGCCACGGAAGGCAGCGGGAGTTGGGACTTGGGACATGGTGTCCCCAGCGTGAGAGCCTTGGTCGCAGGGGAATTCCCAAGTCGCTGTCTGAAGGAGCCGACGGGAGCCAAGGATCAGTGAGGCAATCGTGACAGCAGAAATAGACATTGAGAAGGTCAGCTGCATGTAGGGCGACTCCTCTATTGAGAAGTCCAGACGGGAGAAGTAGGGGGCCGCCAGTAGTAGAAGCAGGATGCACCAGATTTTTAAAAGGACAGCTTCCAGCAACGTTTTAACCTCGTTTTAAAAGATTGTGTTTTTTTCTATTTTGTTTTAAACCTCCACATCACTTTCGTTTTAATGGATTATTTATTTTATGACTTTTTGAGAATCACTGCACTATTTATTTGAACACCTTGTTATGCTTGATTTTGAAATAAAAGCACTCTTGACACTTTGTACATCATCCCTTTGCTTTGTTGTAGCCTCACTGTCTAGCTCTTCCATAGCATTACCGACGGTATAGGGTTCAAGGGCTCCCGAAGAGCAGATGGGAGCATGGAGCAGAACCCGTATCGTCACATATCCTAGAGCTTTTTGTATGATAGTAACCAGAATTGTACACTATAATTCATCATTCTAGAACAAGAGTCTTCAGTATTAGTTCTGGAGGTCCCCATTTGTTCCAACTCCATGTCTTAAACAGAAGCCAATTCTTGTTGTTGAATCAATTGCGTCCCATGCATTGAGTTACTTTAGTAAACTTGCGTGTGAAATTTCCCAACTGCTTTTTTTTTTTTTTTTGTCTTAAGCAATGCTCAGTTTTTAATGTTTTCTTGATTTTATTTTTTTTGATTTGAAACTTTTTTCCAACTTCTGTCGTTTTGAATATGGATGGGTGGATGTGAGATGCAAATGATAAAGGAACCAGCAGTTCACCATCTAACTTGGCATCGTTTATGCCTCTGTGTGTGTGTTCATCATGGAATATCTGTCTGAATAAAAAATAAAAAATAAAATTTGGAAAGAAATGGAAAAGGAATGGAGTATTATTAATTGGCTTTGGACGACAAATCATTTAGAAGACATTTTCTAAAAACAAAAATCTCCAAACTAATAATGATTAAATATGTCAAATATATTTTTTAAAATGTACCTATCCATCCAAGCATAGACTACTGGGGGACTTTACTGATAACCTGACTCCATGCATGGCTTTCTCTTCTTATCAGTTACCCCAATGGCTTCTTGTTTTAAAATGAACCTTTGCTGTGTAACCTAACTGAAGGCTGTTTGAATGGCTAAGTATGATTTTTTTTTTGTCTTCTACTTTAGTTTCCTGTTCAAAACAGTTTTATAGAGTTGTAAGCCAAGACTCGGCCCAGAATGGGGCACCAGTCCCATTCATTTGTTTAACGGAGGTATTCTGATTCCCATGTCTACACACCAGTAACAATTAAACTGTGCATTTATGGATTATATCTCAAATATATAAAATGCTATCAATTTTACACATAATATTAAACTAATATATGTATATGAACCAGAGCTCAGGCACTATTTAGTTTTTTTATCATATATGGCAAGACCACAGTCAACGATGCCATTAAGACCGTCCATAAAATCAAAATTATATTATTGAGTGCAATTATAAATAAAAAAAAACAATGAAGCATCAGTTATATGACAAGTACCAGACAGTAGTATTTTTAACCCCATCTAACCATTTCATGGTTCTTGACAATCTTTTTAATTATGCTTGTCTACAGAATTAAATATGCTTTCAGTTCAGAAGGATTTATTTCTTGCCTATCAGAATCTGATCACTGTTTACGACTGCAGGATTTAAATGAAACAAAGAGAATAAAAATTAAATTATAGAGAATATTGATGCATCATGCTTATAAATACAGTGTATGGTATATTTATTATGGATTAAATGAATATTAGCAAATTATGTAATGGTTTATGAGCTAATATACACGGCATTCATCTAATGAGGCCATACCTTTCCCATCATTCAAGCTGTGGTTTAAGTGCTATACGTCTATAGTGTGTCGCATGTGACAAATAAGGAACATTGTCATGTCATTATGGAGGTATGGACACAGGCACCATCATCTGGGGAAGCACAATCACTAATAACCTCTCTCTTTTTTCCTGGAAGACGAAGCCCACTGGCATCACTTCTGGCTTGGCCCTGAAGGTCCCGCCTCTTCGGCCCCGCAGTCAATTTAAAAAACTGTGCAACAGAAGTCGATGTTCATTGTGAACCAGAGAGCAGAGAGCACTGAGCTTCACAACAGAGAAGCACCCATATAGTCTAACAGGAGAGGCCCTCTGTGATGAGCAGTGTCTGCATTTATAACCTTATTACATTTTCCTTTCTTTCTCCCAGCTTCACTTTATTTTATTGGGAATCTGGCTAGTCCCCAACACTTTATTAGCTCTGTCTTGTCCTTTTTCATTACAAGTGCTAAACCTAAAATTTGACTGTTTTCCACAATTCAAAATATTCTCAATAGAAGTCATAAACGTAACTTGACTTCGTTCATGTCTTTCTCTTCTTATCTGTTACCCCAATGGCTTCTTGTTTTAAAATTAACCTTTGCTGTGTAACCTAATTGAAGGCTGTTTGATTGTTTGAAGAAATATTGCTCAGTTTCGAGGACTCAGAGAGCATTTCTGCAATATATAAAATTATTTTACAGTCCCTTCTTTTCAAAGATCCAAGAGAACAATGGGAAAAGGATCTCGCACTCAACATATCAGATCAGAAAGGGAGTGCAGGTAGATCGCATTGCATTCAAAATTTTTTTTTAAAAATATTAATATTAATATTAATATATCATATATCCTCCCTGTGGCATTTGCCTCTTGATTGACATACAGGGTAGCCAGTCTGAGATCTCTTTTCTTGTAACACACTGGTCATCCCGCACACACGATCAAACGCGCAAGCTACTGCAAAACTCCGACTATCTAAGTGATCCAGTTAGCCTTCCAAATTATATCAACTAAAGAAGGGATTTAAAAAAAAATGTTGTTTACGGGCTGGATGTGGAATTAGAAGACGATCTTTTTCTCTTACAATGTCACAATCGAAGTGCATTTGTCTGATCTGTCAATCTATCATTGCTATTCCAAAGAAGGAAAATGTGGAAAGGCACTTTCGAACTGTTCATAAAAACTACAAAACTGACTTCCTTCTGAAAATGATCTGAGAAAGAGAAAGGAGAGGGAACTAAAATCACAGTTGAGACACAATGGAAGGCGTGTGTGCAACTTGACAGCATACGCTACACAGAGCAGATTAAAAATTGCCTGTCAGACTGTATCTAATGGAAAAAAAGTGGAGTGTTGCCCAATGTAGTAGAGTAAGAGTAGCGTTTCTTCTTCACAGATGTACTCAAGTAAAAGTAAAAAGTATGGTGCAGTAAAACTACTCTTAGAAGTACAATTTTTAAAAAAAGTTACTCAAGTAAATGTAACGGAGGAAATGTAACTCATTACTACCCACCTCTGATACTATATATATATATACATATATATATATATATATATATATATATATATATATATATATATATATATATATCATTTTTAATGTAGGTAGATAATATTGACCTGGTCATTTTAAAAGTAGCTCACAAGCCGAAAAAGTGTGGGCACCCCTGACATATATTGTTGTAGATACGGAACACACATGAAATCCATGTGTTCCAAATAACGATATAGTATTTATAAAAGGTGTGATTTTGCTTGACTTCTCATTCAATACAACTCCAAGCAACTGACACACAGATAAACAGACTTGAGCTGAGAAAACCGTGCACCACTGGGGGGATGTGATAGCAGACTGCTTGCTGTTTGCTGCTTATCAACACATTTAAAGGACAAAAGACGCTGATGGAGAGGTGAGAAGCATTTAAGGTGGGATAGATCTACGAGATTTTTTCGTAGGCTCTGGTAATTCTAGTGTTAATTAGAAAGTTAGGTGAACTGGTGATTGTGATCAAAGAGTGTCCAGAGAAAACCTGCACAGATATCAGGAAAATGTGCAACACTCATAGAGACAGTAACCAGGCCAGCACCTCTACCCACTGACACACCCCACTGCTTTTACTGTAAAGTGCCAGTGCAGGCAAAATATGTTTTTCACCTTACAGAAAAAGTACTTTGGAACAAAATTTCAAATGCACACACATCATGCTTGGGAAGAAATAACTTTGACTTGAAAAATACCAAGCCTGTCACTTAACAACCCTGAAGTTTTGCAATCCATGTTTAAAAGGCGAATCAATCATCTTACTTAACTACTGTGACAAAGTGCCCGCATTAATTTGACTGAGTCATTTCACCTATCTGTGTACTACATGATGATTCTAATTATTCATGACTGTCTCTTAATAATGGTATAGTCATAGGTATCTGTAAGCTTTACTAAGCTTCCTTTCAAGCCTGTCATTTCTGGAAAAGGTTGTTCATTTGGGCAGTTAAAAATGAATCAAAATCTGAATGACAATAAATAAAACATGGCAATCTTTTGACTCATTTTACTAAAAAAAAAAATTATTTTGTGTAATGATAATTGCCGTGCAGCAAACTCCATTGCTAGTTTTGAACAGTCTGCAGCAATACAAATATGACATTGTTTTTGGGGAAATGCAGATTTCAATATGAATAAATATTTTATAATTGGAAAACAACAAAAGGAAATACATTGCTTTATATTACTCTAAATAGGAAAACAATATTTTGACACAAAAACAGAGTAATTAGCTGCATATTAAATTAAGAACAATGGTTAAATGCTCATTAAAAATACAAAATAAATCAGTTACAGGCTGTGTAAAGTAACAGTGATAGTGCACTTAAGGGTACAGTATGTTTGTTTGCTATAGCTATTGAGTGTACTAAATGAACTGCAAAGGCAAAAAATAAAACAGGTGTAAGTTAGCAAAAGGTTGTGTTTCTTCCTTTGTTTTTATTTTTTACAACATGGGATAAATGTCTGCAGTCAGACTACACCTATACATAGAAGTGACTCCATCCTGAAACCATTATACGATAGGCAGTGTTGTGTTTTGGGGTTGTGGAAGCAAGCAGTTGTTCAGTGCCAAGATGGGAGGATTGTGGGCAAAAGCAATAGTGCTAGGTTGGGAGGCTTACAGTATACTAACTCTTACATGTATCATGTGGGTGATTTCAGTTGATTTCAGAAGCCACCTGATGTGCTGTACTAATAGCACTTATTTTTGCCTCAGTTTTTCGCTAGGGCATTGATGATCCTTTCTTGTATCTTGGCTTGGCTCTCTTCAGGCTTAAAATACTCTTGTTCTGGTATGTTAATCCACAACAATGGGATTTTTGTTCATATTTTGTTTGTAAAGTTAAGTTTAGATCTTTAGAATTCATTATTGTAAGAGTAAACTCTTTAACACTAGAATTACCAGCTCCTACGAAAAAACTTGTAGATCCGTCCCACCTTAAAACTCTTTGCACCTCTCCATTAGTGTCTTTTGTCCTTTAAATGTGTTGATAAGCAGCAAACAGCAAGCAGTCTGCTATCACATCCCCACCCCGCACAGTTTTCTCAGCGCAAGTCTATTTACCTGCGTGTCAGTTGCTTAGAGTTGTATAGAGTGAGAAGTCAATTAAAATCACACCTTTTATAAATACTATATCGTTATTTGGAACACATGCATTTCATGTGGGTTCCGTGTCTACAACGATCTATGTAAACACATCGTTAAAACAGAAACATTTTTCATGTTTTAGTAATAATTGAAAAAATGTAGACATGAAGTGTATAATGTGTGAAGCCTGAAGTCCAAATATCAAAGAAACACTTTCACAAAATATACAAATATAACAGAACAAATGCGCTTTTACTCAAAAATATAACTGCAGAAAAAGAACCCGCGTTAGGTTGCGACATTGACACACATTTGCTATGACTGCTTCGGTGGCGCAACGGTATCAACTGTTGGCTGGTAATCAAAACTTCATGAGTTCGATCCCGGACGAATTTGTTTTGATCGTATTCTTACTATTTTAGAATAAAAACATACATTTGTTTCCAGTCTGTAACAGCTGGTGTAATTTATGATACTTGTAAAGGTTAGCTTTGTTTTTTTTTTAGTCAGTTTTATTCTCTCAGCCGTGTACACGATCCCACCCAAACCCCCCTGCATTTGACACTGCTGTCTTCACATAGACGCGCTATAACAGAGGTGAACTCAGATCATGACGACTGTTCTACATCAGAGCAAGAATGCACTTTTGCCATTGCTGTACTTTGTATATGCACATGGGAAGTTCTGCACTCTACTTGTGACTTTAAAATAAAGGTAAATAACATCCAATCTGGCTCTTACATACAAAGGCCCAAAACATTCACATTTATATGTTACTTACATAAAAGCCAGATTGAATGTTATTTACCTATTTACATTTATTGTAATGATTTACAAGTTCAATAAAATTTAAAAAGGACACTCTCCCACAAAAGTGTAATTTAGACTTTTGCACAAATTCAATTGAATGCTACTTAGAAAAAGCCCTTAAGAGTTATGAAGACAGACAATACTGGAGTCTTGAATGTTGCACCACAGGGCTGCCTTCTTCACAGATACATTGTGCAATGTATTCCAAAAAGCAACACCTTTCCTTAATTTGCTTTATTTAAAGGCGACTACGACATTTTCTCTTTGAACTTGTTATAAACAAAGACAAATATAAATATCAGACAAACAAACAGCTGTCAAATGAATGAGCACCCTGACACTTTTTTTCACACACCACATATCCTGCATTCATTTGGCAGCATTGTGGTTCTTGAGGGAATTTCAACCAGATGTTCATAAACCTTTACAGAACTTTATGAACTGAAAATTCACTTTCTGCAAGTGGTCGTGTAGCTAGAAATTCAGTTGTTACATCATTGTGCAAAATATTCAATGGTGTGACAGTAAACTCCTTCATCGTCATCATTTCTGCTAGGGCAATGGCACTTTGAATGTCTTTTAGGACCAAATAAAGCATTTCCTATGCTCTTGTTATATTGCAGTAACTGACTAATGGATATACCTACATAGTGTTTGCACTAAACTGTTAACAAAAAATCAAATTGAGAAGCAGCATTATATTCCATGAAAACAGCACTAGAATGACATTCATAAGCTATTCAGGACAATTACAGTAGGTCTGAAAGTGCTTTATTTCTCTACCAGACATGTATAGTTTAAGTCACAGAAGCAATAAATAGTAAAAGCACTTAGCATAACACACTTTCGTGTGACCAAAATCCATCCATCCATTACCCAACTTGTTATATCCTAACTACAGGGTCATGGGGGTTCGCTGGAGCCAATCCCAGCCAACACAGGGCGCAAGGCAGGAAACAAACCCTGGGCAGGGCGCCAGCCCACCGCAGGTGACCAAAATCCTACATAGGCAATGTGGACTAGTGGCTTTGTGGGTAAGGAACCTGGCCCGCAAGACTCAAGGAAGATGGTTGAAATCGCTTCGTAAATTCACCTTATGACACGTTACAAGTCACTTAGCATGCCAGTTCTGCTATGGGCTCTGACCACCATCGTTCCTTTGTAACTTTGAGTCTCCCTGAATAAATAGATGAATGTCAACATGACACTGTGTGGCGCCATCTTATTTAATTACGATCTGCTCTTACCGAAGTTGCTCCCCATTATAACATTTCCAACTACAGTGCCAGGGAGCACCTAATGTTAATATTAACAGGTTAGCTAAAAGAAAGTAGAAACATCACAGCATAATGTCATCATCAGTTCAGTTTTGCGGCTTGTTAGGAGGATAACCCGGGTTGGCCATTTTATCCTAAATTCCTCTTCTCCATATAAACTAGCAACTGACTCGTCAGTACTGGTCCCAAGTAAAACTGATGATGGTTGCTGTCAGGACGGGCATCTGGTTGTTAAAGCCTGCTTCAATCCACCCAAAATGACTGCTAAAACATCACAGTATAATCTATAAAGTAAAATTAAATACAGAGGTGTCCTACCAATCAAAAAACTGAGGCTAAGAGTTGCTTGAAAAAGTCTTAGTTTCTCTTAAAATAGTACATCCATCCAATATCCAACCCGCTATATCCGAACTACAGGGTCACAGGGGTCTGCTGGAGCCAATCCCAGCAAACACAAGGCACAAGGCAGGAACAAATCCCCGGGCAGGGTGCCAGCCCACACTAGCACACACTAGGGACAATTTCGGATCGCCAATGCACCTAACCGGCATGTCTTTAGACTGTCAGAGGAAACCCATGCAGACACGGGGAGAACATGCAAACTCCATACAGGGAGGACCCGGGAAGTGAACCTAGGTCTCCTTACTGCGAGGCAGCAGCGATACCATTGCGACATTAAATTATACATTATATATATATATATATATTAAATACATCAATTTTGAAATGCATTTTAATCCTTTTTGTGTTACTTTGTCAACAGCACATCGCACCTTGGACTGGCGCCTAAAATTTGTGCCGTGTACGATTGATGTCAACACTAAATGAGAACAATGCACGTGTTTAATGTATAAGAAAAATGTGGGTCAGTTTGTAAACATAAATCATACAGTATGAAGTACTTACTAAATAATGAGGTAAATAGATGGAGTTCTGTGTCAGAAACAATTTCTCTGAGATGTCCTGGTTGGCAAAGCGGTACCAAGGGCAACACCTTGTAAACTGGGGAACCTCTCACAATATTTTCTGTAATAAGAGTTCACTATTATACATTACACGACCTAAACTGAATTTCTCTGAAAGTCTATTAACAGTTAAGACTGCACCACTAAGACTAGAGCACATTGCCCCAAATGAATTGAATCACAACTAAAAACACAAAGGATTACAAAGAATTCTTAAAAGTGATGAGCTAAAATTATAACTGATACGTCAATATACATTTGTTTCAGTCCAGGAGTTCACTCTATCGCAGTGCTGGGAAAATGTAACTCTTCAGCTGTGAGCTAATGACCTTTAAGGTTAAAAAGATGAAGAGACCAGTAAGAGAACTTCCTCCTCCACAGATGGGACAGCTTCTGAAGAGAAAGTGGCATGCCTTCACGTGTGAGCACTCTCGTACTCCCCTTCTACTTTGTGTACCACTGCAAGGTTAGACTATTGTAAGAAAGACCACACAATGCAAAGGATGTTAATGCATATCATTTGACTATGTGGTATGTCATTTATATAAGTGTTTAAAGGGTAAAATGTCAAAATGATAGATCTATAGTGTGAGGGACGGCTAGGAACATTACTAGGCCAAGACGCCTCAACTTGGAAGAACTCGGGGAGATAGCGTGCACAGATGGCAGGCTCCCTGGGTTGCAGCAAAGCCATGGATTCTCATAGGTCATCATGGGAACAGCAGTTCTTTGGTTCAGTCTCACCCAGAAGTGTTCTGGGTACAGGAAATTGGGACACTAGTAGTATTCCCAGATTTTGTATAAAGGGAGCAGCCTTGCTTCAGTCTGGGAGCCCGTACCGGGAGGTGGTGGACAAAGCTTGCTGGGTGCAGTGGAAGCTGAGAATGACAAAAGAGCCACTGAGTGTAATAGAGAGATAGATAGATAGATAGATAGATAGATAGATAGATAGATAGATAGATAGATAGATAGATAGATAGATAGATAGATAGATAGATAGATAGATAGATAGATAGATAGATAGATAGATAGACACACTATGGTTAGACAGAATTGTCTTCTGATTTAGCAATACTCTGTCATGCCTACATCACATCTTGAATGAACTCCTCAAATCTGTTCTAATTGGTCTTCCTGATAAAAGCATTTGACTTGAACCAAGCACAATAAGCACCCTTATCTGGCTTAAATACTCTGACTGTCTACCCAATACTGAGTTAAATTGCAAAACTGTTACTTCCTTAGTTGTATTATACCAGTCTACTGGACCACTTGGATCCTCTAAGGCTGAGCATCTCACAATTCCAAAGACTTATTTTGCAATGCCAGGAGAAAATTAATTTGGTTTATAGTTCCAGTTCCCTGTATGTGTGTGTCTGTGCAGATCTCCTCTAAATTTCTCCTTAACATTCGCCTCTTCTGACTTGCATGTATAATGTACAGAACATAAAATCTTGACTGTAAGGGTACAATTCCATTCTTATTTAACAACTATACTTTAATAATCCTTATAAACCCGCATATGGTTTTTTCAGGGTGTTGACCTTCTCTCTACTGTACGTTGCTCCTATTCCTTAGTGATGTACACTTAAACATGTCAGTGAAAGCTCTTGTGCTTACTGTTTATTTAAAGGTGTATACATATTTGCTTAGTAAAATTCCTTGTGAATGAGTGTTCTGTGAATATACACTATATAAAATATAACACTTATTTATAAATAAAATGTGCAATTGAAAATGAAGTGGTTATAAAACAGGTGATTATAGTAATAGGCTGTTCGTTTGGTTTGTCAGACAGCCACAGGACAGGGGCAGCAGCCAACAACACTGTAAAAGTAAGAGTGAACATAAGGGGGAATCAAACAATGTTTCTCCAGAAAACCACAAACTAGTCAAATTATTTGAGAGAGAAAAGGTAAAACCAAGGACAGTTGGATGGAGATGAAAACAACACCAGGTATGGGGCCATATTGCCTTTTTAAAAGTTCAAAGTTAAGAACCCAAGATATTCCCCAACATTATCAACAGCCCTGTCCATTTAAGGACACAAAAGCACAGTGAGCAGCTTGTAATTGGCACTAGGCTTGGGAGATGGTGTGTGGGTGTGTGGTTGGGAATAATTTAAAGGCTTAAGCCCAGAGATCATTGAAAATATTGTCAGGAAGTGAAATGAAGAAAGAGCTCACTAACAGGAAATGCACAGTCCAGCTAGCCATGTCCAAAGAAATGGGAGCGAAAGGGAGACTTGTGGTGAATAGAGTGTCGTAAAATATTTTGAGGTGGGTAGGGGATGAGCTATGAAAGACATTGGATCAATACCTGTGGAGGGGAGTCTAGAAATCCTAAAGGACTGTTGCTTTTTTATGTACAGTGATCCCTCCTCGATTGTGGGGGTTATGTTCCAGAACACCCTGTGAAAGGTGAAAATCCACGAAGTAAAAACCATACGTTTATATTGTTATTTTTATAATGTCCACACTTGGGTCACAGATTTGCACAGAAACACAGGAGGTTGTAGAGACAGTGACTTTAAAACACTGCAAACAAACATTTGTCTCTTTTTCAAAAGTTTAAACTGTGCTCCATGACAAGACAGAGATGACAGTTCCGTCTCACAATTAAAAGTATGCAAACATAGATACCTCTTCAAAGGAGTGCGCGTCAGGAGCAGAGAATGTCAGAGAGAGAGAGAGAGACAGACAGAGAGAAAATCAAACAATCAAAAATCAATAGGTGCTGTTCGGGCTTTTAAGTATGTGAAGCACCGCCCGACAAAGCAGCCGCAAGTAAGGGAGCAATGTGAAGGTAGTCTTTCAGTATTTTTTAGAGGAGCGTCCGTATCCTCTAGGCCGGTGTGCGAACAGCCCCTCTGCTCACACCCCCTCCCTTTGTCAGGAGAAGAGAATGTCAGAGAGAGAGAGAGAAAAGCAAACAATCAAAAATCAATACGTGCTGTTCGGGCTTTTAAGTATGTGAAGCACCAAGCAGGAAGTATATCGTATATTATTGAGGAGTTTTATTTAATACATAATACCTGCTCTGATTGGGTAGCTTCTCAGCCATCAGCCAATAGCATCCCTTGTATGAAATCAACTGGGCAAACCAACTGAGTAAGCATGTACCATAAATTAAAATACCCATTGTCTGCAGAATTCTGCAAACCAGCGTAAAATCCGTGATATATAATTAGATATGCTTACATATAAAATCGGCGATGGAATGAAGCCGTGAAAGTCAAAGCGCTATATAGCGAGGGATCACTGTATTTTCTGCTATTGTATTCTCCCTTTTGTCTTTCACTTGCTATGTAAGTGTATATAAATGTATGTATGTTTGGCTCTGGTACACTTTTTTAAAATAACATGTAATGTGTTTGCATAGCTAATTAAAAGCACTATAAATTCATTTTACTTATGGTATTTTAATAACAATCTACACATGTGCCTATATTTGTAATGCTTATGGCATTGTAATTTTTTTTTAATATTAAACCAAACTTTATACTAACAGTATAATTTTAGATAGTTAAAAAATTGTAAGTAAAAGTATTATTGCTGATAAGATAATTGAATCAACTTTGTGATTTACATTCATAATGCCAACTAATGTTGATAATTAAATAATGTTTGGCAATTGGAAGACCATTACACAGTGCCAGGGGAACAGCAGGAATCCATTGGGTATGGTATGTCAACCCAATGCACACAGAAAGTTCATTTTTGGATTAATTAAGGGTTTTCGGGAATGAAAACATGTCAAAAATATTCAAAGTGTAAACCAAGGTAAGTGCAACCCAAATACAAAAGCACCGTGAGACTGGAATTTGACACCCCTTTATACTGTCTTAAACTAATCAACGTAAACATGACTTTAGCCAAACGTCTTCTCTGTTGGACACAATTGGCAAATATACAATCATTTTATGGCTTTAATTTTTTTGTTATAAGAGCACAGGCAGTAAAGGGTTTTCTTTGAGTCATAGAACAAGATAACAAAATGTAGAGCACTTTTTAAGAGCAAAAACTCAACAGCTTTGAGACAAAAGTGACAGCCTGTCAATACATGTCATTCGGACTATAAAAGATTATAGAAAGTATTAATTAGTTTAGATTAGAAAAATATAAAAAAAAAAATTACGTATCCTTAAGCTTAACTTGTGTAACTTTTTAAAAAAGTAATATTATGGCAAAGATTTCTGTTGAGAACTTTCTGTTATGGGAAATGTGATTAATTAAAGCGACTCTTACTACAAAATTGGCTGTTGAATTTCAAGTGATATTTAAATTTGTCTAAGTTTCAACTTATTTTTCTCCCCATGACCCTTTTTTAGATTGTGTATGCTTTGTTATGTTTAATAAATGAAGGTGTTATAATATTTGTACCTTTTGAACTGAAAAATATGGTGAAGTTTGTACAAGATATTATCAGCACCCAGCTACCTTATGATTAAGGAAAGAAAGCAGTAACACACACTGCATTAGAAAGTCAAACAGTCTGATTAATCATCTCTGAATTCTGCACAGTGGTTTTTCTCACTTCTTTTGCCTGGCAGATGGTACAAGGCCATTGACACTCGTAACAGTAGAGTCAAAGAGGGCTTCTATCAACATACTGTATATATATATACAGATACAGACACACACGACACACACAGTATATATATAAAACATGTAAGCTGCCAGGTGGCTGCCTTGTTCTGACCTGGAAAATACACGAAAGGATAAAAATGTTACACTGCCCTTAACTAATGCTTTCTAGTTTCAATCAAACCAGGGGATGACTTTTGTGCCAAACGGTGATATAACTTTCAGCCACACGACTCTGGCATGCCCCTTCTCCCAGGGATTTAAATAATAAGAGGCACAACTGGAAATCAACTGCTATTTTGGACCTTTGTCTCAAAAATGCCACTACATTTGACAGATCAGCAGCCACTCAAGATGACTGAAGAAAGCTGGTTTTATCCTTAATTTCCATATGCACCCATTTGGGGCAAAATTTCATGGTTGATTAAATGGAATACTGCAAAATGGCAAAAATGCTGAGGCAGCAGCCATCTTAACCTCTCTCTCTTGTCCTTCACCTCCATATATACATACAGACACATATATGTTGTATATGTTTCACATGCATGTCTGTGGATCACCTTATTGGCTCAGACCAGGTATGTGTTACCGCTGTCACTAACAGCTCTGAGAACACGCCGCAGTAGGGCGAGTGACCCCACCATTCTGAACAATATAAAGACAGCGGTTCCAAAGACAGACCCTTAACACAGAGCTATCAGAGGCTACAATTCCCATGCTTGCCTTACCTAGTGTTTGTTTATTTCGCTACTGAAGCAAATTTTTGGTTGTGTTATTAAATGACTGGGCAGGTTGGGACCTCAATGTTTCTTTAGTCTTTATCACTCGTACCTTACTATATACATATACATATATATATATATATATATATATATATATATATAATCTTCATTTGGGTCTTGATTTTTGTTTGTCCACGAATGAATTAGAAGAAGCACTAGATGGCAGTAGAGAGACAGCTAAAACATAGGCATTGCATTAAGAATCTCCTCCAGGCTTATACTACTGAAGACTGTAGTACGCCAGTCACACCTCAAAACACAGACATTCAATCTAAACAAATTGTTGTGCTTTAAATTAACTAAAGAGATCTTCATTTAGATCTTGATCTTTGTCCGCGAATTCCATGCATGCGTAGACCACCTTCCAGTTTAGTACGTTGTTGTTACTCACGGATGTCAACAATGTGCCGGAATAACAAAAGGGGTGGTGGACAGTGTTACGCTGGTTAGCTCCTGAGGCCTGGTTAGAGAATGAGATTGTCGAAGATAAAAGGTATGTGCCTACGTAACATATGAATGAAAGAAAGACAGTGGGTAAAATGAATGACAACGTAACAGCAGTTAATAACAAATTATTATTGTTACGTTGTAGCTGGCGAGTGCTGCGCCTCTCACAGTTGTACCGTGGCTTGCTCACATGTCAGTGAAGTGATCCTATTTATGCTTTAAAGAGCCTGAATACCTATGTGTCCCCCTTTTATAACCATTGCTCCATGTATATTGCTTTATTCTTTGTATTGCCACAAAGCAACCTGCGAGACTGAAGAAAGGTTGAGAAGACATCGTGAGAGGAAACGACAGAGTCGTGAAAACAAGACGGACTGTGAACGGACAGAAACAGAAATGCTCCTACACCACCACATAATTACGATTCGGATAGTGATTCAGAGTGGGCCGTTCCTATCGAATCAATATCCAAGGGTTTTCTTTTGTAATTTTGTTTCCCTTATAAAAAATCATAATGCTGTGCGACGAAGGGCCTAGTTCACGACTGGCAGCCACGTTTAAACAGGTAGCCCTTCACAGACAACTTTAACACGCACAACGTAGTTGGGCGCACATGGCTAGTATATATATATACACACTAGCTGATTACCCAGTGGCTTCGCTCACTGAGTGCAAGGGAAAAACATAAAATGTAGTATATAAATTATTAAACAGTAAAACATTAACATTTAAGAAGTAAAGACACATTGAGCAGTACTGGAGTGCTTTTGTGTAAAGTACATTTTAAAGGCGCTATAACACAACAGGTAAGTAGTGCTAACAGCAGATTAAATGTATTTGGATCATCTCTCGGTAGCAGATCCCTTGTGAAAGGTGGTACATGACCACTGTGATATAGAAATTACATTTTCTATGTGATCCTCCAAATTTCTGCCTGACAACGTTGCACTACGTGCCTGTGATTTAAGAGAAAAATTATTCTGAGAAATGTGGATGCTGCCCTTCTGTGCTTAACGGGCAGTAGTTCCAAACTATTCCCAAGTCCAATACTTCACATGAAGAGGTTGGTACATCTTCTTAGATGTAAACCCTCCATGTTTTTAAAAGAATTAATCACAAAGCCAATCTTGAATGTTGCGGGGTTTTAGTGACCCGAACTATCCTTAAGGGACAGTAAGTAGTCGTGCAGCGCAATTTACAAAGAGAGTCTTGCTTCGATGGTGCCGATTACACTCATTCACAAAGATTTCCACTCTCCCAGGAGCCAACGGGGCACTCGAAGTGTCACAAACAGTGCGAGAAGAGAGGACGCTGCCCGAAACAGAGAAGATCTCGACCCGGCGGAGCAGCCCGACATTCCGCGCCTCCCAGCGTCCGCTTTCTTCTCACGACCCCTCACCGCTGAAGGTGGTCTCGTCTTCACATTGTTTACAGCTCAGTGCAGTTAAAAAGTAGAAAGACGCATAATGTTTTCCTCATCTCTTCTACTATCAAGTACTGGCAATTAAAAAAAGTTACAATGTGGCAGTTTCCGCGACAGTCACGTGGACGAATAAATAAAACTTCTCTGTCAGAACGCGCCTGGCGGCGGACAGCTCAGTGCTGGAGTCCAGAGAGGAAGGCTGGGAGAGGGCGATGCGGGGCGCACTTCTATGGGATAGATCGGTGTGTTTGTGTTTACTTCTTTTTAATATCAGTAAAATAACTCTCACACAAATAATAACAATTTGTAAAGACGATATAAAAATGGCATCCACAAACAAAGTGATTAGTTCCTGTATTATAATATATTCTGTGGTCATATGTATTTTCCGTTTTACGTAATTCCCATTTCAAACACGAAAAGAATTTTATATATATATAGATATACAGTATATATATTGTGGCAGACGGCTGACGCCCCTTCTTTATATGGTCTGGGGTAACAGACAAGGGGTACACAATTACACCCCTGGGTCGCTGGATGACAGCCCCCATGGGTTGCAACGGTGCCTCGGACTCCCACAGGGCTTCACAGGAATCGGAGTTGGTTACAGCGATGCTGGGAACCGAGGGTACTGGCAGGGAGTGCTGCAACAACTGCTGAGCCCTCTTGGGTGGGTTTTCTGCCAACCCTGGAAGTGAGTCGGGAGGAGGGAGACAACGCTTGCTGGTGAGGAGTGATGGTGAAGAGGAGATTATTTGTGTTTGGGCTTTTTGGTCTTTGTGGGACTGTGTTGTGCCTGTGAGACACGGGGAGGACATGCCCCACAGGTGAAGAAAAGAAAAGTTTATTTCTTTTACACGTGTGCCTCCCATGTCTGTCAGTGTCGGGTTGGTGCTGGTTAAGCACTTTTGTTACTATATATATATATATATATGTTTCATTTTAAATATGTATTCATATACAGTATGTATATTTTTATGTTTTTGCATGTCTCTTTATGTTGCTATTGCAATTCTGTCACTATTCTTACTGTTAAGTTGTACTAAAAGGGTACTATGTACCATACTCATGAAAATAAACCTGAACCTGGATGTATATGAATAAATTAAATGAAATTGACCAGACAAAACATGAAATCTCTTGGGTTCATACTGCCTGCAATGAAATAAAAGTCAAAGTAAATTTAAGAATCATTTCATTTTTTTTTAATTTGCATTCTCCATACTGTCCCAACTTTTACTGAGTTAGGGTTGTATGTAAAAGTTGTGTTGATAAAATTACATTCATAAAAGTGCACTCTGTTACTTGTACATGTTTAGAACTCACATTAAATACATTTCTTAAACAAGAGAATAGGACTGTTGTGAAATGTGAACAATAATTCATACAAAGGATCCATGCTCAAGTTCAGTGCAAAGAAATAACTAGATAAAAGTCATTAAGGAAAGCATTACCTAGCTTAGCTGAAGGGTGAACACACTTTTTTGTATCAGTGTGCCATAATGTTAATGCACGTTTTATTATGTGTCGTAATGCAGGTACATTCTGAATTTAAATAAGCATGAAAATGCCAAAAGGAACTCTTAGCAGATATCAGGTTCTGATTAAAAAATGGTTTCAATAAAAAAATGCATGTGTCTTGACCATTCATGGACTAAGCAATCCTTCGTGATCGCGATCCTTCATGTCACTGAGTGTTGTGGACACTTTTTAATAATCCAGAGTTGGATTTTTCTGTCAATGTTTCAAGGTAGACTCCTTACATAGAGTAAGTAGTGCATCTGAGCAGGCAAAGCTGAAGGGCACATCGTCAAAAAACGACCATTCATACTTCTGTTTTTTAACCTACTGTATATACGGTTATGTTCCTATGTTAATTAAATTTATTTTGCTTGAATCTTAACATTTGATTTTCTAGAAATGTATTTCTATCCATTGTTTACCATTGTCATGGGGTCACCCTAACAGCATTGGACGCAGAGCAGGAACCCATTTTGGAAAGAGCACCCATCTACTGGAGTGTCACATTCACAGAAACGCAACTACACCGACTCGCACGGGGCCAATTTACTCAAATTAAAGATTAACAATTCAAAAGCAAGTATAATCAGAGGAAGGCAAAGGCAAAGTAAGAGCACAAATAAAAAAAAGGTTGTGCAAAGTTATAAACAAAGGTTTTAGTAACTAAAAAACTTAACAGATTAAAACAACAAGCCAAAGACAGGAGAGAATGAATGAAAACAAGACTGAACAATGAAGGATTAACTAGCTCAGTTATGAAGTATTGGGAAAACATCCGACCAAGGGTTACCGAAATAAAGCCATCCATTTCAGCAACTATAAGCTGGAGGTGAGAACCTGAGTGCCAAGTAATTAACACGGCCAGACAGCAGCGTTATTTCAGTTGTACAATACTTTTAGTCATCCTATATGATCCCCTTCTTTTGCACTCGAGCACTGTCATTTTAGTTTTGAATGGTTTTAGTGTTTTAAATTTGAGTGTAGCCGTGGCATTTATGTATTCTGAACATGCTGTGTTGATTGTGCTGTGATAGATAGATAGATAGATAGATAGATAGATAGATAGATAGATAAATAGATAGATGTGAAAGGCACTATATAATAGATAGATAGATAGATAGATAGATAGATAGATAGATAGATAGATAGATAGACAAATAGATAAGAAAGGCACTATATAATAGATAAATAGATTGATAGATAGGAAAGGCACTATATAATAGATAGATAGATAGGAAAGGCACTATATAATAGATAGATAGATAGATAGATAGATAGATGTGAAAGGCACTATATTATTGATAGATAGATAGATAGATAGATAGATAGATGTGTAAGGCACTATATTATTGATAGATAGATAGATAGATATGAAAGGCACTATATAATAGATAGATAGATAGATAGATAGATAGATAGATAGATAGATAGATAGATAGATAGATAGATAGATAGACAAATAGATAAGAAAGGCACTATATAATAGATAAATAGATTTATAGATAGGAAAGGCACTATATTATTGATAGATAGATAGATAGATAGATAGATAGATAGATAGATAGATAGATAGATAAGAAAGGCACTATATAATAGATAAATAGATTGATAGATAGGAAAGGCACTATATAATAGATAGATAGATAGGAAAGGCACTATATTATTGATAGATAGATAGATAGATATGAAAGGCACTATATGATAGATAGATAGATGTGAAAGGCACTATATAATAGATAGATAGATAGATAGATAGATAGATAGATAGATAGACAGATAGATGCGAAAGGCACTATATAATAGATAGATAGATAGATAGATAGATAGATAGATAGATAGATAGATAGATAGATAGATAGACAAATAGATAAGAAAGGCACTATATAATAGATAAATAGATTTATAGATAGGAAAGGCACTATATAATAGATAGATAGATAGATAGATAGATAGATAGATAGATAGATAGATAGATAGATGTGTAAGGCACTATATTATTGATAGATAGATAGATAGATATGAAAGGCACTATATGATAGATAGATAGATGTGAAAGGCACTGTATAATAGATAGATAGATAGATAGATAGATGTAATACAAGTCTCATAACAGAAATGATTTGAAAGGCTAAATGAATTCTTTGGCTTACCAGTAAATTTACTATATTAGTAGCATGCCAAAAGAGCAAATTGTATTTTATCCAGATTGTTTAGTAAATTTACACTTTATGAGTAGAATGGTCTGAAACTTTACCACTGCTGAGGTTTGAATCATTTTTACTAAGTGAAATAAAATGCGCACAGTCGACAGTTACTGATAAATACTGTTTGTACTCTTTGTCCTCGTTGTTCACTATAAATAATCATATCCACATTGCAATTGGACAATGCACATTTCTTATGTAACATATACTGTATGTTTAAGCGAAAGTGTACAAAGTGTGTATACTTAAATATTGATTGAGACTTATTTGACAGCATGGTGGGAGTACTTTCATTGGCAAGTACAGAGAGTGATGAGGCACACATTCAAACACTTGATTATTTCAAACCCTTTTGAGTGCACATCTAAACTCATGGTCACAAAATGACATTGGTCAAAGCTTTTTTTTTTCTCTGTTTTGGTTATTTTTTCCATTTAGATTGTCCAAGAATGGAATTCATGTGCACGGGCATTTGTTTACTTACACAATGTTCAGATACCTATTGTCACCTCGTCCTGACTGGTGTTACTTTTTGTGTTGCACAGCATGTAATCCAAATGTTTAAGAATATGCAAATGTTACAGGTGGCAAAATAATAAATACATTACTAGAAAGAATAAATATCAAAGAAAATAAAACATAATAACATCTCATAAATCCTGTAAATGTATAAATCATTTCCAGATAATTATTTTCTCTCCAATTAACTTTCATCCTGCTGTTTTATTGAAAGCTAATTTGTTTCTGATGCTTTGCCCACTGCCTGTTACTTTGGTACAACTAAACACTCGTATCTCTTCTTCTCTCATTAACAATAGATACTCATACACTTCCCCTATTCATGTCAAGCAATATTGGGTGGATTCTTTTTCTTTTTCATTTTAGCTTTATTAGTTTTATAAAATTATATTACAATAAGCAAAATACTGAACAACTGAGAATTCAATAAGTAATGCCATATTCCACATCATATTCTGCTTCAACAAAATCCCTAACCTGTCTAGAGAGCGATGAAACAAGATATCCCAAGGGTAGTGAATCATCAAAAAAAAAGTTAAACATAGAACAGACATCATTACTTTAGAATCAAAATAAGGAAAATCTTGGGAAAGGTCTTTTGAATGAAAAAGATGATTTTTCTGACATAAAATAGGAAATATTTTTCCCACTGAGTTATATATATTTTCAATGAAATTAGTAATGGTGATGAGCAGGCAACGTCGTCGAAGAAATCACAACAGATTTTCAACCAGACAATATTACTCCTTCTGTTAATACTCAGAGTATTTCTACAAGTTGGCTGGAAGTAAGTATGCCCTTACCAAAATGAAATGTATGGCACTATGCCCCCAAAAATGTGGATACATCATTCAGTGTAATGTGAAATATATGTGTATTTTTAACATTATATCTGAAATACAATTAAAAATATATTTCACTTTATCTATTGTCGGCCCACTCATTTTCTGAACCTGCTTATCCAGACCAGGGTTTCAGGAATACCAGGCAGGAACAAGCCCTGGACAGGGCAGCAGTCCATCAGAGGGTGAACACACACGAGGGTTAGATTTAGCATTGCCAGTCAAACCAACCAGTAAATCTTTGGACTGTGGGAGAAACTAAGAGCACCCAGAGGAAAGCCATGTCGATATGAGGAAAGCATGCAAACTCCATACAGGGAACAAACATGACTTGAATCCCGATGTCCTCCCTGCAGGGCAGTAGAGCTACAACTGAACCAGCCCTTACTATATTGTAACCAACATATTTCAAAGTATATTGTTTACAGGACATGCAATATGCTGGGTGTCCAGGCCCATGTTTCAAATAGATCATTAATTTAGACGGCTTGTCATTTCACCTGGAGACGACTATATGCACTCTTATTAATGAACTCAATTCATTTCAAATTTCCTATAACACACAAGAAGTAGTTCAAGTAGGTAGCTGTGACAGCGTATTAGCTGCAATTTATTCCATGCTGAGCCACCCCATTCTTTACTTAGATTGTTGTTGTTGAGTGTGTCTTGTCAGAATCTGATTTCCACTCTTTACCTTCAAATCTAATTGAACGCTCCTTTCTTAATGCTGCCTCAAGTCATCAAAAAATTCACTTTTTGAAAGAGAGTGGAAGAGTGTTGAAATTCTGCATTTATCTTCTTTACCGTAAGATAGTATAATTTCTGTCACCAAACCCTGAAGGAAGGCAAATGCAATAAAAGACAAAGCACCTAACTTGATAGGATATCTTATTATATGACTAATAATCATAATACAAAACTCCTTAGTACTATATACAGTATATAAGTATCTAGGGGGATCTTTAGAATAGTTTAGCAGACTTTAAACCCTCAGCTCACCTTCAGTGGCAACAAGTGTAAGGATTTTGTGGCAATGAACAGTCTCATCTCACTCACCAAACAGACTTCCATGGATTCATGGATTTTCATAAACGTACATGGAAGATATGCTGCTATCTGTTAGCAAATCACCTTCAAGCCAACTCTATAAATTTACTTTGTCTCAGTAGGTCCTCAGTTAAAGTAGCAGAAAATCAACTAATTGAGCAGAGCCCCCAAAGAGCTAAGTAACAGAGTTTAGCTCGAAAAGGGTGCCAATGCACATATTCTTCACTGTGACAATTGTTAACTAAAGCATGAAGTTCATTGTAATTTATTATCTATGTTTCATCAAAAATATGATGCATAAATCCAAACTGAAAAATATAATGTACCCAGATGAAAGTCTCTTTAATGCCAGGGGTGGTATGCTTTTAAAGCTTGATGGCTAATGCTTTAATTTTTACATGCATTTTTATTACTGTTTAATTTAAGTATTAGTATGCTGCTGCTGGAATCTATCTATCTATCTATCTATCTATCTATCTATCTATCATATAGTGCCTTTCATATCTATCTATCTATCTATCTATCTATCATATAATTACTTTCACATCTATCTATCTATCTATCTATCTATCTATCATATAATTACTTTCACATCTATCTATCTATCTATCTATCTATCTATCTATCTATCTATCTATCTATCTATAACTGTAATGTATCTTCATGATACAAGTGCTGGAGTGGCAAGCATTTGCTGATAGAATATGAAACAGCAGTACGTATGTCAAAAACTATAATACAAAAAACTATGAAGGTTATTCGTTTTGTGGACTGATGCCAAGAACACAATTCCTGGAGGCAGGCACTCAGCACCGTTAAAGACAAAAACTCTGCAAACACAAAGACCTCAGGATTGAGACTTTGTGGGATTCTGGTCATAATCAGAGCACTTAGAACTGCTGACTCCAAAAATTTCTTGATAAACTGATAAAGCAAGTGCTGCACAGGTACAGACGATCGCCCAGTGGGTTCCCAGTAAGACATAAGCAAAACGCTGCTGTTCGATTTTTAGCTGGCACAAGAAAGCATGAGCATGTTACCCCGATTTTGGCTTCCCTTCACTGGCTTCCAATTTGTTTTCGAATCCATTTTAAGATCCTTGTATTTGTTTTTAAATCCTTTAATGGTTGTGCACCACTTTATTTGTTGGAACTGCGGCACCCTTACATACCGTCTGTCTCGCTCTCTCAGGTCAGCAGACCAGATGCTTTTACGTGTTCCTAAGACACGATGCAAACCCCGAGGTGATCGAGCTTTTTCAGTTGCAGCTCCAAAACTCTGGAACGATTTGCCGTTGCACGTTAGGCCGGCTCCTTCACTAGCTGTCTTTAAATCTGATTTAAAATCACATTTTTACTCTCTGGCTTTTAACCCAGAATGATATGTTGGCTATCTGTATACTTTTTATTAAGAATCTCCTCAGTTCTTATGTGTTTCTGTTTCATTTAGTGTTTGGTTTTGTGTGTCTGGTAATTTGGGTTTTTATTGTACAGCACTTTGGTCAGCCTTGATGTTGTTTTTAAAGTGCTTTATAAATAAAAAAGTAAATAAATAAATAAGCAGCACAAACTGAGAAAAGAAAAACAAAAAGATCAGAATAATAGTCAAGGTATTCCTCACACATCTCCAGAGGATGTAGGCTGAGCAAACTAGTGAAATATTCCGAGTGTGAGTAGGTACGGTATGGGAGTGAGTGACTTCTGTAGTGGACTGACATCCCATGTAATGTTATTTCCTGCTCTTGGCCTCCACTGCCCTACATCGATTGAAGCTTGTTTTGGGACATTAGCTTTTAGGTTTTATAACCTAACATAACCGACAATCTAACTTCACAGTTTTGATACGATTAAAATACGGAATAGTACAAAAAGCACTGGTCTCCAGATCTTTTTTCTTTATATTTGCTAGAACAGTATAATGAATGCGTTGTTTGTCCACCTCACTTCCTGCGTATGTAGTGCTTAGTTGCGCAGATTCCTGAGAGAGCCGTTCTCTGATACAAACAGCCGGCATGTCCACATATCAGAGTTTGACATTTGAAAAGCAAAGTCAGGATATTGAATTGAAAGTGGAGGCGAATGCATATCTGCCCAAAATTAAGTTAATAATGTAAAGAAGAAAATTAATAAATTAACACAGTTAAAACGAGCCTGCCTTTTGGTGGTCCAGTTCAGGAGAACAAGAGGTCCTCAGACATTACATAACTCACTCTGGCTCCAATAGTGGTATTTAATGCATGGTGAGACAAGGTGATATAAGTTTAGATTCTTCTAGTGTTTTCAACTCATTGTGGAAATATTTTAGTTCAGTTAATGATAATAATAATAATAATAATAATCTGCGGTGGGTTGGCGCCCTGCCCGGGATTGGTTTTTGCCTTGCGCCCTGTGTTGGCTCCAGCAGACCCCCATGACCCTGTGTTCAGATTCAGCGGGTTGGAAAATGGATGGATGGATAATAATAATAACAATAATAATAATAACAATAATAGTACAGGACGGCACGGTGGCACAGTGGTAGCGCTGCTGCCTCGCAGTTAGGAGACCCCGGTTCGGTTCCCGGGTCCTCCCTGCGTGGACTTTGCATGTTCTCCCTGTGTCTGCGTGGGTTTCCTCCGGGCGCTCCGGTTTCCTCCCACAGTCCAAAGACATGCCGGTTAGGTGGATTGGCGATTCTTAATTGGCTCTAGGGTGTTTGTGTGTGTCCTGCGGTGGGTTGGCTTCCTGCCTTGTGCCCTGTGTTGGCTGGGATTGGCTCCAGCAGACCCCCGTGACCCTGTGTTCGGATTCAGCGGGTTGGAAAATGAATGGATAATAGTACATTTTACTTATACAAGGCGCCTTTCTGAGAACTCAAGGACACCAAACAAACAATAAATAAATAAATAAAAAGACACATTATAAACAACTTAAAACATCAGAAAAAAAACAGACGATATAAAAATTAAAACCAAACAAAGCCACTGTAATCATAAAGAAAAAGCCATTTTAAACAGATGCGTTTTAAGTTAACATTTAAAGGTTGAAAATGATTCAATATTTCTGAGCTCTATGTTCCCAAAACTGGCTTCAATCAATGTAGGGTGGTGGAGGCTCCAGAGCAGGAAATAACATTACATGGGATGTCAGTCCACTACAGAAGTCACTCACTCCCATACCGTACCTACTCACACTTGGAATATTTCACTAGTTTGCTCAACCTACATCCTCTGGAGATCTGTGAGGAATACCTTGATTATTATTCTGATCTTTTTGTTTTTCTTTTCTCAGTTTGTGCTGCTTATTTCTTACTGGGAACCCACTGGGCGATCGTCTGCACCTGTGCAGCACTTACTTTATCAGTTTATCGAGATATTTTTGGAGTCAGCAGTTCTAAGTGCTCTGATTATGACCAGAATCCCACAAAGTCTCAAACTTGAGGTCTTTGTGTTTGCAGAGTTTTTGTCTTTCTTTGGTTGAGATGTTCACATTACCTGAACAGCTATGTCAATGACTAGACATTGTCTCTTTCTTCTGTCATGGAGAAGGATGTCTGGTCAGTTAGCTCCAATAATACGATTAGTGTTAACAAATATATTATACATCACAGGTGTCAAACTCCAGGCATGGAGGGCCGCAGTGGCTGCAGGTTTTCTTTCTCACCCTTTTCCTAATCAGTGTCCAGTTTTCGCTGCTAATCAACTTCTTTTCCCTCTATTTTAATAGTCCTGTTTTTAAGGATTAAGTCTTCTGAATTGATTCGTTTCTTCATTAAATGACAGCCAAACAGAAATGAGACCTGAAACGAGCCAACAGATGACCAGCTAAATCGGGGTTTCAAACTCCAACCAGTTCCTTAATGAGAAGCTAATTCTTGCTGTTAATTAAACCCGTTATTCAATTCCATGGCTTGTTGCTGCTCTCTTTCTGCCACAGCAGACATTTCTAAAACTGTTGATATTCGTTTGTTTTCTAAGAACTCCTAAAATGTTTTGGTAACCTGAGGGTTCAACCTTACTGAGACCTTCATCTTTATTTTCAGATTTTGTTTGATGGGTACAGGTGAGCTGGTCATGCCCTGCTTGTTTTATGTCTCATTGCTGTCCGGCTACTAATTAAGGAAAAAACAGCTAAGGGGCCTGAGTCAAGCTAATTAAAGCTAAGGCTAAAGAAGTTAATTAGCATCAGAAACTGGTTACTAATTAAGAAGATGGTTAGAATAAAACCTGCAGCCACTGCAGCCCTCCAGGACTGGAGTTTGACACCCCTGTTATACATAACTATGGTGTCCTTCGTCAAAATGACATTTTGAGACTAGTGATCATACTAACCATCAGACACTGGGAGGCCAAGCTCATGGAGCATTGACTACTGCAGGTAGCTAGCTATTTGATTGTGTTGGTGAGTGTATTCTTGGCGTTAATGCTGAGCATCCAGCAACAGTATGACTGATGTGCTGTTCCTGGTATATTCTACACTATTCTTCTTCTTCTTATTATTATTATTATTAACCATAATTATTATAAAAAACCTGGTCTGAAGACTCCATTTATTTTTTAAGTCAAACAAGAATATTTAGGGGGTCTTTCCTGATATCAACCTGCCCTCTGCCTTGTGAACAGAGCTGCCATGATGGACTCCACCTTCCGGTAATCCAACTAAGCAGGTTCACAGATGTTATCTCATTTCTGATGTCATGTCTTCATTAGTGTAGGTTTGGGTCCCTGAAGGAATCGACAACCAGTTTAGCAAACTTGAAAGCCTCATGTTCTCTTTGCTTACATCATGTTTTACAGAAGCCTGTCTCATAACATGCGGGGAGTTGGCATAATGTTTTTCATTGCTTATTTTCATTGTAAGACCCACACTAGTGATATTAAGTTAAATATGTGTAAATTAAATTCACTACTAAATTGAGTTACCCCTTGAACCTGTGATCCACTGCAATTACTAACCTTTGCTAACTGACGCTATGAAGCAATGGCTTCCTGATGTGTTCTTTACACTTTTACAAGGCAGCCTTGTAAAAGTGTAATGTAAGAGAAAGACAAAAATAAGGAGCAAATAACTGGACAATATTTACTTTTGGTATATGACCCACCAATTTGTTCTAGCTATTTAACGATAATTTGTCGCTGATGCAGAACTCATTGTATTTATAATGATTTGAGGTTTCGAATGTGGTGTTTTTTAGTATAAGGATTTTGTTGTGGTTGTTTTTGGAATTCAGTGTAGCGCTTCACTGGCACCAGAGGCATGGTTGAGGGTATGAATCGCTACGTCATGGCATCGTTTGCATATGCCTGCCCCCAGTAGACATGCCCATTGGCATTTGCTGCAACAAACACCATCCCCCCAAAGCCAGGCTTATGGTATATCAGAAGTGCTGGTGTTTAACACAAAAAGGGAAGGGAAAAAGAAGGATATCTCATTAGTTTTAAGGGTTATGATGATTTTGTTTTGCTTTATTCTCATTTCTTTATTTAGGGGTTGATTCCCGGTCTAAGTTTGGGTTCAACTGAAATCCTCGTCTCATACTTCTGTCTGTTTGTATTTTTGCATTAACTGTCATCCCACAGCTAAAACAACTGTCATGCCTTGTTTTGTTTCTAGAGTCAGACAATCCCTATCCTGGGTGGCAATGGGCACCTGTTGTTGTCTACACAGCTGCCACTCCTAATGTGTATCAGAACAATGCCAATGTCAACTAAGAAAAACTGACATGGACAGGGGATCCCCTGGTCAAAATCTGTACACTGCAGTAATGACCAGTGTCAATCATTGCACTTCTTCACTAACATTTTTAAAGATACACTTGAAATATATATTAAGATACATCTAGAAAACAAATCATAAGCAGGAGACAAGCAATCTTAATAAGTTAGCTTCCAGTCAACCTGCTTTTTGATCAACCAGCACCTGAAGTTAAAAAGCAGACCGTCTTTAGTAACAAATAATGACTGTAACGAATAAAGACTGATGCCCCATAGAAATGTATTTATTTTGAATTATTGTTATTATTGCTTATTGTTATGCAAAAGAGTAGCAATGATTTAATTTAACAACACCCATGTTGCCTTTTATCATGCCTTGATACCTTACAGTACAGGCTACGTTCGTATTACTAAATTTTATTAACAAAAATATGACCATCATTAGTATTTTAAAATCATTCATCAAAAGTATCTCTCTTCAAACTAAAATGACACTTGGAATATATATTAAGTTACATTTAGAAAACAAATCATAAGTAGGAGACAGGCAATCTTAATAATTTAGTTCCCGTCAACCTGCTTTTCTATCAACCAGCACCTGAAGTTAAATAGCAGACCGTCTTTAGTAACAAATAATGACTGTAACAAATAAAGACTGATGCCCCATAGAAATGTATTTATTATTATTGTTATTATTGCTTATTGTTACGCAAAAGAGAAGCAATGATTTAATTTAACATTTTGCCATTTATCACCCCTTGATACTTTACAGTACAGGCTACGTTCGCATTACTACATTTTATTAACAAAAATATGACCTTCGTTGGTATTTTAAAATCATTCATCAAAAGTATCTCTCTTCAAACTAAAATGACAGAAAACACATATTTCATATGTGGGCATGTGTGTTTTGGCAGGAAAATCCTTGAAGGGACAGTAATGCCACCAGCTATGGGATTTATCAAGGGAAAGAGGGATCCTTTCATCGGATTAGCGCTGTTTCAGCTGTGGAATGGCCAAATGGGGGAGACAGCTTGATGGATGAGGTCTCCAGGACTCCAAACAAATCCAAATCATATTATGTGATATCATCTACTGTTAACTGCGGTGGGCTGGCGCCCTGCCTGGGGTTTGTTTCCTGCCTTGCACCCTGTGTTGGCTGGGATTGGCTCCAGCAGACCCCCCATGACCCTATAGTTAGGATATAGTGGGTTGGATAATGGATGGATCTACTGTTAAATTCTACTCCGTACTTCTAAAATTTTTATTTTTATACTGTATTGAGGATTTGTTCTGTTCCATATATTGTATTGTATTGTATTGACCCCCTTCTCTTTGACACCCACTGCACGCCCAACCTACCTGGAAAGGGGTCTCTCTTTGAACTGCCTTCCCAAGGTTTCTTCCATTTTTTTCCCTACTGGGTTTTTTTTGGGAGTTTTTTCTTGTCTTCTTAGAGAGTCAAGGCTGGGGGGCTGTCAAGAGACAGGGCCTGTTAAAGCCCATTGCGGCACTTCTTGTGTGATTTTGGGCTATACAAAAAAATAAACTGTATTGTATTGTATTTATCACAAAACTGTACTGACCAGTATATCATTAGCCCTTTGAGCAGGTACTGTACATAGCATTCAAACGGTGTAAAACACAATTTACATGCATTACACGTAAACAACACAACAAGCACGAATGAAAGCAACTCATCTGTATCCTGGAAAATGTTTTTCTTTCATGAAGGCTAACCAATTAATAAATAAAATGTAATAATAAGCAGGATTCAGTCAGGGAAGGGCTACGTAATAAGCACAAACAAAACAATCACAATGCAAATTTGGCTTTTTCAGAAACACGTAGAAGGCTCTAGAGAAAGTTTTCAAGTGTCTCAGTTTTCTTGGATAGTGCAGAAAAGAGGCAAACATGGGAACTAATGTCTGCATTTTAAAATGAAAAAAAGAGTAGTGTGGATGGGGACACAGATTCAAACATTTATTTCAATCTCTTTATAAAGTGCCAGATATAAGAATTGACTTTTAACCCAAAAAAACCCTAGTCACGAGACTACATCACTAAACAAGCAGTTAATATCAGTGAAGCTACGTAATATACAAATAAAATAACCAAAGTGATGTAAAAATACTGGTAATAAAAATCAACACCTGACGTATTAAAAAAAAAAAAAAAGCAAATCAACATTAGCATCTCCAAGTAACTCTGAGTGTGTAGTTCAGTTCAAACATTTATGAGTTATTGAATTCATGTCACAGACATGCTGGGCAGACAGGCTGTAGATGATTACACTTTCAGGCGAGGCACACAGGCAATTCACAGCATAAAAGTGTTTTTAATGGAAAAAATGATTGATTTAGTACCATGACACTCTATTAACTCAGTTCACTGCTGATTTTACTGCCTCAGACTAGGAAACAATCTAAGGAGGAAAATAAAGAATAAATAGGGAAAAATAAAGTTTAGTCAATTAAATTTAAAATTATGTTTGGAATGCTGACAATAAGCTTTTTGTCATAAATATTCTTATTAATATACCTACATCGTCCATTACAATACAAATGGAAAGTAGAAGAATAGGAAGGTATGTTACAGACGTGACCTAAATTATCAAATACAGTAAAAATATAAATAATAAAGTCAACTGAATACACCGTTAATAAAACTGTATTCCTTTTGAACCTTTTTGTGTCATTTCAAGCCTTACTTACTTTAAGAAAATGAAAATAAAAATGAGAGCATATAACTGCAGGCTGTCCTCACACCATGTATTTTAATGACTTCCATTAAAATAAAGCGGCAATAATCTTTTGGGGGGCTTCATTGTAAGGTGGAGTTACACATTCAGCTGAATTTGATGAAGTGTGTTAAGCCGCATACTTGGATAAAAACGAAGACAGAGAGCCTTTCTAATTTATATCACAAGTTCTATTTTAACTTAAGCTTCTAATCAATGCACTTTCCGCTAGTTTTATTTGGTGGTGTCTCACAGGTCCTGAGGTCAAATCTCATGCCTGGCCATTTCCTATGTGGTGCCTGCATTTTCTCTTCATGTCTATTAGATCTTTCTACTGGTATACTGCTCTCCTCCCACATCATCAAAGATGTGCATGTTAGCTTCATTTGAAAATCCTAAAGTTGCCCTGCGTGTGTACAATGTGAGTCCTGTGATCTACTGCCTCCCCATCCATGATCAGTTTCTCTCTAGCACCTGACCTTGTATCCAATTAAATTGGCTTGAGAACATTATATCATTTAATTTTATTTGTTTTATGTGCTGTTATTTAATAATTATTTATCAAGGAAACACAAATCCATTTGTAACATCTTTTGAAGGTGAAAGCAAAAGACAAGGAGTCAGCAAGTCTGATACCTAACAACTTCAGGGTTTTCCCTTTTCCTTATTCAGGGTTAGAGCTCAATAATCTTTTGCGTAAGTTACTTTTATTAGATACTAGCAGGAGTACCTGGCATTGCCCGGGAATGTATAACTGGTGAATTTCCCAAATGAAAAAAAACAGAACATAGAAATAGAACAAACAGTTTTCTGATTCACATTTTATTGTAAGTTCCTCCACTCTGGATTCTGTATGCTGTGGCATTTCAGACGCCCTTGAAATAAACTTTCTTGTGGCATCTGAAGTGGACCTTCCAGTTTACGTCTTTTTTCGGTGTCATGGGTGTATTAGCGAAAAGCAGGACAATTATAATGTGTTACATGGTATCACGTACGGAATAAAGACCACAGTGAGATGAATTTACGTTATCTATACATATAAAGGAGAGTTGGGATCCGAGAGACTCTGTTTGTGGAGGGATGGAGAGTTAAGGCGGGTGGGGGAGTCGCGTGATCATCTCCCCTCCCATTCACCTCATTTCATTTCGCTCCGAGCTGAGCTCCACAGCCGACGCAGTCTTGCCGTTCTTTTTCCTTAGTGTTTAGTCCTCTCTCCTTTACTGATTTATATAAAGGAGAGTTGGGATCCGAGAGACTGTGTTTGTGTGTTTGTGGAGGGATGGAGAGTTAAGGCGGGTGGAGGAGTCACGTGATCATCTCCCCTCCCATTCACCTCATTTCATTTCGCTCTGCATCTGACGCATTCTTGCCGTTCTTTTTCCTTAGTGTTTAGTCCTCTCTTCTTTACTGATTTATACAAAGGAGAGTTGGGATCCGAGAAACTGTGTTTGTGGAAGGATGGAGAGTTAAGGCGGGTGGGGGAGTCACGTGATCATCTCCCCTCCCATTCACCTCATTTCATTTCGCTCCGAGCTGAGCTCCACAGCTGACGCAGTCTTGCCGTTCTTTTTCCTTAGTGTTTAGTCCTCTCTCCTTTACTGACTTATATAAAGGAGAGTTGGGATCCGAGAGACTGTGTTTGTGTGTTTGTGGAGGGATGGAGAGTTAAGGGGTGGAGGAGTCACGTGATCATCTCCCCTCCCATTCACGTCATTTCATTTACTTCATTTCGCTCCGAGTTGAGCGTCCTCTCTCCTTTACTGATTTACTGTTTACTAGATGCAGTACTTACTGAATAGTATTTTTTCCTTTAGTGTTTCTACTTAGTGTTTCTTAGTGTTTCTTAGACGCGGTGTGCCGGTGTTCCCGGCGGTGTTGCAGTTTACTGTTACTTTCTACTTCGTTTTTGTACTTTAGTGTTTAGTAGACTTATACTTTATCTCATTTCCTGTTGTTTTTTTACTGTTGTTCCTGGCGCTGTTGCCCTTTTTTACTTTATCTCATTTAGTGTTTGGTAGACTTTTACTTTATCTCATTTACTGTTGTTCCCTGCGGTGTTGCCGTTTTCCCCGTTTCTATTTATTATGTAGCATGTTCATGAATTAGTCATAGAGAAAATGTATATATTTTGGCTCCAAGAGGACAAACCAAAAATGTTGTATATAAAGAAACTCTATAAGTCGCTTGTAGATACATAATTATTCCAACTACAGTGACTGGAGCGAAGCGCACGAGGCCTGCTAGTTTACAATATGTCGGAAAGCGTTTGTAAGGAGCATCTGTGTTGAACCGTGCTGCCATCTAACGGACATTGGTGATGGTAACTACAGAGAGAAATGACATACAACCGGTGCTGCATCTGGGGAAAATGGTGGGGGAAGGATGCTGTGTTTTTAAGGCGAGTCTTTGTTCAAGCATGCTTGCATATAATGGACGTTGGCGAATGAAATACAGCACTATCAGTGCGTGTGAGAGTGTGGCCCGCAGAAACGTGGGTTTGTGAGATGGTCAAGCACACTGGGTTGTTCATGTTTGACATCCATACGGCAGTTCCCCTTCACTCGATCAAAGCAGTCGGCCTCCTGATACTTGGACACTTACGCCATTTCTTGGCAATTTAAAGAAACATGGGTAAAGAGTGATGCACAGAGACCAAAGCTGCCGCCGCGGTGAACGTCTGTTGCAACGATAAGTACGGGGACGTGTGCCGAGTGCTTTGTCCGTGAAAAGGTGCCCTGCGCTTCACCACGAACATTTTCCCAACCAAACATGCCCCATGACCTCCTCCTGGTCACAAAGGAGCCCCATCCCCAGTTTGGTGGCGATTGGACACCCGGTGCAGATTTGTACAGTATGGCGGACAAACAAACATACATACACACACACACACACACATACATTGACTCTGCTTTATATTTTAGATTAAACAATGACTTGGTTATGTTTACTGAATAAATATTACACAACTACGATAATCCTGCTGCATATAAAAGCCAATTAAAATAAGTGGGAAAGGGAAAAAGCAGGAACACAATGGAAAAGGTTCCCCAGGCTAATATATCTACATGGTTTAATTTATAATGCCACCAACGCTCTATTTGTTAGGATTAGTTTTACACCAGGAGGTGAGATAAAGTGATTATTATGGTAGGACCTCTGAAAATTTAGTCCCTTTCAAATTGCTCAAATGACAAAATTTTACTGACACTTTGATTCGCACAGTGCTAGTTTTTAGGGACTTTTGATAGAAGGTAAAAGGCTTCATAATCTTTACCGAGACGTGAACATGCAGTATGTAAAAAGGTACAGATATAAGTGATTCAGATGGGACTAAAACTAAAGAGGTCCCCCTGTAACAATTACTTTACCTCACTTCCTGGTGTAAAACTAATGGCATCTAAATATGGCTTTACTGTTTCAAATATTTGCTAATGTTAAGCAGATAAATACGTCGGCAACATTTTTGCTTACAGTAATTATTTTGAAGGGTCAATAACATTTGACCTAAACTTACTTAACTATGTATGAATCTGAATATAAATATACTTTGTAAATATATAGAATATTATCCATTATTATAACAAAATGAGTAGGACATGACAAATGGATTAGATTGATTAAAATGTACAGATAGAGACTATTGGGGAAAAAAAAAACTCAAGAAACTGTGAAGCTTAAGAAAAAATAACAGGAACTTCTGTGCAAAATTCCAATAAATGTTTCATTGGAAACATTCAAGACATAATGACAACAAAATGACTTCTTGCTGGTCTATGAAGGTGATCAATTGCAGTATTTGTCAGTATTTACAATAAACTCAAATCAAAATATGCAATAAGGTCCAATTGAGTCATCTTCTTCTTTCTTTATCTGCTGTCTGGATGGGTAAGAGAAGGGCGATCGGATATGTATCGAATTAGATTTATGTTCAGTTTTGTACAATCCTTAAAATCGATAAAATATTAATTCTCTGTATTTAAGAAGAGATTGCATGTGCATTGTTGGCATTTTTAAAACAGAAATGTGCTCCATTTAACAATGAAATATTAATTACATTATGTACATGAATGTTAACCTATTCATCCATTGCAAAATATTTATGGAAATAATAAAGGACCACATGATTTACTGAGCTTTACACAGTCAGTAAGAATTAGTCAAATGTAATAATTATGAGCCAAGCTGATTGGTGATTTATGAGAATTAGAATTTGATACCAGGTGCACTTTTACATTCAAGCAGAAATGTGTAACAGCAAGGCTAACTATAAGGTCAGCTCTGTCCCTGTTCTTGCAGAGTTGGAGTTTGGTAACCTTTACGGACAGAACAATTTTGCTGCTGGTTTGGACAAATAAGTGAGGATTATTTCTAAAATACATAACTCATTCATATGAGAATTACTTATCTAATGTTTTAATGTAAAGTGATTTACAAGCCACTGTGGTAAAACTGTTCATATATTTTTCACAAATGACAGAATATTGTGGGTGACATGCTCTGCATCACTAAGTAAATCAGTCAAAGGGTGGGCATGGAACTGGCAGCATCATAGCTTACAGTCCATATTTTAAATCTGCAGTCGGCCCAACAGACCAAGCATATTACATTTGCATGGAAACCATATAGCACTACTATTTTTTAATATGGCAAAGCTTGTCATTTTGATGTTTTTTGGTTGGCACCCATTACTGCTGTACTTTTACTGCATTTTTTGAATAATTCTTTTTTTTTTTTACAGTGAGGGACATTTTAAAGTTTTCACTTAACCTAAGGTGCTTGTCTTTAGGGTGTGAAAGAAAGCAAAGAGAAAATCCTCATGAACATGGCTGAATTTCACACAAAGACCAACTAGGGCAGATCTAACCCAGTGCCACCATAATGCAATTATTAAATGATGCCCTCACAAACCCATTTTATCCTATTCAGGCTCACGGGGATCCTTAGGCTATACCAGCAGCAGTGGGTGAAAGTCAGAAAACAGCCCTGGGAAGAGTGCTTGTCACACATCGCCGATTTGGAATCGCCTAATCTTCACATTGTTGGGGACATGAAAGAAAACTCACAATACATGTAGGAAAACCCCCACAGATAGGAAGTCCATTCAGACTCATCACAGATTTAAACCCATGGCAACAATTGAATTAACTATGGCATAACCCTTGTCAGGGATGCCAGGGGCGATGACCCAGCCGGGACGCCGTGAGGGACCGGAAGAGGGCGTGCGCCCATCTGGGATCATGTGGGGGCCACCACCCTGGTTGCTTTGGGGGCCACGGGTTGAGGAATTGGAAGCCCAACCCTGTAGGGGCCCGTGGTCACCACCAGGGGGTGTCCTGATGCTTTGGGAACCCTGGACCTCAGCACTTCCGCCACACCAGGAAGTGCTGGGTGGAAGAAAAGCAGGGACACCCGGAGAGCTTCTGGGAGTACAGCCGGCACTTCTGCCACACATGGGCGTGTTGGCGGTTGATTGCCGGAACCCACCTGGAGCACATCCGGGTGCTAATAAAAGGGGTCGCCTCCCTTCATTCGAGGCTGGAGTCGGGTGGAAGAAGGACTAAGCAGAGGAGAGTGGAGGCGGCCTGAAGAGTGGAGGCATTGTGTGTTGGCCAGGACTTGGGGACTTGGGGTTTGTGTGCACTTTGGACTTTGTAAATAGTAGTTGTAAATAAACGTGTGGTGGTGGAAAAACAACATGTCTGCCTGTCTGTGTCCGGGTAACGTTCACACCCTACTGCAATCAATGTATTTATGAAGATTGAAAAATACTGAAGTAAATGTGAGTGATAAATTACATACAGTATGCAAAGGTTCACTTACTGTAATCATAGAGAAGTGAAGCTGTAACATACTAACATTAGTGCAGCATAATCTGAAAAGCAAGTTAGACTGGAAATTGAAGGAGAAGCACCATGTGACGTGGATGGTCAACACTCACAGTTATGAAATGTTAACATAGACTAGCCATGGGGAAACTGAATTGGATTTCATTAGTGGATTAATAACAAAGTATCCAACAGTGCCAAGATATTAATGGCAATTACTTTGAACGTCTAACATAACTGATCACATTATACAAATTATTCCTTCTGTAAAAAACTTGTATCTACTTTTTCAGTTGAATAATCTTTGTACTGTATTTGTACTGTCCTTGTAAGGTCTAAAGAATACTACATTACATAGAGCCCCTCCAGATGAATGATAATGACTATTCACATAATTCTGGTGTTCAGCAGCTAAAACATCTGAATGCTAGTAGGTAAACTGAACAGGGAAAAATGCACAGTGCAAATGAAAGTGACAGCCTCCTCCAGCACCTTTTGCTGATCTTTATTATACCAATAAACAATAAAATTCCAAAGAAATATTCAGTACCAATATATATATACTACCTCAACTATACATTGCATAAAAACATCTTGTGTGTTCTTCAACATAGAGTCTGGGCTTACGGTCAATTCTGTCAAGTTATATTTTTGCTCTGAAATACCAAAATAAATTTGGAAAATGTTGAATGGATGGATCATCAGTATCTCAGGTATTCAAATAGTTAAAATAATCCCATAAATATTAATACAGTGGAACCTCGGTATGCGAGCATAACTCGTTCCGGAAATGTGCTCGCAGTCCAAAGCACTCGTATATCAAAGTGAATTTCCCCATAAGAAATAATGGAAACTCGGATGATTCGTTCCACAACCCAAAACTATTCATATAAAAATGATTCATACAAAATATAAAGTAAATATACATAATACAAATTAACCTGCACTTTACCTTTGAAAAGAATCATGGCTGGTGTGAGTGAGTTTCTAAACTCTTGTGGGATTCTACCCAATGGGACGACACGTGGATGAGCATTCCAAAGCAATCGCAGTCTCCCAGCGCTGTAGCAGTTCGCCGTGAAAACGAATCCAAAAAGATTGCAGACATGCTATAAGAGCCTGCCGTGAATGGGTGATACAAGGAACAAAGAACATTATAAATACGCAGGCCACAGTACTGCTTGGCCACGACCCTGCCTGACTGCTGTGTCTGTGTATAGGAGAGTGGCAGATCCCGCTACACAGTGCTCACACACACACACACAGTCACAATGCTGTAGTAAACAGTATACGCTCGTATGGACGTTGACTATATGAGTGAAGCACACTGACTCAGACGGAGAATAGGAGACGATTGCCCACAATCCCACAGCGAGAGAGAGAAGTACCATGAGCTCAGTTGTGATGACATGACGCTCAGCAGACAAAGCGTATATATACTACTCGTATTGCAAGGCGTCGCTCGTTTATCAAGTCAAAATTTGTAAAAAATTTTAGCTCGTCTTGCACAACACTCGTAAACCAAGTTACTCGCAAACCGAGGTTCCACTGTAACAACTAGAGCATGCGTTACTTCATGAACATAAATACATAATTAAAAGAATGGTAACGTGGTGGGAAATCCTTACTATCTCATATGCAACTCCAACCAAGTATCTTCTTTCTTGTATATTGCTAGATGTATTATACACTCACCTAAAGGATTATTAGGAACACCTGTTCAATTTCTCATTAATGCAATTATCTAATCAACCAATCACATGGCAGTTGCTTCAATGCATTTAGGGGTGTGGTCCTGGTCAAGACAATCTCCTGAACTCCAAACTGAATGTCAGAATGGCAAAGAAAGGTGATTTAAGCAATTTTGAGCATGGCATGGTTGTTGGTGCCAGACAGGCCGGTCTGAGTATTTCACAATCTGCTCAGTTACTGGGATTTTCACGCACAACCATTTCTAGGGTTTACAAAGAAAGGTGTGAAAAGGGAAAAACATCCAGTATGCGGCAGTCCTGTGGGCGAAAATGCCTTGTTGATGCTAGAGGTCAGAGGAGAATGGGCCGACTGATTCAAGCTGATAGAAGAGCAACTTTGACTGAAATAACCACTCGTTACAACCGAGGTATGCAGCAAAGCATTTGTGAAGCCACAACACACACAACCTTGAGGCGGATGGGCTACAACAGCAGAAGACCCCACCGGGTACCACTCATCTCCATTACAAATAGGAAAAAGAGGCTACAATTTGCACAAGCTCACCAAAATTGGACAGTTGAAGACTGGAAAAATGTTGCCTGGTCTGATGAGTCTCGATTTCTGTTGAGACATTCAAATGGTCGAGTCAGAATTTGGTGTAAACAGAATGAGAACATGGATCCATCATGTCTTGTTACCACTGTGCAGGCTGGTGGTGGTGGTGGTGGTGTAATGGTGTGGGGGATGTTTTCTTGGCACACTTTAGGCCCCTTAGTGCCAATTGGGCATCGTTTAAATGCCACGGGCTACCTGAGCATTGTTTCTGACCATGTCCATCCCTTCATGACCACCATGTACCCATCCTCTGATAGCTACTTCCAGCAGGATAATGCACCATGTCACAAAGCTCGAATCATTTCAAATTGGTTTCTTGAACATGACAATGAGTTCACTGTACTAAAATGGCCCCCACAGTCACCAGATCTCAACCCAATAGAGCATCTTTGGGATGTGGTGGAACGGGAGCTTCGTGCCCTGGATGTGCATCCCACAAATCTCCATCAACTGCAAGATGCTATCCTATCAATATGGGCCAACATTTCTAAAGAATGCTTTCAGCACCTTGTTGAATCAATGCCACGTAGAATTAAGGCAGTTCTGAAGGTGAAAGGGGGTCAAACACCGTATTAGTATGGTGGTCCTAATAATCCTTTAGGTGAGTGTATAGTCATGCTTGAAAGTTTGTGAGTTTATTGCATAATGACATGCTTTTAATCACAAAAATGCATTTTTGTTTCCAGAATTTGTCTCTTCTTAATTTAAATAAGACCTTCAACGCCTGGAGTGTTTTGAAGAAAAATGTCCATGCAGCAAAAAAATAAAAACAGTATATGAAATTTGTGTACATGCAAAAACTAGTGAAGGTTAGTTCTATGACTTGCAACAAGGTGAAGCAGAATCAGATGGGTCAATGACAGGGTGTTTGACAAAATAACCAAACTAACCAATCAAATTAGAGAGTGGAGATCATGTGTTAGGAATGAGCGGACATAAATAATCGCAGTAATGCAGGTCAGTAACTCCTCCTGTGAGTCTATCATCCATCCATCCATCCATCCATCATCCAACCCACTATATCCTAACTACAGGGTCACGGGGGTCTGCTGGAGCCACTCCCAGGCAGTACAGGGCGCAAGGTAGGAAACAAACCCCGGCAGGGCGCCAACCCACCGCAGGAGTCTATCATCACTGTTCAAATTAAGGAAACATCAGCAGAACTGAGGAAAACTGTAAATCTAACAAGGTTATAAAGCAATTTGAAAAAGATTGATAAGCTCATGTCAGGAAAATAGTATATAATGGAGAAGACTGAAGACAATGACAGCCCTGCTAAGAAGTGTACATTACCCTGAAATTTCAGCCAGGGCCACAAGGAGAATAATGAAAAGAAAGAAAAGGCAATCTTAAAATATGATCCAGGGAACTATAAACCCCACTAGCTTTCTCTAGAGTATTGATTCATAATTTTAAAATGAAAAGAACCAAGGAAGGAATTCTGGAAGGGTTAACAAGAAGAAGCCTCACTCTAAAGCTTGCAAGACATTACCTGGACAAGCCAAAAGAGTTATGGAGTTCTGACTTCGGACAGATAAGTCCATAATTAAAGTATTTGGACACAATGTGGCATGTGTTTAGGGAAACACCAACAGAGACTTTCATCAGCAAAACATGATCACTACTGTCACGCATGGAGATGGAGATGTCCTTGTAAGGGACTGTTTTTTTCTGACTATGCACAACAAGACATATTTGAAGGAATCATCAATTCTGAGAAATATCAAAGAGTTCTTGAGGAGTTTGTCACAATATCAGTTCAAAACTCAAATCTGGATTCAAAGCGGATGTTTCAATAAGAAAACAATCCTAAGAATTCAAGTCAATTCTGTAAAAAGATTTACGAAGAGAAAGTGCAATGGCCACTCTCAGTCCCTGACCTTAACCTGACTGTAATGCTGCTTCGTTTAATGAAAAGAGAGCTGTTCACACAGAACATCCATCACACAACATCTAGAGGTTTGTAAACAGGAAGTGGGAAAATATGTCACCATCGATGAATCAGAGGCTGATATTTGACTCTAAGAAAAACCTGTGTGAAGGCATTGCTGTGAAATGAGGCCCCTCATGTTAACAGTCTAAAAGGGTTCATTTACGTTTTCACACAAAAATATCTGGGGATTTGTTAAATGTCGTACTCTAGTAATCCATGAGTTCAAATCCGTTTTTATATTTGTGAAGTTTTTATTTATGATGTTCATTCTGATATTAATTACGAGTTTAGGTTTATACAGTGTCCCTTAGAAATACAAAATAATAATCACCATGAGGAGTCGGGGTTCACAACCTTTTTTTCTAAAATTCTTAAAATTGACTCTTAACCATTTTTCATTTGTTCACATTCAACCTCATTAAATAAGTTATTTTATAATAGCAGCTATCTGGCTTAGCCTCTCCAAATCCAGTAACACTTTCTACTTATTATCCGTACTTCAATAATTCACAACTTAAGAGCTTTTTACATTAATACTATTTTTCCACGGATTTTGTACAACGTTGAATATTGTCCTCAATAATTTGAATTCATAAAAATAGACTAGACTAAATATAGTGCTATCTGCAAAATTACATAATGTGCTTGTTTTGTGTATGTCTGTATTACTTAAATTAATATTTAGAAAAAAAAATCAACACTGGTTTCTACAGGAATGAACTTTCAGCATCCATTTCTTTGAAATACCATCCACTTAATAAAAGGATGAGCGTCTGTGTATCTGTGTGTCCAGCTGCTATTTCAACAGATGCCACCTTATACACATTAATACCGCTTTTACAAATCCCATACGTGACTCATAACACAGCCATATGTGTTTCATTTGTCATTCCAACAGATGGTACATCACAGACATTTATAACAATGCTTTTAAGTGCATCAAATGTTTGTGGTGCACTATGTTGGAATGAAAAATACAATGCAGTTCATTACAACAAGTATTAGAAAACACAGTCCAATAGACGGTGCACTGCAAATATTAATGCTGAAGTCTGCGTTGATTACTTAGATTTCAGCCCATCTTAAATGGGTAGCACATTTAGTTGTACTATACGCTCTTCATTTCTGCTTTTTAAAACAACCTTATGTTAATGAAAACTGAGAAATTACCAATTTTAATTATCAAAAATATAAATACATTTTAAAATTCAACTACTTAAATCCCTGAATGTGACATAATAAGCTTTCCTATTAGGTTTTTCCACCCTAACCTTATAGCACCTGTACATAACACAAAGGTGTAAACATTAAGGCCATCTATTACCACCAACAGTATAGAAATGTTTATCAAAATAACAACTCATTTTATGGTGGCCACTGTTCCAATGTGATTTCATGATATCATTTCTGTAATTGAGCAGAAAGATATGTAGGCTTGAGTCAGACACTGAGCCTCAATACTTATCTTCCTATAACCTATAAATATTTATGGATGGGACTGGAAGGATGGACAAAATGCTTGAGCTCACTATAGATCAGGAGCCAGCTGACTACTAAATTCTGATGCAACCATCCATTAACCAATTCATTCAGTCCACCACTCACTTAGTCCAATTCTATGGAATCTATACTAATAAAAGGCAAAGCCCTCACTCACTCACTGACTCATCACTAATTCTCCAACTTCCCGTGGAGGTGGAAGGCTGAAATTTGGCAGGCTCATTCCTTACAGCTTACTTACAAAAGTTAGGCAGGTTTCATTTCGAAATTTTACGCATAACGGTCATAGCTGGAACCTACTTTTGTCCATATAAAAGGCCATAGCCTGCAGCTCGGTTGCCGTGTGAGGCGGAGTTGCGTCCCGCATCATCACGCCTCCCACGTAATTGAGTGCCTGCCCATATAAGGTAAATATTCACGGGTGAAGGACTGTGCTTAGCATATTCATAAGTACAGCTACTGCGGAAACCCACTGACGCTGAACAAGCCTTTGTACACATATCAATAGGAAAGCAAGGTGTAAAGCTTAAGTTTAAATTACGTTCATAGACACGCTGCCGCTAAATATTCGCAGACATATCCACAACTTAATACTGGGAATGCCTATTAAACATCTTAGATTCACGAGTACCGATTTGGGTAGTGATCACTTTGATGAATGAAACCTGTTCAAAAGACGCATTACACAATTGAGAAGGCAGCAAAAGAATATGAAGCGAGTGACACATACAAGCATATTCATAAGTGCAGCTACTGCGGAAACAAAGCACACGGTGTAAACGTTAAGTTTAAATTAAGTTCATAGACAGGCTGCTGCTGGTGTTTGTCATGCCTACGATGAATACGATATTCGCGAGATACAAGTTTAATGAGAAGACACACGGTATAAACAAGACTTTGGATCACTTTGTAACGTAGTTAAAATTGCTGTAACGGACAGCAAACGTGCGACAGAAACTTTTAAGTGCCGGGTCTGAGCTAACATTGAATAATTGCTGGTGAAGGACTGTGCTTATGCAAATGAATAGAAAGCAAATGTTACGTTATTTTTAAAATGTTTCCTTTTCTTTTTCATAACTTCTTTAACACACTTCTTCTCCGCTGCGAAGCGCGGGTATTTTGCTAGTAACAAATAAAATGCAAATACCCAGGGTCTGGATTGTCTCTTATTTCATGTAAGCCATTTTATGCACAACAACATTGTGTCTGCTAATGTTTTTTCCATTATATTTTTCAGACTGTCTATTTGCTTTAAAGACAAAAACAAGTTGACATGAGTCATGTGTTTTAGCTGTATTGATAAATGTATTGGTTTTAATTGAAAAAAGTACAGATCACACTCATTTTGTTATGGAGCCATTATATCTATCAGCCTCTGAGCATCTGGGAGTTCCTTAGGGGGATCTGAGGCCTTTTGTTAAGGACTGGGTAGTGTGGCCATTGTTATCTAGCCTGGTGTCACTTTAACCTTCACCAAAAAATGCAAATCATTTTTCACTTTTTATATTTGCTCAGTATTGACTGTCGGGATCAGATGCAAATTTAAAAACTGTTTCATGTTTAAGTTTAGGACGTACGTAATTTAATCATTTCAATTGATATTGTTTATCCCAGTTGGTGTATCAAACCAACACAATAGAACAACAGAATTGTGCAACATTTATTTAAGGCTTCTTTAAAAACTTACATGCTACAGAATGAAAAATTCAAGGATTTACACTGACCACTTTTAAATTGGGAGAGCATTAAACAAAAGCTTTTGATTTTTATAAAGTGTTCATATAAACAGCCATGCTTGCCAATTTACACTCACACATTACCTCATTATTTGAAAAACTATGGGGCTTTGCCCCCTGCTTGCTTCGCTCGCCAACCCCCATGTTTGATTTTCCAGATACACACTTTTAAGATTTTTTTTTTCTTTGAATTGTTGCTATTTCATTAGTTTCACTTTTATTTCAGAACTTCTGTAAAAACAATATTTGGAATCTTGCGAGTCCCAATGTGCTGAATCTTTTTAATGAGGTCAGTGAGACGTGTGTTTAATGACTTTGTACCATAATTCAGAATAGCTCTCTCTGTTTGGAATCAGCACAGACAAAATGATCTTCATCATCAGCAGCTAATCATTTTTTTTTTACAAAGTAACCAATAAATGCATGTGAGTTAAAGTCCGTTTTTGAAATTCTCAAGATTCAAGATTCTTTATTTGTCACATGCATAGTTATAGAACAACATGCAGTGAAATGCATCCTGATCCGCTTATCAAAAACTGTGCAAACTTAGAAGAATATCAGTTAGATTAACAAAAAGTCATCGATTGAAAGATAACAGTATAATAGAACATAATAAATAAGTAAAATTATGTGAATAAAGTAGAATTAAGTGTTAAGTTACAATAGTGCAGTGATTATTGTGCAAAACCAAAGTTAGACTGTTGCATAGTTAAATGAGGCAGTTTGTTTGTTTGCGCTACTGCAATCTTTCCTTTCTTTTTTTTTATACTTTCTAATTTTCCTACTTTCATATCCTTTAACTTTCTCCACAACGTGTCTTTTTTTTTTTTTTTTGAGCCTTTCTAATTTCACTGGTTTCATAATCTCTAACCTGCTCTGCATGTGTTTAGTGCCAATGTTTGCGAACGTCTTTATGAAGTTCTACTATGTCTTTTAATTCTGAGCCCGATTGGTCATGTTTTTTTTTCAGTTCCACTTGTTCCGGGCTGTTAATGACTTTCCTTATTTTCTGAATTTGCACCTAGATTATTCTTTTCTGTTTTGCTCTTTTTTCTCTCCATCACTTTTGAGCCTCTTTTCTCTGCACTGCTTTCTTCTTCGCTTATTCGTCGTTGTTTCATTTATAACGTACTGTCCTTATATGCGCTGAGAGCCCTGGATCTGTGTGTGCTCAAATCCTTTAGACGACTGAATGTTTTGCTGCTCGTGGTCTTTTTTCATATTGATTGTTAGTAGGGCGTGTCTTGCAAGAATATAATGTTCCATGTCATCGCGAGATGGTCCTGGGTCAGTCTCTTGGCACAAAGTCTCATGTTTAAGGTCCCCGCGAGACGTTCTGTGGCCAATCTCTTTCATCTTGCGTTTTTTTTTTTTTTAAATGTCTTCCGTGATCTTAGCGTGATCTTCGATGCCCTTGTGTTTCTCTCCAGGATTTTTTTTATAATAGAAGAAAAATGTAAAAAAGTCTCCTTAGGCAGTCTGCTAGCATATTTGTTACCTTTATTGTTTTGTGAACTTTCTGAAGTTCCATATGATGATGTGCTCTACGTACACAGAAATAAAGTTTGACTGACGGTGTGCTAGGCAAAGTTTACATTAAGGGTATCTACAATGAGATAATGCTTTATCAATCATGAGTTATTTACAAAAGAAAAAAGGCATCTCGTGAGTTTTTTGCAGGGTCACTGGATTTCTTTCTCACTGTAAGCATAATAAATCACAGTGACTGGTGACTCTATAGTGTTAATGGTGTAAGTGAGTGCAGAAGTTTCCACAAATGTATCCATAGATGAAAGTCAACCTGTCGTTACACACATGCGAATCAGAGGCCTCCATGCAACAGCTTTAATATAAGGACTCACAGACTGGCATCTGATGAAGCACGTTGCTAACGTCGTCCTCTGTTTTACCTGCAGCCAGGATGATGAAGTCACTTTCAGTTTGGATCCAGAGGTCCCACCACATGGACTGTTTAAAGAACAGAGTTCCTGGAAGTAGGCATTCAATTGTGAACTAGATCATAGAGAGCATGGAGCTCAGAGAAATCTTCAGTAAAACCTATGAAGAGTGGCACCATGAGGAGAGCAACACCCCTGATTATTTTCTGTTATTTGAACTCTTTACTTGTGTACAGTATGCACACAATAAAAGGGTTACTGGCAGTTTCCAACCCTTTAGCACCTCCATCTTGTTTCTTGTACCACACCATCTAGGGCTGGTTCAGTGATAGTAAGCTGCAGGTCCACATGACCTTACACCAGATAAAGCAATACTGTAGATGTGCTGATACTGTAGTTCTGATGGTGACATTCTAGAACCAAGAGTACAGAAACATTGTCCTGCTAAATAATAATAATAATAATGATGATGCATTTTATTTCTAGGGCACTTTACCTTAGTAGTAAATCTCAAAGTGCTACATAAAAAAAGTTTAAATAAAGGCAAAGCAAGCTAAAAACAGAGATAAAACGACAATAATTAGTAGCATTCTTGTTAATAAGATTTCCTAAATAGAAAAGACTTTAGCTGTTTTTTAAAACAACCCGCAATCTGCTGTGTTCTCGAGTTCTCTGGTAGGGCATTACAGAGCCATGGAGCAGCAGCTCCAAAGGCTCGGTCTCCCATTGTGCAAAGTTTGGTCACAGGGGGGCGAAGGCGGTAGGTATTTTTATTACTATTTAATTTAATATTGTTTCTTTGTATCAGTATACTGCTGCTGGATTATGTGAATTTCCCCTTGGGATTAATAAAGTATCTATCTATCTATCGATTTGCAAAATGGAGGTTTCTTGTAGTGGATTGTAGTATAAGGAGCTCCTTAAGATATTGTGGAGCAGTTCCATGGATACACTGGTGAGTAAGCAAGCAGACTTTGTATTCAATATGGAGGTGAATAGGGAGGCAATGAAGTGACCGAAGGACTGGTGAAATGTGTTCATATTTCCGCACCTTCATCAGGATCCTTGCAGCACTATTTTGAATTTGTTGGACCTTTTGAAGGCTCTTGTTGGATATCCCGATGAGGAGTGCTTACAATAATCCAGCCTGGAGGAGACAAAGGCATGAACCAGCTTTTCAGTATCACAGAGGGAGAGGTAGAGACGGAGTTTGGCTATATTTCGGAAATTAAGGAATACGATTTTACAGAGGTGATGGACATGTGTATCAAATGACAGATGGGAGTCTAACTTGACACCCAGATTTGTAACAGAAGGGGAGAGGGTGATGGTACGGTCAGAAAAGGAAATACAATTTAGAGAGGAACGAAGTTGATGGGGGGTGCCAATGAAAAGAGCTTCAGTTTTAGGGCTGTGCAGCTTGAGAAAGTTCTTGGACATCCAGGCCTCAATCTCATCCAAGCAAGAGGAAAACGTTGATGGAGGTGTAAGAGAAGTCGATTCCAGTCTCACATAGAGTTGCATATCATCGACAGAGCAATGGAATGAAACTCCACGCTTGCGGATGATGTGACCCAGGGGTAGCATATAGATGTTAAAAAGGGTCGGCCCTTGCAGGACCCCACAGGTGACAGTGTGAGTATGAGATAGGCCACATACTCAGCCCTATCTGTAAGATAGGACTCAAACCACTCGAAAGCAATGTATCCAGTTAATGACGTCTAGGAAATCCCTTTTTCTTAAGATGTGACAACTTGCATTTGATGAAAAATCTGACGACTGCTGCTTTCACACATTTATGTTACACAGAGTATCATATCACATAAACAAACCTTTCTGAGCTCTCATATCTGCTGCATCTTCTGTTACAGAATGGTAGTCTGGTATATTTGTACTCGATATTAATTAATGGATGATAATTGCCTTATTCCAGTCAGTTTAATATGCCTATCTATTAGGCCTTAAAACAACCACTGAATCTGTCAGGATGGATGATCTGCTGGTGTTAAGACTGTACTGGAGTGACCACTGGCATTTATCTTCACATGGACTGTGGATTAACTTTCAGATCATCAGTGTAGAAACACCTTTTTGGAAAATGCTTCATGCCATAACACTCAACTACAAGGATACAGTTAACAATTTGACAAAGATCTTCCTGAAAAATGTTACATTTGGTTTGGTTCACTTTCTGTATTTCAGTTGTGTGTTTTATATACAGGATGAGTCAAAATTCTGTTAACACTTGAATGGCGGAAACAATTTATTCCCAAAACATACTTCATATGTGCAAGATGATTTACAGGAATTGTCTCAAACTGTTCACCATCATGCTCAACACATGCACCATATGTGGCACATAAAAGTATATACATAGCGGTACCATTAGTGTTAACATAATTTTGACTCACCCTGTATTGTTCCTTGTTTAATTGTGTTTTCTTTTGCTGTGTTTTGTTAACTTTCTGGTGTTTCCTCTGTAATTTGTTAATGATAATGTTGCCCTGCGCCCTTCTAATTGAATCAAGGACAGTGGTACCCCAATTAAGCAGGTGGGCAATCAAGCAGGTCAAATGCTTTAAAACATTCTGTTTAATGATTTTAGTTAGTTTTAGTCATGCTGCTGGAATAATAATAATATATATATACCTAGTTGTGCATGTTAAAACATTTTACTGATTGTATTTTCTTGAGATTAAGCAGATTCTTTTCTTTGCTTAATTTATTATTTATTTTTAAATTCTTGTGAAAATATACATATATGGTTCTTTATTACAGTAGGGGTTTATACGAGGTGTGGCAGAAAAGTAATGAGACTGATTTTTTATTTACCAAAGTTTTTATTTTTTTCAAACATCAATGTTATCCCCTTCAAAGTAGATCCCTTGGGCAGCTACACACCGATGGAGACGTTGTTCCCACTGTTGGTAGCCGCACTGGAAGTCTTCAACCGGTATGGTCTTCAGCATGTCCGTTACACTCTTTTGGATGTTTTCTAAAGTCCCAAAATGACGTCCTTTGAGGACATTTTTCAGTTTAGGGAAAAGAAAAAAGTCACACGGACTGAGGTCAGGTGAATAAGGGGGCTGGGGAACCACAGGAATGCCTTTTGAGGTCAAAAATTCTGTTATGGAGAGGGCAGTGTGACATGGGGTGTTGTCACGATGGAGCATCCATTTGTCTGCAATGTCTGGTCTCACGCGAATGACCCTTTTTCTGAGCCTTTCAAGGACGTCTTTATAAAAATTCTCCAAGCTTAACACAAAATTTAATGGCACAACGTTGCTCCAAATTCCGCTGTTCCATTTTGCGTGACGCACAACCAAAAACACAACTTCGCTAATAGCAGTCCCAAAAATCACGTAGTTAACGGAAGGAGTTGAAACTCGCACTGAGCTATGGGAGGGTACTGATACACGTGCTCTATCAAGGACAACAGCGCAGCGTTGCCAGATCGCTTGCAGTGTTGCCAGTCTCATTACTTTTCTGCCACACCTCGTATAGATCATATCTTATGGTTTGTAAAGTTCTTGTTTGTATTGATTAAATTGCTCTATATTTTTATTAAATACAAATACAAATTTGCTTATGTAATTTGGTTTAGTAGTTCTTTTATGGCTTCCCTTCTAATTAACCAGCAACTTACAACAAATAGGTGCTTCTTGTTGGGAGTTGTGACAAACGTAACGCACTGCAATCGATTAACAGCAGTACTAGAGTTGCAATATTGGAAAGTGGACCACTAAAAAACATGGTGTGTGAAGCAAATACTTGTTATTTTTACTTTGAAAGAGACAAAGTTAGAATAGTTGTAAGATGAAAGTAGCAAAGTTAAAATATGTTAACTTTCTACAAATAACATTAAAGTTATCTATATTTTTTATTTTTAATAATTGCATTAAAATGTCCACAACTTGATTAAATGGATTATATGATTGCTGTTTGGAATACTGGAGGTGATTCCAAATTACATAGATATTCCTTGGTGTGCCGGCTTCGTTTAAGATTTCTTTATGTATAAAGCCACTCATATTTGATATCCACACACGTGTTTGTATACTGTATGTATGTTGTCATATGATGTCACTAAACAATGAAGTTCCAGCTCTGCTCACAGCAATGTGCCGGCTTCAGTTGCCAGTCAAAACTGACGATCCGCAGCCAAGTCCTCACAGCTCTGGAGACTAGAGGGGTCTCCAGAGAGTTCAAGGTGGGTTCACAAGTTCTTCCAGGATGTTGTCTTTCCAACTAGGGAAAAAAAAAACAACAAGCCCAGTTCTCTACCCCCCAAAATCTTGACAAGTACTGTATACAGTATTTGGCTCACTTCATCTTTGGCAGAATATAGTTTAGCTGTTCTCTAGCATGAGATGAACTGCCATCTTAAAATCAAGATACAGTGGAACCTCGGTGCGCGACCATAATTCGTTTCAAAACTCTGGTCGTAAACCGATTTGGCAATTTCCCCCATAGGATTGTATGTAAATACAATTAATCCGTTCCAGACCGTATGAACTGTATGCACAGTAAATATATATTTTTTAGTTTTTAACCACAAATACAGTTAATTATACCATAGAATGCACAGCATAATAGTAAACTAAATGTAATAACATTGCATAACACTGAGAAAACCTTGAACAACAGAGAAAACTAACACTGCAATAGTTTGCGCTATAGTGCTAGGAACCATTTTTTTTAATGAGTTTTAAGCACAGGGAAAAAAATGAACATTTGAAAAATCCGTAATTTAATAAACCACCAAGAAAAGTAACATTGCAACAATGCACGCTACGAACCGATCGATGTAAACAGAACTGAAAACAAAAGCAAGCCTTTTCTACCTTATGCGTCCAGCCCTCCATCTCTCGCTTGCTCGCGCGTTCTCTTTCATGTGTGCGTGTGTCTCTCTTGCGCGCCTGTGAGTGTGTGTGTGTTGCACTCTTTCTCTCTTGCTCGCTGCACAGGAAGAGACTGAACATGTACAAACCGAAAGGGAAACTGGCTTGTTTGTATACAGATTGTGTGGTCGTGAACCGAAGCAAAAGCTTGGCAAACTGTTTGGTCGTAAACCGATTTGTACGTGTACCGAGACGTTTGTGAACCGAGGTTCCACTGTACTAGAAATGTCAAATTTCATTATTTTCCATGTTTTAAACATATCTACACTGGGTGTGTGTTGCAACATTTACCATTATAAGTTGCACAGCCCCAGTTTTACATCCTCTCATAGTTTCTGTTTATGGATGGATTCTGCAAGTTCTCCCAATGTTTATGTGTCTCTCTCTTGTTTTCTCCCACATCGCTGAGACAAACATGTCAATTGATGACTCTAAAATGTTCAAGAATGAGCAAATATTTGTATGTGTGGAACTAAGCAGGGTTAATTCCTGCCTTACAACTGCAATTTCACCACCATCTAATGAAATATGGGCCTTTGAACTGCAATGGTATCTCTGCAACCAAAAAATGTATTATTAAAATCACACAGATTCCATGAAAAACTGCTATATATACAAGTATTATTTGATTCATTAAGAGTGCTACTACTTTTTACCCAGCAACAATGTGAATAAGTATATACTGATGGAAAGAAGAAATAATGGCAGACACAGAGGTTTGTTGGTTCTGTGCCAATGAGGTGGTCAGACAGGATTTTGAAAGACAGAATAGCAACTATTGATGTTTATGGTTTGTGTTATTTTTCCTGCTGCATTTTTTTTGCTTTGATTTCCTGTTATTCTCATTTTTGAATTATTTCATCAATTAAAGTTGAAATTCTGGTCCAACAACAAGCAACTGCATTTCTTCAGTCCTTCAGTCTTGCGCGCTGCCAAAAGTGTGACCAACACTGGTATACTACAGTATACGTGTAATACATCAAGTAAAAAGACGACATGAAATCTTTTCCCAATAAGTATGAGAACACACATTAGTCCTTATTTTATTTTTTTATTTTAAATGCAACTTTAGGTCTTTAGTAAACATATTTTCCTTGTTAAGTTGTATTAGGCTCCTATTTGCTGTAAAAAATTCTGAACACATTTTGTTGACTTGTGAAATTGTTTGGTTCTTTCAGTTTATATTTATTGTAAACTGCTGATCTACTGGATTTCAATATCTTCCCTGTTGATCCAATTTTCCTAAGCCCACTACTATTCTGAGTACATTTCTTAATACTTTCTGTTTGACCCGATGAATATGTACATCTAAAAGATGTTAAACTGACGACACCTTTTTACCACGCTTATATTAGCTTCACCTGTTTGTTGTCTGGTATAAATCCTGTAATCGATATTTAACCCACTTCCTATTGTCCAAATGACTTGAAATTTTGCACACGTACTCACTTCTGATGACAATAACATGAATCAATAATCATTTTCACTAACTGATCAATTAACCCATGTTAATTAAGAAATTAAATTTTCATATGAAGAATAGTTCAAGATTTCACCAATAGATGGCGCTAGTAGCTGCATCTTGTATGAAGATGTGTGCATATAAACGTCAAAGGAAGTGTTAAAATATTGATTACAAAATTATACTAAAACAAACCCAAGACGAAAAAGTTGAAAACTATATAACTATATATATATATATATATATATATATATATATATATATATATATAATACTGTTTATAAACCACACTTATATCAAGTTAAAAAGTGTACTAAAAAGTATATAATAAACCTCTCATACATCACTCGTAAAATAAAAGCATGGGCACTTTTTATAATTACTTAATATAAGCGTGGTTTTTAAAATGTATTTTTTTATAGATTATTTGTGCTATGCTCAAATTCAAACATTTCAGGAAAAGCAGACTTTCAAGGTTACAAAGGAATATTTTTTTATCAGATGTGTACACAGAAAGGGTGAAATGCATTCTGAAAAAAGGTGCGGAAGGTAACAATGCAGAGAATTCACTCGAGCTCCTTATGCACAAAGCATACAATTATTAAACTCATAATTATATATCGAGCACATCTGCCTTGCTTAAAACTGTCCAGAATGTTTCCAGGGTGAGATCCAACCTGCGAACGCTGCAATCGAGCTCTAGCCTCACTGGGTCACATGTTTTGGGCCTGCACCAAATTTACATCATTCTGGACCAAAATTTTGAAATGCCTTCCAGACAGCCTTGGTGTCACAATCCCTCCTCACCCACTAACATCTGTGTTTGGTGGGCTCCCAGGGGGGCTTAAAGTAGAGAAGGAAAAATAATCTGTGATTGCCTTCACTACAATATTGGCACGCAGACTTATCTTGCTCAACTGGAAGAATCCTAGCTCTCCTATTCCGAGTCAGTGCATAACTGATGTTTTATACTATTTGAAATTGGAAAAAATCAAATTCTCACTTAGAGGATCTGTGCAGAAATATTTCAAAACCTATCAGGATCTAATCAATAACATTTTAGAATAAGCTTTTAAGCACTGGGGAAGCAAATTCTCCCCCTATTCCTTATTTTCTCCATTCATCTATATTCACTTATTAATTTATCTATTTACTTATTTTTACTAGGTTTAAGTTTTATTCTGCTGCCCATGCTCTCTTTCTCAGGGGTAAGGGTTGATTTGTTTTCAATCCTATTCAAGTAAAATTAATCTATTTGTATGGAATGTTGTGTGATTTCAATAAAATCAATGAAATAAAAAAAAAAGAAATGCATTCTGAACATATTATTTAGCCATCCATCCTTCATCCAGCCCGCTATATCCAAACTACAGGGTCACAGAGGTCTGCTGGAGCCAATGCCAGCCAACACAGGGCGCAAGGCAGGAAACAAACCCCAGGACAGGGCGCCAGCCCACCGCAGGGCAGCAAGGATTATTAAAATCAAAAAAAGAAAGTTCTGTAAATGTAATAATCCAGAGAAAAACAAACAGACAAATAAAGCACCCAGTAATAGGGAGTAATTGAATTATTTGAAAATAATTTGACCCCACAAGGCAGGAAACAAACCCTGGGCAGGGCGCCAGCCCACCGCAGATTATTTAACCTGAACAGAAAATTACGTTTTTGGGTTGTTTTTTTTTTTCAGATTCATATTCTAAATCAGGTTTTTCTAGTACAGGTTCAACAAGAGTCAGAACAAATCCCAGCCAGACAAGAACCAAAACATACTGTAAGGAATGTTGTTCCACCATAATGCACATCCAAAAACACGTTTAGTTTCTACTCAAACAAACACCACATCCCTGGTAGTAAAAATAAGCACAGCAGGGTTCAGGTGCTTGTCAGCAGAAACACCACCTACTAGACAGCCATGCTTACCCCACAATCTGGAAAGGTTTTCTTCATATCCTCCAACCCTCCACTCTGGCTGAAAGGTTGTGATAGGACAAATGCAGATAAAGTTCATAAAGTGACTTTAACCGTACATTAGTGATCTCAAAAATGAAAAAAAGTGAAAGACAGCCAACATCTCACATGTCAAAGTCAAAACAAGAAGCTCAGTCTAATATTACCGAGGTCAGTGGCAATAACAGCAGAACAATGGAGGAATGGGCAAAAAGCTGTTACACTGTATCTCCACGTGCTCAGAATCAATGACAGTCAACCAACCAATGGCCACAGTCAGTTTTATACCCTTAATGTTAAACAACCTGGCACCACTGCCATACATAATACTTCCTCACTGTTTAACTTGCTAAGATGGCTGCACTAGACAATTTCTCAAAGATCATTTCCAGTACATTGTGAACGATGGGGCACGAATTACCAAATTCAACTACGCCAGTACCCTCCAGTTTGAAGCAGAGCTTGAATATTATTCACACAGCATTGACTGTTGTGCCAGTATGGGTTAAGTCCTGGAATCACTCATAAAATAGATGGCAAATAAGAAAATGCATTCATTGAGCCTTTACTTGGACAGGACCTTAATTTTCTAAAGGGTTCATCAGTTCATTTGTGCTGAGCCTTGGCTGAAAGAAAGGGAAAAGGAGAAATCAAAATGCTGTCCTTTATAAAAGTGTTTTTGGCCAAGCATTTATGTTTTGAAAACAAATGAAAAAAAAAAAAGCCCATGACTTTCAAAAGAAGCGTGAATACAAATGATCATTTACAGCACATGGCTTTCACCAAGCTACACGATCAATTGAACAATTTTGTACAGTGACATTGTGAATTTAAATCAGTGTTTCATTGTTCGGGATCTCCACTCAGGAAGCAATGCAATATCCAGCCAAAAAATGTTTTTGTTCACTTCAGTCAGAGCTAGAATTGAAATATTGGGAAATTCATATTCATTTTTTGACATAGAGGGCTCATTATAAATCTAATAAGACCTTGTGTTTTTCTTAACAAGTCATTTTTATACCTGTTGCCTGGATATTTTAAAGATGTGTATTTAAAAAAACAACATGTTCACTTGAAAATTACCTTTAAAAATTATTTCAAATAAGCAAATAATTTAACCAGTTTACACAGGTATTAAAAATGACTGAAATGACAGTCATACGTTTTCAAAAGGTCTGTTATACTACATACCAAACGCTGAATATACTTATTGATAGTAGAATCCTTTCATTTCAATTAGACTTTTTCTTTCATACTCACTAAATGAAATATGAGGTGTCTTTTACTATTGATTTTCAAGACACCCTAAATGCACAGTTTTGTTTCATTGTTGACTACATTTCAAAATTGTAAAAAAAAAAAAAAGTCATTTTCCATCCATCCTTCCATTTTCCAACCCGCTGAATCCGAATAGGGTCACGGGGGTCTGCTGGAGCCAATCCCAGCCAACACAGGGCACAAGGCAGGAACCAATCCTGGGCAGGGTGCCAACCCACCGCAGAAAAGTCATTTTTAATAACTGAAATAATTTGTTAAAACACCATGCTGCCATTTGTCTTAAAAACTCATTGAGAGTCTGTTAAACGGTGAGATATGCTGTATTTATAAAATACGGGCTTACAGATTTTATTATTTATTATTTTTTTTATTTTTATTATTTTTTCTTCAGCCGTCTGGAGTTTTTTTGTTTTTTCTGTCCCCCCTGGCCATTGGACCTTACTCTTATTCTATGTTAATTAATGTTGACTTATTTTATTTTCTTATTGTGTCTTTTATTTTTCTATTCTTTATTATGTAAAGCACTTTGAGCTACTGTTTGTATGAAAATGTGCTATAGAAATAAATGTTGTTGTTGTTGAAATGGAGAGCACGTCAAAGCAGTGAGCTCACATTCTCTTCTGGGCACTGCAAGCATGAAACATGACTGACTGTCCAGCAGTGAACTCGTGGAACTTTCAGAGCTGATTTTGATGGTGCTCCAGTTTATGTCACCCTGAATTGTGAAAAGAAAGTTTGATGAAGGATTGATGGGTGGATGTTAAAATACCCTTTTTACCACACTTATTACCATTACCACGCTTATTTTAACTTCATCTGTTTCTTGTCTGGTACAAATCTTGTAATCGATATTTAACCCTCTTCCTATTGTCCAAATGACTGGAACTTTTGCACGCTTACTCACTTCCAATGACAATCAATAATCAGTTTCACTAATTGATCAATTAATCCATATTAATTAAGAAATTACATTTTCATATGAAGAATTGTTCTAGATTTCACCAATAGATGGCGATAGTAACAGATAGAAATATTAAAGGAAGTGTTAACATATTGATTACAAAATTATAATAAAACAAACCCAAGACTAAAAAGTTGAAAATAATATATATATATATATATATATATATATGAGGGGTGACCCAAAAATAACCAGAATTTTGTTGTTGTTAGGTTGGTACTTGTAGTACGTGGTTGGGCCGCTAGCGCGATCTAGTTACACTCCTCACAAGTCAGTCTGCCAAGTGCCATCAGTCTGGAAGATTGTGCTTGTGTTCAGTGAATTTTGTAAAAGTAGTTTTATGCAAGCGTCGTTTTTTTTACGATGGGCGATTATCGTGAGCAACACGCGGCAGTGAAATTTTGTTTTCTTCTTGAAAAAAGTGTTGCAGAAACTATTGTTATTGAAACGGTATGACAACCTTGAACCTCCCACCCTACTCACCGGATTTAGCTCCGTGTGATTTCTTTTTGTTCCCTCGGATGAAAAAAGACTTGAAAGGAAGGCGTTTTGCTGGCGTCGAAGAGGTAAAACAAGAAACGACCAGAGCATTAATGGGCATTACTTCAGACAATTTAAAAATGTTTCGAACAATGGAACAAACGGTTAGATAAGTGTATTTCCGCCAATGGAGAGTACTTTGAAGGAGACTAATTGTAGTTTGTACAGAAAATTAAATTAGACACGTTTTAAAAATATTTCTGATTATTTTTGGGTCCCCTTCGTATGTATATATATATATATATATATATATATATACACATAAATACTTTTAAAAACCACACTTATATTAAGTTAAAAAGTGTAAAGATGTACTAAAAAGTAAAAAATACATCTCTCATACATCACTCGTAAAATAAAATCGTGGTGCTTTTCATCAATCTACATTCTAAAAACACTTCTCAAAATCTTAGCAAAAACGCCCACCTTTTATTTTACGAGTGATGTATGAGAGATGTGTTTTTTACTTTTTAGTACATCTTTACACTTTTTAACTTAATATAAGTGTGGTTTTTAAAAAGTATTTATATATATATATATATATATTTTGGTATTCAACATACATAATAAAGTTTAGGGATTCAGCATGGGCTCTGGTAAATGTTACAATATGTCAAAAACTGTGAAACTTAATCATTGATGGAGTCTTGCAATAACAAAATCAGTTGTCTGTGATTTGATTTGGTGGCAGTCAAACAAATAAAATATCAATATTGTACAAATGAGTAACATGAGGACAACAGTATTCATTACCCAATAGCCTTCAAATAACTAATTTAGAAAAAATAAATTGCACATTACTAGAAAATTAAATCAAAGTTTGGTTGCACTTATCGGAAGAGAAATACAAATGTCTGCATTTTACAGAACTTGCACTGCATTTTAATTACAAAAAATTGAATTCTGGTAGCCATGGTGGCACAGTGGTAGTGCTGCTGCCTTGCAGTAAGGAGACCATGGTTTGTGTTCTGAGTCCTCCCTGTGTGGAGTTTGCATGTTCTCTGTCTGTGCCAGTTTCAATCCATTGCCCAAAGATATACAGGTTATCTGAACTGGTGATGCTAAATTGGCCCTAGAGTGTATAGGTGTGTGTGTTCACCTTGCAATGGACTGGCGCCCTGCCCATGGTGCTTACATACCATGTGCTTTATGCTAGCAGGGCTAGGCTCCCAAAGAGACCCTGGTCTGGATTAAGTAGGTTAGACAATGGCATGACATGACATTGTGGAATTGTACATCTTATTAGTACATGGCACACACCCCCATATTCATTTAGAAGTGCTGAACGACACTTGACACAATTACTGTTACTAACGCTGTTAGTGAATGAAGGCTGAATGTTTGACTGTTTGGTTTCAATAAGGTTTTAGACTGTAATAAAAGCAGAACGTTGGGGTGGTCCACCGACTAAAATCATTAACAAAGGAACATTCCACATTTCAAGAAGTTGTGACAGACATTATTGAGCTCTGGATGATTTAAAGTAATATGCTTTTATATTAATGTGAATGAAGATCTCATACAAAAAAATTAAGTTCTGTTAAAACAATGACTCAAAACATTGTGATAGCAAATACTGCAACTAACAACCTTTGTGGTAGGAAGTTCAGATTTTTTAAAAAAATTCTGAATTTAAGAAATGTTTTCTTTGGACTCATTAATTTTTCATTGGAGCTTTAAATGTGCAATTTAGTTTCAATTTTTCTTTTGGTATATGTCTTGTTATTTTGACTTATTGTTAATGTTTGGAATGACAGAAATGCCATCTTGGTTTCTTAGATGGTATCAGGCATTTTCAACTTTCGCTTCCCATAATGCATTGTTAAGGAGTGTGGCAAAAGAAGTCATTGGGCTGACGTCCTGAAGGCAATCTCTGTTTGTGCTAGAATTACTGTCTGTGTTTGTAAAGACAAACTTGTCATAGTGCTTTTCAAAAAATATGACTTCTGTCTTCTTGAGTTTTATTTTCATAGTGGGTTTAGTCACATGCTGCGGTGGGCTGGTGCCCTGTCCGGGGTTTGTTTCCTGCCTTGCGCCCTGTGTTGGCTGGGATTGGCTCCAGCAGACCCCCCTGACCCTATAGTTAGGATATAGCGGGTTGGATAATGGATGGATGGATGGAAAGCAGACTCCTTAATGTTGGAGTATCTCAAAAATGGACATTGAAGGATCAATTAAATGAAATTGGAATGCATACTATATTTAATGGAAGACCCCACGCAAAAATAAAATTCTTCCTATATTTTACTTATCCCGTGTAGTTTCTAGTGATGACTGAGAAAAACGTTTAATCTCATATTTTTGTGCAGAATGGAGAGAACAGGGTTTCAGATATAATAGGGTCTATGGTGACCAAAGTTGGATAATAGTAAGCAAAATCTCAAATTACTAATTTCGCATAATCCATATGATAAAGTCAACCAATCGTATGCTTGCAACATCCCCAGACACATGTATTTTTGATAAAATATTAATAATTGCACCATCTTTTGAAAATACTCTTTTGTACAAAAGTGGAATTGTGTGAGAATGTGGGACTTTTTCATACCAAAGTCTGTTTGTGGCTTCCTCCAGGTGCTCCAGTTTCCTCCTACTGTCCAAAAACATGCAGGTTAGGTGAAATGGCAACATTAAACTGGTCCTTGTGTGTGCGTGTCTTTGGTATGTGGGTATGTTTGCCCTGCGATGGACTGGCGCACTGTCCAGTTTCGGTTCCTGATTTACTTCCAGTGCTGGTTGGGATAGGCTACAGCCCCCAAGCACATCATGACTATAATCTTGACTAAGTGCATTAGGATATGGCATGACCTGAAAAAATGTATGGCTGGAGTATTTCTTTAAGTGAATGTTATTGTGTGGCTTGTTTATCTTTCTTCTTAAATGTTATAAATTATTTCTAATACATACAATATGATCAAATGAATAACAGAACAGTAGAATAATGAAGTTTATCTTCAACCTGACCTAACAATCCAGAATAGGAAATATCCCTATCAGATTAATTTAAAAGGTTTTGCCATACGATCTTCACTGCCCCATGTGGATTTTCAATAGCATGTCTTTTTCTGTTGTGATCAATTGGTTATTTTATTCAACAAAGTCAAAAATGAGTCTATATATTTTAGAATGTGTAAACATCAATGTGGGCGGCACGGTGGTGCAGTGGGTGGCGCTGCCGCTTCACAGTTAGGGGACCTTGGTTCACTTCCTGGGTCCTCCCTGCATGGAGTTTGCATGTTCTGCGTGGGTTTCCTCCAATTTAGAATGGCCTTCCAATGGTGAGTGCTTGGTGTGTGTTTGCGCCCTGCCTGGGGTTTGTTCCTTGCCTTGTGCCCGGTGTTGGCTAGGATTGGCTCCAGCAGACCCCCGTGACCCTGTAGTTAGGATATAGCGGGTTTGATGATGGATGGAAGGATAAATCAACATGTGAAATATACCCATACGGCCTGACTTGGTGCCATTTGTGCAGGCTGCATATCTTTGCTGTGTTCAAGCAGATGTTTCATCCAAAATGAAAAGAATTCCTATCTAGTTCACTGGTAATTCTGACTTGGCTTATCAGAAGTGTTTATGCAGATGGAAATTTTGAAAAAGCTCAATAACAGATGGATCACTATGTGAGAAAAATTATTTAAAACATTTTACAAAACGAAGTACTTTAATATATAATTATACCATTGCATACAACTTCTAGTTATTATTATTTGGCTTAACACCACAGGTTCTTTATTTATATATTTCTTATTTTCGTTTCTTGTATCAAATTTGAGACAATATATTTTATTTTGATATGATGTACCATAAAATTAATGCCTTTGACATAATATGAATGGATTGTCACTTAGATTATGAATTTTGGAATGCACTAATAATGACGTTCATATAACTTCTCGTGTGAGTGAGAGTGCCGTGTGATGACCCTGTCCAGGGATGTTTCCTCTCTTGCACTGCACTTGCTGCTGGGATACGCTGCTGTCGCTTGAAATGCTATACAGTAGATGGTCTAAATAAGTCTGGGAAATAGTCTGGGTTGGTTGGATAAAATCCCACAAAATACCTCCAGTCCAGACAGACAGCATAAGTGAGTAGGGAGCAGTATACTATGTACAGCACATGTGCTTGGTGCCCTATAACAGTGACAACAGCAGAAGTGAGATGGGGGGCAGACAGCGAGAGATATAAGTTAGGCAGACCATGTTACCCCAGAGGTTTAGGGAGCAGGTAATCCAGGAAAAATTACAGCAAGCCTATAAATGGGCAATTCTGTAGGCTTTCCTGGCTGACAGGTACTGACACATGGAAACTCTAGCAGCTGGAGTCATGTTCCACACTGAAACCTAAATCTGGAAAGACAGGAAGGGTATCAGTACTCTGCCATTAGTTAATGCTGAGAAGAGTATTGCCTTTCTAAGGGAATGCCCAGTGTAAAATCTACTTGATGAACCAGACTGAGCTCTACCCTAATGGACTGCCAGGCCTTAAATGGAAATGACCTTGGTGTCTGGTTCAAAGCCACGTCATACCCAGTGTCGTAATGAACTTTCAGTGGTATGAATAGCTGGGACAAAGGCTCAGTCAGAAAGAGGAAGAGGAGAAGATCGATTCCAGTGACAGGACGATGGAAATGGGCATACCATTATGAAAACTGACCGGGCAGCAGCAGTACAAAAGCAATTTTATGAAACATTACTTCATGTACTTTCTTTACAGAGCTATAGATCAAATTAATCTAAAGCTTTTCAGGAATATAATATGTATGGAAGACAAAAAATGTATATATTAGCATAAATAGTCATAAAACTAATTAACAGCTTCTGAAACATTAGATTTAGCATAAATTAGAATGTCAATCAAATAGTTATACAAAAAACATCAGTCACATTGCATTATTTTTAAAGCTTGAAGCAGAATTACTAATGTGGGATAGGAAGGACAGAATAGAAAAAGAATGACGCACAGAAACTGTCAAGGACAGAAAAAGTGGGGATGTGTGCACCTGTGTTCAAAAAGTTAGGAAGCTGAGGAACGATATCAGTGAAAAATGGCCTTGGTAGGCATGAAAGAAGCCAGCTGGAATAGTGAATCAGCAGAAACAAATGAGGTCAAGATGATGTAATGCATGAAAAATAAAATTAGTATATTCAGGCATTAGCATAAATAAATATAGAAAAATATATTAGAATTAACTTTAGCACAGAAATTAAATGTAAATCAAGCATGCCAAGCAAATGATTAAATAAAGGCACATGCCATATTTCTTTCTAATTAAAAGCTTAGCTTTGGGCACCAAATAAAAATAGCTTGAAGGCCAAGGGAAAGGAAATGATAAGATGATGCCCAAAAATGGAAGAGAGGGAACGTCTGTACCGGCCTTGGCCAGTGAAAGAAATGAGCAAAAGCAGAAACTAAAAATGGACAATAGACAGTAAAATCCCGGAGGCCAACTGCAGGGGGAAGTCAGGAGATAATAAAGGTTCCCATGAGAACTCGAGGTATTGGCCGGACAGGTGCAGAAGGGAGTCAGAGAAAAACAGCAAATGAGATAATCTGAGCAAGGTCGGAGTAATAAGAAATTACTATATAAATTTTGAGTCTGAACTGTTTGGGGCTCAATCTCATTTGGCCGAATTGAGTCGAGTCCGTGTCATTGTTTTATTGTAATAAAGCTATAAACTCTGTTTGCCTATCCTGAGTCCTAATAGCCTTCATTTTCAGGTAAAAAGCCTCTTGGTGACAATTTTTCGCCACGACGTATGTTCACTACTTTACAAATTGTTATTCAAGGTGTGTGACTTTGTGAAGAAATAAAACGAAAGTGGTGACCTAACACATTATTACTTCTCAGGGTGCCAAAGAGTGCCATTATGTTACGTCAGTTGGATCTGTAAGAAAGAATTTCATAGTACCCCTGTACACATCAAAATGCTAATATTTGTTACATCTTATTGCTATTTTGTATGCAAAGTCTTCTCAGTGACAGATTAAGCCGAAACAATGACATTTGTGCAAGCCATACAGTCAAGAGTATAGAAGAAACCCTCGAGGTAGGCGGTAATGGTTGTGGAGTCTCATCATGTCAAACATTGCTACTCACCTGCATGTATTATAGAGATGCTTCTTAATACATCCACAAAAGCAAAACCATCAAGACAATTCAATAAACCTTTGCGCAGTATACAAAATATAAACTTGAAAAATTCTTTAGAAAATGTCAATATTAAGGAATTAAAATTGCCTTTGTTAGTGTTAACAGCCTTAAATAAAGTTCAGTTGTGCATATAACATGGAGTGTATTCTACAACTCTACAGACGGCAACAATATGAAAGAGAAAAGCTGTCTTCTTATTGAACTCAACACGCAGTTAGGGTGACACACACTACACCCTGCCTGTGGTAAAGGCTGCAGTAGGAGAATTAAGTTACTCATACTTGTACGATAACGATGTAACTTGCAACTACTTTTTATAAAACACCGTATAAAGTGGTGTTATATTTTTGGAGCTGGGCTACATCAAGACCTGCTTTGTCTGTCCACATTAGATAAAGTACAATGGAGCTTTTCATTTAGGGGGTTCGGTGCCCACTGCAAGTATATCACGTGTAGTCCCTAGGAATACAGCAAGGATTTCAGAGAGGGCATTACAGTTAAATTACACTGAATTTGCTTCACCTCAATGCATGCCATGATATTTCCCTTTAGTGCACAAGTATTACAGCTAGAAAGACGACTCCAATAGTTTCCTTTTTGATAACAAAGTGTTTTGAATTTGACACCTTGTTTCATTAGCAGAACATGTGAACAGAAGTGATGTTTGACAAGGCATTGCCATCTGCTGACTTTGCTTGTAGTGAATGATACTTGGATATGTATTGAAGGAAATTCAAATATTGGCCCTTTTTTAACATTGTACTTTCCATTTCTGTTTTTATTTTTATTACCACGCTTATATTAGCTTGGCGGAGTGGTGGCTCTGAGGCTAGGGATCTGGACTGGCAAAAAAATAATCCCTGACTTTCTTGTGTACTGTAAAATGACATTATTATTATTTATTTGGATGATGCCTTTATCCCAGGCAACTTACAACGCTTAACCAACTGGAGCACAGGCAGGTGAAGTCACACAGTGTCAGTGGTGAGATTTGAACCCTGATGTTCGGGCCTTAATGATTACACCAAACTAACTGCCACAATTAACATTTACATTAACGGATGTTGGCAGCACAGTGGCGCAGTGGGTAGTGCTGCTGCCTCGCACTTAGGTGACCTGGGTTTGCTTCCTGGGTCCTCCCTGCGTGGAATTTGCATGTTCTCCCCATGTTTCCTCTGGGTGATCCGGTTTCCTCCCACAGTCCAAAGACATGCAGGTTAGGTGCATTGGCAATTCTAAATTGTCCCTAGTGTGTGCTTGGTGTGTATGTGTGTGTGCCCTGCCTGGGGTTTGTTTCCTGCCTTGTGCCCTGTGTTGGCTGGGATTGGCTCTAGCAGACCCCCGTGACCCTGTAGTTAGGATGTAGCGGGTTGGATAATGGATGGATGTTGTATTTACTTGCCTTATGTTATTCAAGTTTTCTAAAAATAGTGGAGGCTAGTCAATCATAAGTAGTGATCACTGCGGTCCAAATTTGGACAACATGTTCACAGAATCAAAAGTCAATCCCCCTTTCATGCATATGTTTGAGCCTTACTTCATCTTGGTTTTTGCAAAATCCATCACTTGACAATTTGGTTTTAGTTCAAGCATGTCCTAAGCTGCTCACTGTAAAGACACCGTGCCATAAGTGCTGCAGGTTTTTACATATTAGATACTGGGTATTGCCTTTTCTTTATTAAACACCTTAAAACCATAATTTATAATACTTTTTTTAATTACATTTTTCTTCTGAACTTTTATGTTGAGGGTGGCACAGTGGTAGCGCTGCTGCCTTGCAGTAAGGAGACCAGAGTTGTGTCCTGAGTCCTCCCTGTGTGACATTTGCACATTCTTTCCGTGTCTGTGTAGGTTTCCACTGGCGCTCCAGTTCAGAAATAGCAAGTTAAATGAACTGACATTGCTAACTTCACCGTGGTGTCTATTTGGAAAGTGGCTGCATGTCTTTGCCCTGTGGTGGACTGGTGCCCTGTCAAGGATTTGCTCCTGCCTTGCACCCTATGCTAGCTGGGTTAGGCTCTAGCTCCTCCGTGACCCTGATCTGAATTAAGCAGGTTAGAAAATGATATGACATTTATGTTTCTTTCACGTAGTATACTCTAATACCAGTATTGTACAATATGTGCTGTAATTTGGGGCTTTGTTTGTACAGCCTTCTGAAAATCTGTCAGTATAACAAGCTAAAATTACTGTACTTGACTAACGCACGCACCATGAGCATCATCTTCATATAGAATACGCTACCATGGCTGTTCATTTGTCTGCCCAGGATTTTAAATCACCTGTAGCTCGCAAACCGTTTGAACTATTGACCTGAAATTTGGTACACATATATTACGTGACGTCTAGTATCTGCTTTCGGGTTGATGATTGTCCTCCACGGTTATTCCTCTCTTTTATTTTTATTTTACTTTACTGTAGAATCAACTCTCAGCAGCAGCCATGGGTATGCGTATGGCCGCCGTTCTCATCCCTACCACCTTTGCCATCACTTCCCCTACCTCTTCCTATCTTAAATCATTCTTGAGGCAGATTGAAGACTTAAGTGCAAGGGTGTTGTACCGTGTTAGCCATTATGAATGTAGAGAAAAGCTAAGCAAAATGACACATTTTATTGGCTAACTAAAAAGATTACAATATGCAAGCTTTCGAGGCAAATCAGGCCCCTTCTTCAGGCAAGATGTAATCATTGCTTCGAAAGCTTGCATATTGTAATCTTTTTAGTTAGCCAATAAAAGGTGTCATTTTGCGTGCAACATTTAGGAAAACTTACTAAAGGCGCTTTTCCACTGCATAGTACGGCACGACACGGTTCAGTTCAGCTCACTTTTGGGGGGTTTTCCACTGGGAACAGTACCTGGTACCTGGTCCTTTTTTTAGTACCACCTCAGCCGAGGTTCCAAGCGCGCTGAACCGTTACCAAAACGTGACGTGTAAACTCTGCTGGTCACTGATTGGCCGGAGAAAATCGGCATTACTGCGTCACTGAATTTGCGACACGAGACACAACAGACCCGCTAGATTTTTAGCACAGCCAGCGAAGGTTCAGACGCACCATTTTGTTTTAACCAAAAATGGCTGTTTCGTGATCTATTGAGGAAGTACAGACGTTCTTCTCGTTGGTAGCCGAGGAGCGGATCCAGCGAGAGCTGGATGGGGCGACGCGGCGCAACTATAACGACACGTGAATAATCCCGCCCACTCTAAAGCGGTACTAAACTGCAGTTGAAACGCAAACCGAGCCGAACTGAGCCGAACCAAGGTGAGCTGTACTGAACCGTGCTGTGCTGTACTATGCAGTGGAAATAAGTAATTAGAGCCCAAACACTGACTTAATCAGTTTTAACGCAAAAAGATGCCGATGGAAGAAGAGAAGCAGCGGGCCGCTAGGGTGAAGAAAACAAGAGCAGCTCAGGAAGCAGCAAGCGCATCAACCTCTGAGCAAATGAGTGTTAAACCTACAGAGAAAGAGGAGGAAAACTAGGAATACTCAAGTCAAGTGTAGTCACTGCACATTATGGTGAAGCACGTCGTTACTAGTATAACATAAAAGGGATTGATAGTAACTAGAAAGTCCAGAGAAGAGCAACTTTAATCATTCCAGTGCTATTGGATATGAATTATAATTGAAAATCTGAATTCAGTCTTTTTAGTTTGAACAAACATGCTTCACTTGGATATACAACAAAAGTGTTAAAAAACTTCAAAGGGGAATTGGTAGACTGGATGCCAGTTATTACTTAAAAATGAATTATTCAACATGAGCAGCAGATAAAGGGAACATTCCAGCAGAACATGTATTCTTCACAAGAATAAGATCAACCAAGTAGTGTAGCTGATATCAGTATTCTGGCCATCTTCAAATTTCCAAATGATGATGTTCTACAAAGACTCAGTGCCAAGGGATTTGACAAGCTTGGCTGAAAGACTTTGACTTGTTCTCAACAAATTGTTCTTATGATCTGGGCTACCTGGTCCCCAGTTAAGTTTCTAGTTTGTAATTTTGATAGAACCCCTGCATAGAAAACAGTCTAATACGTCCATGGGGCAATGTTACCTTGTTAAGTGTGCATTTGATGGTGTTTTAGTAATATAAGTAAAAAACAAGAATACAGAAATTTAGCAGGCACTCGATCAGATTGGCATTTATGAAAGTTATAGCAATGAAAATGATAGTTGATATATGAATAGCTGAATATTCCTCTGCTCTCCACGCCTGGAGGCAGTGAGTCTCAGCCATAAAATATTTGCATTAACAGAGAATGAAGTACTTACCACAGTTTGTAGGTTGATTCGATGCAACCAAGTATCTGTCTCTGAAACAGTCAGTAGTACTGTATGTCTACACATAAGATATATTCACAGGGTCAATTGACTGTACTGTACATTTGGAAGAGGTCCTCTTTGAAAATGACTTTAAATGGCAACATTTTATCCTACGGTATACAATATAAACAATACATTTCTAGCAATATGGAAGTGATAACTTATTTGAAAATATGCATAACAGAAGCCTTTGGTGTTACTAAATTTACTTCTTCTATAAGTGCCTGTAGCTGGAGTTGAAAGAATCAGGTCTGTTTCAACTCTCTACTTTTCTCTCTCAGTGTATCTCTAGAATCATCAACGTTGTATGTCAAAACCTTTATACCTCATTTTATGCCATTTCTTCACATCTGTGAATGCTTTTCTTTGATCAATCCCATGCCACCTCTGACTAAACTGTCATATTGAAATGTTTTGCCTTCTAACACAGTATCTTTAAGTTAATACACTTAATAAATGGTACTAGCCAACCCACAGCGTACCATACGCCACATAATCAGGCCGGTTTTTTAATGATTTTTAAGCAGAGGGAGAAAATGAAAATTTGAAAAATCAGTAATGTAATAAATCAGCAAGAAAAGCAACATTGTAACAATGAACGGAGCGAACCAACACACAATCGTCTGTGACTGAAAACTGGCGGACCGCCTTCACGCCTTCTCCTGCCAGACGGAGGGAAGTTGGTGCATGGCACTCAGTCGTGGAGTGTGGAACGGGAGGAGAGAAGGACGTCCATTCAGCTCCCTCCGTCATGCTAGTCTGCTGATTTGTCGTTCAGTATGCACTGCCCGCTCATGTGCCCACCTCCAACTCGTCACTTGAGTCGTTGTCGTATAATTCACCAAGACACCTGACCACGGTAGTAGCGAGGTGGTAGGGGGGTGTGTACAAAGGGTAGGGACGAAAACAGTGGGAGCGTATGAGTCGCACTTAGTGGGAATTCCACGGTTTGCAGCCCGAATGGGGTTCAAAGGCTTACCCACACCTCTCAGGTCAGGTAGACACACGCTCAATCTCATGCATAATTATTTATTGAATGCTAAACACTTCTGGAAAGACACGGTTGTCTAAAATGGGTTGGTGTGAGAATACAACAGTAAGTGAATGAAAAGATGGAACTCTGGAGAGAGCAAAATACAACACAATAGTGAACCCGCGGCATAACAAACACCGCATAATTATTTATTGATGGTTGAACACTTCTGGAAAGACACAGTTGTCTAAAAAAGGAGGGTTTGAGGATACAACAGAAAGTGAATGAAAAGATGGAACTCTGGAGAGAGCAACATATAATTGTCCGTGAGTGAAGAAGATGCATGTTTGTCGTGGATGCGAATTGCTGTATGTAGCGTGTAAAACAGTTTGCTGTGGTGCACGAGGTCGTGCGTCGTAACCAAAGAGTCGGTTTGTAAAGACTGTTTACTTCATTGTGTTTTAACCTCAGTTGTAAAGGATTGTTTTAAGGATTCCATGGGATACCCCTCGCAAACCGTTTGACACGCTGCATATGGCGACTCACCTCCGCGAGAAACATGCCTCTATGAACAGTCAAGGTGGCTCGGAAGTACATGAGGCCTCCACGACAGACGAATATAAATGACGCCGTTCTTTCTGTGTCGTCGCGTCCGAATTCGTGGGCGTGGCTCTGCGAGTTGTCGTCGTATCCAATGGTCTTGGAGTTGGTGGCCGTGGCTCCTCCCTGCGTGCGCCATAGGTGTCTTACTTGTTGGCAGCTTAGTGAATCCACGCCCCTTCCGCCGTGGGTGTCTTGCCTTTCCATGAGTGTCTTGCCTTAGTGAATTATATATATAGATATAAATAGAAGCTCTTATCTAGATGTTACTTTCTCCAGTTGCTGACCCTTGCATAGAATGGCCCAGTTTGCATTATGCTGTCATGGGAACATGGAAAGTCACGGTACTGTTTGTGCAACTGCCATGATTACTTGGCAATACAAGAAAAAGCTATGCAGTTTTATGCCAATGTTGCCCCAAAGTGTAACTGTGTTTGCTTGACTTTTCAGAGAAATTCAATCAATATTACTGACAGTAATACATAGAAATCTTTGTATACTAAACAAATATATGTATTCTAAATTCTAAAAAGCTGTACAAATTAACCTGTAATGGAGTAATTAGCTTCTTAACAAAATAATCACAGAATAGTGAGATTTGCCATTCTTGAAGGACAAGGGTAAAGAGGCATTTTAGGCCTAAGACCTGGCAATTTTTCATTAAGATTCTTCTGTAGCAATATCCACTTCTTGAGATAAGATTAATTTATAATGAAAAATATACTCAGACCAAAGTATATTGATAATAATGTTAATTGTTAATTAATTAGCAATGTTAATTACTGTAAGAAAATAATATAATAAAATGAAACATATATGTTGTGCAAACAAACACATATGGGAAAAGCTAAAATACATTAAAAAATCTTAGTGTCTTTTATTGACTGACATGTAACCTCACTTTCTATTGCTTGCTGAATCCAGTTAAGGGTCACGGGGGACCTATTGCCTATTCCAGTGCACTGGGCATTAGGTAGGAACTAACCTTATATGGGATGCCAGTTTGTTGTAGGACCCATTCACACATACACCATGCTCATGTGGCACCAACCTGGCATGCACACTTCTAGGATGTGGGAGGAAAACTTTAGTACCTGGAGAAAGATGACAAAGCCAAAAATGCAAGCTGGATATAGGCACCGTTTCAGATCTGTTCCATTGGATTGATGAAGCAAAAGCACTAACCACTGTGCCACCTACAAATACTGTATGTATAATAATAAATATAATATTTTAAGGATAATGGCAAAGTGATGTAGTGGTTAAATGTTACTGCCTCACAGCACTTGGGTTTGATTGCCAGCCTGGGTACTCTGCCTATGTGAGGATTGTTTTCCCCATATCTGTGCAGATCCTTTACTGGGTTAATTGGTGGTCTTCCCTCATCCTAAAGATGTACAGGTGAAGTAACTGGCAACTTTGAATTGACCCGGTGTGAGCGAGTGTGCCCTGATTTTGACTGGCTGATGTTCACCTTATTCCCAATGAGGCACAATATGCATGGACTCCTTAGCAACCCTGCACTGGACAGATGGGTGATTTATTTGCAGAGGTTATATATTTGCTTGCAGGAATTCTGATTATATTTGCATATTGTTGTTGCAAAATGACAACTTTTATTGGCTAACTAAAAAGATTACAATATGCAAGCATTACATCTCACCTGAAGAAGGGGCCTGAGTTGCCTCAAAAGCTTGCATATTGTAATCTTTTTAGTTAGCCAATAAAAGTTGTCATTTTGCATGGCTTTTCTCTACATTCATAATGGCTAACACGGTAGAACACTCCTAGTACTACAGACAATATTGTTGTTTAAATATTAAAGTCAGTGTCTGTTCCTATGTTTGCGTGAGGTCTTCTCCAGGTACCACACTTATTCCACTGTGGTCCAAAACCGTGGAGGGTAAGATGACTGGCGGTCTGCTTTGGAGGGTGTGTGTGTGTTAGTGACTGGCCTGTGATCCACTGGCTTTGGCCACACAACCTTGTAGCCTGATACTCTGAACTGGAATAAGTGGGCTTAGACAGACACATAAAAAGAATAGGAAACAATGTGCTTGATAAATTAGAGTTGGGCATTCAGGTTACTTTTTTTTTATTTTGCTAAGCAGTTTACTATTAAAATCTAATATGCCTCTATTTCCTTCCAAAGTAATTTTACAATGTAACATTTTGCACCAATGCTTGCATGGAAGACCACATTATTTACAAATGTAAAAATAATACCACCTGTTATCCAGCTTTATATCCTGATATGCTATGAAAAAATATTAAGACCTGTTTATGAGTAAAGGCAATTTCTTAAAAATGACATAATCACATAACGTATAACAGGTAACATATTACAGTAAATAGAAAACAACATACAACATTGAACCTTCAAATACCCGTGTATCAAACATTAGTTCCTTTCCTAAACTAATGAAATTGGATTTTCAAAATGCAAACAGAGTCACATTGAAATGCTATAGAGGTCTGAATAAAAAATTACTCAACTTGGTAAAAGAAATCTCTTTCACAAAACCAATCACATGTTTTACAGAAAAAAGTTCTTACTTTCTTTCTTTCTTTCTTTCTTTCTTTCTTTCTTTCTTTCTTTCTTTCTTTCTAATACTGTAGTCCCAATAAACAACTAACGAATGTCAAGTCGATACTTATAAAATATATTTAAGTGTAAATTAACTAATGTATTAATGTAAACGTAATTTTAAAAATACACAGTTGGATATTAAAACAATGACTTTATTTATCACAATCTTAAGATACATAACAACTTAAAATCTTATATTCATGGAACTTGGATGCTGAATCTGTTTGCATTTAAAAGCCTTGAATTCTTTTTTCTGTTGTTTTAATTAAAGACAAAGAAAGATAGGTGACTCAATAATCTCTTGTATCTCATAATGGTAGGAGGACACATAACTGATTTAAAACATTGTGTAATGAACTGAGATTGACGTGAACTTGTTTTTCATATTTACCTGTAATCACAACAATTAGAGATTGCTGTTGTTCTGGATATTTTGAATAAATACTAATTTTCTACTCTTCTGAATAAACAGTGATTTGCTAGGATGCATTTAAATTTATGTCACAATGTTCCTCCAAAGCAAACATTTGCAGTTGGTGTTTTTGCACTTCTAACCTTTTTATTATTAAATACATATACAAGCAATCGATTTTCCATCAATATACACCTCACAGCTCTGTACTGTATTGAATATTTGTATTGTTTCATAAGACTCCAATACTTGATGGTTCATTCAAAACTCTTTTATAATAATGCCATTTTCAGTTCAGTTAGCCCCAGGTGAAGACTGTAATTCTGTTGTCCCAGTGGGGAGGTCAAGGCTTAAATTGAGTACATATTAACAGAAAGCCTTAGCATTTTAAAATAATGAAATATCCAAATGTTGAACAAAACAATGGTTTAAAAAAAGGGCAGCTAAATAATGACAGTGTTGGACACTGAAGGAAGTAAGGATTATCCATCCATCCATTATGCAGCCTGCTATATCCTAACAACAGGGTCACGGGGGTCTGCTGGAGCCAATCCCAGCCAACACGGGGCACAAGGCAGGAAACAAACCCCAGGCAGGGCAGTAAGGGTTATTAAAATAAAAAAAAAGAAAGTTCTGTAAATGTAAAATAAATGGATAAATAATAAAGCACCCAGTAATAGGGAGATAATTTAATTATATGAAAATAATTTGACTCCACGGTCAAAAATGGCAGCAGGTTGTATTTCTTTCTTTTTCCTTCAGGCTCTCTCTCATGTGTCTTCGAAGGTTGAAATGAACAGGTAGATAGATAGATAGATAGATAGATAGATAGATATGAAAGGCACCATATGATAGATAGATAAATAGATAGATAGATAGAGTGAAAGGCACTATATGATAGATAGATAGATATATATGAAAGGCACTATATGATAGATAGATAGATAGATAGATAGATATGAAAGGTACTATATAATAGATAGATAGATAGATAGATATGAAAGGCACTATATGATTGATAGATAGATATTAAAGGCACTATATGATTGATAGATAGATAGATAGATATGAAAGGCACTATATGATAGATAGATAGATAGATAGATAGATAAGAAAGGCACTATATGATAGATAGATAGATACTTTATTAATCCCAAGGGGAAATTCAAATAATCCAGCAGCAGCAGCATACTGATACAAAAAACAATATTAAATTAGAGTGATAAAAATGCAGGTATCCATATTTATTTGGACTGGTGCGTAATTAACCTCTCTTAATTTTAAACCAGTTTCTTATTGTAAATGAGCAGACTGCATGTCATGTAACACTTTCTTTTAGTGCACAACATCCCATGACATTTACAAGTATCAGTCTCTACAGTTTTCTTGTTCGAGCACATGTAGGTTAAGAGACTCGCCCAGGGCATCAATGTGAGTGAAACTTTGGGGTGATCCACGCAAAGCAAACTACAGCGACTTTACTACTATGAAACAAATTGTGCATGGAAAAAAAAAAATGAAAATAACACACAAATACTTTAGATTTGTTACAAAACAGGGTCTGTCAGGGGATTCTGTCTTACTTTTTGTTGGCAAAGAGAGAATTGACTTCATAGTTTCTGTTATCAAAACACTTCCTATTGAAATTCCCTCAAACGTACCATAAAAAAGCAGATACACGATCACACATACTGTACCTAAACATACCTCGACTTCAGTATAGACGTTCGTGTGCGTCTCAAACAGAGGAAAGTAAACTCCGTTTTACCAATCATTGTAGTCATTTACTTGCATGAGATGAAAGCGATTTTTGGCAACAAGGGAAAAAGGAGAGGAGCTCCTCACTGTGGAGTCATTTTGATAAGTTGTCATTTCTATGAAGAAAAGGTTTTGGAGTACTCCAAATATCTATCCATCTCTCTCTCTCTCTCTCGCTCTCTTCTACAAAGCCATAATAAAGTATTATTTTCTTACAAAATAATTTTATACTTCTACCCTTCAAACATAAATGAATGCCTCCAGCTAGTGGTCTGCTAAATGTCTAATGTTGCTTTCTTTTATAATGTAATGTGCATGGTGATATGAAACTCTAAATTGAGTGTATATGCTGTCTACAGTGACAGATTCATTTGCTAATAGCATTCACTAAGACTCAATAATTCCACTCACTTTCCTGGATAAGAATCATTCGTTCATCTTTATATCTGTCACAAACAGGTGATTGCCACATTCTCATTCACACTCTGTACAGTCAGCATAACTGTCTGTTTCATAATTAAATTTTAATTATATGAGAAATTGTACTTCATGAGCATTTAACATGAAAGACCAGAGTAGACGCTGGAGATTTAGATGAATATTCCTTTAGCTCCACTGGGCCTGGATGGATGTGTACAGTAGTTAGTGTTTGCACCACAGGTACAATGTAGAGCCTCCATTCAACTACTGGTATGGGGAGAGCACTCACTGTAAAACAGGCTCCCATTACATAAGCAAACACACATAAACTAACAAGAAGCAAAAATTAGTAATGAAAATGAGGTCATTGAGCTCCATTCACACCCAAGTTGCATAATATGTGCAGTGGTAGCACTGCTGCCTCACAGTAAGGAGATCATGGGTTCACATCCCAGGTCATCAAAATTTGGAAAACACTTTGAGTAGTGAGAAAAGCGCTATATAAACAGAATTGTAACTGAACTGGCGAACATGATGTGCAGTCTGAACCAGACAACATGATGGGCAGACCTTGCACATTCACCTTTCATTTGTCAAGACCCAGTAAGTGTTCACTAGTAGCACTTCCAAAGAGCAAAGAATTGTAGTATATGTGTAAGAGTGTGCGTGTGAAATCATCTGCCTTCGTCTAATGGATATGAAGTTGTAAACTACAGAGGAGGTGATCAGTTGGGATCAGATTTAGGAGAAGGACGACATTTGTTCTTGTTAAAGCATAAAAGATAAGAGGAGAAATTGGTTGCACAAGAATTCATATATGTTACCTAATAACTGGTTGAAGAACCTCTTGCTTTAATTCCATCAAAAAGACTGTTTAGACTATACAGTATCACTCTGTCCCTCACAGTCTTTTACTCTGCCTTGTGTCTCTCTTAAAACTCTCAACCCACTTTATCAACGTTTCTTGGACATTGAAAAGGGATAGGAAAGTGAAATAATTACAGTGCATAAAGGCAAGTGAGAGCGACAGTCGGGACAGTTGTGAGAATTTGTTGCTAAAGCAAATCATGCCTGCATTAACATGTGTCATAATCAGATGGTACTTGACTGCAATAAAGAACCAAATGTAAATGCACTAGTGAGGGAGCATATAGACCACGTTCAGGAGATCGTTAGAAACACAAAGTGATATACAGTATATATTAATATATTGGTCTCTAATATGCCACTATGTTTTATATATATATATATACTGTACACACACTATATTGTGAATTTCCCCTTGGGATTAATAAAGTATCTATCTATCTATCTATCTATCTATCTATCTATCTATCTATCTATCTATCTATCTATCTATCTATCTATCATATAGTGCCTTATCTATCTATCTATCTATCTATCTATCTATCTATCTATCTATCTATCTATCGTCATATGAAAAAGTTTGGGATCCCCTCTCAGCCTGCATAATAATTGACTCTCCTTTCAACAAAAAAGATAACAGTGGTATGTCTTTCATTTCCTAGGAACATCTGAGTACTGCGGTGTTTTCCGAACAAAGATTTTTAGTGAAGCAGTATTTAGTTGTATGAAATTAAATCAAATGTGAAAAACTGGCTGTGCAAAAATTTGGGTCCCCTTGTCATTTTGCTGATTTGAATCCCTTTCACTGCTCAATGCTGATTACTTGTGACACCAAATTGGTTGGATGAGCTCGTTAAGCCTTGAACTTCATAGACAGGTGTGTCCAATCATGAGTGGTAAAAGGTATTTAAGGTGGTCAATTGCAAGTTGTGCTTCCTTCCCTTTGACTCTCCTCTGAAGAGTGACAGACAGCATGGGATCCTCAAAGCAACTCTCAAAAGATCTGAAAACAAAGATTGTTCAGTCTCATGGTTTAGGGGAAAACTACAAAAAGTTATCTGAGAGGTTTAAACTGTCAGTTTCAACTGTAAGGAATGTAATCAGGAAATGGAAGGCCACAGGCACAGTTGCTGTTAAACCCAGCAGGTCTGGCAGGCCAAGAAAAATACAGGAGCGGCATATGCAGAGGCAGAATTGTGAGAATGGTTACAGACAACCCACAGATCACCTCCAAAGACCTGCAAGAACATCTCGCTGCAGATGGTGAATCTGTACATCGTTCTACAATTCAGCACAATTTGCACAAAGAACATCTGTATGGCAGGGTGATGAGAAAGAAGCCCTTTCTGCACTCACGTCACCACAAACAGTCGCTTGTTGTATGCCATTGCTCATTTAGACAAGCCAGATTCATTTTGGAACAAAGTGCTTTGGACTGATGAGACACAAATTGAGTTATTTGGTCGTAACAAAAAGTGCTTTGCATGGCAGAAGAAGAACACCGCATTCCAAGAAAAACACCTGCTACCTGCTGTCAAATTTGGTGGAGGTTCCATCATGCTGTGGGGCTGTGTGGCTAGTTCAGGGACTGGGGCCCTTGTTAAAGTCGAGGGTTGGATGAATTCAACCCAATATCAACAAATTCTTCAGGATAATGTTCAAGCATCAGTCACAAAGTTGAAGTTACGCAGGGGTTGGATATTCCAACAAGACAATGACCCAAAACACAGTTTGAAATCTACAAAGTCATTCATGCAGAGGGAGAAGTACAATGTTCTGGAATGGCCGTCACAGTCCCCTGACTTGAATATCATCAAAAATCTATGGGGTGATTTGAAACAGGCTATCCATGCTCGGCAGCCATCAAATTGAACTGCACTGGAGAGATTTTGTATGAAGAATGGTCAGAAATACCTCCTTCCAGAATCCAGACACTCATCAGAGGCTACAGGAGGACAGCGTCTAGAGGTTCAAAAGAGCAAAAGGAGGCTCAACTAAGTATTGATGTCATATCTCTGTTGGGGTGCCCTCATTTATGCACCTGTCTAATTTTGTTATGATGCATATTGCATATTTTCTGTTAATCCAATAAACTTAATGTCACTGCTGAAATCCTACTGTTTCCATAAGGCATGTCAGATATTAAAAGGAAGTTGCTACTTTGAAAGCTCAGCCAATGATAAACAAAAATCCAAAGAATTAGGAGGGGTTCCCAAACTTTTTCATATGACTGTATATAGCTGAAAAAAATTAAAAGAACACTTTTGAATGAGAGTATAGCATCAAGTAAATTAAACGTCTGGGCTGTTGATCTGGTCAGTTAAATAGCAGAGGGGCTTGTTAATCAATTTCAGCTGCTTTGGTACACTAGAGGGGCAACAATGAGATGACCCCCAAAACAGGAATGAATGGTTTAACAGCTGGAGGGAGGCCACTGACATTTTTCCCTCGTCATCTCTTTTGTCATTCGTTTTGCATTTGGCTACGGTCAGTGTCACTACTGGTAGCATGAGGCGATACCTGGACCCTACAGAGGTGGCACAGGTAGTCTAACTTCTCCAGGATGACATATCAATACTTGCCATTGCCAGAAGGTTTGCTGTGTCTTCCAGCACAGTCTCAAGGCAATGGAGGAGATTTCAGGAGACAGACAGTTACTCAAGGAGAGCTGGACAGGCCCCTCATAGAAGGTCCTTAACCCAACAGCAGAGCCCATCGGTATCTGCTCCTTTGGGCAAGGAGAACCAGGATGAGCACTGCCAGAGCCTGTGTGTGAATGTCTGTGAGCAAACAATCAGAAACAGACTTCATGAGGGTGGCCAGAGGGCCCGACATCCTCTAGTGGGCATCATGTAGCTTGATTGGCATTTGCCATAGAAGATCCACCACTAGCGCCCTGTGCTTTTCACAGATGAGAGTAGATTCACCCTGAGCACATGTGACAGATGTGAAAGGGTCTATAGATGCCACGGAGAATGTTATGCTGCCTGTAACATCATTCAGCATGACCGGTTTGGTGGTGGGTCAGTGATGGTCTGGAGGGGCATATCCATGGAGGGACACACAGACCTCTACAAACTAGACAATGGCACCTTGACTGCCATTAGGTATCAGAATAAAAACCTTGGATCCATTGTCAGACGCTATGCTGGTGCAGTGGCTCCTGGGTTCCTCCTGGTGCACGACAATGTGACGAGAGTATGCAGGAAGTTCCTGGAGTATGAAGGAATTGATGCCATTGATTGGCCTCCACGCTCGCCTGATCTAAATCCAATAGAACACCACTGGGACATTATGTTTTGGTCTATCCGACGTCGCCAGGTTGCACCTCAGACTGTCCAGTAGCTCAGTGATGCCCTGGTCCAGATTTGGAAGAAGATCCCCCAGGACACCATCTGTCAGTCCATAAGGATCATGTCCCGACATTGACAGGCATGCATACAAGAACATGGGGGCCATACAAACTACTGAGTACGATTTTGAGTTGATGCCGTGAAACTTCAACATAATGGACGAGCCTGCCGCATCATTTTTTTACTTTGATTTTCGGGGTGTCTTTGAAATCAGCCCTCTGTATTTTCATTTCCATCAAACGAAGTGGGATAGTTTCGTTCCTAACGCATTACCCAGTCCATATCAGTAAAGATATACAGCAGGATTTTTTTTTCACATTGAGATCTGATGTTTTTTAAAGTGTTCCTTTAATTTTTTGAGCAGTTTACATATATATATATATATATGTAATATATAATATAACTCATTGTCATGTTCAAGAAACCAATTTGAAATGATTCGAGCTTTGTGACATGGTGCATTATCCTGCTGGAAGTAGCCATCAGAGGATGGGTACATGCTGGTCATGAAGGGATGGACATGGTCAGAAACAATGCTCAGGTAGCCCGTGGCATTTAAACGATGCCCAATTGGCACTAAGGGGCCTAAAGTGTGCCAAGAAAACATCCCCCACACCATTACACCACCACCAGCCTGCACAGTGGTAACAAGGCATGATGGATCCATGTTCTCATTCTGTTTACGCCAAATTCTGACTCGACCATTTGAATGTCTCAACAGAAATCGAGACTCATCAGACCAGGCAACATTTTTCCAGTCTTCAACTGTCCAATTTTGGTGAGCTCGTGCAAATTGTAGCCTCTTTTTCCTATTTGTAGTGGAGATGAGTGGTACCCGGTGGGGTCTTCTGCTGTTGTAGCCCATCCGCCTCAAGGTTGTGCGTGTTGTGGCTTCACAAATGCTTTGCTGCATACCTCGGTTGTAACGAGTGGTTATTTCAGTCAAAGTTGCTCTTCTATCAGCTTGAATCAGTCGGCCCATTCTCCTCTGACCTCTAGCATCAACAAGGCATTTTCGCCACAGGACTGCCGCATACTGGATGTTTTTCCCTTTTCACACCATTCTTTGTAAACCCTAGAAATGGTTGTGCGTGAAAATCCCAGTAACTGAGCAGATTGTGAAATACTCAGACCGGCCCGTCTGGCACCAACAACCATGCCACGCTCCAAATTGTTTAAATCACCTTTCTTTCCCATTCTGCCATTCAGTTTGGAGTTCAGGAGATTGTCTTGACCAGGACCACACCCCTAAATGCATTAAAGCAACTGCCATGTGATTGGTTGATTAGATAATTGCATTAATGAGAAATTGAACAGGTGTTCCTAATAATCCTTTAGGTGAGTGTATGTATATATATATATATATATATATATATATATATATATATATATATATATATATATATATATATATATATATATATATATACATGTACTGCATATATACTAAAACTGTGTTTTAATTAAATCTGATTGGTCCATTTGGCTTTGATGACATGATCAACAGAGGAAGTGAGAATTTAAGACACACAAGGAGGAGAAAAGGCATAGGAGGCACGCTGAGAGAGTCACCTTCAAAGCAGAGAAGCATAAAAGCAGAAAGGGGGCAAGAAAGGCACCTCAAAAATAATGACAGTCTGAGAAGCATGCTTTATGTAGGCTTTGTTTTATAGCTATGTTGTCATAATATCTCATTCAAATTCTTCTTAAAGGTTGTCAGGGTTTCTGCTTCAACTACAAGTGTCTGTAGCTTATTCCACAGTCCCACAACTCTAAGTCTGGCTTCAGTCTTAAATGCTCTTCCCAGTGCGTGATTCACCATTAAGTTAAAAGAATTCTGTTGGATGACAGGCTGGAAGTTTCCACCAACATGTGATCCTGGAAACATTTTAATAAGATGTAGCAAAGGGAATTTGGACTTTGCAGTCGCAATCTCTTAATGGTATGTTTTTTACACATTTCAGTTCAAGTTCCACAATTACATTCTCTTTCATTATGTTAACTAAGCACTGGGTGAGATTTTCGGTATAGCACGCATTTACACACATTCAGTGCTTCCTCTCCAACAGCCAGCTAAATGCTGAATGGCAGCAGGGAACTGTTTATTTTGTGCCTTTTACAAAACATACACAACTCTATATATGTTAGACAATTTAAATATGTGTAAGTTACTTTGAGTATTTGATTCATACAGTGGTGTCCAATTGTGAAGGTGAGAAGTTGACCTGTATAAATATGAAACTTCCATAGGTTATGTTTCTAAAGTGCTATGCCAAAATATTAAAGTGGCTGGCACTTTCATACACTGCAAAAATGCCTATGCAAAAACTAGACACAAAAACTTTAAATGGGAGTTGTTTTGTTTTTAATTAGTAAAAAAATCTGCCAGTGGGGCAAGCAAAATGTACTTAAGATTTCTTAAAGTAAGCTAAATAATTGTCAATACATTTTTTTGACGAGTCAATAATTCTTACAGTAAGGAAAATAAGATTTAAGATCATGATATAAATACTGTTCCATTTGCTCAGATTTCATTTTTTGCAGTGTATCGCTTGAAAAATTATTTTACAATTCCCCAAACAAACTGTGCACATTTTCAGGTTGCTTTAATACAAAGCTGCACTGATCTCGTTACAGGAAGTAGATAAGTTTTTTTGATTTTTTTTCATATTTCTAAACAAGTCTCCTACTCTGTCTCTGCTCAGATTGTAGAACAGCCACAATGATACAGTATGGTGCTCACCATGAAAATGTATATACGATAAGCTTTAAAAAGTCATTTTCCACCACCTACTCAAAGCATCATGTTGCACCAACATTGATGGACTGAAAGCCAGAAGTCTACGTGACCATCATCATCAGGTCCTTCCATGAAAACCCTAAATACAAAGAGGACTGTTTGACTTATGTTAGGTAGATGTTATGTTAGGGCGGTCTCGTGGTCTGGAACCCCTACAGATTTTATTTTTTTCTCCAGCCTTTGGAGTTTTTTTTGTTTTTTCTGTCCACCCTGGCCATCGGACCTTACTTATTTTATGTTAATTAATGTTGACTTATGTTTATTTTTTATGGTGTCTTCTATTTTTCTATTCATTTTGTAAAGCACTTTGAGCTACATTTTTTTTGTATGAATATGTGCTATATAAATAAATGTTGATTGATTGATTGATTGATTGATTAATCAATGGGATATGGATGGGATTTGGAATGTGAGAGATTCCTTTACATCAAGAGGATTAGCTGGGAGTGAAGAATAGACTGTGCATTTTAAAAGAGGTGGCCAAGCAGTTCATATAGTAGACCAGACAATCGGTCATATTGTGTTTTAACGTTCTGCTACTGCCAGCTACGCCATTACTGCTGCTTTAGTATGAAGTGATATTTCCGCACTGGGCTATGCCTCACTGTGACTTTACAAAATACTAAATGTATACTGTAGGGCATACATAGGCATACTGTATAAGGCCCAGTGTTCCTTAGAAATGAGAACAATAAGTTGTCAAAAGTATGATATCTTCAGAAAGTATTCTGACCCTTCCACTTTTCAAACTCTTTCCTATTTTGCACCCTTGTTTTTTTCTTCATCAAGTAACACTCAATAACCCGGCATGACAAAGAAAAAAAAAAAAAATTAGAAATGTTTGCATATTTAAAAAAAAAAATTAAATATCGCAGACCCTTTACTCAGCACTTTGTTGAAGCTTTTTTTGGCTTTGACTATAGCCGGGAATTTTCTGTGGAATGACACAAGAAGCCTCACACACCTGGATATGGAGAATTTCTGCCTTTCTTGTTATTTTGGAAGAGGGCCATCAGGGAACAGTTATTGTGAAGTTTCTCCAGAGATGTTCGATTGGAATCAAGTCCAGGCTCTGGCTGGGCCACTCATTAACATTCCCAGAGTTGTGTCTAAGCTACTCTTTGCTTTGTGCTGAGGGTCATTGTCCTGATGGAAGGTTAGTCTTTGGCCCAGTGGAAGGTCCAGAGCACTCTGTAGCAGGGTTTCATTAGGGAGATCTCTGTACTTTGCTTCATTCAGTTTTCCCTCAACCCTGACATCCTCCGAGTCTGTTCCAGTGAAAAACAACCCACAGCATGATACTTCCTTCCTCCACCAGGTCTTACCAGATAATGAGTAGTGCCTGGTTTCCTTCAAACAACATGCTTAGAATTGAGGCCAAACAGTTCAAACTTGGTTTCATCAGACTACAGCATCTTGTTTCTCATAGTCTTAAAAGTTTTTTAAGGTACCTTTTTGCAAACTCCAAGCTGGCTTTCATGTCTTGTCTTGCCACTCTGGCAGAAAGTTCACATTGATGGAGTTTGCAGTGGTGGTTGTTCTCTTGATGTTTCTCCCATTTCCATACACGTTCTCTGGAGCCCAGTCAAAGTGACCATCAGGTTCTTGGTCACCTCTCTTACTAAAGCTCTTCTATCCCAAATTCTCAATTTGGCCAGGTGTCCAACTCCAAAAAGAGTTGTGGTTGTTCCAAACATCGTTTATTTAAGAGTTATGGAGGCCACTGTGTTGCAGGAATCTCAGTGTAGCCCTACAATACAATGCTGTCCCAAAGCACTGCAGGCAATTCCTTCAGCCTCATGGCTTGGTTTTTATCCAGCTGTGGGACCTTCTATAGACAGGAGTGGGCCTTTTCTAATAATATTCATTTAAATTGATCGTAGGTGGACTGCAAACAAGCTGTAAAAACATCTCGGTAGAATGGAATACACTTGCACCAAATCTTAAGTGTCGTAGTCCGAATACTTGGGTCAATGTGATATTTCAGTTTTTTTTTTTATTTTGTGTTGTTATTCTGGGTAAATAACTGTTATGTGGGGGGAAAAAATTACATGATTTTTGCATAAGACTAAAACATAACAAAATGAAAAAAGTGAAGGGGTTTGAAAACCTTCTAAAGGCCATGTACATTATTGAGAGCTATGCATAATAAAATATTCAAAAATACTTTGTGTTTCATAAGCATTCACTGAATATTTTTTTCCTAAATTCAAAGACTACAAGAACATGGAAAGGAGGTGTTTAATGTAGAGTGCATTGAAGCTTAAAACAGTCACGGAAGTGGAGGAAATCAGCAAAAAACAGGATAGAGATACAATCAATCTTTAAAAAAATGTATTAATATGTGTGTGCATCTCTGGGTGTGCATTTTCTCTCATATGATCCTGGTAATAGGATAAAGTAAGGAGAAAGTTATGGGAAACATAAAAGAGGAATGTATGGTAAGTGTCGTGAGATATGTTTGGGTTGCCTCGAATGTAGACTCTCCCATTGTTGTGTAGCGGATGCCACATGTGCTATTATCCCGTGGGCGGTTTGCTGCCCCTTGTTGGGTGCATTGCAGGAAGAAGAATGCTGTAAATACACCTTTAAAGGGGAGGTCATAACTCAGTCAGGGCGGGTGAGGTTGAAAATTTAAAAATCGGAAAAGAAGGGGAGAAAGAGAAACATCTAGTGGTGGAGCAAAAAGAAGAGACGAGGTAGCGTCAAGTAAAGGATCTGCTGGGAAAAAGTTCTTTATTCTAAAGACTCGGCGACACAAGGGAGACGCGTCTCTGAAGACCGACTTTTTTTCCCTTTAATTTCGCTGAGGAATACTGGAATCGGTAGGATTAAATTTTGTTGATATCGGCTCGACGGCCGGCGTATTCCCGTAGGGTTTCTCTTTGCCCTGCACAATAAGGACAGTAATCCCATTTGGACAAATTGGTTTTTCTTCTTTATGAACATCGCGCGCTTAAACCAAGAAGGAGGGTTTGGATTGTTGTGTATTTGTTTGCATGTTTTTTTTTTAAATGTAAAATATATATGTGTTATTCTTCTGCTCCTCTTTTTGTGATATGGCGTGTTGTTAATTTTGAGTTGGGACTTGTGATGAGGGGTCAATAAAAGGATGAGCGTTGGTCACGTTGCCCGATATATTTTCAATATTGAACTGCTTTACACCAACAGTTTTCTAATCGTGCAGTAACCCGGGGTTTAGTTGTTCTTCCGGGGCAGCGGTACAGTTGTACTTGTTACAGGATTTAAACTAAAATGCAATTGTACATGAACTATACCTTTCTAAGATATGTTAAAATCTCAGTAATCAACATAGACCTCAAATTAACATTTAAAGTGCACTTTCTATTGTAATGTATTTTGTACTGCATGCTGAAATAAAAAGCATTGCATTTGTCATTCCAATAGATGGCGCATTACAAACATTTGTGATAATAAAATGCATTACCACAAATATTTTTGAAGCACCATTTGTAGGAATGACAAATGCAATGCATTTGTTTTATGCCATTTGGTATTGAATTAAAAGCAGTGTTGTTTCCTCCACTTCATTGTGCAATACATTGGATTACTACAAACGTTTGTGATGCGCCACCTGTTGGAATGACAGAGACACAGCAACTTGGACATACACACGGATACACAGACACACAGTCTCTTTATTAAGGTGAATTATGCAGAACATATATTGTTTTTAGTTTCCACAGACGTTGAAATTATAGCTCACTTTAAATCCCACAAATACTGCTTTTATTAATTACTATATTAGCCCTCAAAGAAGCCTTTTTATCATATGGAGGTGTAAGTCAAAACTCTGGGGGGGAAAAAAATACCAAAGAAGCTCGCCAAGCGATCTCACTTATATTTTCAGTTTAAAAACTAAGCAGATTGAAGCAAATTGCGAGGAGGGATGGTCAGTATCATACATCAATGAATGTGGCCAAACAAAATTGCATCCCGCTCTGTGTGTGAGTCACAAAGTGTTGTTTAATGTCTGGGATAATCAAACAATATACTTAATGAAAAGCAAGTCAGAATACTACTGTTTAGGTGTACACAATCCAGGTCTTTTTTTCTCTAGCAAATGTATTCCTTAGAAAAACAAAGTCTCTAAGTGGCCTTTAAATTAATTTATTACTTTGTGTTTTAATTAACTGTTTTTTCTTGAAGGGTTTATTTAGCTTTTTAATAAATGTATCCTAGTACATTATACCGGACAGAGAATAATTTCTAAATAAGTAATTGAAAAACTTTACAATTATTATTTTTTAGCAATGAATATCAAATGCCCATACAATAGCATTGGTTAGGGAGGTTTTTTGAAAAAGCCATTATTAACTATGCTTTTTTAAAAATTATATAACGTATTATAATAACCAAGTGGCAAAACTGCATTATCTTTATAAGTAATAAAATACGACAAAAAAACTATCTTATTCCAAGTAACTATAAGAAAAAATGAACTATATTATGGCTGTAGATATGACAGTTAATCATTACTTTACACACTTCTCGAACTTACCTATGCTTTTTGAAATTGCTTGAGATTTTTATAAAAAAAATACAATAATTGCTTCTCAACTGCTTGGGTAGCTAGAAATACATTTATTCATGTTATGGTCCACAACTAGTAATAAGGAAAAAAAATGGCTCCTATTAGATTCTGGAATGAGATTCCCTGGCCTTGGTAGATGTGCAGATGCCACCTTTCAGAGTAGCTTTATTTCTTGATTCTGCACATATCTGAATTTCAAACCATGTCCATGAGTTTAGCACCCTGTTCATACACAAAACTGAATTCCATGTTGTTTGTATTTCTCTGATATTTCTTACCATTTTTAGAGACGTACCTGGTGCATGTACACATGCTGTATATCCTGTCACATTCAAAAGATGCTCTACTTCTTTAAAGAGATCTGAAGGGCCAAGAAAGCACACTCTACCACCATTACAAGAGCATCTGCAATGCCGACAGCAGGCATGATGGATTCACTGACTTGCCATGTCTTAGTGCTTCATGAATCAATGGGGACCAAACTTATTTTGACTAAGTGAATTTCCCCTTGGGATTAATAAAGTATCTATCTATCTATCTATCTATCTATCTATCTATCTATCTATCTATCTATCTATCTATCTATCTATCTATCTATCTATCTATCTATCTAAGTAATATTTATATTTTTTTGTCTTTCATAGCCCACTGCCACCCCAAGTTCTTCCATTTTTGAATGCAGGATTATAACTTGATTATGTCATTAGCTGCCATGGCGCAACAATAAGAGGGTACAATGAGACGCTTGTCTGTTAGCTAGTTGTTTTCTTTGGAGGAGATGGCAAATTCTTGATGCATTTGTGTTTAATTGTTGTGCTTGAAATTATCCACAGGGTGGCTGCTCTTGATACACTTATGTTGGCTCCTCTGCTGTTCACTAACATGCTGCATTAAAAATCGCTTACATGTCAACCATTCATCCTCTGAATTGCATACACACGCTCAGATGGTACAGTAGCTTTGTTCAAAATGTTGTGAAAGGATGGGATGAGTAATGCAGTGCCTATAAAATGTCTCATATTTTACTGCTAAACAAAACTGAAACCTGCATGAAGATTTGTTTTCCAGTAGGACAACTGTCATGGCTGTATGTCCAATAAATGACAATGTCTATCTCTGACACTTCCCCTCCTGTGCTCATGCTGGTGGGAGAGAAGCCTAATTATGGATAGAAGGAAGAGCCGACACAAAAAAGTTGATGAAATTGTTGGTAGGGAGGGTGGACAATCCTCAGTCATACCACTTCAATTATTTTTAGGGCTTCACGTGCCAAGCCACGTGCAAGGTGACAATGGATGACAGGAAGCTGCACCACTTTGGATGAAGCCTTGGTGGGACATCTTGTAGTGTTTGAGTCAGTCCTAGCCAAGACCTCACCTTTGACGATGACACCATAGCTGGCCTGACCAGAAGTACATGACTCCAGACAGCATTGCTCAGGAGATTATTGATCACACAAACCACTCCACCATATTAAGGAGCTGACTTAGTGGAGGGAGCAGGACAGGTACCTACAGCATAAAGTCAAAGCTACACAGGAATGGCTTAAAAACAACAGCAACAATGGTAGTGCCCTGGAGTGGCCAAGTCAGAGCCCAGATCTCAAACCAATTAAGGGCTTGTGGCTGGACTTGATAAAGAATGATTATTTACGATCCCCATTCAATATGCCAGAGCTTGAGCAGTTTTGCAAAGAAAAATGGCAACAAATTGCAGTGTTTTAATTTGTAAGCTGACAGAGAGAGGCCTGTGCATACAGACTCAAGGCTGTCATGGCAGCCAAAGGTATATCTACTAAATATTGACTCGAAGGAGGTGGAAACGTATGGGATCAACTACTCTTTGTTTTATTACAGGTCCAAGGAGGTTCTGCTCAAGGTTTATAACGAACTGGCGAGGCCTCATTTGGGCAGTTTTGGTCTCCAGGCTACAAAAAGGACATAGCAGCACGAGAAAAGGTCCAGAGAAGAGCGACTAGGCTGATTCCAGGGCTACAGGAGATGAATTATGAGGAAAGATTAAAAGAGCTGAGCCTTTACAGTTCAAGCAAAAGAAGATTAATAGGTGACATGATTGAAGTGTTTAAAATTATGAAGGGAATTAGTCCAGTGGATCCAGACGGTGAGTTTAAAATTAGTTCATCAAGAACACAGTTGGAAACTTGTGAAGGGTAAATTTCACACAAACATTAGGAAGTCTTTCTTCACACAGAGAACCATAGACATTTGGAATAAGCGACCAAGTAGTGTGGTAGACAGTAGGACGTTAGGGCCATTCAAAATTCAACTTGATGTTATTTCAGAAGAATTAAGAGAATAAGAACGGCAAGCTTTTTTGGGCTGAATGGCCTGCTCTCATCTAGTTGTTCTAATGTGCTAAGAGAGCTTATAATTGTGTAGAAAAATCAGAAATGAGGACAGAAAATGAGAAGAATAGGTTCCACTATGGGAGCAGCTTGGTTTTTTAGCAAAAGAGCTTTGTTCACGTGGTCATCAAGTGCAAAGAAAAGGTTAAATGGACTGATGAGCTTTGCTGGGCTGAATGGCCTATTCTTGTCTAGATTGTTCTAATCTTCTAATTTGTGATTGCTGTAGATCACTGTTCAGAGAAATGTCTTCACTCTGACATTAAGGAGTATTTTTCTAATGATCAATGTCAGTAAAATGTGAAAATATTCAATGGGAGATAAGTACTTTTTATAGCCACTGAAGACTGAACACATTGTGAAAGTATGCAATACTGTACAGTATATACATATTCTCTGTCCCACTTGGACAGAGGCAGTGGTGCTGTAAGAATTACGTTTCTTGACTTCTCTAGCGCCTTCAACACCATCCAACCTCTGCTCCTTAGGGACCAGCTGACAAAGATGGGAGTAGATTCATACCTAGTGGCATGGATCGTGGACTATCTTACAGACAGACCTCAGTATGTGCGTCTCGGGAACTGCAGGTCTGACATTGTGGTCAGCAACACAGGAGACTGTACTTTCTCCGGTCCTGTTCAGCCAACATACATCAGACTTCCAATACAACTTGGAGTCCTGCCACGTGCAAAAGTTTGCTGACGACACTGCTATCGTGGGCTGCAACAGGAGTGGGCAGGAGGAGGAGTATAGGAACCTAATCAAGGACTTTGTTCAATGGTGCGACTCAAACCACCTACACCTGAACACCAGCAAAACCAAGGAGCTGGTGGTGGATTTTAGGCGGACCAGGCCCCTCATGGACCCCTGTGTTCATCAGAGGTGACTGTGCAGAGGGTGCAGACCTATAAATACCTGGGAGTGCAGCTGGATGATAAATTGGACTGGACTACCAATACTGATGCTCTGTGCAAGAGATGACAGAGCCGACTAAACTTCCTTAGAAGGCTGGCGTCCTTCAACATCTGCAATAAGATGCTGCAGATGTTCTACCAGACGGTTGTGGCGAGTGCCTTCTTCTACACAGTGGTGGCATCATAAAGAAGAGGGACACCTCAAGCCTGGACAAACTGGTGAGGAAGGCAGGCTCTATTGTAGGCACAGAGCTGGACAGTCTGACATCTGTGGCAGAGCGACGGGTACTGAGCAGACTCCTGTCAATCATGGAGAATCCACTGCATCCACTCAACAGGAGCATCTCCAGACAGAGGAGCAGCTTCAGCGACAGACTGCTGTCACCGTCCTGCATTACTGACAGACTGAGGAGACCCCACACTAAGCGACTCTTCAATTCTACCCGGAGGGTAAACGTTAACATTATACAAAATTATTGTCTGTCTGTATGCCTGCATTGTTATCACTCTTTAATTTAATATTGTTTTTTATCAGTATGCTGCTGCTGGAGTATGGGAATTTCCCCTTGGGATTAATAAAGTACCTATCTATCTATCTATCTATCTATCTATCTATCTATCTATCTATCTATCTATCTATCTATCTATCTATCTATCTATCTATAGGCTATTTGTGCAGCTTACGTTAATCTGAAATAGTTCAGATCTTTTGAGTTTAAATATAGAACAATTATCTATAAATAAACATAAATGAAATCATGATGTCTAAAATTAGATCTACCAGCTATTCAACCAACTGTTTAACAATACACTTTTTTTTTTTCAATGTTAATGAAACTACAATTTACAAAGTAATTAATATTATATGTGAAAACTGATGTTAAGATGTTAAGACACTGCAGTAATCTAGCATTTGTACCTTTAAATTGTTTAACATTTTTATAGCACAATTCCAGTGCATTTGATAAATTCTAAGTATTAATTCAATCACGTTTAATTACCCATGTCATAATTAAGAATGTTATGAAACATTCACATCTGTTATTTCAGACCTGCATGTATGTACAAAAGCTTCAGGGCTCTTCAAAACAGTTTGCTTCCTGGAGCTACTATAAATAGAGATTATCAAGTCACCATCTTTTTTGTTTATCACTTACACTGAGCTAAGTAATTAAAAAGAGCAGCACATATTTTACTGGCCAACTAAATATTCAAATTAATAAATCATAAAGAGTTAGTCAGTAAAATTGGCACAAATCAGTGCTCGAGTGCAACACGAGGTAACAGCATATCATCCAATGTTTTAAATCTCTTACTTTATTTAAAATGACTCATAAGAAAAAAGGAGAGAAAAAGTAGAAAACATCAAGAACAAAATGAAACTTGAGTATTAACTTACTGGAGTTACAGTTTATCCTGATACAGTCTAGATGGGGGAAGAATAAATGAAAGATGAAATCGCATCCTTCAAGGTAACAGCTGCAGACATCCAATAACAATTAGTCCACCCTTCCGGGGACAGACACATGCAGAATGTAGCCATTTTATTAGAGAGATTCATTTGTCAAAACAGGTCAGATTTCATGACATCAAAGATCCTTTCTAGGTGAGTTGAGCAATACTTGCAATTCCATAACATTTAGAAATGAATATTTTCTACACTTTAAAATGGTTCATATATCACATAAACAGATTGTTTTAAACAAAAAACTAATATAAATTTGTAACCTGTACGTATAAAATGGCCACTCGTGTTCTTACTAATCACATGGACTACCTAACCAAGATTTCGTTGCTATGTTTTGAATTGATTTTTTTTTTATGACAAGCAACCTGCCTAAAGATGCAGTCCCAAAAGCCTGTATCTCACAACCCCTAGGTATTAGCCTTATCGCCAGAATCATAGTTATTTTGAAAAGTCGTTTTCCCATATGATTTACAAGGAAAATAATGAAAGAATTTTGATCGACAAATATATTCAATAGTAAAGGGTTGAAGAAGTAAAACTTTGCAACATAAATGATTGCAATCTTTGGATGCAATAATGATCAGAAAGACTACAGGCGTCCTATATAAAAAGTCAATGTACGAGAATTCTGTGGGACTGCCATGACAATCAAGGTTTGCATCCATGTGGTTAGGATAATCATGTGTCGTCAACCGCAACAGAAAAGTGGGAGCAAACAGCCTCGATCCATTCAGCAACAGCACCTTGCAGTGACTATTATACCCTTCTGCTGCAGGGGCTTTTGATTTGGGGGCATAGGTATTAGGTACCAGTACTCTCGTAAATCTAACGAATAAACATAATATCGTGAGGACAAAAAAGCAAAAAGTCAAGCAAATTGTAATAAATTTATATGAGATTAGGGGCAGAACACCAAAAAGGTGTTTTTATTAGAACATATGTAAAGTGTAAGATAAACAAAAATATTAATAATGCCTTTAGTTCATAATCTGATTTATTCAACTTGAGCTGTTTTAGAGCCCATGCAGATCAATTTCAGGCGGACTGACAGCAAAAACATATTTAAAAAATGAAGTTAATGTGACCAAAAATATCACTATCATATAATTTATACTTTGACATTAACATCATAATAATCTTTTAAAAAAAACAATAAAACGTAATCAATTCTGATGTATTTCTAACGTGATATGAGCTGTAATAACATTAGGCATTTGCGGGATTTTGAGGGCAGGTTAATCATGAAAAGATTATTGATTTAAGCAGTCAAATAATAAATTAATAAATAAGTAAAGAGAAAAAAAAGAAAAATTAAAAAAGTGCAGAAGGTAGTATGCAAGCCAGATGCAGGTTTAGCTGTGCACTCTGTTCTCGGGCTGTTTACCATGAGGGCCGCAGGCTTCAGGCCTTTGAAGGGTTGAATACCATCTTTTGACAAAATAGGATGGATGTATAGATTTAAAACTAAAACACTGGTTTGCAATAAGCATGAACAAAACTAAATTCAGAAACTAAAATGTTGTATTAATCAAAATGACAGTTAAACCAATAGATGCTTGTAAAAATTGGAGGAAGACATATTACTGTTCAAAAAAGTCACAGCGCAGACCTTTATAATTAAAAACATCGGGAAATGAGATAACACACTTATACGTCTACATCGACAATATGCAATGTGTGGTGCCTTTTATATTTTTTAGATATATATTTGTTTTATGTTTTTTTTTTTTTTTGCTTAGACTTTTTTGAAAAATAATAACAGATAGATATACCAAACTGAAATTTCAGCAATGGGAATGGGAGTCTGTTCAAAAGATGGGTCAAACAGCATGTATATTTAGGCCACCAATTTAAAAGAAGAGGAAAAAAAGAGCATAGTAATTTTAAAAAAGAAGCAAACAAAACCAACTAAATAGTTAATGGCATACATTTAAAGTTTAATTTCATGCAATATTGATTCAGTATTGTTTTAATTTCTACTTTTAGAGTACTGACTTAACAAAAGATAGACAGAGAAAAAAACAAAAAGAAATGAAATTGCTCCTTATATACGATACCTAAATTAACAGTCAGTTTAATACGGCTTCCGTCCAGCTCTAGGCGCAAGGTGTCGGCAGAATCTCTGGATGTTGTAGCCATTAGCAAGCCATATGCTCGCTGAGACATGAAGCGAAGTGACACATCCTCAGCCTCTGTATGCATGACCATGGGCATGATCACCTTCATGTGCATACTGCCATCAAAGCTGAGTATAGATGCCTCTGTTAGGAAGAAGAAAGAAACCAGAAAAAACATCATAAGCTGCATTCCAGGAAGAAAAAGACAATAACAGCATGCTTCATAACTCCTTTATAATCAATGAATATAAATGCAATCTATTCATCTAGGCAGAGAAATAGCATAAATGGAAGGCTGTTATAATAAAAGTACGACAGATGACTTCCTTCATGGAGGACACAGTTTTAATACTAAAACAGAAGCCATACATTTCTTTTGTTCCCTTTCATAGCATCATTATATTTGTGCCTTTTTTATTATTTTTTACTTTCCCATCACTGTTACATAAACACACTGATCACGTTGGATAATGCATCTGAAATATAGATTATTTAAGCTACTTGAATTATCAGTTGTCTATTCTTAACTGATCTCTCACATTTTCCACATGCACAAAGATCCTTTTAATCATTATGGAATGTTTTCATAAGCTTTCAATATGCTGATGACACTTCTTCGCTTTTCTCTTTCTTGATATCTTGTACCATTCAGCCATAGAAATGGCATATTAATTCTTCTTAGTGGTTTCCCTAATTTCTTTGGTGGCATTGCATTTTGAGTTGGGTATTGTCATGCATATACAGGGTGGTCCAGATCTAATTATGCAGATCCAGATCGTTTGGATGACTTTGATTTTGCGGGGACGATTCCAGTTCGGCGTCAAGACAATTCTTCATGTCGTCAGTTCGCACAACTTCTCGATGGTCCGTGATTTTTTGGGTGATTTTCTATGTAATAAACTTAGTAAGTTATAGCGTAATGAAAATTGCATAATTAGATCTGGACCACCCTATAGTAACTTTTAAAGGAAAAAAATATGTTTGATGTCAGAAATAAAGCACTGCTGCGCTTCAGATTTGACCCTTTTGTTTGTCTTATTTAAATTAATTGATCCCTTCTTTCTTTCACCTACTTCAACCATTTCATGGTCCCTGGGAATTTCGGTTTATAATGTCCACTGTGCGTCTAAAGTTGGAACTAGATAGAACTCTTGTAATAAGATATCATCTGTCAGGTAGGCAGTTTAGTTGTTAAGGCTGTGGGCGTAGGCCTTTAAACCCTGAGGTTATGGGCTCTGCTACTGACACTGTATGATCATGAGTAAGTCACTTCACCTGGAAAAAACAAAAGGCCCGGAAACCAATTGTATCTCAAATATTGTAAGTCACCATGGATAAAGGTATCAAACTAAATAATAATAATAATAATTTCCTGAACCGGTTTAATCCAGTTCAGGGCCAGCATGCATGTCAGGGCTGTAAAGAAAGCAGAGTACCAGGAGTATGTACAAATTCCCTATTAACAAGGACATGATCAGAACTTGTATCCAACCTCCTAGGGGTGGAAATCATCAGAGCTAACCATTGTGTTGTAAAAAGATATAACACTACAAAATAAAATAATTACAAAAACAGACTTTGAAGAAAATTATATTAGAACTTATAATTTCACATGGTATGTAAGATTAATGAGATACAGAACTTTAAAATGGGTCCTTCTGCTATGTGTTTCATGATATGTGGCCCAGAAATGTATTGTTCTTTCTCATCGCTTCAGTACATCATGTGAATGTGGGAAGCAAAGTGTTTTCTACAAATTTAATTTCTTTTTATTATTATATAATTTTAACACCCCGGCATGGAATAGGACTGGACACAGCTGTACTTGCTTATTCAATCTACTTATTATTTGAAATGTGAGGATTAGTGTTGATCGGTGTGGTGTTATGGGTCCACAGCTCACTGAGCAAAGGCCATTTAAATAAATAATCACTGCGCTCGTGGCTTCGTGAGAGGGGCGTAGTGGTCGTAGCAGGGTACGGGGCGATCTGCGGTGTGGGCGTTTCTCACCGAGTGCACAGGTGAGGGACTGCCCACATCCGTGATTGTTCCCGTGGCTAATGTGCTGCAGCTGCTATGGCCCCTTGCAATATAAAAAGAAGCGCGAGTCGGTTGGGAGAGAACAGAAAGATCAGAAAGAACGAAAGAAGGTAAAAAGAAAAGGACGGAGGTTACAGGGAGCAAGTCGGTGAGAGAGAGAGACAAGGAACGTGTGGGCGAGCGAACGAGCGCTCATGGGCAGCTGCGAGGAAGCTGGGTGTTAGGCCGACACCCAGGCGTTGGAGTTGAAGTCACTCCCGCTGAGCGATCAGCTAGCGGGAGTGACCAGGGAAAGGCAGCGGGAGTCGCGAGACTTGATGTTGCAGTCCTTGGTGTGGGCATCCTGGAGACCAAGGAGTCCAAGTCTCAGGGCTGGGATGAGTGCCAGACTGAAGCCAGGGATTGGGAGGTCTCCTGTCTCGTGTGGATGCGTTATGGAAATGTGCAGCTGCAGAGAGCGTCTCGCCTGCTGCAAAGCCCAGTCGGGAGACACCAGAATAGAAGAAGCACTGAGCTTGTTGTTTTTAAAGATTGCTTCCTGTATGAATGTTTTAACCTCGTTTTTAAAAGGATTGTTTTTTCTATTGTTTTTAACCTCCACGTTTTATTGGATTATTTATATATGGAACTCTTTAGAATCACTGCACTTTATTGAGCACTGTTTTTTTTGATTGTCTTTTTAATAAAAGCACTTTTGCACATCTTCACCATCCCCTTGCTCAATTGCTATGTTATTGCCTCAACTGTCTAGCTCATCTCAGTGACATTATCGACGATGTTGGGTTCAAGGGCTTCCAAATAGCAGATGGGAGCGTGCAGCTGAACCCACATCGTCACAATCGGTGCAGTCTGCAAAAGTTTTGTCACAGCAAAGATGTTGTGTTCAGTGAATATTTTCCTGGAAATGTGCTGTGCGGCCGACTTAGACAAACATTTTTTTTATCCCAGTACCCTTATGGTGCTTTGCAAGGCCAACATGACATCACAGAGCTGTATCAGCCACTTTCATGCATGCGTACTGTAAGTACTCCTCGTCACATTTTATATTACTGCCAGACCTGCATGGTGCATGTGTGATGTCACTTCCTGATCTGTACTCCAGCCAGATTTGCACCCAACACTCATTTTAAAAAAAAAAGATAAATCTGTAGTGTTTTAATTGGAATTGTACATTAATACACCATAATAAGATAATTATGAGTACAGCCACTGAATTTATAACACTGATCCCTGTACACTCACTCGCTGCTATGCTGCATGGCTAATTTTGCATGCCAGCTGAATGTATGAATAATTAGCCACGTGCTGCAGCAACAAGTCATAATAAGTTTCAAACATAACCCTTCCCCTGCCTGAATCTGCAAACACATGGTACCCAGTAATAATTATATCAAAAGATTTATTACTATTTACAAGGTATTCTCATTTTCCTGATGAAAAAAAAAAACTGCAAGGCCTCTGCACAGATAAATTGGAAACAAGAAAAAAGTTCCAGCTACGTCTTCCAAAACTGAAACGAGACAGTCCCACACTGAAGCTTCATGGAATGGCTTATTTGTGCCCCAAAGATTGGAACTCTGTGAGTGCAATGATGAACATCAGTGTCTTTTGTTCTTGAATCATCGTGGTACAGTGGTTAGCACTGCCGTGTAGATTCAGCATAGTTGGCGCACTTTTGCACTATTATATCCACTCAAAACTAGCTCCGTTGCTCCTTCTTCATTGACTTCAATGTATTTTCTGAGTTCACCATGTTCCTGAACATTTCTGTGATTTTGCTAAACTCACGGCGAACCAAACTCATCAGGGTGAGGATCACTCAGCACTAGTGAGGAGTCTGTCATGACTTCCACATCCTTTAATAAAGAATGACTTCTATTATAAAAGGATAAATAATGGCTACATTATGTTATCTTGCAATTCCTAAATTAACATTTAGCTATAAAGAGGTGACATTATTGGCTACAATTGCTCTCCTAGAACTTCAGAAAATAAGGCTGGATTCCAGACTGTATGTCTATAAACCTAGCACTGTGTAGGGCTAAGTGCTTGGCACTTGACTATTAATCTGCACAAGTCAAGCTGGACAGACAAGTGAAAATGTCAATACCAACTGATTCCCATGTGCCAGAAACAGCTTCTACACATTCTTTACCGCAGAATCTAATCACAAAAAAAAAACAGTGCTGGTGCAGAATGTGATGACATAAAGTTAAACTGTTAATTTGTTTTTTAAAGCTGCTTCAACACAATGTAAAATCTGTCCGCACCAAACTGCCAATGCATTCTGCAGTTATATGAAAATCAATATGATGTTCTGGTTTATTAGCTCCTTCTTTTTCCATCAATAATAATATATTTTTTTCTTAACGTATCAAACAAAAATTACATTTAGTGGCACAAATACACTCCCTTTCCCTTTCAGATTTGTATAATTTGTTTTTTTAATAAAACACTCCAGATTGCATGGAGGCATGTGCAATTATTTATGTACAGATTTATTCACTATCCACCACAATTAATCTACGCCATATTTACAGAAACAAGAGCCTATCCTATGTGGAATATGGCCCAGACACAGACAACAGACATCATTGGTTCAACCCACACACGTTTAATATACATAATATTTACAGGAATAAAGTTCACCAAAACTCCCCAAAAGTCCAGGCCTCACAATGCCTTTGCTCCTCTCTTCAGGCCGCCTCCTTTCCTCTCCTCCACGACCTTGTCTCATCCTCCCGACTCCAGCCATCGAATGGAGGGAGGCGGCCCCTTTTATCCCCACCCGGATGTGCTCCAGGTGCCTCCCAATTAGCTTCCACCGGCATTCCCCAGTGTGGCGGAAGTACCGGCTGCGCACCCGGAAGCACACCGGGTGTCCCTGGTCTTCTTCCCCCCAGCACTTCCGGGTGTGGCAGAAGTGCTGAGGACCAGGACTCTCCAGGCATTGGCGGTGACCACAAGCCCCTATAGGGTTGAGCTTCCAAGCTCAATTCCCATGGTCCCCAAAGCCACCAGGGTGGTCGCCCCCTCGTGGTATGGAGGAGGCATAATCCCTCCTCTATAGGTTTGACAAAGTCATAAACTTAGTAAAATGCATGCAAAGTCTAAAATTATACAGGTGACATGATAGAAACCATCAGTGCAAAGTAGGAACCAAAATCACTAACTCAGTCATATCAGGTCAATTTAGAGTTAATCTAACTTTAGAACATTAGAAAATATTTGAGAAGAACGATCCATTTAGCCCAACAAAGCTTTCTAATCCTATCCACTTAATTCCTCCAAAGTAACATCAACTTAAGTTTTGAATGTCTCTAGAGTCCTAGTGTCCACCACATTACTTGGTACCATTGTCAATGTGTGTATAGTTCTCTGTGTGAAGAAATACTTCCCAACATTTGTGCAAAACTTACTCTTAACATGTTTCCAGCTGGGTCCACATGTTCTCGTTGAACTCATTGTACTAACTCCTTTCATAATTTTAAACACTTCAGTTACCCCTTTTTGTAATCTCTGTTTGCTTAAACAGAAAAGTTTCAGTTTTATTTAATCTTCAATTTTATTTCAATTCTTTTAATCTTTCCACATATAGTAACTCATACCCTGTAGTACTAGATTCAGCCTAGTCACTCGGCTCTGGACTTTTTCTTGTGCTACCATGTCTTTATCGCGGTCCAAAACTGTATATAGTACTCCAGATGAGGCACCGCCAGTGTGTTATAAAGCTTAAGCACAACCTCCTTTGACTTTTAGTCTATACATCATGATGTATAATCTAACATTCTGTTGCCTTCTTAATGGCTTCTGAACATTGTCTGGAAGTTGATAGTGATGAGTCTACTATGAATCCCAAATCCCTCTTCTAAGCAGTACCTTAAATTTTCAGGCCTCCCGTTGTGTATTCAAACCTAACATTTTTACATCCCATGTGCAATACTTTTCATTTACTGACATTAAATTTCATCTGCAATAAATCCATGTCTGTATGCTGTCCAAGTCCCTCTGGTAATGATTCAATTGATTCTTGATTACCTGCCAATCCACCTAGCCTGGTACTATCTGCAAATTTAACCTGCTTATTGATTATATTCTTGTCTAGATCATTTCTGAATAATAAAAACAGCTGTGGCACTAGTACTCTACTCCCAGTTCTAATTAGGTTACACGCACCATAATTCTCTGCTTCACATTCTAGCTAATTCTGCACCCATCAACACACTACACCCTTAACGCTTCTATTAGTTTGATGCCCAACCTCTCATTTGGGTGTTGTATAGTGGGTCTGTGATGAAGTAGCCGGTCAGTTTTTAATAAGTAAATATTTAAATTGCTGGTGCAATCTCTGCGGGTGTGTGAACTCGCACAGCTGCAGGAGGTTGGTGGGGTGACGTGAAGTGTGTTCTGTCTTAATTGCTTTATTGGCTTTCCACAGTTTGCAATTAATATGCTGCACCTGGAGGGGACGATAAAAGGGAGCCAGCACAGCAGAAAAGGGGAAAGAAAACAATAGAAAAAAGAACTGAGAGAACAGCATCATGGGGGAGAGGCAGGACGGGCTAGCAAGCTACCCAGCCAGCAAGTGCAATGAAGGGAAGCATGGGCATGCACTCCATTAAGGAGTGAAGGATCGGTGTTCTAGGGGCAAATCGTCTCCACTGAATATTTGTGACGAGTGGGTGCAATCGAGAAGGAGTCCTATCTCAGGAATCCGAAGTACACCAGGGGAGAAGGAAAATGGAATGACAATTGACCTAGAGCAGTCTGGTCATTCAAGGCAGCTAAGATGGGGTTCAGAAGGTCTAGACCGTTGGTTCTCAAACTGTGGTGCAGGCCCCCCTACGGGGGCACGAAGTAACAAAAAGGGGGGTGCGAAGATGTGAAAAAAAGAAAACAAGAATCGAAAAAAGGAAAAATACATCTATTGAAACAAAACAAATTAACTTAAACTACATTCTGATACTAGAAAAATAAATATAGAGTTAGATAAATGTCGATAAAAGTTAAGTAGGTATAATAAAATATGCATCTATGATATATCATTAATTAAAAAAGAACAAATTGGTATTAGTGGGCTCCTTTCAAAAAAACATTAGGGGGGCACGATTAAAACTGTTATGAAAACTCGGGTCGCAAATATTTAAAGGTTGGGAAACGCTGGTGTAGACCATCACTGCTAGTGTCTCCGTCAGCTGAGCGAGCAATGGGTGAGCTGAGAAGACAAGGAGGGAGTTGTGCTGGGCTCGTCTGACAGAGCATACAGGACCTGATGACTGTTGGTTTACTCTCATTTTTAATTTTCATTTTTGATCTCACAATTTGCCACCTGTTTTTTAAGGATTATTTATTTACTAGCAAAATACCTGTGCTTCGCAGTGGCGAAGTACTGCCTTACGATTTTTATTAAGGAGAAAATTAAACCTTTTTAAACTGAGGGAAAATATACCAATAATTATTTGTTAAGGATCTCTTTGTATACCACATTGTCAGTTCGGCCCCCCGGTTGTAATATGACCAAGCTGTGCGCTGAGCTTACTCTTGAGCATGCAATGTACAGTTGGCCATGTGAACAGTAATCTTGTTTCAAATTTCACAGCTTGGATTGCTGCTGTCATAATCGGTTTGAGTTTCATGGTTTGTTTCAATTACGACAGTATTTGTAGGACTTGTGTTGAAGTGACATTCGGCATCTGTCAAGCGTTGTAAGCATACAACCGGTTTGAGCGACAACTTCACATCCAGCTTTTGAGAGTTTAAACATTCATAAACATCAAAGTGTCCACTACTGAAATCGTCACCTGTCAATCTAAGATGTTTAAGAGGCATTGGCGGTTGTCGAAAGGTGTAAAATATTTGGCCATTTCGGTACACTTGAAAGCGACAACCGAACAATTCAGCGGCAGCCATCAACTCACATGCAGAACCATAGGTGAAGGGCTTAAGCATTTCACTCTTCTAGTGCTCCTGTGTAGTATAATTATCTCCTGTACCGTCATCAGTCCACACCTTGAACCTGTCCCAGTCATTCAATACATAAGACACAATGTTCCTCCAGATATCAAGAGTGAGCCTGATATGGCCGTGCAATATGTAACAAAGAGAATGGAAAAGATAGGTGCCATCTCCGGGCATGGAAACCACTCGGTAAGTGACAGTTCTTTGATCGATGGTGATCACCTTGATAGACATGTTAATGAGGGTATGGTTGGAATGATAAAGGAAATGGGTACCTGAACAATGTAAAGTAAGTCTAAAATACCTACACAATAACTATAATCGTAATAAACAAACAATAAAACAGCGGAGAAGCCATGGATTAAATAAAAAGGCTGTAGTTATCAGCAGTGAGATGTGAATCCCATGGCGAAGCAAGGAAGGGAATGAAGAGACCGGAGCGACGGACGGCTTTATATAGGCAGGCAGCCAACAACGTGGGAGGCGTTGGGATGGGGGACCCAACGCCGCCTCACACGGTGACCGAGCTGCAGGCTATGGACGTATATATGTACTAATTAGGATTCAGTTAGCGTTGGGAACCCGCGTACCAAATTTCTTGAAGATGGGCCCATAAGTAACAAAGACCGTTGGAAAGTTCAATATGGCGGCTGACAGTGGCATCATACCACCGAAATAAGTAGGTACATTGGTTTCGGTTAGCACGGTAAAGCTGCCTACCAAATTTCGTGAAGATGGGGCCATAAATAAGAAAGTTCAACATGGCGAACGTTGTCGACCGTTATGACTTACGCATAGAATTTCTAAGTGAAACCTGCTTAACTTTTGTAAAGTAAGCTGTAAGGAATGAGCCTGCCAAATGTCTGCCTTCTAGCTAGAGTTTTGTGACACAATACAAAGCAATTTGAAATAAACCTCTGTAGTTGCTTTTTGCACTCCTTGGGACATATTATAATGCCTGATGTATTATGGTCTTGGTTTAAGAGTCAGTCATTGCACATGAAATCCAACAGTTTAAGTAAATAAACAATTTAACACATTTAAAGCCTTTTAAAAACCTCTATATGATTTTCAAAAGTCATCAAGTATCATAGATGGACATCATTTTCTTTTTCCTTAGACCTTGGCTCAATTCTCAACTACAGGGAGATAAAGCCCAACCTCACAATATGGTTGAGAATTTGCTAGCTTATTTATCATATTCAATTTAACATTTACACTAACTGATCAATGTCAATGATGGAATCTTGCTGCAAGAAAACAAAAAAGGATCCGATATGGTTTCATTACAATGGTTGCACAGTTAGCCGTTTCATTTTTAGGACTCTGAAAAATAGCTTCATCGCAACCCCACTGAGATAGCATTGATCAAGATATTATAATGAAACATTCAGTGTGAGTAATGGAGCAATAGCAACACACAGTTGGTTGACTAAGATAATTCTGTTTGATCATGCATTCATGATTAGTTTCTTTTAAGTTTTTGCTCTCACAATTCAAATCGGACACTTTTTTTTCCCAGCAGCAGGCTGGGCTTGAATCCTGATGTAATTGCTGGCAGTATGGATTTTGCAAACAAATCACATAAATATGGTAATGATTCTAAAGCAGTTGAGTAACAGTAAATGCCATTGTGCTCTGTAAATGTCTGGTGCTCACTCCATAAACATAAAGATAATACTATATAGCTCAGTTTTCAAAAAAGTTTTGAAAGTGCAGGTCAGTCACCCCACCACAGCCTGTCAAATTCTATCACCTTCACGTGTCCACAATAATGTCAAGTCAAGTTCTGCGGGTTGCTAACAACTAGTGGCACATCCTGGTATAAATCTTGCTGAGCTGTTACATGATCGGGTCAGATGTGAGTGATTCATTGGACCTATTGCCTTAACTGAATTCCAGCTATTTCAGTGAAATGCTTTAACTGTGTACAAAAATGAAGCCTGAAACGCACTTTCATTATCAGTCTTGCTGACAGTCTTGGTTTGCCTTTCATTGCAGCTTAGTTCCTGAATTCTAAACGTATCCTACATAACGTGCCTTTGCAGAACCTTCAGTTTGGCTTTTCTAACTGCTACTGATGATAACCATTAAGATCGCACTAGACTGAGCAGATGATGTGTCACACACCTTGACCTGGACTGTGAAGTGATGTAACGTGTACAGTGCTGAGGGAGCCTGTCTAGTGAGTGAAACAGCTGAGCCACTGAACACCAAGTGACATTTTATTTTCCACTTTATGAAAACAGTCACCACTCTAGGTCATTTAGCAGTTTCTCCTTCAATCTTTAGCTTTACACTGTTTGATCCAGAACAAACTCTTCATGGATGTTAGTTGATCTTATTCCTCCTCCGTTTAAATGCCAAACTTTTAATACTTTGAATAGATTGAAAAGCCAATATTTCAGAATTCATGAAAAGCTGGACTTCAAATGAAAAATTGGTAACTTCTTTTTTTTTAAAAAAAAAAGAATATGTGTTGCATGGTTAATTGTAAAACGAATGAAGGCTTTCTTCCTTTGAACTTGTCCTCCTGCATTTACCACTTAGCTCTAAACAAGCAAACAGTACCTGACATCTGCTGTTTGCTTCAGGCACGTCTCCAGTAAGATATTCGAAAACAGCTTTACTTGTAAAGGATGCTCTCTACACTAGACTTAAAGGCACATCTGGGAATCAAAATGAAGAAAACAAAATGAAATTGGTGCTGTAAAAAAGTGACATTTCCCCCATTGACTATCATGAAAATAACTATGAAGAGAAATAGCAAATTCTATCCTCCTCCAACTGGTTTTGAAGAAGGTTTTAAACTGCCATATGAATTGACACCGATGACCAATTATCCTTTTCTCACTGGGCACAGGAACACAGAGTGCACATTTAAAAGAGCTGCACCCTGAGTCACAAGCTCAACTCTTCAGTAAAAAAATACATATATATATAAACTCTTTATATATAAAAATCCAACATCTGCCTGTCTGTCTGTATGTCTGTCCACTTTTCATGAGAGAACTACTTAAAGGATTTATATTGGGGTTTTTTCTATAATTTGCTTGAACATTCCAGTTGATTTTGTGACTTCTCTCATTGCACTGTGTATCATAGTTTGCTTGCGGTACCGATTTTTTTTTACGAATCTGAGGGACATACAGCGGGTCGAGGGGAGTGGGGCAGAGCCCTCCTTACTCACACGCCAGCTTCGGGGCGTACCTTACCTCCACTTAGTTAGCGAACGAGAGAACTACCTCAAGGATTTAGATTGCTTTTTTTTTTTTTATAATTTGCTTGAAACATTCCGGTCGATTATGCGACTTCACTCATCACGCTAAGGTTCATAATTCACTTGCAGGAGCAATATATTCGCGCTAATCCGAGAAACAGGCTGCGGCCCGATGGGAAGAGAAAGCGTGACATCAGGAGTAGAGAACCGGGAGGGGCCATCCTCACTGTCCTGTTTCATTACTTTGTGGGCGGAGCCGCGGGGAACGGCTAGTCTTTATATATATTACGCTACTGTGGCTGTTCATTTTAAATCACCTGTAGCTCGCAAACCGTTTGAACTATCGACCTGAAATTTGGTATACATATATTACGTGACGTCTACTATCTGCTGTTGGGGTGATGATTGACCTCCAAGGTTATTCCTCTTTTTATTTTATTTTATTGTAGAATCAACTTTCGGCAGAGGCCAGTAGGGCGGCTGTGCAGCACATGCCTACGGGCACCGTTCTCATTGCTACCACCTTCACTGTCACTTCCCCTACCTCTTCATATCTTAAATCATTCTTGAGGCAGATTGAAGACTTAAGTGCCAGCTTAATTGAAAATTTAAAGAAAACGAACTAAGTAATTGCAACACAAATGCTGACTTAATCAGTTTTAATGTGAAAAGTTGCAGACGGAAGAAGAAGCAGGCCGCTAGGGTGGAGAACAGAAGAGCTGCTCAGGAAGCAACAAGCGCATCAACCTCTGAGCAAACGAATGATAAACGTACAGAGAAAGAGGATGAAAATTAGGAAAGCTCAAGTGAAGTGTATTCATTGCACGTTATCCTGCAATGCGCCATTACTGGTATATATATATATATATATATATATACATACACGAGGGGGGACCCAAAAATAACGTGTTTAATTTAATTTTCTGTACAAACTACAATTAGTCTCCTTCAAAGTACTCTCCTTTGGCGGAAATACACTTATCTAACCGTTTGTTCCATTGTTCGAAACATTTTTTAAATTCGTCTGAAGTAATGCCCATTAATGCTCTAGTCGTTACTTTTTACCTCTTCGACGTCAGCAAAACGCCTTCCTCTCAAGTCTTTTTCATCCGAGGGAACAAAAGAAATCACGCGAGCTAAATCCGTGAGTAGGGTGGGTGGTTCAGGGTTGTCATACCGTTTCAATAACAATAGTTTCTGCAACACTTTTTTCAAGAAGAAAATAAAATTTCCCTGCCGCTCGTTGCTCACGATAATCGGCCATCGTCAAAAAACGACGCTTGCGCAAAACTACTTTTACAAAATTCACAGAACACAAGCACAACCTTCCAGACTGATGGCACTTGGCAGACTGACTTGTGAGGAGTGTAACTAGATCGCCCTAGCAGCCCAACCACGTACTACAAGTGCCAACCTAACAACAACAAAATTCTGGTTATTTTTGGGTCCCACCTCGTGTATATGTGTATATATATATATATATATATATATATATATATATATATATATATATATATATATATATATATATATACACACACACACAGAAATATACACATATGTATATACACACATACATATATATATATATATAATCTGGAATGGGAAGAAAAACAAGCTGAGTCCATGGAGGATTGGAGAAGCAGCGACCTGCAGGCAAAAAGGAGCATTTTCTCACTGTTATTTTCTGCTGAGCTTTTACCTTCTCTTTTTCCAAATTTCTTCCCAGTTTTTTATGTATATATCCAACCTATACTAATGGTATATCTAAAGATTAGCGTATTATATATAAATAAACTTACAGATTATATGTATAATAATACTGCACGGTATTCTCAAACACAGCCCTATTCGGGGTTACAGTGGATACAAAGCAAGAACAAGTCTAAACCAGACTTCAGCCCACTGCCAAGCCTACTCACACTCACAACGTGAAATCAGCAATGAACCAAGGCAAGAATAATATTCATGATGAGACGTTGTGCTGTGCCTTTAAAGGCTGAGATCAGCTCCAACTGCTCTACAACCCTGAATGGGTTAAAAGTAGAATTTGTAGGACGATCTGTGGAATCTCACGGTGTAGATGCACTATAGAGAGCATCTTAACTAACTGCATGTTGGCCCCTAAAGAAGCCCTGCAGCGGGTCGTACAAACAGCAGAGGCCATTATTGGGACTGAACTGCCATCACTCGAACTCTTGTACAAGACTCATTGTGTGAGAAGGGCCGAAAACATTCTCAAGGACAAAACTCATCCTGGAAATTCTTTGTTTGAGCTTCTCCCGTCAGGAAGACGCTTTAGGTCAATCAGTGGATACACAAACAGACTAAAAAAGAACTTTCTACCATAAACTTTCTGAACTCTGAATCTCCTCAGTCTGAGATCATTTTTAATTGAACATGTGCGATAAGCTATACTGGTAACGTGCAATATACTAATGTATTACAATATAGAATATGTAATGTACTATCCATTAACAGGTGCAATAACAATTTATGCTTCTGTACTGTGAGCAATAATAATTTTCTCTGGTTACTTGATCACTTAACACTGTATATGACATACTATATTTGAAATTATTTGACTTTTCTTTAAATGCACCTTGGGGCTGTCACAAAAAGTAATTGAGTTGTGTTACACAATGACAATAAAGTGCTTGAACTTGAACTATTACAGTATGTGTAATGGAAGGATTTTTCTCTGTAAAAAGCAAAGGTGAAATAAAGAGAGCAGATCAGCTATAGAAACTAATGTTTTGGGAAAAACAGCCGGGAATGTTCTAAAGATACAGCCAAGGCTATGTAAGGAGTTGTTTTTCACTTCGAGAGGCTTTTTTCACATGTAAGCATATTACTGTGTCTTCTGGTATCAGGCACTAGTCTCAAGGCCGAGTAGAAGGAAAAAGCGCCGTGTCCCGTGGAAGGAGGGGGTGTGAGAAACTGATCACTTCTGCATGCACTGCTTCCACGTAGGCCGCTTTTGGGCAAGGACACCTAATTAGTATATAAGGGAAGGTTCCGCCCTCAGTTTCTTTGGACGCTCAACCGTGGGGAAAGGCGCACACCGCCCGGTACGTGATAAAAGGCCATGGGTTGATCTTCTAACGAGACTGACATGCGGGCTCCCTCAGTCTGCTGGTCTAGGATGATGGCTCTGGGTCTTTTGATGTATGTTACTGTATGTATGTATGTTATTGTAAGTATAAGTTTGTCTCTTTAAGCATATATATTTATTTCTATAACCCATTCATATGTATTTATATGTTATAATTGAATAAGTAAATTTTATTGAAGTATCGGACCTCTTCTCTCTGATTTTTGACTACTTATGTTTTAATCCCCTGAACCATTTTCCCAAATCAAAACAGTATGTTACTGAGAAAGATGGAAAAGGCCTTGTGAGCACCTACTGTAGCTATCGAATAAAACAGTAAATTCGGTTGATTTCTATATATGATTAGCCATGTTTAAGGAATCATGGTGTTATGCCTGTAGTGGGCTGGCACCCTCCTCGGGGTTTGTTTCCTGCCTTGTGCCCTGTGTTGGCTGGGATTGGCTCCAGCAGACCCCCGTGACCCTGTAGTTAGGGTATAGCGGGTTGGATAATGGATGGATGGTGTTATGCTGCTAGTATGAAGGATTTATCATGCTGTCCAAAAAAAGAAAAATAAATAAATAGTGGAAAATGTTAAAAAAGAATAATTGATCTACTTGCCTACAACATAAAGAAAATTCTAATTTGCACATATTCAATCCCTGATTTTTTAGGGTGTCAGTGGGTGTTGTTTTGTTTTTTTGCACCCACTGTTTTCCTTACGTTCTTTATTACTTTCTTCTTTATCATTCACTTTAAAATAAATCAAGGCAAATGGATGAGACAAATGAGGAAAAAAAAAACCAACGCTTTTGTGTATAAACCAATGAAAATTTAGATGATCTTTCAATATTTAAAAAAGAATATTTAGTCTATAAAAAAGTAAAAACAACTTTAATAAACATTGTGGCATAGTTGATGAACTTTATTACAGTACCTGTCGAAGACAGATAATAAAATAATTAAAAACTACTTTCTACCTCTGGTCCTACATGTCCTTTCTCCTGTATTTCCGTTGGTGGATTTCTCTTCACTGGTACTCTCTCTTTCGAGCGGGTTTCCATAAAACATGCTTCTCAGACAGTTATTACTTCTGGGGCACCTTTCTCATCTTCTATCCACACTTATATTTGAATGGCGGCGCTCCCAGCATACCTCATATGCCTTTACTCCTCCCAGTGTGCCTCTCACTTGCAATTCCTCCTTCATTATGTCACCAAATCCAAACTGACCAATGCAATCAAAAGAGGGACTGGACAAACAGACCTTAGTGTTTTATTATATAGTTCATAGATAGATATAGAGGAATGATAATTGACAAAGTCTTTTCAGCCACTGATGCTATATTTTAATTAGGAAATGCACATTTAAGAACATCAAGGCAATTTATATTACAGTGTGTCACCTGTATGACTGCAAAAAACAAACTTATTCAGATATTTCATCCATCCATTTCTTAAACACGGCAGCACGGTGGTGCAGTGGGTAGCGCTGCTGCCTCACAGTTAGGGTTCACTTCACTTCCGTGTCTGCGTGGGTTTCCTCCCACAGTCCAAAGACATGCAGGTCAGGTGCATTGGCGATCCTAAATTGTCCCGTGTGTGTGCCCTGCGGTGGGCTGGCACCCTGCCCAGGGTTTGTTTCCTGCCTTGCACACTGTGCTGGCTGGCATTGGCTCCAGCAGACCCCCATGACCCTGTAGTTCGAATATAACAGGTTGGATAATGGATGGATTGCTTAAACGCTTGATAATTGTTTACTAAGTTGCCCCTGTTGTGGTTTTTCAACTGGTTAAACTTTTAATGTTGAATAATCCTGCTTCGTGCTTTCCGGCTTACTGTAAATTGTAACTTAGATCTTCTTCACTGTTAAATACTATTAATTAAGATAATAAATGAGTGAAACTGACTTAATATCAGTCTGAGTCATCTAATAATGATGCTGTCATCGGTGTAGCTGCTTTTTACTGTGGTTACACTAACTGTGCTGGGTTCTGAAAATCAGAGAAACTGCTTAATGTGCTGTTACAGTAATGTAGTTACTTATAATACAGTCCGACAAATCAACGGAATACTTCTTGTGCTGAAATAAAGGTATGTACATCTGTCTCATGCTCTTTTCATTTTCATATTATATAATGCTAACCTGAAAACAATATCTGCAAATACTAAACCCTGCAACTATGTACTTTCACTGCATTTTTAATACCTTGTAAATGCTTTAATGTTAATTATTCTGAAAGACAAACAGTGATGCTTATTGTTATGAAATAAAAAAGAAGGATTCAAGATCCGGTCATTTATATTCATCTTTTGACCAAATGCTTGACCTTTTACTGCGTATACTTTGTGGGTACATTTCTTCCATATCACATTTTGGTTTCACAATTAGAAATCATTTTATTTTTTCAACCAAATCATTTATTGTTTTTCAATTGAATAGCTGATTAATTCAAATGAGAGACAATGCAGTGACCCCAAATAGAAAAAAAGAATACTTTAAATATCAGTTTACTCCGCCTCATGGCACTTAAATCACACAATCAACTGTATATGACAAATTAGTTAAAACCTGTCATGTCACCGTGCTAGCATCAAATCTCACCAGAAAATCACTGAAGCTGCCCTTTTCTAACTGAACGGATCAGGCTTTCATGTTAATAATACCTTATTTCTTCCTGTATAATTTCACAGATAATTATGTACACTGGAAGTGACTTTAAATTGTATTTCCCCAGAGTTGCAGATGTCTTCATTATCATTTTAAATGAGACACACTAAGCCTTTGATTTTTTCTCTTCAGATAAAAATGTTTTACTTCTTTTCCTTTTGAGTCTTTAGTTCCTGACTATGTATAAAAATCAAATATATAGATATGTAGAAATGCTTTTTGCACTTATTTTCACTTTCCTGTATTATAATTTATGGTACATGTAAATGTGTGTGTGTCAATATATACAGTTAATATATACGTTTACCTAAAGGATTATTAGGACCACCATACTTATACGGTGTTTGACCCCCTTTCGCCTTCAGAACTGCCTTAATTCTACGTGGCATTGATTCAACAAGGTGCTGAAAGCATTCTTTAGAAATGTTGGCCCATATTGATAGGATAGCATCTTGCAGTTGATGGAGATTTGTGGGCTGCACATCCAGGGCACGAAGCTCCCGTTCCACCACATCCCAAAGATGCTCTATTGGGTTGAGATCTGGTGACTGTGGGGGCCATTTTAGTACAGTGAACTCATTGTCATGTTCAAGAAACCAATTTGAAATGATTCGAGCTTTGTGACATGGAGCATTATCCTGCTGGAAGTAGCCATCAGAGGATGGGTACATGGTGGTCATGAAGGGATGGACATGGTCAGAAACAATGCTCAGGTAGCGCGTGGCATTTAAACGATGCCCAATTGGCACTAAGGGGCCTAAAGTGTGCCAAGAAAACATCCCCCACACCATTACACCACCACCACCACCAGCCTGCACAGTGGTAACAAGGCATGATGGATCCATGTTCTCATTCTGTTTACGCCAAATTCTGACTCTACCATTTAAATGTCTCAACAGAAATCGAGACTCATCAGACCAGGCAGCATTTTTCCAGTCTTCAACTGTCCAATTTTGGTGAGCTCGTGCAAATTGTAGCCTCTTTTTCCTATTTGTAGTGGAGATGAGTGGGGTCTTCTGCTGTTGTAGCCCATCCGCCTCAAGGTTGTGCGTGTTGTGGCTTCACAAATGCTTTGCTGCATACCTCGGTTGTAACGAGTGGTTACTTCCGTCAAAGTTGCTCTTCTATCAGCTTGAATCAGTCGGCCCATTCTCCTCTGACCTCTAGCATCAACAAGGCATTTTCGCCCACAGGACTGCCGCATACTGGATGTTTTTCCCTTTTCACACCATTCTTCGTAAACCCTAGAGATGGTTGTGTGTGAAAATCCCAGTAACTGAGCAGATTGTGAAATACTCAGACCGGCCCGTCTGGCACCAACAACCATGCCACGCTCAAAATTGCTGAAATCACCTTTCTTTGCCATTCTGACATTCAGTTTGGAGTTCAGGAGATTGTCTTGACCAGGATCACACCCCTAAATGCATTGAAGCAACTGCCATGTGATTGGTTGATTAGATAATTGCATTAATGAGAAATTGAACAGGTGTTCCTACTAATCCTTTAGGTGAGTGTATATACTGTGACAGCAGGGGTCGCTGTTCTCCCGCGAAACCCGCAGACAACACGTCTTGACACCAGATAAAACTATCAGAAATGATTTTAATTCCTGAATAATGTGCACCAAGCACCTCCCCCCTCCACAATACACAATAAATCAATAATAATAAACAACAATCACAATAAATCCTCCTCTCCACCCAGCAGAGTTACACTCCCTCCCAACTCTGGCTCAGTCTGTCGGGTTTCCTACAGTCCTTTATATAGTTCATGACTCTGAAGTGCTTCTGTCCTTCAGTCCATGATTCTATAGCACTTCCGGGTCAGATGAAAATTTCTAATTTTCTTCAGCCCAAAAGTACTTCATTTCTTCCGTCCCCGTGACTAGGGAGTACTTCCGGGCTATAATAGAAACCATCTTGCCTCCCTGCAGCACCCCCTGGCGGCCCCCACGGTATCCAGCAGGGCTGTGATGTAAAACTCCAATGTCCAATGTCTCCAATTTGGGGCACCTCCACATTGCAGGGAGGACTCCACCTAGCAGCGTGGGGGTGTTGGCCGGGATAAACTGCCTGCCATCTCTCACAATACTCATATTGTATATACTAGCTGTCCCCTGCGGCTCCACCTACGTAGCAGTGAAACAGGACAAAGTTTAACAATCGATAAAAACAATAAAAATGTTGGCACTGTATCTGATCACTGTATCTGAACAATAAGGTGCGCTCCAATACGTGGCGAGGGGTAGACCGACTTGAACAGAGGCTGGTGTGTGAGTGAGGTGCCTCCCCCCTCCCCTTGGCTCACAGCCATTCTCTTGAATTCGCACAAATAAATCGGTATCGCAAGCGAAATATGATAATTAGCACGAGGAGAGAAGTCGCAAAATCAACCGGAATGTTCAAGCAAATTATAGAAGAAAAACACGATCTAAATCTGTTAGGTACTTCCCTCGTTACAAGCGGACAGACACACAAACAGACATTGGATTTCTCATTGTATACATACAACATTTTTCAAGATGAAATGGTAAAATTTGGTTACTAAGGGTGCTGAGAGCAAAAATCTATATTTGTACTTTGAAAGGATATTCACATTGTTAATCTTAAATGTTTTATGCTTGCACTCTAGTCCAGTGTTTCTCGACAACAAGAGTTGCTATTGTTCATAATGTTGATGGGTCACCACGTTGACACTTATATTCTGTTCCTCTATTCTCCCGCCATGATGATTGCCTTCAATTTACTAAGGATGATTCTACTATACTTGATTTTTTGAAAGCTCTAATGATTATGCTCGATTTACCAAAGCTAGGACATGTGCCCCACAACTCTGAAGATAGCACTTGATTAACCATAGTGGAGCGAAGACACTTACATTTACAAAAAAGTGGGTCAAAACACCAAAAAGGCTGAGAAACACTACTCTAGATGACATGGGACAACTGTTAGAACCAACATGAATTTAAGCTGAAAGATTTAATTTACTTGTCAATAAGGTGTTTTCTTAATTTTGTACCTTCTAAAAGCTCTTCATATTGAGAAATAAGAACTTTATTGGCAAATGATGCTAAGAAAAATTATATACTTACTATAGGAAATCCTACTTTGAGCAATGCCCTTAACCTGAAAATTGCTCCAGGGGTGCTGTACAATGTTGTCTGGCCCTGCACTCTGACCTCCAAAGGCAAAACAACAATTTCCCTTCAGGGATCAATAAGTATATCAAATCGAAATTCAAACAAAAATAAGTAATATGACTTTAAAGAATTTCCTTCTTACTTCAGGGAAAAATTTGGGGGTTGGTGGCAGAATTGGCACTCCAGCCACCATAAAAAACCTTGCAGTGTTCCACTCCATCTGAACTAGTGTGGTGGTGAGGTGTCACTCGTTGCATGGCTAAACTTGGGTCCTAATCTGGGATTCTGAGTTGCTTTGTCATTTTGGACAGAGGAAACCATGTCGAATCCTTCTTACTTAAGTTAAAAAACAAGGGTTTACAGCTATAAAAGGCATGAAAATAGAAGATCACTGCCTTTCAAAATCATCTTCTTCAGTTGCTCTAAAGACAAAAAGGTAGATAAATAAAATCAGACTTTTTCTAGTTTAATTTCTCTGAGATGTCCAAGTGAAAAATAATTTCAGAACATCTCTCTATTATAAAAAAAAAAACCTGGAGAGAAACAGTAGGGCGACGATACGTGATCTTCACGTTAAGATCACGGAAGACACTTAAAAGACCCACAAGACTAGAGAGATTGGCCACGGAGCAACTCACGGGGACCTTAAACTTGAGACTTTGTGCCAAGAGATTGACCCAGGACCGTCTCGCGATGTCGTAGAACATGAGGTTCTTGCAAGACACACCCTGCTTACAAATAAATAAGAGCACGGGCAGCCAGCAACACACTCAGATCCAGGGCTCTGGGTGCATATAAAGCGGATAAGGACAATATGTTATAAATGAAACATAGACGACTAAGCGAAGAAGAAAGCAGCACGGAGAAAAGAGACGCAAAAGCGTTGGAGAGACAAAAAAGAAAAAGAATAATCTATGTGCAAATTCAGAAAATAAGAAAAGTAATTATCAGCCCGGAACAAGTGGAACTGAAAAAAAAGCATGTCCATTCCGGGCGTTGGCGCTATACACATGCACAGCAGGTTAGAGATTATGAAAGCAGTGGATTTTAAAAGGCTCAAAAAGAAAATACTTGGCGCAATACACATGTGGAGAAGGTTAAAGAATATGAAAGTAGGAAAGTTAGAAAGTATAAAAAAAAAGAAAGTAAAGATTGCAGGAGCGCAAACAAACGGAAATTATTACTCGAAAAAGGGAAAATAATCACCACGGACCAGGTGTCATTAAAAAAAAATCAGAATAAAGCGAGGTCAGAAATAAAAGACAGAAAACGAAGTAAAACGTCATAAAGAGGTTAAAAAACAAGGGGGCCAAACACATGCAGAGCAGGTTAGAGAAAATGAAAACTGGAATTCAAAAGACTCAAAAAAACGTAGACGCGAAACACATGCAGAGCAAGATACAGAATATGAAAGCAGAAAAAAATGACAGTGTCAAAACAAAGAAAGAGAAATTATTACTCGTAGAAATAACGAAAAGGCAAATAGAGATCGAATAAATGGACACAGGTGATATGTCAGAAGTATGTAAATATTGTAAGGCTTTGAAGTTTAAGTCAAGAGAATTTCAAAAACGGAGTTTACCTCACATGCATTTATTGGTTACTTTGCAAAAAAAAAATTATTAAATGCTGATGATGAAGATCATTTTGTCTGTGCAGAAATTCCAGAGAAAGCTATCCTGAATTAGGGTACAAAGTCATTAAACACGTCTCACTGACCTCATTAAAAAGATTCAGCACATTGGGACTCGAAAGATTCTAAATATTGTTTTTACAGAAGTTCTGAAATAAAAGTGAAACTAATGAAATAGCAACAATTCAAAGAAAAAAAATCCTAAACATGTGTATCCGGATAAACAAAAATGGGGGTTGGCAAGCGAAGCGAGCAGGGGGCAAACCCCCTAGTAAATAAATAAAGAGAAGTGTAACTGAGCCGGGTAATAGATCATTCTCCTTGAGTTAGAATTTGAAGGAAGCAATATTTGCATGAATTACAGCCTTGGGTGTGTTTGCATATGTTCTGCCAATTGGATGGAGGAATATTTGTTCATTCCTCCCTGTGCATTTTTTAAGAACAGTCAAACTGCATGGTGACTATTGATGGCCCATTATCTTCAAGTCCTTCAAAACACACTAAATGGGAGTTAAGCCAGGGCACCGACCAGACCACTTTAAGTATATTCGCCTATCTGTCTTTCAGCCACTACTGTCTATGGTGGTTGCTTTGGCAGTATGCTTTGGGTCTAAATCATTTTGAAAGGTGAATCATCTTTACATTTTCATCTTATTGGATTCAAGAGTTTGCCTATATTTTACACTACTCATCCGAGCTTCTTCTCTGATCCAGTCTCCGTTCAAGAGAAAGCCCCTCGCAACAGGATGCTTTATTGTGGAAATTGTTTGCTTTGAATGGTAACATATTAGGGTTTTTGTCAGATGTACCTTTTTGCAAAGTTCCACTTTGGTCTCACGATGACTGCAGCACATTTTGAAACTTGGCTACTGTATACCTAAAGTACTTTTTACACAAATAAACATGACCTGATGTGTTTTTTTTCCTTTTCATTTTTTCAAGGAGTGGTCTTCTGGCTTGGCGCTTGAGGATCTTTTTGGCTTGATGATTTTTATTGGCTTCATTCAGGCCAGTTTTGTGAAACACTTATTATATGGCCATACTGTGCCATAAAGGCCTGGAGCTCCTTCAAAGTTGCCACTGCCCTTGTTGGAGGCTCTCTCTCTGATCAGCTTCCTACTTGGTAGGTCATCCAATTTGGAAAGATAGCCTGAACTTGGCAAGGTCTGAATGATGCTTTCTCACTTCATATTGATGATCTTAACTATGCCCCATGCAATAATTCAACCTTCTGAAATCATTTTATTCCCATCTCTTGACATGTGGCTTTCCAAGTTGTGGAATTCTTTAGCAATTGCTGCTTTTATTCTGAACTAATCAAGATCACCATAACTGATCACAGGTGGAAGCCAGTTAGTTTATTGTATGATCGGTAAGATGATTGGTTATACAATTGCAATTTTAATGCACTTACATAAAAAGATATTCTGCTGTTTAATATTAATTCATTTGTGGAATGATTTACTATTTTTATTTGACAAATGTGGGAAACTGTGTAAAAATAAATATATATTCTGCTTTAATGTTTGGGATCATACGACAAAGGATGAAATGCTCAAATGGACACATGATGTAATATTGTCAAACCAGGGTCACCAGAGCTTACAGTTGGAGTATGGGGTGCATGGACAGTGCCAGGCATTGGGCTCACTCATACATACTACAATAGGGTCAATTTGGAAATCAGCAATTAGACACATATACATCTTGAGGTATGTGAGAGGAAAATGTCAGAATAATGTATACACTCCACACATAAAATGAACGGATGCTTGATTCAGATCCAAAATACTGAAATCCTAAGGCAGCACCACCAAGTACTGTGTAAAGTAGATAAAGTAATTTCACTTATAACCATAAATACTGTAACTGAAATAACAATTATACAGAACACATTTACATTTTAGAGTTGAGAGTCATTTTCACTCTACAGTATCTATCTATCTATCTATCTATCTATCTATCTATCTATCTATCTAGCATATAGTACCTTTCATATCTATCTATCCTGCGGTGGGTTGGCACCCTGCTCAGGATTGGTTCCTGCCTTGTGCCCTGTGTTGGCTGGGATTGGCTCCAGCAGACCCCCGTGACCCTGTATTCGGATTCGAAGCGGGTTAGAAAATGGATGGATGGATATCTATCTATCTATCTATCTATCTATCTATCTATCTATCTATCTATCTATCTATCTATCTATCTATCTATCTATCTGTCTATCTATCATATAGTACCTTTCATATCTATCTATCTATCTATCTATCTATCTATCTATCTATCTATCTATCTATCTGTCTATCTATCTATCTATCTGTCTATCTATCATATAGTACTTTTCATATCTATCTATCTATCTATCTATCTATCTATCTATCTATCTATCTATCTATCTATCTATCTATCTATCTATCTATCTATCTATCTATCCTACTGGAGCTCACATCCCTGGAAATGTCTAAGGAGGTTATAGAAAGGAGGTTAAACAATTCATGGATGGATGTAAGAACAAAACACTATCTGAATGACAGTAAAACAAAGGAAATCACTATCATCTTCAAGTTGAATCATGCCATCCACCTTCCCCTCTCTATCAAGAACTCCATTGAGGAGTCAGTCCAGAGCACAAAATTCCTGTGAGGTATCAAATGATTTTTCCTGGACCCAATACACCTCTTCTCTAGTCAAGAGAGGTCAGGAGCGATTTCAATTACTGCAGCACATAAGAAGACCACAAACCACCCTCATCACTTTTACCACCTTCTACAGAAGTAGCACAAAGAGCGTATTGACAACCTGCATCTCTGTCTGGTATCAGGCCTGTAATGCCTCAAATTGTACTTCCCTGAGGAGAGCGGTGAGACCAGCTGAGAACATCATTGGGACATCTACACCCCACTAAGGACTCTACAGCAAACATTGTATAAAGAAAGCTACCAATATCATCAGAGACCAGACTCACCCCCACAATGGACTGTTTTCCTTTCTGCCATCTAGCAAGCAATACCAAAATTTATAGCGCAGAACCACCAGGTTTCAGAAAAAGTTCATCCCATAAGCCTTTAGACTCCTAAATATTACAGTTGTAGTTTGTTAACATAGTGAAATATATACCGTATTTTTCTGTCCAATAGTAACTGCTGACATTGTCTGTTAAGTTAAACTTATTGGTAAATAACTCTGTATTGTACAGTGTTTATGTGTATGTATGTATGTTGGTGATTCTCTGTTGTTTATTGTTGTCCATCCATCCATTATCCCAACTACAGGGTCATGGGGGTCTGCTGGAGCCAATCCCAGCCAAGAAAGGGCACAAGGCAGTAAACAAACCCCAGGCAGGGCGCCAACCCACCGCATGTTTATTGTTGTCAATTCTCGTTACTATTCTTGTTTATTTATTCTTGACATAATTGGGCTGGGTGATGCAATTTCGTGCACTGCTGTGTATGGTTTCACACAGTATGACAAACAAAGTTAACCTTAAACTCTTAACAGCGCTAATCACTTAGCCACCATACTGTTACCAACGTAAAATACTGAATGATTTTGAGCATCCACTGTAACTCCAACCAGTTTGGCTGCTTTGTGTTTGTGCACAGATTCTCTTATGATGCCAAAGGGCAGTTGTGAAAGTTGTAAAATCATTGCCTTGTTAAAAGATAATAACTAAACAGGGTGCGTCCAGGGAGGTATACTCCAAAGCGATGTGACATTGCAGAGCACCTCTTCTGGCTGAAAACTTTTCTTTGGAAAAAAGTCAGCATGGTATAGAACTTCTATTCTTGTGTAATTATATTTTAATTCATTTGCTTGGCAATTAATTATCATTATGTTAGTAGTGCATATAATTTGAATTTCTTTGTCTGAAGCTTTTTTTCATTCATTATGGAAATAAACAGATGGGTATAACGGGAAGGAGATTTATACATGTTTCATACTAAAGATGAAGTCAGCTCAGTTTTGAAAACAAAAATAATTCCCAATTAAACTGGAAGTTTTTCTTTATTGCATCTAAATTATCATGACAGCCCTGTAGTGAATGAACTGAGTCCAGAAAACAGACGGAAAAAAGAAACACATGTACGTCTGAAGTCCTGTCACATCATTCTCCAACTCCCTTAATCCAGACCAGTGTTGGAGAGGGTGCCTAAGCCAATCCCAGGGTGCAAGGCAAGAGCAAACCCTGGAAAGGATGCCAGTTCATCACTGGGCAAACACACACACACAACAGGACCAATCGAGCATCACCAATTCACCTAACCTGCATGTCTTTGAACACTAGGACGAAACTCATGGAGGGAACAGGAAGAACATACAAACTTCATGCAGAGAGGGCCCAGGATGGGAACCCTGGTCTCCTTACCGCAGGGCAGCAACACAACCACTGCATGACTGTGCCGCCTACATATAAAGTACTGCGTGTTATTAGCTTAAATCAAGCAATATACACTACAGGTCTCAATGGACTCCATGTGTGTCAGGAATTGGAGACATGTCAGCATTGGTCCCTAGCCAAAGACATTTTAAAGCAATTGTGACATTCTGTTAACTACAGTTTCTGAAAATGCAAATCTTCAAAGCCTAAAATTAAATTACAAAGCTTCAAAAGTTAATAAATATGTAGAAGAAAAAAAAAAACCCGTTAAGATGTATTGCTGTTTAAGAAGATGTTAATTTATTCAAGGAGTGTTCTCCCTGTGTTCAGTGACATTCTGTATGGCTCCATAGCCCACTGGACACTGCACTAAGAGCCCCCAAGGCACATCCAGCTATCCATCCATCCATCATCCAACCTGCTACATCCTAACTACAGGCTCACGGGGGTCTGCTGGAGCCAATCCCAGCCAACACAAGGGCGCAAGGCAGGAAACAAACCCCGGGCAGGGTGCCAGCCCACCGCAGGGCACACCCACACATCAAGCACACACCAGGGATAATTTAGAATCGCCAATGCACCTAACCTGCATGTCTTTGGACTGTGGGAGGAAACCCAGGCAGACACGGGGAGAACATGCAAACTCCACACAAGGTTTCCCAACTGCGAGGCAGCAGCACTACCAACTGCGCCACCATGCCACCCCCAAGGCACATTATAAAATAAAATGCTCAATCCAAGTGGATGTTCATATCTCTCTCTTTAAACAATCTGAATAACCCTAATTTATAGGGTTCAACACCAGGCCTCCATGTTGGGCTTTCCTCACATACTCTGTCCTCTCACATACCAGAGATGTGCATGTGAGTAAGTAAGTATATGAATTGAGACAAGTTGGTGCTGTGAGAAGCAGGCTTACTGTTCTTTGACTGAACTAATCTTACACTGTGACTCCTGTTATTTTAAAATGAGGGGCTAAGTAAATGGATGAACTCCCAGCAGTATCAGTGTACTTCTCATGCATCATCAGAATTATACTTTGTCCTTTAATCTGAACTAACAGAATTAATTCTGGAAGAAATTTGCTGATTCTTTTGGGCAAGAAAGATTTACTTCTACTTTATGTAACATTTAGGTTATTTCTTATATAAGATGTTTTCTGAATTTCTGATAGAATATGAGTAAACTGTCAAAAAAAGAAGTTTAAAATGAACAGACCAATGAATGACAAAGGTTTAATAGACTGATAAACTATGCTCATTACCTTTCTTGGTTATCTGATAATGGTTACTGAACTCTTAATGATGGATCAGTACAAGTAAAATATATATTGAACCACCCTTGCATTTTCTGAACTCACGACTACCGTGACTGGATTTTTGAGGTGCTATAGCATCCTGGAGGCATCAAGTAAAAGGCAGGGGCCTGCTCAGATAGACTTTTAGTTCCTGGTTGATTCTGATTTTGATTAGACTGAAACTCTGCCTTCCTTCTTAATTTCAATGTGATTGAATCAGACAATAAGCTAAGCTCTCCTTTCACAAATAATACATTTCCTTTTCACTAGCAGCAGTAGCTCAGTCGGTAGAGCGGGTTGTCCAGCAATCGGAGGGTCGCAGGTTCGATCCTGGCTCCCGGCATGAGAATGCAGCTGTTGTGTCCTTGGGCAAGACACTTAACCTACCTTGCCTGCTGGTGGTGGTCGGAAGGATTGGTGGCGCCAGTGTTCGGCAGCCTCACTTCTGTCAGTGTGCCCCAGGGCAGCTGTGACTACATAGTAGCTTATCATCACCAGCGTGTGAATGGGTGAATGACTGTTGTGTTGTAAAGCGCCTAGGGGGGTTCTTGAACTCTAGTTAGGCGCTATATCAAATACAGGCCATTTACCATTTATACAAAGTGAAGTATACACATAGCACAGTCAAATTCTTCCACTTGGGCATTTTCTTTGCCATTAATTTCAATCCAGGGAGTCTATCACAGTAAATCTGGGAACAAGGCACATATTCAGTATCTCATGACATGCCAGAGGTTCCAGCTTGTGTGATCTAAACATGTACACAAGTAGCCACAATGTGCTCCACATCCACAGTATTGCTGATTACATATTTGACTGCATCTTCCTTCATTGAAGACCCCAGAATGGTGCTCTATGGACTGCTTACCTCTATAGATTGTTGTAAATTAGAAAGCCACTTTGGGAGTGCCAGTGGTTATTTAGCAGGGTCAAAGACCTGTATTGACCTGTGAATGTGTTATTCATTTATATTTCATACTGTAATTTGATATTATATTACATACAATAGTCTCACGTGACCTTAATGAACTTTCATATGCAAATAGTATGTTTAGCAACACTAATACACACTAATTGTAAATGCTGCAAAATTTCCATGCATTCATTTTTCAACCCGATACACATTTACAGTCAAAAACACTAAGTTGTGATCACACTCAATAGTTTTATACTACTTAAATAAGCCTTAAATAATCTCGCCTCATCTTATATATCGGAATGTCTGACACCTTATATTCCAAATCGTAACCTCAGATCCTCAAATGAGTGCTCCTTAGAATTCCAAGAACAAAACTTAAAAGAAGTGGTGAGGCGGCCTTCTGCTGTTATGCACCTAAAATCTGAAATAGCCTGTGTGGTGGACTGCCCGGCTTCCCATGCCGGTCTTCACCCCCAGGCTGCCAGGAGGAGCTCTCCCGACAGCAGGATCATGCCCCGAGGTCCAGCAGGGCCTTATGGACTTTGTAGTGTTTATTCACAGCCCTGCTGGATACCTTGGGGGCCACCAGGAGTCACTGTGGGGGGACTTATGGGCTCGTTTGTGCCATATGACCCGGGAGTACGTCACGGTCACGTGACGGGAAGAAAACGACGTGCTCCCGGGTTGAAGAAAAGGACTGATTGCCCTGACCCGGAAGGAATAAGGAACTGTGGACTGATGGGACAGGAACACCTCCGGGTCAGGGGCTATAAAAGGACAGTGCCTCAGTCCAGACGCTGAGCTGTGCTGGGTGGGAGAGGAGCAAAGTGTCTGGGCGAGGAGAAGAGATTAAGTGTTTTGTGAATAGAGTAGTATTGATATATGAGTAGTGTGGAAGGTGCTTGGTGCACTGTGAACCAAAATAAAAGGTCTTGGACTTTTACCTGGTGTTTGGAGTCATCCCTGAGGGTTCAAGGGAGCACTAGCGCCCCCTACTGCCACACCTGCCAATAGGAATTCGCCAGGCTAATACACTTTAAAACACTGCTGAAAACACATTACTTTAACATGGCCTTCTCATAACTTCACTGTAATTAAAATCCTGATACTCTGTATATCCAACTCATTATAATAACTATTCATGGTGGCTCTAAAATCTTCTGTTTCCTTTTCCGGTGTCCTTGCACCACCACCTTCTACTCAAAGCATCATGATGTTCCAACAATGATGGATGGATTAAAAGCCAGAAGTCTGTATGACCATCAACATCAAGTGACTCCGTGAGAACCCTAACTACAAAGAGGACTGTTTCATTTATGTTAGGTAGAATGCCCAGACGGGACTGGGTGGTCCCGCGGCCTGGAACCCCTGCAGATTTTTTTTTTTTTTTCTCCAGTCGTCTGGAGTTTTTTTTTGTTTTTTCTGTTCACCCTGGCCATCGGACCTTACTCCTTTTCTATGTTAACTAATGTTGGCTTATTTTAATTTCTTATTTTGTCTTGTATTTTTCTTTTCTTCATTATGTAAAGCACTTTGAGCTACTTTTTGTATGAAAATGTGCTATAGAAATAAATGTTGTTGTTGTTGTAGTTGTATTATTAGCTTCTCATTTTACAAATGTTAACAAGTGTCCCCTTTGTTTTTGGCATGTAAAAGGGTGCCTTGTAATGATCATGGTGTATCAAAATGTGTTTACAATATACAGTACAATAGACCTTATTCTTTAATTTAGCGTAAAACATTGTACTGACACTCTCTGCCCATGTCTGTTGAAGTTGATGTCTTGGTACTACAGTTTTCTTCTTACATTCCCATAGACATGCATGTTAGATTATAAGGAGATCCTCAATGGGCCCCGTGTGTGTGTGTGTGTGTGCTAACTGGCAGTTGAATGGCACCCAGTCCAGAGTGCTCTTTCCTGCTTTGTGTCTAGTATTGCTATAATGAGGCTCAGGCCCTCTGCCATCCTAAACTGGACTAAGCAGGTTTGAGAATGTTATGTCACATTGGGCCGACTTCTCAAAATGTAATTAACTGATTGATTGATTGTAACATCTTGTTAAGTCTGCATTAAATGACCCTTGCAAAGAACTCTTTGTACTGCTCAGAGTACTTTTTCTTTTACCTTGAGTTCAGCTTCTGTTTTGAGAGATTCTTAAAGCTATTATGTTGAGTAAACCTAAGAAATCAACTAACCACTGCATCCACTGAACTGTGTCATCTCCAGACAGATAGACGATAGACAGATAGATAGATAGATAGATAGATAGATAGATAGATAGATAGATAGATACTTTATTAACCCCAAGGGTAAATTCACATACTCCAGCAGCAGCAGCATACTGATAAAAATATATATATATATTGTCACACACATGTGCATAGGACGCAGCTGAAGGCTTAGAAAGGACTGATTTTACATCTGACCAGGGAAGGCGACGTACACTGACACTCTTTCTAAGTTCCCTACAGGTCTTTCCCGGGAAATCCCACCAGGAGCCACCACCTCGAAGCGGGACTCATCACTTCCGGCCCCGAGGACGACATCACTTCCGGTCCCGGGGACGACGTCACTTCCGCCCAACGTCCTATAAAGCCTCGAGCCTTTGCTCTGGGAGGCAGTTCTGTTTTGGACTCTGTCGTGTAAACTTGACTACATGAATCATTTGCTTTTGCAGCCAGGAAACCGCATTAAACGGGTGGCTGCCCCAAACCTTGTCCTGCCTCGAGTCTCTTCTTGTTACAATATATATATATATATATATTAAATTAAAGAGTGATAACAATGCAGATATAACAGACAATAACTTTGTATAATGTTAATGTTTACCCCCTGGGTGGAATTGAAGAGTCGCATAGTGTGGGGTCTCCTCAGTCTGTCAGTGGAGCAGGACGGTGACAGCAGTCTGTCGCTGAAGCTGCTCCTCTGTCTGAAGATGATCCTGTTCAGTGGATGCAGTGGATTTTCCACGATTGACAGGAGATTCTGGGAATTCTTGTGTCCTCCTCCTTGTATTACAATGAAGTAGCTTGTGGAGGACCCTTTAAGCTTAAACTTAAGCCATTTGTAACCTTTTCTTAGATCCGTGGATGACACTTCCACCTCTTCTTATCTCTCCCTAACATTTTGCTTCTAGTGAAGCAATGTCAGCTCTCACAGCCACAGCATCTGGTATTGGCATTTAAGTTTTATAGTTTGCTAGCTAACTATCTAAATCTCATGTCTGAGTATTGGTGTTCCTACAAAATGCATCTTGTAAATAATGTGATTTCAGTTTCAGATTGCTGCTATTACCAGAAAAGTATTGGTATCTCAACACCTACCTCTGTACAAATGAAAGGCAATGAATGAGGGTAGAATTGGCAACTTTGGTATTAGAGGATAGCTAACATTTTGTTTATTTGTAACATCTCTTAGGATTTTGGTTATTTTTTAGGCTTAGTTGTTGATTACATTTTTGATTTTAGGCCCGGCTGAACTCACTCACCCTTGCTTTAGTGTAGAATGCAATTATGCAGTATATATTGTAACAAAAGACGCTATATAGGCACCTGACCTGACACAGACTCGCACTGGAGGCTCGTGTAAAAACCAAGAACTTTGTATTTTTCTTTACCTGTGAGGCACATTTTCCCTGTGACCCCCACAGGCACAACACAGTCCCAAGTACACAAACCACAAGCACAAACACTCTTCTTTGGCACCACCACTCCTCCTCCTCCTCCTAGCTTCATCCTCCTCCTAATGACCATTGAGTGGTGGCTGCTGGCCCCTTTTATAATCCACCCGGAAGTGCTCCAGGTGGTTGACTGCCGAGTTCCGGCTGCACTTCCAGGTGTGGTGAATATGCTGCCCATACAGGCTCAAGACTTCCAGCTGCAGTAACCCCTGGCGGCAACTGCGGGACCCAACAGGGCTGCACCCAACTCCAATTCGCATGGGGCCCTGCGGGAAACCGAGGCACCCCTCCAACCCTTTGGCCATCTACCGTCCAGGTGGAAGTATTGTACAGTCCATGGCTGCTCCCCTTGAAAATATAACAAAGGGGCGTCCCGGCCAGAAATGGACCCCAGTCGTCCACCACAATATATACATTTTGATGTGCACCAATTATAATGTCATGATTATTAGCTCTATTTTCATATAATTCCAGAGTAATTAGTATCTTGAGTTTGCAATAATTTGAAGAACATTCTAGTGTGAGAGAAAATCTATGATAAACATGTGAACAATAAACTTGGCCATGATTGAGGCTGTTAGGTCTACAGCCAAGTTCAGTCCCACCTAAATCTTAAAATGCAGTTTTATCAAAAGTCGAGAAAAACAGAGAATACAGTAGGTTAGTTACAATGAGTGTTACCCAGACCAGCTTCTTATGGCAATTTCAGTGATACATTAGTGTGCCAGCAATGAAGGGACTGAAATTTCGACTGCAAGATTATCATTGTAAAATGCTGACTTCAGTATGAGTCAGTGCAAATTGTATTTATTTTCAAATAAACTATACTGTCAATGAAGAATATATTTCATTGGCAGTATAATTTATACCTACAGGCAGCACTGTGAAATTCTGAGGATTAAGTTCCACCGCAGCAGCAGCAACAACAAACAATCCCCAGTTTCATAATTCTGGACTGTCTAAATGAGTTCTGAGAGCCTCCGTGATTTTAATGATAACTGAAAATGTCAGGAATGCAGAATAATTGTGTTTTCTTAAATTGGAAAAGAGTCCCTGTGGTTAATTCTTATGTCTTAAAGCCCCGATGATCTGGGTTCAGATCCAATGTGGTATTCATATTCTTATGGTGTTCTCAAGCTCTTCTCTAGTAAGTTTAGCCCCTGATAGATTCTAAAACAATTTACAGTTGGTTAATGGGCAGTTGGTTACAGTTGTGCATGAATGAACCCTCTGATTGGCTGTAATCAACAATTGTGAATTTCCCCTTGGGATTAATAAAGTATCTATCTATCTATCTATCTATCTATCTATCTATCTATCTATCTATCTATCTATCTATCTATTATATAGTGCCTTTCACATCTATCTATCTATCTATCTATCTATCTATCTATCTATCTATCTATCTATCTATCTATCTATCTATCTATCTATCTATCTATTCAGTCAAGAGTTTGTTCCTGCTCTGCAGACCCATAAAACAGGTGGTTAATAATGAAGATACTGTCTGACTGTGTACAGATGTCTTCAATGATAGCACTAACACCTGGCCTATACTAGAATTTTTTTTTTATATTATACTATTCTTGAAAATATGAAAGACTCCTAACACCATGACAGAGTTCACCAATTTTGTTATCCTCTAGATCAGGGGTGCCGAACTCCAGTCCTGGAGGGCCGCAGTGGCTGCAGGTTTTCATTCTAACCATTAATTAGTAACCAGTTTTTGATGCTAATTAACTTCTTTAGCCTTAGCTTCAATTGTTTTTTTCCTTAATTAGTAGCCGGACAGCAATGAGACATAAAACAAGCAGGGCATGACCAGCTCACCTGTACCCATTAAACAAAATCTGAAAATAAAGATGAAGGTCTCAGTAAGGTTGATCTCTCAGGTGACCAAAACATTTTAGGAGTTCTTAGAAAACAAACGAATATCAACAGTTTTAGAAATGTCTGCTGTGGCAGAAAGAGAGCAGCAACAAGCCATGGAATTGAATAACGGGTTTAATTAACAGCAAGAATCAGTTTCTCATTAAGGAACTGGTTGGAGTTTGAAGCCCAAGTTTAGCTGGTCATCTGTTGGCTCGTTTCATGTCTCATTTCTGTTTGACTGTCAAGAGAATCAGAAGACTTAATCCTTAAAAACAGGACTATTAAAATAGAGGGAAAAGAAGTTAATTAGCAATGAAAACTGGACAGTGATTAGGAAAAGGGTTAGAAAGAAAATCTGCAGCCACTGCGGCCCTCCAGGCCTGGAGTTTGACACCCGTGCTCTAGATTGTCTGCAGTTGTTGGAGTTACAAGGTTATGATCCTAAAAATCCCCACACATTGACAGATTTACAGTGTGCACTCTCTGAACCTGGGACAGAAGTTCACTCATTCCTCATTGCCTATCAGTCTAAGTGCATTGCATGTACAAAACTCGGTGCCCCTAAAGTACAAGAATTAAAATTAGGGGAGCTGACTGACTTGTGCGTACATCTGGGAGGTTAAGATTAATAACTGCGTAGCATACATTCCAGGATTATTTCGGAAAATAATTGTCTAAGACGTGCTTGAACTTGGGTTACTTTTTCGATTGTTGGAAAGATTGAATGTGACTCAAAATCAGACTGATGATCCTTAAATGTGCACCTAGCATGATGTGTGATTCAGATGATCACATTCTGTTTATCCACTTGCCCAAACCTACTGCAAAAAAAAAATAGTGGAAATCTACAAAAGGGTACTGTGCAAAAATGAACCTTATTAGGTTGTATCTATAAAGCAAATGGCTTGCCATGGGTTCCGCACATGCTTTTATTTGTCTCAGTTTTATAATTTTTACTGTTGCTTTCTAATTTCCTCAAATCTCCCCTTAAGCAATGAATGAAAAACTATGAAACGTAAAACTATCAACATCTCATTTTAATTATTCCTCAGGCAAAAACTTTCTAAAATTAATTTTCATTTTATTGCCATCATTTATTTGTTTAGATATTGAAGTTTAATTAAACAGTAATATTATTCTAGAAATTGTTAAAACCTGCCTTTTTTAGATGAAATGTTCACTGGAAATATGAGCCTAGAAAAGTCAGCCATCACCTTTATTTGAAAGAAGATTTCTGCTCACTATAAAACAGACAGGACCAGCAGAGCTCTAACTTTTTAAATTAATTAACTAAATTATATCCTTTCCCTGCAGTGGGCTGGCGCCCTGCCCCTGGGCTTGTTTCCTGCCTTGCGCCCTGTGTTGGCTTGGATTGGCTCCAGCAGACCCCCGTGACCCTGTAGTTAGGTTATAGCGGGTTGGATAATGAATGAATGAATGAATTATATCCTGCTTTCCAGTTTTTAAGGGATATAAGATTGAAGGTCAGTATGCAGGGTCATGCCACCATCAGATTTGTATTGTTTTATTTTATCCCCCTCAACTCAAAAAATGATTGGAGAGATGTTGCATGTTTGGGGGCAGAGATTAATTGTTTTGTAAAAAGCATGCATTGTAACAAAAACAACAATCGTCCATGTCTGTGTGGTATTTCTCTAGTTTCCTGCCATATACTAAATATGTGCATGTTGGCCTAACCAGGGATTGTAAATTGACTCTGTGTAAGCCTTTAGGGCTTGTTCTTGTCCTGCAGTGGTCTGGGGTCCCATTCAGATGTTGTTCATTCTTGTGCCCAGTGACGGTTGGATAGGCTCCCCATTAACAGAATGAACAATCTTTAGTAGACATTATTGTCATAATAACATATGACAGGGTGCCTCGAGAGGAGCTGTGGTATTGTATGAGGAAGTCGGGAGTGGCAGAGAAGTACATAAGAGTTGTACAGGATATGTACGAGGGAAGTGTGACTGTGGTGAGGTCTGCGGTAGGAGTGATGGAGGTGGGATCACATCAGGGATCGGCTCTGAGCCCTTTCTTATTTGCAATGGTGATGGGCAGGCTGACAGACGAGATTTGACAGGAGTCCCCGTGGACTGTGATGTTTGCTGATGACATTGTGACCTGTAGCGATAGTATGGAGCAAGTTGAGGAGACCCTGGAGAGGTGAAGATATGAGAGGAGAGGAATGAAGGTCAGTAGGAACAAGACAGAATATGTGTGTAAATGAGAGGGAGGTCAGAGGAATGGTGAGGACGCAGGGAATAGAGTTGGCGAAGGTGGATGAGTTTAAATACTTGGGATCAACAGTACAGAGTAATGGGGATTGTGGAAGAGAAGTGAAGAAGAGAGTGCAGGCAGGGTGGAATGGGTGGAGAAGAGTGTCAGGAGTGATTTGTGACAGACGGGTATCAGCAAGAGTGAAAGGGAAGGTCGTGAGACCAGCTTTGTTATACCAATCAACATTTATTTATATAGCACATATTCATACAGAAAAATGTAGCTCAAAGTGCTTTACAAAATGAATAGAAAAATAGAAGACACAATAAAAAATAAACATAAGTCAACATTAATTAACATAGAATAAGTAAGGTCCAATGGCCAGGGTGGACAGAAAAAAAAAAAAACTCCAAAAGCTGGAGAAAAAAAATAAAATCTGTAGGGGTTCCAGACCACGAGACCGCCCAGTCCCCTCTGGGCAATCTACCTAACATAAGTCAAACAGTCCTCTTTGTATTTAAATTAAATTTAATTTTGTATTTAAAATTTATATGGGTTGGAGACAGTGACACTGACCAGAAAGCAGGAGACAGAGCTGGAGGTGGCAGAGTTAAAGATGTTAAAATTTACATCGGGTGTGACGAGGATGGACAGGAATAGAAACGAGGACATTAGAGGGTCAGCTCAAGTTGGACGATTGGGAGACAAACTCAGAGAGGCGAGATTGCATTGGTTTGGACATGTGCAGAGGAGAGATGTTGGGTATATTGGGAGAAGGATGCTAAGGATAGAGCTGCCAGGTAAGAGGAGAAGAGGAAGGCCTAAGAGAAGGATTATGGATGTGGTGAGAGAGGACATGCAGGTGATGGGTGTAAAAGAACAAGATGATGAGGACAGAAAGATGATCTGCTTTTGCGACCCCTAACGGGAGCAGCCAAAAGAAGAAGAAAATGAAGAAGATTGCCATAATAACATCAGTTGCATGACACTTGATTTTGTGAAGCTCAAAAGAAAAAAAAAGGAAAAAAGTGGTCATTCTTATTCATTGGCAATTTTTAAAAGCAGCAATATCCATCAGCACTACCACACAAAAATTCTCCCTACAACTGGTTCAATCTATTTGCTGTTCCATGAATGAAGTGTTTTTTTCTTTCTTTATTTTTGACTTTCAGAGGTGGCATGATAACTTTCTGTACAACCATTTAATACAGGAAATTAATTGATTGTTAACAGTTTAAAATCAGTCTCCTCACTTTGCAAAACAAAGATTTTTTTATCCACTTCCATGTCAAACTCCATTTTAGTCTAATTGTTGAATATAAATTATGTTAATTAATTATTAACATATTATTATTATTAATAAAATTATGTTAACACTGATGGATTATTTTTATCTCGACCACACCTTTCCAGGTCGATGGATAGGTCTTGGTGGACCATTGCCATGGCCCCCACACTCTGGTTATGAGGTATGGTGAAGGAGCGCGTGTGTGTATAGCAGGAAAGTTTGTGATATCAATGACCTGAAGGACAGAATAAGGACTGTCATATCATCCATTCCCCATGAAAAGTGTGTCTGGGCTTTAAACAGTACTGTTACTTGTTGGTTCTTGTGTGTTGAACGTGACGGCGAACACATTGAGACATTCCTGTAAATCATCTTGCTCATATGAAGTATGTTTTGTGAATAAATTGTTTTTTTGCCATTTAAATGTTAACATAATTTTGACTCACCCTGTAAACTATAAATGCCCATGCTGTATAGGGTGGTCCAGATCTAATTATGCAATTTTCATTACGCTATAACTTATTAAGTTTATTACGTAGAAAATCACCTGAAAAGTCCTGGACCATCGAGAAGTGTGCGAACCGACGACATGAAGAATCGTCTTTGTGTCGAACTGGAATCGTCCCCGCATAAATCAAAGACGATCTGGATCTGCATAATTAGATCTGGACCACCCTGTACTGAATTCTTGTGTGAATTAAATAAAAATAATGAAACATTTTAAAGAAACAGAAAAATCTCTGAACTAACTTACCAATCTTTTAGGGTTTTGAATTCATTTACAGCAACTTTGGAAAAAATATGCACTTTAGATTCTTATTAATTTGGATATTTTTAATTAGATGCAAAGGTTATCACTGTGGTAAAGAAGGTCGTGGAGCTGTCAGAAACAAACTAAAATCCGTCTTTTTTTCTGAGGTAAATCTCTCTTGCTAAATGATTGCCCAAATGCAGAGGATTATGCCATTTTCGGCTTGTCAGCTCCAGTAATGTTTCATATGGAGCATTACATTCAGATTATAACTTCATCAGAGGCCAGTCATAGCTTTTACTATGCACAAATCCACATTAGTTAAGCACCACTTTAATATCTGTTGTAAATTTAGTAATGAAAATGTCCATTTGTAAATCTTCCTTATTAAGAAATTTGATATGTATTTAGTGCTTTAGTCTGCTAATATGAATGCAATGTTTCTGTCGATAAATGAATTGAGAAAAACATCTATCAATTTTGCTTCAGTGTTTGTTTCTTTATATATGTATGTGTATATATATATCTACGAGGTGTGGCAGAAAAGTAATGAGACTGATTTTTTATTTACCAAAGTTTTTATTTTTTTCAAACATCAATGTTATCCCCTTCAAAGTAGTTCCCTTGGGCAGCTACACACCGATGGAGACATTGTTCCCACTGTTGGCAGCAGCGCTGAAAGTCTTCAACCGGTATGGTCTTCAGCATGTCCGTTACACTCTTTTGGATGTTTTCTAAAGTCCCAAAATGACGTCCTTTGAGGACATTTTTCAGTTTAGGAAAAAGGAAAAGTCACACGGACTGAGGTCAGGTGAATAAGGGGGCTGGGGAACCACAGGAATGCCTTTTGAGGTCAAAAATTCTGTTATGGAGAGGGCAGTTTTTCGGCACCATTTTGGCACAAACCTGTCGCATGTGCAAATGTTCAGTCAAAATTTGATGAACGGTAAATCTGTTCAAATTTAATTGTTCACTCAACATTCTTAATGTTAAACGACAGTCTGATCTCACAAGAGTGTTCACACGTTTGATGTTTTCATTGGTTTTCGAAGATGAAGTCCTCCCTGAACGGTGTTCATCTTCAACGTGTTTTCTGCCTTCCAAAAATGATTTGTGCCAGCGAAAAACTTCAGCTCGGGATAAAGAATGTTCCCCATAGGCCTGTTTTAACTTTTCAAACGTCACACTTGCCGTTTAATGGCACAATGTTGCTCCAAATTCCGCTGTTCCATTTTGCGTTTCGCACTACCAAAAACACAACTTCGCTAATAGCAGTCACAAAAATCACGTAGTTAACGGAAGGAGTTGAAACTCGCACTGCGCTATGGGAGGGTACTGATACACGTGCTCTATCAAGGACAACAGCGCAGCATTGCCAGATCGCTTGCAGTGTTGCCAGTCTCATTACTTTTCTGCCACACCTCGTATATATATATATTATATATATATCTTATGATCCTATGCCACTCCAGGGGTTGGTGCCATGTCCTAATGCCTTTTCACCTCTGCAGTCCAGAAGATTGACAGCTATAACACCCCAACATCATTTCCGACATCTGTCTATGTGGACCTGCCTCTTCCTGCTGGAAGGATCCTCCATCTTGAGGCACTTCAATTAGGAAATTGCATCTGGAAAGACATTTCTGAAATGATTGCATTTTTTTGGGATTGTTTCTACTTCTATTACACAGGGTCAGTAGGGTGGTGCCCCAGCTCTTTATCATGGTCTGTTCTCTTACACTGTGTGCACAATTATTAGGCAAGTTGTATTTTTGAGGATTAATTTTAATATGGAACAAACACAGTGCTATCAGTCAATCCAAAATGTTAATAAACCTGAAACCTGAATGTTTCACAACGGAAATGTGAGTGTGAACATCATCAGGGGAATACATATGTGCGCACAATTATTAGGCAACTATTAGTGTGCAGATTTATTATGCAACTAAAGGAAAAGTGAAAATTTTCCCATCTCACTTGTTTATTTTCATCTGTTATAGTGAGAATAATAAACAAACACCTCAAAATTTACAAATAAACATCTCTGACATTTCAAAAAAATAAATCAATCAATCAATGACCAATATAGCCACCCTTCTTTCCAATAACAGTCATAAGCCTTTCCATTCATGGAGTCTGTCAGTTTCTTGATCTGTTGACGATCAGCTTTTTGTGGAGCAGTGACTACAGCCTCCCAGACACTCTTCAGAGAGGTGTATTGTTTTTCTCCCCCGTAAATCTAGCGTTTAAGAAGTGCCCACAAGTTCTCGATAGAGTTTAGGGCAGATGAGGAACGGGGGCCATGTCATTATTCCTTCATCTTTAAGGCCTTTACTGGCTGGCCACGCAGTGGAGAACTTCGATGCAAGTGATGGAGCATTGGCCTGCATAAAAATCATGGTCTTCTTCCTGTATCACTGTTTGAAGAAAGTGTCTTCGAAAAAACTGGCAGTAGGTTTGGGAGTTGATTTTGAGTTCATCTTCAATGCAAAAAGGTCCAACTAGCTCATCTTTAAAAATACCAGCTCATACCAGTACCCCACCTCCACGTTGGAGTGGAGCTCTGTGCCATTACTGATCCACAGGTCCATCCATCTGGTCCATCAAGAGTCACTCTCATCTCATCGGTCCATAAAACCTTTGAAAAAAATCTGTCTTCAGATATTTCTTGGCCCAGTTTTGATGTTTCAACTTATGTTTCTTGTTCAGTGGTGGTTGGGTTTCAGCCCTCCTTACCTTGGCCATGTCTTTGAGCACTGAACACCTTGTACTTCTGGGCACTCCAGGTAGGTTGCAGCTCTGGAATATGAAAGTACTGGAGGATAATGGGTTCCTGGTAGCTTCACGTTTGATTCTTCTCAAATCTTTGGCAGCTAATTTGCGTCTTTTGTTCTCAACACGTTTCTTGCGACCCTGTTGACTATTTGCAACAAAATGTTTGATGGTTCTGTGATCACACACCAATATCTTAGCAATTCCAAAAGTGCTGCATCCCTCTGAAAGACTTTTTACAATTTTTGACTTTTCAGAGTCAGTTAAATCTCTTTTTTGGCCCATTTTGCCTGAGGAAAACTAGCTGCCTAATAATTCTGCACACCTTGATATAGGGTGTTGATCTCCTTAGGCCACACCCTCCCTCATTACACAAATACACATCACCTGACGTGCTTAAATCCAATAAGCATTCAAGTTAATACAGCTTGGAGTTGGAATATACGCATTAAAAATGATGATATGGTCAAAATACTCACTTGCCTAATAATTGTGCACACAGTGTATAATATTTATAGTGCCTACAACAAGTATTCACCAACTTGGATGTTTTCAGTTTTTATTGTTATACAACATTGAGTTTAATTACACATACAAGGTGTGACAATTTAATTTCCGGAATGAACCTGCAGAGAAAATGTGTGCGCACGTGTGCACTAAAAGCCACTGTCACCTTTGAAGTAATCGTATTACGGATGTATGCATTGAGCTAGACGATGTTGTCACTGCTGGAAACATACCTGAAACTCTGTTTCTGGAATACCCTTGAGCTCCTTTATCACATTACGCTGGATATCAGAAATGTCGGAAACTCCATGTCCTTTCATGATACTTTTTATTTTTTAGGAAGAGCCAGATAGCACAAGGGGCTGTTCACAAGTCAGGTAAATAGGGTTGATGATCCAAGCTGGTAATTGATTTGTTAGCCAAGAAGTCGCAAACACTAGTGCATTATGGCTTGTAGAGTTGTCATGATGGGTGATTCACTTATCGGGACAAGTTCATTGAACAGAACACCAGAAACTTTCCAGCACTTCTAAATGACATTGTAGGGTGACGGTTTGTTCTTGTTCAATAAATTTGTGATGGATTATCCCCATGTGACTGCGGTGGGCTGGCACCCTGCCCGGGGGTTTGTTTCCTGCCTTGTGCCCTGTGTTGGCTGGGATTGTCTCCAGCAGACCCCCGTAACCCTGTAGTTAGGATGTAGCGGTTTGGATAATGGATGGATGGATATCCCCTTGTGATCAAAAAACCAAAAATAAAACATGATTTTTATCCACACGGGTGACGCTACATGGCTGGTCCATGAATTAAATTTATATACTGTATGTATCACTTTTTTTTTTTAATTTTACATTATGTACTTTTGTATCATCATGGGATGCATCACAAAAGATTATGGGTTTTGCTTCAGCCAAGTTTATTTTAATATACTGCTATTAACTGTTACAAGCACAAGCTCAAAACAGTGTACAGATTTTACAAAAACAGTCAGTTTTAAAAACAAAGCAACATTTAAATGGAGCAGAAAACAATATAATAAGTTTACTTTTTAATCCTTCATGAAGTACTTAAATAAAACGATTACAATTATGAACCTCCAAAGTAAAGTCCTTTCCTGGCAGCCTCAGATGCAAGGCTAGAAACTGCCAATCCCAGGTAATAGACTTGCTTCTCTCACTGACTTATGGCCATTATAGACTCACCAGCCAGCCTAACAAGCTCATGTTTAGGACTTGGGACAATACCAGACAGAAGGCAAGAATGTACAAACTCGGCACAAACAGAAACACCAGTAAAGTTTGGTATTTAAATTAATAAAATGTATTCTAATATGCACTGTGCCTTTACAATACCTTTTTTAAATCGAAGTTTGACCACCATCCCCTGCCAATGCAGTAAATGAGGTACGTGATGGCCTGCTGCTGCCTTGTACCGAGAGCTGCTGACACAAGACTTGACTCAAGCTACCTTGAACTGCATTAAGCAGATTTAATAATGTTAATGTAATAAATAGTAATGTACAGTATATCAATATTTGTATACACACACAAATATATTGTAAAGTGTATTCTATTTAAGTTGATGAAATCTGATTCTAAAAGGTACTTGGGTTTCCATATTATAAAGTCTGCATTAAGGACTGTTACCAAACTGTGGTTTCTGTGTTGCTGTATCAGGGAGTGATAATATTCCACATGGCACGGATAATCAACAACCTGATGTTATTCATTCCTGAAGACACCTTTTATTTAGTCATTTAACACACATTGGGAATATAAAAGGAAGGTAATTACATACTTTTCGATCTTATTATGCCCTGTCAAGAACAAATGTTGGGATGCCTTATTATCTTCAGAGGGCATATAATCTTTTTCTCCCTTGTACTCCCTGGCTGCACATATATGGAGGACATACTGTTTCGTTAGAGAGTTCTGCTGACTCAAGGATACAGTCGCCTAGATTTTAATACTGTGCACAGTTGCTGCCTGCGTGGAGTTTTACATACTCTCTAATTTCTCTGCGTAATCTGCTTTGCTATCCATTTCCCAACAATAAGTGTTTCTGATAACTTGGTGTCTCCAACTTGGCCTTCACTGAGTGACTATGCCCTGTGATAGACTGGGGGGTTCCCATCCAGTTTTAGTTCCTGTCCTGCTCAAAATAGCTGCCAAGATTTGCTGCTGCCCCCACAGCACTCAGTTTGGTTAAATGGGTTGAAAGTTGGGTTTAAAGTTTTAGGATTTTTTTTTATTAACTTTATAAAAATCTGCATTGCTATGCCAAGATGTGGCAAACAATTTGAGTAGGTAATTGATTAGTCATGAAAATTGATTTCTGATTGCAGGAACCTAAAAGACAAACATAAAACCAGTCATGTACAGACAAAAAGAAGTGCAACTTCCACACAGATTCAGACTTGGCTTGCTAGAGCTGTGAGGCAGCAATGCTAAAGACTTTTGCCACAGTTTTGTGTCAGAATTTAAAATATTCTGATAAAAATTTAAGTTTGCCTCAAATTTAACATTTGCTTCAAGAGCTCAAGTTCCCAGAAGAATTCTAAAGGATCATACGTTATATGCTAAAATGCCATAACACCAATATAATCCAATCTAAGGATCTGCTACAAGTATAACCACATACAATAATGAAAGCTATATTTGCTATAACTGAGTGTTAGAGTTAAAAAATCAAACTATACTCATTATTCAATAATCATGCTTTGTTTTCCTTAATTGCCTCCTTCCGGTCCAGAAAACAAGAAGTTCTATTCTCAATTTGCTGATCTCGTCAGCCTATCAAGGAAAGTAAGCCAAACCTCTTTTTGAACACTTATGATTTTCTTTACTACTATCAAGAGCTTCTAACTATAGGTAAGGGTGGGGATAATGACTATATGATAAATCATTTGAGGACTCTGCTCCAGCTTCACCACCACAGTTTGATACAACCTCATCTATAACACAGTGCGTAGAATTCACACTAAAACATGGCGTACAGATGAAAATGGAAATGTGCATACACACAAAAAAATCTAGATTCATAAATCTGTACGTACTCCAAGTTCCAGGCACTTCCCCTTTACAAATCTCAAGGAACGTGAAATTTAACAGCCGTGCATGTGCCTACAGCCCCACCCCGACTCCTCCCGGAATTTCACATATTTTAAAATGCAGAACAATATAAATATCACCTTCCATTCAGTGTTTGGTTAAAAAACAATGGAAAAGGCACGTGATAAAAAAGAATTTCATGAATGTGAAGTGGAGGAAAGGAAAAATGTGCTATTTGTTGGCTTACGCGGTGGTATAAGCCACAAAAGCGTGGTGGAGACGCTTGAAAGTTCTAGTTCAGAAAGTCGCACAGTGCCCGAAAGAAAAAAGAAGTGGTCAGATATCACAGTCGACGTGAAAAGGTGAGTCGCAGCCCACCATCCATTTATTCTTTTTCAGACAATATTACAAAAGCTGAACCCCCGCGCGATGCTCAGGCAGTGTCTATACGTCTTCGGGTGCTAGAAGCCTTGGAAACCGCTGGGAGGCCATCTGGCTGTTTGCTAACGGACGTTGTTCTGAAGTCACAAAATGCAGTAGTGGATGCTGTAAGAGATGTGGCTAATGAACTAAGGAATATAAGGGCTATACTATGTGATATTGACCACAAATTAAACAAATTGGTTGAACAATAAATGCTGCATCTGATTACCTGTTTTTACATTTGGTAATTACATTCAAATTAATTTGTAACACTGTCCGACTTGGCTGATCATTTGGTGGGTCAAGATCAGGGTCATAATAGTGCATGCTGCAATGCACTATAGAGCAGCACATTAATAGAATGGAAATGCTTTTTATTTATATATCCATATTCTTTCTCTGAAGGTGCCTTTATAATGTAGCGAAGGCACCGTGCGCCACAACAGATCAATTCTCTGCTGTTTACTTTGAGGTGACTCGCTGTCCTTATAAGGACTGCTTACCTTTTGCCGCACTAGTTGGAAAAAGCACCTGTGACTGTGCGGAGCTGCCGTTTTTAGCTGAGAAATGTTCCACTGTGAACTGGAGAGCACAGTCTGATGGGCCCAAAAGAACACTATCATCAGTATAAAGCAGACATACAGCACTTAGACTGCCAAACGGGATACTTTCCCAGCCTTTCGTTGTGCCTTCATATCCTGCCCGTTAAACTCCTGAAAAAGACCAAAGTCACGACACATCCTTTGGTGATCTCAAACGCCCACACTGAAGGGATGAGTCCTATACACTTAAAGCATCTGCCATGAGAGGCTATGGGCTACACAGTTATTTCATAAAGCAAACTTGGACAGGTTAAAGTTTCTTTTGCAGAACCTCAGAACATTCATTCTTAAACAGGATGATGAGTATGATTCAAAATAGAGTTTACAATGTCGGGTGATCTTGGATAAGAATATCTGCCTTAAGCAGATTGACAGGCACCAGCTGAGGTGGTCTAGGCCTGCCATTAGGATGTGCCTACAGTAGATGCACACCCATGGGGCGGGGATCTGTATCAGGCTGCCCTCTTCCACTCGGGGGAGGCAGCATAAAGAAGAGGGACGCCTCACGCCTGTACAAACTGGTGAGGAAGGCAGGCTCTATTGTAGGCACTGAGCTGGACAGTTTGACATCCGTGGCAGAGCGACGGGCGCTGAGCAGACTCCTGTCAATCATGGAGAATCCACTGCATCCACTGAACAGGATCATCTCCAGACAGAGGAGCAGCTTCAGCGACAGACTGCTGTCACCATCCTGCTCCACTGACAGACTGAGGAGACCCCACACTATGCGACTCTTCAATTCCACCCGGGGGAGTAAACGTTAACATTATACAAAGTTATTGTCTGTTATACCTGCATTGTTATCACTCTTTAATTTAATCTATCTATCTATCTATCTATCTATCTATCTATCTATCTATCTATCTATCTATCTATCTATCTATCTATCGGCAGAAGGCTCAGGTGCAGACACAATTATGGAATTAAATCTGTCAAGTGGCCTGAGCATATCTGAGAATATTCAAAGAGGAGCTGAAAGAATTGCTGTTAATACTCATCTTTGGATCTGTGGTTATAACAACATATGGTTATGAATGAAAGGTATATGAACTTATCCATCCCACTAGCAAAAGTATTGTCTTTTTTTCATTTGGAATCCTGAATTTCATGACTGTTGCTCTATACTTTGCACTTTATTTTCCATTCTTGGTTTTAGGATCCATCCATTATCCAACCCGCTATATCCTAACTACAGGGTCACAGGGTTTCTGCTGGAGCCAATCCCAGCCAACACAGGGCACAAGGCAGGAAACAAACCCCAGGCAGGGTGCAAGCCCACCACAACGCACACACAGCGGACAATTTTGAATTGCCAATGCACCTAACTTGCATGTCTTTGGACTGTGGGAGGAAACCAGAGTACCCGGAGGAAACATGCAAACTCCACGCAGGCAGGACCCGGGAAGCGAACCCTGGTCTCCTAACTGTGAGGCAGCAGTGCCACCCACTGTGCCACCCTGGTTTTAGGATTTCGTATGGATTTTGATTATCATGTACAGTAACAGAGCTCTGGCCTAAGTCATGTATTACTTTGAGATTTTTTCCTAATGTTCATCTATAGATTGACTCTGCAAAATATGGAAGCTGAATTCCATATTTTACACTATTGAAACTCCACTAATTCTAAATACTGTATTGCTGCACCTCTACTTATAAATAATGTAATCAACTGTCAGGATTAAACTTGTTTTACTTTAAGAGGCAGTTCTTTCTATTTTTCAATTCAATTCAAATAATTTTCAGTTAATATTATATGCATATCACAGATATTGAGAGCTTTAATTTTTCACAGCAGACACAGTCAGACAAGCCTGGCTCCTACACAATTGTTTCTTATACTAAAACCAAAAAAACAAGACAAAACACAGAGTTAGAATGTGGAATCAAATATGAAGAACCACACAGTAAAGTCACAAATTTCTTTTGCTTGCTGTCGGTTTAGGATCATGATGCTTAAAGACTTTCGGGTCCCAAAATGGCCTCCATGATGTCACGTCCAGGTCATGCATGTGCCGATGAGACAACACCATGCAGTGTGCATGAATGATATCATCAACAGATCAAGACCTAAAATTGCAAACAAAGCACAAGAAACGTCTTTAAATAATTCATAATAATAAATGACATTAATGACTTGCCTCAAAGCTTCCCATCAGATCCCGACACAAAGGGTGAAGGCAGTTTGATTTTGCACGGTTGTTGCAAGGTTCATTACAGAAGCAAGAGTGATAAAGATGGATTAAAAAATTATTATTTACTTCACGCACATCTTGAGGAGAGTAACGAGTACTTATTTTGGCATGTTTTAGTCATTATAAGTCCCATATTAAATGATATTTGAAATATGTGCATGTGTCTGTTGCGAAGTTCAGGGTTCCTCCCAGCCACCATCCTCCTCGATGCAGTGATGACGATTTGAACACGAGACACTGGCATTAAAAGCAGCACATTTTACTACTCAGCTAAACACAGTGTGTGCCCCACTAGTTAACATTCACTCCTCCGCTGAGGTATCCCAGGTCATAGCTGTTATATTAATGCATTTTTATACACATATTTTTCTTTATTTTAAGTTTTTTTCACCCAAGGATATATTTTTTATTTTACAAAGTTTATTTTTGATCACTTCTTTTTTTATTATTTAAAGTACTTGACATCTTGTGGCCTTCACACAGACAGTTTGTGACTTACTGTATCTTTCAACTTCATTGTGACCCAGACTTCTGATTCTTGTCTTTAGTCGTGGATTCGATTCCAGGTTTTGAGCTCAAAGCTTTGACCCCTTGCTTTGTTTTGACTACAAGTCTGTCTTTTTGACCATTTTCTGGCCCTTCTTTCATTATCACAATAATCCTTGGATTACTCTTGTGTTCCAGCAACTTCATTGTGTGTCTTTGCTGAGAAATTTGCTCAGCAAATCCAAAATCCCTCTTAAAGAGCTGCACATTCGCCCTGAGATTGCAATGGTGGAGATCGAACATTGGCGTCTGGAAATGCAAGCAGAGGCAATTTTTTTACTTTTATAGTTCCCGAAAAGGAAAGTGATTGACTATATTATCAGCTTGCATATACTCTACCTCTCCTAGCCTTTGGCTAACCTGGAGTTCTGTTTCACCATCATTTGAGGCTGTAGGGCAAATTAAAGAAGAAAACACACAAAATATAAAGTTCAAGTGACATCACCCAAGGTAAATTTGAGGCAAGTAACTTATCGGTAATTGCAGGTGCACAGAATGTTTCTCTTGTGGAATATTCAGAGCCGGACGCAAATAGGTAGACACAGAATGTCTCAAAATCACACACATTTTAATTCTTTCTGCTCTGCACAACACAATAACAGTGTACCAATCACCAATAATAAGTCAGTCTCATATATATATGTATATATTGTGGCTGGCCGTTCATCCCGGCCAATATCCCCAAGCCGCCAGGTGGAGCCCTCCCTGCAGTATGGAGGTCCCCTGAAGACCAGCAGGGCATCATGGACATTGGACTTTCTATACACAGCCATGCTGGATACCATGGGGGCCACTAGGAGACGCTGCAGGGAGGAACGATGGTTATTTGCCTTACGCCCCGAAAGTACGTCCGAGTCACATGGACAAGGAGAATGATTTGCTTCCGGGGTGAAGAAAAGGACTTTGTATCCGACACGGAAGTGATAAAGAATCACATGGACTGGGGACTGGGAACACTTCTGGGTCAGGAAATATAAAAGGATTGTGGGAGCTCCCAGACGAGGAGCTGAGCTGGGTGGAAGGGTGGCAACGCGTCTAGGAGTGGAGGAATTGTTTATTAGTGATTATTGTGTATTATTGAATGAGTATAGTGGAGATTGAGGGCTTATGAATAAAGTCATCTTTTGGACAATTATCTAGTGTCTGACGTCTTGGACAAGGGTTCAAGGGAGCAATATATATATATTGTGACAGATAAGGGGGTCCAGATCTAATTATGCAACTTTTAATGCAATGCAGGAAAACAATACAAGACAAAAGAATTATTCAAAATATCTTGTAATAAACGAAAATGGACTTACATTGAATTAATTCACTGATTTTCCATGTAATGTCCCACTTGTCATCCATTCAGTTGTGAATTCTATATGTAATAAAGTTAATAAGTTATAGCGTAATGAAAATTGCATTGCATAATTAGATCTGGACCACCCTGGAAAAAAAAAAAAATATATATATATATCTATACTAATAAAAGGCAAAGCCCTCACTCACTCACTCACTCACTCACTCACTCACTCACTCACTCACTCACTCACTCACTGACTCATCACTAATTCTCCAACTTCCCGTGTGGGTGGAAGGCTGAAATTTGGCAGGTTGATTCCTTACAGCTTCCTTACAAAAGTTGGGCAGGTTTTATATCGAAATTCTACGCGTAATGGTCATAACTGGAAGCAGTTTTTCTCCATTTACTGTAATGGAGATGAGCTTCAACGCCGTGGGGGAGTTTCGTGTGACATCATCACGCCTCCCACGTAATCACGCAGTACATAGAAAACCAGGAAGACCTCAAAAAAAGCGCTCAAGAAAACATGCATTATATAATTGAGAAGGCAGCGAAACAATAAGAAGCGAGTTCTGCTACTTCGGAAACAAAGCACGATGTAAACCTACACTTTAAATTAAGTTCATAGACAGGCTGCCGCTGGCGTTTGTAATTTAGTGCCTGCCCATATAAGGCCATCCGTCAGCGGCAATCCAATAGCAAACTGCCACGGGTAAATATTCACGGGTGAAGGACTGTGCTTATGGAGAGGAAGATGAGATGGTCAGGGTGGTGTTTGACACAAACTCAGCGAAACTGCGAGAGAAAGTTTTAAGTGCCAGGACTAAGGTAACATTAAATAAAGCTATGGACATAGCGAGATGGCACCAGCACAGCTGGGAACCTTCGATGCAAGTACACCGAGTGGCTCACGTGAACTGGCGCAGTGCACAGATAAAAGCAACAGTTCCAAAGAGCTGAACAAAACCGAATTACACAGTTGAAAAGGCAGCAAAAATATGAAGCGTCTGATAAGCATATTCATAAATGCAGCTACTGTGGAAACAAAGCACACGGTGGAAAAAGTCAATGTCCGCTAAAGGAAGACAGTGTAAAAAACCCGTGCATGCAGTGTGTCAGGTCTCAGATAAAGAAGAAGACGAGCTGTTTATTGATGCAGTAAGAAACGAATCGATGAATGAAACCTGTCATCTTTACAGCGATTGACAAACACGGAATGTAACTTGAACACAACACATCGTAAAAATCGACCTGATTGAAAGAAATAATGATAATCAAATCCTTGATGACAGCAACATTCAATAACACTCACAAAACAATTACTGTATATTGACAATCATGTTACGTTATTTTTAAAATGTTCCCTTTTCTTTTCATAACTTCTACTTCTCCACTGCGATACGCGGGTATATATTTAAATGTATATATATACCCCTATCTACAGTACATACTCTCATAGACAAGCCACATGCTGTGGCTCAATTGTAGAGTCTTAAGCCTCTAATGCCGACATTCGAGGTTCGATTCCCGAGAGGGATGCACTGAGTATGTACGCGCTACTGATTCATTTTACCTTCGCATCTCCTTGGTTTGGGACGTATGAAAAATATTAGGTTAACGCAGAATCATGTTACGTTATTTTTAAAATGTTTCCCTTTATTAGCACAAGCACAGCTGAGAAGCTTCGATGCATGTACTCCATAACGTTAAAAATAACGCATTTAATCACACTTTCAATTCCAAGCAAGCGGGAACTTTTGTCAATGCATCATTTCCTGGTACATCCATTACACTGATGCACACATCACAGCTACAAAAATGTTAGAGTCGGAATAAAGCGCGTTACGACTGATCATTTCGACTTCCAGAAGCCTTGATAAAAGCATGGTTTTGTGCACACTGAAAAGCAAGCAAAATTAGATGCATTACAGAAAGCGGACTTTGTGGCTCTTACTGGGGATCATTGGACTTCCGTGACCGTTAGTAATTCTAATTACATCTAATTACAAAATGTTCAATGATCACACTGTTTTAGCCTAATGTACAAAATAATTTTGGCTAAGGTTACTCAGAGTTTAAAGATTAAGTTGGTCAAATTACCTTTTATGTTTCTGACTTATTTTTTTCAGAAGAAAAACTGCACTTTATGTTGAAATTTTGGTTATTATTATTTAAAGACAATACTATTCTGAAAATCTACTTAAAGTACTTAAACTACCACTTTATTTTTAAGTCTGCCCAATTTTAACCAGGGATGATATTTTTGTTTCTGTTTTGAATTCAAATGCAGTTTAAAGGCTTTTTTTCAGAAATTAAAACAGCTTCAGTTTACAATATTCATGTCCATGTCTATTATTTGATTCTGTAAGCCCACTAAAACACTTTTAAATTAAAAAAAAACATTTGCGATTTGGGGCAAATTTACGTGTCGATTACATACGATTAATCAAGATTAATTCTTACACAGCCTCTAATTAATTGGATTAATTTTTTAATCGAGTCCCACCCCTAATATATATATATATGTGGATATATATATGTAGATTTGTATATATATGTGTATATACAGTATATATGTAGATATGTATATGTGTATATACAGTATGTATATATACAGTATGTGTATATATGTATATATATATAACTGTGTATATATATGTGTATAGATGTGTATATATATATATATATATTATATATATATGCCAGCAACACTCATGACAATGACAAAACAATTACATTGTCAATCATGTTACGTTATTATTAAAATGTTTCCTTTTCTTTTTACTTCTCGCTGCCAATCGGGTATATTTTATATATATATATATATATATATATATATATATATATATACAGATATATATAAATATATATATACAGATATATATAAATAGATAAATATGACAACAACACTCAATATCAATGACAAAACAATTACATTAACAATCATCTTACGTTATTTTTAAAATGTTTGCTTTTCATTTTCATAACTTCTTTAACACACTACTTCTCCTTGAAGCTTGGTATTTTGCTAGTATATATATATATATATAAATTAGAAAAGTATAACAGCCCCCTAGGCTGTGACTCAATAAATGTAGTATGGCAGGAGTCAGGGTCACAAGAAGAAAAATGAGACGCTTACTGACACTGAAACGTGTACCCTTCTTCTACCCTACAATTTGCTTACCTTACTTAACACTTTCACTACCTCTTGCAACATGTAAGAATTTTAATTTAAAATTAAAATTAAATTTATATATATATATATATATATATATATATATATATATATATATATATATATATATATATATATATTATTTTTTTTCATTGCCACATGGTTGTTTTGGCAAGGGTAAAAATAAATCTAATGTTCCAAAATTCCCCATTTCAGAAGCCAAAAATTAACTTATGCCATATATAATCTTTAAAAAATGACTACGTTCTGCAATTAACAACTATAGCAGTTGGGTGTAATCATGAAGGCTGTGGTACTAGTACTCAAGGATAATCATGGTACTAGTAATGTCGATCTTGTTACTAAGCAGTAATAACAGAACCTCTAGTATTAAAGTTGTGTTCTGTTAAATTATGTTAAACTAATTGAAGGTCAAAGGGGTCTGAGCCTGTTTTTACAGGTATGACACCAGCCAACCCAAACTCTTAATCACCAGGCATTATTATTATTATTATTATTATTATTATTATTATTATTATTATTATTAGTAGTAGTAGTAGTAGTAGTAGTAGTAGCATTACTAGTAGTAACAACAGTGTCAACAGTTGTTTTGTAATATTTACTGTTATTACTAAATTTGTTGATTTCAAAAGAGCATTACAGTACAAACATTGCAAGATGATAAACAATGATGATGATTATCAGCATAATAATCAGTTGTATAAAAGTTATTACTATTACAAATTATATTGATTTCAAAGAGCAGTGCATTACATAAATCGCAACTCAATAAATGATCTATTCATCACTATTAATATTATTATTATTAGCATTATCTTTGTCATCAGTAGTGGTACTAATGGTTTTAATAGCTGCATTTGTTCTTATTTTTATTAATATTACATTCATTTCAAATGAGCAGAACATATACTGTATACATTTCAGTACAATGTCTAGATAGATAGATAGATACTTAGGAGTCACATACAAGTCTCTTTCCCCAACAAAATGAAAATGCAAAATAAAAAGGCAGCAAAAATTGATGCATTTGTTAATATTATAATTTATGGCAAGTACTGTTATTGTTATGTGGTAGTGGTTCTGCTACTTATCCTTAGAATTAACAGTTGTGTAGTGGTGGAAGAAGTGAAAGAACTGTATTATTATTATTATTAGTAGTAGTAGTAGTAGTATTGCTACTACTACTACTAATAATAATAAAAATAATAAGTACTACTACTACTAATAATAAAAATAATAAGTACTACTACTACTACTAATAATAAAAATAATAAGTACTACTACTACTAATAATAATACCTATGGCAATTTTATCAAGAATAATTTAAATTAAGAGGGTCTGACTATATAAGCTCTGCAATTCATGCAGTGCAGAGAAGCTGTTAAATAATCATGCATAGAAATGTATTTCATGGCCCAAGAGAAAAATAAACAAGACAGGACTTCCTGTTTATGTAACATTTGTTTTTCTCCATTTGCTTAGTATCAAATGAATAACAGTGCAAGTCTTTATTTGTCCACTAGATGGCAGCAAAGACTGATAGAATGCCCTTCCCTACTGGTGCCTCCGTGTTGGCAGCCTAGGAGCCTTGAGATGTTCCTTTTTCTGTTGAGACACCAACATGTGGTGCAGCAAACCAGGATCTTATAAAGCAGGGGGCAGGCAAGTGTGTGAATTGACCTTTACTCTGAGCAAATTAGTAACTTAGAATTTACTGTTCACTTTGTTTCCTTCTAACTTGAGGCAGTCAGTAAGACAGATTTTGTTCCATTATGGGCCCTAAACTGTTAACAATCATTCTGGATTTATAATACAGTGAATATAGATGACCTTCTATAACGTTAGTAATTACAGAAGGGCTTGGTAGACTGTAGGACGATACCATTTCTAATAGGATCCTCTGACGGGGGCTAGCACACAAAAATCTTCCTTAAACATCTCTTGAACACCTCCAATGCCAAAAAATCAGTGACCTAAGTGCATCTGTCCTGGATGTGAGCCCCTAATAAATCTCTCTGAAACAGTTACTTTAGGAACTCCGTCTCATTTATTCCTCAAGGACTGCAGTGCACTGTTTGGAAAGTTACATTCTAGTTTGAGGCACCATCTACCTAGTACTTATCCCGGGATGTTCCAGGTCTGTACATTCATCTCCACACCTTATTACTCCACTGTCCTCACTTCCCATAGCTCATTGTGTTATACTGCACAGTTGTTACAGCATTACAGTGCATCTTTCATTTGTCTTGTGGGTTCTGGAGGCTAAGGCACTGGTCTACTGTATAAACAGTAAGCTTTACCAGTTCAACCTGTTCAACTGGTTTATTGAGTGACCCTAACTGAAATACTTAACATGTTCATGTGGCAGCTATGAAATCTTTATATAAATTTTATTTGCGATACTATGTCTAAGTCCTGATAAACAATTAGAATATTGTTCTGCACTCTTAAAGCATACTATATATATATATATATATATATATATATATATATATATATATATATATATATATATATATACAGAAAAGATGTTATTGAGGTGCAGTAATTATTTCTTTAAAAAAGCTTTATGATTATCCTCTCTTAAAAATCTGCTGTATGAAATAAAGACTAGCTACAAGAACAACATTTATTTCTATAGCACATTTTCATACAAATGATGTAGCTCAAAAATTAGGCAATACTAATAAACAAAGAATAAAGTAAGGTCCGACTAGGGAGGACAGAAAAAACAAACAGAAAAAAACGTCCAGAGGACTGGAGCTCCAGAGGCCTGCTCTGTATTAAGGAGTACTTTTCACTGTAAGCTATCAGATTAGGTTAGACTTGTGCACAGAATGAGATCCTTTAAGACTGCACAAAGTCAACTCAGAGTCCTCAATCCTACTAATTGAACTCAACCCTTTAATTGTTAAGGGGGACCTGACAGTCCATTTTACACTTTGACCAAATGACTTTCACGACAGGTCTGACAAGTTGGATTCATTCAGAATGTGAGGCTTCTTTACTTTTCCATTATTACACTTTAGTTTAGGTAAATACAGCTTTTAATTGCCATGTTCTCACTTTGCCCTCTAGTAACTCACACTGAATGATTAGCAGAGGTGCATTGTCTCAGTATTTGTTTTTAAATCCCCATTGTTTATGTTGTAATATAATGGGGAGAGTTGGACTCCTGCTGGTTTTAATTCAGAATGCCCTATCTGGGGATTGCATGTCCATCTTTATGATACTTAAAGTTAGTAGTGCAGGGGCCTCTAAGCATATGGTTTTAGGGTTTTAACACATTATTTGGGAATCAGGGAATAATTCCTGAAGCAGATTTGTCAGTTGTCCATGCCTGGGGCATATAAGTAAGCAGACCAAGGCTGATCTTGAGAGAAGGGTCTAACTGCACACCCCTAGAGCTCTGTAATTCAGGAATTTCACTTCACAGCCAATCGGATTCCATATTTATATCACATGATTTACACAGCAAAAACTTAGGGAAAGATCTTGCCAACAGCACTCCACAACAATGAATTAACAACAAATCCACAACAAATGTGAATTTCCCCTTGGGATTAATAAAGTATCTATCTATCTATCTATCTATCTATCTATCTATCTATCTATCTATCTATCTATCTATCTATCTATCTATCTATATAGTGCCTTTCTTATCTATCTACATATCTATCTATCTATCATATAGTGAATTATCTATCTATCTATCTATCTATCTATCTATCATATAGTGAATTATCTATCTATCTATCTATCTATCTATCTATCTATCTATCTATCTATCTATCTATCTATCTATCTATCTATCTATCATATAGTGAATTATCTATCTATCTATCTATCTATCTATCTATCTATCTATCTATCTATCTATCTATCTATCTATCTATCTATCTATCTATCTATCACTCCTACTACATAAAACACCTCCTCAACAGTTGTCATTACTCCTCAGTAAAACAACCCTAACAATAGTATATGGATGGTTTTAGAGAATGACACACAAGGTACACCTTGAAATGGGTATGTTCAGAAAGGCACAAATGCCTGGGGGTGTCATGTAATGCAACTGATGGCAAAGGCAAAGGCAGCTAAGCATTACTGGATGTGTGCACTTTGACTAGCTGGTCAACAGAGGAGAGTTGTAGGGGTCTGAGGATGGATTCCGCTGGATCTTCAAAAGTCAAAGTGATCTTTATTGTCATCTCAACCATATATAAGTATACAGATAGACGGAATTGCGAGGCTCAGGGTCCACAATGTAACAACATGACGTGCAAATAATAAATTAAAAATAGAATTAAAATTTAAATTTAAAATTAAAACACAAACAAGACTTTGTGCAAAGACAAGACAAAGAAGTAGCAGCAATATTGTCGTGTAGTTAGCAATATGAACATTGATGCAATGTATGGTATTTGCGATCTAGAAACATAAATATAGTCAATAGAGGTGTAATATAATAAATAAATAATAAGTAATAGATATAGATAATACAGACATTATCAGTGTATGATAATAGTTGTTTAAGACATGTGTAAACAATGACAGGTCAAAATGTTTCACAGCAGAAGGATATCAAGAGTGTCAAAATCCTTAAAGGTCAGTATGAGACTTTCAGTTCTTTTTCTCCATACACACTCGTCTTTGCAGGAAAGTGGCTTGTATGTATTAAAGTTCAGTTTTTAGAGGTGGCTGAGGCCGTGTGGAAGATCCCAGGGGGCAGCATGGTGTTAAGGAATCTGACAGCTTGGGGAGCCTGGCAGATCTGGCTCTGATGCTGCAGTATCTTCTCTTGGATGGCAGAAGTGTGAAAAGTCCATGTGAGGGGTGTAAGGGGCCCTGCACAATACAGCGGACCTTGCGGACACTGCGTTTGTAAAATATTTCCCGTAGTGAAGGGAGAGGCACCTCAATAATGTTCTCTGCTGTCTTCACTATCCTTTGCAGGCACTTACGATCAGATATGTTGCAGTTGCCATACCAGACAGTGATGCAGCTGGTCAGGACACTCTCTATGGTGCCTCTGTAGAACATGGTGAGGATGGAAGGGGGAAGACTTGCTCGTTTCAGCCACCTCAGGAAGTGTAGTCTCTGCTGGGCTTTCTTGATTAGTGATGAGGTGTTATGTGTCCACGTAAGTTCCTCAGTTATGTGCAAACTGAGTAACTTGGTTCTCCTAACAGTCCCCACATCTAAACCGTTGATGGCTGAGTGGGATGTGGGCAGAATGTGATTTTCTGAAGTCCACGATTATCTCTTTTGTCTTGTCAACATTGAGAGATAGATTAAAGTTAATCAGGAAGTGAAACAGTGGCAACAGCTTAACCACTAGGAAAAGACAGGACAATGTGCAAAGAAAGTATTCCCTTTCCTTTTGTATTGTTGCACTTTCCCTGTTTTAGTTATTTTTCTTTGTAGATAAATCCATTCTTCCCTGGTGTAAGGACTGAGTATGGTATGGCTCCAAAAGTGTATTGAGGTTGTGGGAAAATATGGCATAGTTAGCTTATGATTACTACATGAGAAAGAGTTTTTTTTTTTTTGCGAGCGAGGGTGACAGACACAACATATTTTGAAAGTGGTTTCTAAAATACAGTTTGCATTTGAGTTGCCTGCTAGCTATTTTTAAGTGTTTCCCACTCAGTTAATTGGAAATGAGTATTCATTTTGCCTAAACAGCGAATCACATACATAAACAGATGAGCATCCTTGTGTTTAAATTCATATTTCAGTAGTCTTACATCTTAGTTTTACTTTACACCCCCATTGGTCACTGCCAGAGAGGAAAGCTCAGGGGGTGCTTAGTGGGTTTTGAACAGGAAGAAATTGAGGGAGAGGGGAGGACGTAATTCAGTGCTCAACTTTATTCCACTCTTTGTCTCGAATGGAGGAGGACACCCCAGAGAAGCACTAGTGTCACTTCCATCCAACTCCTGGAGGTCCACTTCCACCATTTAATGACGACTGACACCAAAAGTCAATGGTCAATTTGGAACTAGCTTTAGGCAAGGACAGACATTTCTTACAAAAAGAAACTTTTAAAAACCGGCAGTACCGTAGTTCTTGATCCATCAGAAGTCTCAGTCCTGAGAGAACACTCATCTCTTTTCTACCACTGGACCCCATCTCTCTTTCTGACATCCTCTCCTTCTATTAATTAGATTATATACTGCAGATACTGTTTTTAGAAACACAAATAAATATTCAAAACTGTTCAACGGTTATTGATTTATTGCATTGTTGCAATTGTTTTCTTTGAATATTATGCATAGGTTAGACAGGATATAAGTGAAAGATGAAGATTTACGAGTATATTTATTCTTCACCGTTACTAGTTGGTCTAAACCTAATATATAATACCAGTAATGGCACACTACATGATAACATGCAGTGAATCCACTTGACTTGAGCGTTCCTAGTTTTCATCCTCTTTCTCTGTACGTTTAGAATTTGTTTGCTCAGAGGTTGATGCGCTTGATGCTTCCTGAGCAGCTCTTCTGTTCTCCACCCTAGCGGCCGCTTCTTCTCTTCTTTCGTTGGCATCTCTTTTTGTTAAAACTGATTAAGTCAGTGTTTGTGTTGCAATTACTTAGTACGTTTTCCTTAATTTTTCACTTAAGTCTTCAATTTGCCTGAAGAATGATTTAAGATATGAAGAGGTAGGGGAAGTGACGGCGAAGGTTGTTAGGGATGAGAACGGCGCCTGTACACACGCGCTGCACGGCCATCCTGTTGTGCGCTGCTGAGAATTGATTCTACAATAAAATAAAATAAAAAAGAGGAACAACCATGGAGGTCAATCATCACCCTGAAAACGGATAGTAGACGTCATGTAGTATATGTGTACCAAATTTCAGGTCAACAGGTCAAACGGTTAGTGAGCTACAGGTGATTTATATTCCTGGACAAACGGACATCCACGGTAGCGTATTATAAAGCTATTACCTAAAAATTACTAGGAGCTTTAATAGCCAACATGAACAGTGTATATGTAGTATATATTATAGATATAGATAGAGATAGATAGATATACACTCACCTAAAGGATTATTAGGAACACCTGTTCAATTTCTCATTAATGCAATTATCTAATCAACCAATCACATGGCAGTTGCTTCAATGCATTTAGGGGTGTGGTCCTGGTCAAGACAATCTCCTGAACTCCAAACTGAATGTCAGAATGGCAAAGAAAGGTGATTTAAGTAATTCTGAGCGTGGCATGGTTGTTGGTGCCAGACGGGCCGGTCTGAGTATTTCACAATCTGCTCAGTTACTGGGATTTTCACACACAACCATTTCTAGGGTTTACAAAGAATGGTGTGAAAAGGGAAAAACATCCAGTATGCGGCAGTCCTGTGGGCGAAAATGCCTTGTTGATGCTAGAGGTCAGAGGAGAATGGGCCGACTGATTCAAGCTGATAGAAGAGCAACTTTGACTGAAATAGCCACTCGTTACAACCGAGGTATGCAGCAAAGCATTTGTGAAGCCACAACACGCACAACCTTGAGGCGGATGGGCTACAACAGCAGAAGACCCCACCGGGTACCACTCATCTCCACTACAAATAGGAAAAAGAGGCTACAATTTGCACGAGCTCACCAAAATTGGACAGTTGAAGACTGGAAAAATGTTGCCTGGTCTGATGAGTCTCGATTTCTATTGAGACATTCAAATGGTAGAGTCAGAATTTGGCGTAAACAGAATGAGAACATGGATCCATCATGCCTTGTTACCACTGTGCAGGCTGGTGGTGGTGGTGGTGTAATGGTGTGGGTGATGTTTTCTTGGCACACTTTAGGCCCCTTAGTGCCAATTGGGCATCATTTAAATGTCACGGGCTACCTGAGCATTGTTTCTGACCATGTCCATCCCTTCATGACCACCATGTACCCATCCTCTGATGGCTACTTCCAGCAGGATAATGCACCATGTCACAAAGCTCGAATCATTTCAAATTGGTTTCTTGAACATGACAATGAGTTCACTGTACTAAAATGGCCCCACAGTCACCAGATCTCAACCCAATAGAGCATCTTTGGGATGTGGTGGAACGGGAGCTTCGTGCCCTGGATGTGCATCCCACAAATCTCCATCAACTGCATGATGCTATCCTATCAATATGGGCCAACATTTCTAAAGAATGCTTTCAGCACCTTGTTGAATCAATGCCACGTAGAATTAAGGCAGTTCTGAAGGCGAAAGGTGGTCAAACACCGTATTAGTGTGGTGTTCCTAATAATCCTTTAGGTGAGTGTAGATCGATAATAGATTGTATGAGCTAGTCCGGCCACAGACAGCCATGCCACCTCAATGTCCGAACACACACATACGTTTATTTATACTATGTACAAACTATTTACAATATTCACTCAGTCCTTGGTTCCTCAGGCCGCCTCCACTCCTGCCTCGCAAGCTCCATCCTCTTTCACCCGACTCTGGCTCCCCAAATGGAGTGAGGCGGCCCCTTTTATAATGCCCCGGATATGCTCCAGGTGCCTGATGATGAACTTCTGGCAGCACTCCCCAGTCTTGCGGAAGTGCTGCCCTTGCATCCGGAAGCACTCAGGGTGTACACCATTCCTAGTCTGCCAACACTTCCTGGTGTCTTGGAAGCGCTGTCCCCCAGGGATCAAGGACCGTCCAGGTGCCCAGAGAAGAGAAATGCCGCTCTCTCGGTCCCTTCTTCCTCCAGGCATTAAACTGTATGAGTGAAAGTATTCTGGGGCAGCACAGTGTTATACAGCGGTTAGCACTGCTGCCTCACAGATCCTGCATCCTGGGTACAAATCTCACACCCTCTGTCTCGGTAGAGTTTTACGAGTTCTGCCTGTGTAATTGCAAATTTTTCTTCAGATTGTCAGGTATTCATCCCAACCCAAATATGCAGAGGTTAAGTTAATTGACAATTTTAAATTTAATACACATTGATAAGTAAATATGCCCTGTGATGGACTGGTGCCCCAACCAGTGATTTTCTGCCTCAATTCGAAAACTGCTGTGACAGCCCCCTAAGTGCCATGTAATGCATTTCATTAGGTAGGTCTAAGATTGTTATGTTACTGCATATTTAAAGTGTGCACTGAGCTTGAAAATGAGAAATGGACTATATTAAATGCACTAAATACAAAATCATTTAAAAATAAAGACTGAATAGTGTACGTTGTTCATTAGAAAAGGCACTAGATATCATGAAGACAGGGATAGCTCCTTTTCATTGTTTTTTGAGTCTGATCATTCAGCAACTTCTGAAGAGAAATCTCTCTTGAAATCTACTGCAGCAGCATCCAGTGACTTTTCTTGATTGGCTACTAATTGCCTGCACTTTTACCAACAGGGCATGTCAGAACAGTTAGACAGTAATGCAGAGTGATGCCATGAAGTCATGTGGCCTATTTCCAGAATGCTCTGCAGCATTCACACACATTGACTGTTATGTTAGCTTATTGGAGGCCGACTAGAAAAGCCTTAAGCAATCCTAGATACAATTTTATATAAATTTAAACATATATGCTATGCAAGTGCAATGTGTATGCATACACACACACACACACACATATACAATATATATATATACATTGTGATAAGGGCACCATATAGCGCCCGACCCGGCACAGACTGACGCAGAGGCACGTGTAAAATCAACAGTCTTTTTATTTTTCTTCAGCCGTGGGGCACATCTTCCCCGTATCCCACAGGCCCAACACAGTCCCAAAAGCACTAACACACAAAAGCAACAACTCTTCACCTTGCACCACCACTCCTCTCAGGCAACCTCGTCCTCTTCCTCCTGATTCTGGCCCCTTAGTGGGGGAGGCTGGCCCGTTTTATAGCCCACCCGGAAGTGTTCCAGGTGCTTGACCACCTGGTCCCAATTGCACCTCCGGGTGGGGCTGATGACTTGTCCAGCTGGGTTATTGAGTCTCGGCAGCACCCCGTAGTGGCCACCCCATCTCCCAACCAGGCTGTGGAGGACTCCATGTCCCATGGAGCCACGCGTGAGACTGGGAAACGAACATCGGCCAGGGAGGCTGCCACCAAGCGTCCCGGGGGAGGTATTGAGCTGTCCATGGTGGCTCCCCCGGAACATATGCAGCAGGGGCGTCCCGGCCGGGCATAGGACCCGGCTGTCCATCACAACATACATACACATATACACACACACACATATACTATATATATTGTCACAACCGGATGGAGGTGGTACCCAGCCGGGACACCTGAGAAGACAGGACCGCCTTGGAGGCCTCGGGTAAAGAGCTGGGAAGCTCGACCCTGTAGGGACCCGGGGTTACCGCCAGGGGGACCCCAATACCAGGAAGACCCTAGACCTCAGCACTTCTGCCACACCCGGAAGTGCTGGGGGGAAGAGAAAACGGGGACACCCGGAGTGCTTTTAAGGAGACAGCCGGCACTTCCGCCACACTGGAGCGCGTTGGTGGGAGATTGCCGGGAACACACCTGGAGCACATCTGGGTGCTTATTTAAAGGGGCCGCCTCCCTGCAGAAGGGACAAGAGTCGGGTGGAAGAGTGACAAGAAGGCAGGAGGCGGCCTGAAGAAAAAGAGAGAGAGAGAGAGAGAAGGCATTGGATTGGCCTGGACTGAGGGGTATTGGGGGGCTTGTGAGTACTGAACTGGATCAAAATGATAAAAAATAAACGTGTGCTGGGTGACATGAGTGTGTCTGGGGCAATGTTCACAATATATATACATACACATATACACACACACACATATACTATATATATATATATATATATACACATATACACACACACACATATACTAAATAATAATATATATATATACATACACATATACACACACACGTAAATATATTCACATATATATATATATATATATACAGTATAAAGTATATCTACACAAGTGGCCATATATACACTGTTCACATAACATAAAATATATATTAATATCCTGTATAGATTAATATTGATTAATCTTTTCTACTTTTATCATTGCTGTATTTATAAATTGTTTCATTTATCAAGTTATTTTACAAATCATGGGAATTAAAAACAAAAATGAGTTCCGTCAGGAAACACTTTTTAATACAATTTGTAAGAAAAGAATAGATCATCTAAGCCAATGATGATATTTATACAGTATAAAACCAAAGCAAGATTTGTTTCCTTTAAGCTGCTCGCTCCAGAAGCGAGTCCATGACACTTGAGAGCGCAGTTATGGCCCAGCAGACCTATTTCAGAGTAAAACATCAACATAAATTAAAGGACGAGCGTGAAGTGTGAATGGCTGCTGATGACTAATTTACATTATGTCAGTCTGACTTTGCAGGAGGATAAAACATCACTTAAACTCCAATCTGTATTCACAGTACAGGTTTTCAGTTTATGCCTGCAATGTTCTTGTTTCTGCCGCCACTCCATTAACTAGCAAATAGTCAATATGTATTGATAAAGTGCTATTTCATGAAGCTCTTTTTCTGCTGGTTTATTTACATTATTTGTCAACCAATGTCACTTGAAATGTGACTTCATTTTGCTATCTGCTGAGAGATGAGTGAAATATTTATGCAAAGTTAAAGTATTATACAAAACGTACAGAAAAGGGATGTCTTTCTTATCAGCTTACAGACTCTGTCAGGACATGGATGTCTTTCTTATCAGTTTATAGACCCCCTCAGGACATTAAAAGCAAGATGTATGACAACAAAAGACCAAATAAATCACTTTACTGTACAGTAGCTACATGTTGCAGTTAGGAGCAAGGGAGTCAAGACCTCAAAAAGATGCTGGAATTAGATGGTAAAAGAACATCAGTCTTATCTGGAAAAAAGTTAAAATACAGCATTGCCACTTCGTGGTAATGACTGATGCATTGTCCAGTTTAACTCTTACTGCGCCTCATGCTGCCAGGATATGCTACAAGTGATCCCACAACTGGAGGCACTGGGCTCAGTAAATGAATGCCATTGCTGTATTGCCAGTATTTACTCCATCCATTATCCAACCCGCTATATCCTAACTACAGGGTCACGGGGGTCTGCTGGAGTCAATCCCAGCCAACACAGGGCAGAAGGCAGGAAACAAACCCCGGGCAGGCAGGGCACACACACACACACACACCAAGGACTATTTAGGATCACCAATGCACCTAACCTGCATGTCTTTGGACTGTGGGATGAAACCCACGCAGACACGGGGAGAACATGCAAACTCCACACAGGGAGGGAGGACCCAGGAAGCAAGCAAACCTGGATCTCCTAACTGCGAGGCAGCAGCGCTACCCACTGCGCCACCAAGCTGCCCTTAATCCATTCCATGTATTTTAAATACTTCCTCAAATTCTTTATTGTAAAGCTGTTTCAGAGAAAGCACAGTATTAAAGGAAATATTACCTTCAGAACATAAGCCTGTTGTCTGAAATGTGATATTTTGCTCTTCTTTCAAAATAGTTTCCCACTGCCTCATTTTCACTCTCACTCGATCCCGTTGCTTTCATGAGCTATTACTACATGTGTACTTTATTTGCTGCACTTGCATAAACGTCTACTGTAGCCCTTCCTTTCTCTTTATGTTGTCATCGGTCTTGATTAATCACTTAACCTAAGAATGACAGTACAGATTGTGGACAGTGAAATGCAAAAATAAAATCCGACTGACTAAAAGGTGAAGTCAGAAGCATGTCGTCAAGGCCTCTCAGCATTAAAGAATAAAGATGTTTTCCAATGCTTTATTAGCTTTCTTTTATTTCACTTATGTGTCATTCCCAAGGGTGCGAGAATCTGGCACCTGTCTTCGACATGGCTACAGCGCTCCAGAATGTTTAATCACTGTGGAAAATCTCTTTCTAATATCCATTAGGAGAGCTCAAACACAGAATTAGGGCTCATCAGGGAACTTTTGCAATTGATTTTTTGACATGAATTTTTTATTAAATTCCCGACTAAGCATCCTTCCCTTGGATAATCTTATTGTTATAAATGCGTTCAAAGTTGGAAGCTTAAAAAAAAAGCACACATTACTTTCTTTACTGCTGAACCGCTCTTAAGAATAATCACCAGATGTGGGATGTTCATACAATCAGCTTTTGCTTTAGTTGGACATTTTTTAAGTTTTCTAACCTGGGGACCTGCATGATTCCCACAATATCTTCAAACATAGCCGAAAAGAAGCTAATGTGTCTATTTAAAAATATGGTAGACACAAAGCTGTATGGGTGGCACTGCTGCCTCACAGTAAGGAGACCTGGGTTCACTTCCCTGCGTGGAGTTTGCATGTTGTCCCCGTGTCCCGGAGTCCAAAGACATGCAGGTTAGACTAGTGTGTCCCTAGTGTGTGCGTGTGCCCTGCAGTGACGCGGGATTTGTTCCTGCCCTGTGCTGGCTAGGATTTGCTCCAGCAGACCCCCATGACCCTGTGATAGGATATGGCAGGTTAGAAGATAACTGACTGACAAAGCTGTAGAGTTAAGTATCAGTTTTCAACAATGAATAATTGCAGCAACTTATCCTTATATACAAATAGAAAGATTCTGATATAAAGTGGTAATTCTATATGGAATAAAGACTAAGATTCATTAGTGACCCTTACAAAGCGTACCAAAAACAAGTTCTGGCCTAGCAAATCACATTAAAAATGTGAGAAGGATAACTGACATCCATGCCTTTTATTTTATTCCATTTTGATAAAGCCAACTGACTTGCTGAAACAGACATTTTCATTACTAACATTTGAAAATGTAATTTGAAATGTATGTTGGGGTTGGAAGGGCAGCAGGTGTTTTATGACATCCTAACCTAGCTGTTGGACAGCTCCAGGGTTAGAGCCGTTCAGTGCAGCGAACTGCTGCAGTTCATTACAGTTCAAAGTCGCAAGAGCCCAAGGCAAACTGCAGCAATAATTTGGCTTTTTCATGTCACGGATTGATAAGAAATGAATAGCTAAATTCTTTAATTAGTAAAGTTTTCCGACCAACTCTATGGACTGTTATTAGAACCTGCAAAGATGGAGCTATTCCAGTGTAGCAGACATGTACAGTAACACAGGATGACTACTGAATTGAATTTTATTGTATATAATGTCATGAATGACAAACACTAACACTACACCTTTCACTTGTATGCCGTCTCTAAGCATACTGTGAAATAACAGTCCTAACAGAAACAACACAGAAGGAATCTGATCATTCATTTTGTTTTATGATCCAGCTCCAGATAAGCAACTATTTAATTCTTATTAAGTAATGAGGCAATGTTTTCATTTTCATGCACCCCGACAAAAATGTAATACTAATGGGACCTCCAATGTATTTAGATGCAACGCTAAATGAGGAAGAAGCTATTTAAGGCAAAGGATTGAAGAAAAATCACATCTGTAAATAAAGTGAGAAATATTCAATGGTAAAAACATGCAGATACACTGACAGAATGCCACTGAGATCTTTTCCTTGACTATTTTCAGCCTTCTGCATGTTGGATTTTGGATATCTTAATTAGATGCCATCAGGTAACTATCCATTCATCCATTATCCAACCCGCTATATCCTAACTACAGGGTCACAGGGGTCTGCCAGTCTGCCAACACAGGGCACAAGGCAGGAAACAAACCCCAGGCAGGGTGCCAGCCCACCGCAGGGCACACACACACACACACACCAATCGCCACTGCACCTAACCTGCATGTCTTTGGACTGTGGGAGAAAACCCACGCAGACACAGGGAGAACCTGCAGACTCCACGCAGGAAGGACCCGGGATGTGAACCTGTGAAGCTACCCACTGTGCCACCGTGCCACCCATCAAGTAACTATTTGCACAAAATGACAAACTGCATGTATGTTTGGGAAAATTTTGCTTCTGAGTTTGTGAGAAGGTCCGAGTTTGCCTTTTCTGTGCTTTCTGTACCTTTTGTTTCCAGCAAATGTATCATGGAGATGAAGAGGTCATATGATATTTAAACTTTTAACTGTAGTATTCTGTGGTGGGCTGGCGCCCTGCCCAGAATTTGCTCCTGCCTCCTCCATACCGACCCCTACTCTCTCTTCTGTTTCTTTTTCCGGTTTCTGTGTGGTGGTGGCCTGCGCCACCTCCACCTACTCAAAGCTTCATGATGCTCCAACAATGATGGATGGATTAAAAGGCAGAAGTCTACATGACCATCATCATCAAGTCCTTCCGTGAGAACCCCTAAATCCAAAGAGGACTGTTTCATTTATGTTAGGTAGATTACCCAGAGGGGACTGGGTGGTCTCTTGGTCTGGAATTCCTACAGATTTTATTTTTTTCTCCAGCCGTCTGGAGTTTTTTTTTGGTTTTTCTGTCCCCCCTGGCCATTGGACCTTATTCTAATTCTACGTGAATTAATGTTGACTTATTTTGTTTACTTATTGTGTCTTTTATTTTTCTATTCTTTATTATGTAAAGCACTTTGAGCTACTGTGTGTATGAAAATGTGCTATAGAAATAAATGTTGTTGTTGTTGTGCCCTATGTTGGCTGGGATTGGCTCTAGCAGACACCCGTGACCCTGTAGCTGGGATATAGCGGGTTGGATAATGGATGGATGGACAACAATAAACACCAGAGAATCACCAACCAACATACATACATATAAACACTCTACAATACAGAGTTATTTACCAATAAGTTTAACTTAACAAACAATGTCAGCAGTTACTATTGGACAGAAAAATACGGTATATATTTCACTATGTTAACAAACTACAACTGTAATATTTAGGAGTCTAAAGGCTTATGGTATGAACTTTTTCAGAAACCTGGTGGTTCTGCGCTATAAATTTTGGTATTGCTTGCTAGATGGCAGAAAGGAAAACAGTCCTTTGTGGGGGTGAGTGTGGTCTCTGACGATATTGGTGGTTTTCTTTATACAATGTTTGCTATAGACTTACTTAGTGGGGTGTAGATGTCCCAATGATGTTCCCAGCTGGTCTCACCACTCTCCTCAGGGAAGTATAATTTGAGGCATTACAGGCCTAATACCAGACAGAGATGCAGGTAGTCAATACGCTCTTTGTGCTGCTTCTGTACAAGGTGGTGAAAGTGACGAGGGTTGTGTAAGGTCTTCTCATGTGCTGCAGTAATTGAAATCGCTCCTGACCTCTCTTGACTAAAGAAGAGGTGTATTGGGTCCAGGAAAAATCATTTGATACCTTGACTGACTGACTGATTGACTGTAGTATTATATCTAAGAGGTTCCTATCTGATGATAAGATGTTTGCCAAAGAATTCTACACTACATAATTAATTTCTGTGGTGGGCTGGCACCCTGCCTGGGGTTTGTTTCCTGCCTTGCGCCCTGTGTTGGCGGGGATTGGCTCCAGCAGACCTCCGTGACACAGTAGTTAGGATATAGCGGGTCGGATAATGGATAGATGGACATAATTAATTTAGGCTCTTTAGATCTACAAAGATACAGGATGTGTTATGTATTATACTGATTATTTGTATGCTGATTGGTACAAACTAATGTATCAGACAAGTAATTTGTTCAAATAAAGGTTAGCAGTGAACTACAAACATCTTTCAAATAGTCTGAATTAGTGTGTCTGCGATGGACTGGCACCCTGTCCAGGGTTTGTTCATACCATGTGCTCTATGTTAGCATTTTCAACCTTCAGTGAGTGTCTCTTACAGGGTTAAGACCATTGGAAACGAGTCAAACATCAAAAATATGATCATGTTCATGATCAGCAACTTTGAAATAACATAGAATGACACTCCATATGCCTATTATACCAATTCCCATTTTTTTTCACACTTTTGTGAAAAGAAGTAACTTTGAACACTCGTATCCCATTAGGGGTTAAACTCCTGAGGTCAGGTGATATGAAACGCACAACTTCAAGTCCTTCCATTATTTTTTCAGAAGACACCTTTTGGTTTACTCTTTATCATATACAAAACATAGTCCAAAATGGCCTAGAAATGTGGAATTTTCAGTTCTAGAGGGCCTAAAATAGGTGGGAGACCCCAAAAGATGGATATTATTACATTGTGGGAATTTACTCATACTGCCGAGTCATGAAGTTTCAGACAAAACAAAACCGAAGTGATTTCAAAGTGCTCACAAGTGATTCTTACAAACACAAAATTATGGCTATAATAATAATATAAATTTTATCCAAAATAAACACAGTGTTTGATCGTAAATATTATATATCCGTGTCAATGTATATCTGTGGTGTGTAATCGTCCTTGATTAATTTAATGAGGCAACAGAGAAATGTTTTCTCAAGGGCATGAAGTAGGATCAATGCTTCTCAGCTTACACAGTTAGACACTAGGAAAAAGCATACATTTTCTGTGGACAAGTCAATTTGTGCTAATTGGCCAAATATATGTCTGTAGATCTCTAAAAATGCAAAGTACTACTGAATAAAAAATATAAGAACACACGCAGAGCAAACCATTCAAGCCAAACTAGCTAACAACGTTTGTATATTAACAGGATTAGGGTTAGGGTTAGGGTTAGTGTTAGTATTGTAACAAAATGTCAACATTTGAAGGTTCCCATAGTGTATTTACACTCCACTAAAATGTTTGGTAACTTTTCTCATGTATCTGTTGTTCTCCATGTGAAGAAATACTGAAAATTAGGAATTGCTAAAATCAAAGGGATCACCAGCATTATGAATGGTTATCAAAATAAGTAAAGAAAAATAAAGGTCCAAAATGATCAGGCCCTTTTGATGCCAGACAATCAACAAATGTAAAAACTGAAAGAATATAACAACTGAAAGGTAAAAGGGTCATTTTGTTTCAGTAACAACAGAAAAGGCTGACAAGAGGAAACAAAGATTAAAGAGACTAACAATGCATGTTTTGATTGTTTACTTGCATCTGAACTTGAGGACTACCTTAAATTTACATGAATAGCCTGCCTTACCAGCTCCTCACAGAATAATGTCTAGATTGTAGGCTAACTCAAGATAGAAAACTGAAAAGTTCAGGTTTTGACTATTTATATTTTCCTGGAATGCTTTGCCTTACCTTCTGTTCATGGATTAAATCTCCTGAGACTGGGCTAACACAAGATGGAGAATGGAAGAGTTCAGCTAGTAATAGGGATAGTACCAAAAAATCAAGTTCTTTTAATTAAAATTTAGCTCCTTGTCCTACAAGTACAACTGCTCAGTACAACAGGGTTTACCACACTAACAAGAGGCCACCACCACTATAGGGTTAACATAAATGGCTGTGTAGCCAACATGTACAACTGGCATCAGCCCAGGACTCCCGTTTAGGATGGGACCTACCCACAAACTGACTCTTGCACAGGAATAAGAAATATAAGGGAAGTAAAAGTTTAATGAAAAAAGGGGACAATGGAAATACCACGGTTGCCCTTTTAAATATGCATTAAAGAAATATGATCTTTCTTTATGGGTGCAAGTTTGATTTGTTACAAACAAAACGTGAATTTATGAGGATTGTATGTTTATGAAATAGGAATTGTTAGTGGGTCAATGTAATTCACCGGGAAGAGAATGAATTCAGAAAGAAAATAGGGAGACAAAAAATAACCATACGGGTAACAGACCCTTAAATACTTGGAAGTCAATGGAGAATAAAACTGAGGACAAACACAAAACTCCATACATTTAAAGGCAAAGAATATGAAGATTAAACAACTGATGCTCAAAGAGATGGAGTCAAGATAACAAAGTAGACAGAGTTACAAAATCCAAAAAATGGACTCTAAGATAAATAAAATACATTCCAGTGCTAGGATTCTGAAACTAGACAGAAGAAAACACAAATGGCCTAAATAGCACATAAGTAAAGGGCATAAAGAAAGCTAGAAAGCACACTTTCTGTGGCCACCAAAATTACAAGAGATTCTTGAGCAACGTCTGTAAGCTTTGCATTACCCATGATGCCAACCATGTTGTAAATTATATTCTGACTAGCACCGTGAAATGGCCATTGATGAAAATGGGATTAATGGTACAATCCTAAATCCATCTGCTTCTATTCCACTGGACATCCTCCTTCCTTTGTGTGCCTTGTTGCCTTTTTTCATGAGATATGCTAACCCTCACATCCCTCTTTCTGTGTGCTTCATGTTGCCTTTCTTCATTGGACATTCCAGCCCATTCAGGACACCGGATGATGTGATGCAGCAGACAAACAGATTTATGTCACACGGTTTATTATCTTTGTTCACTAGACATTCTCTTGTCGACAATGGATGCCAGCTGTTTTATCACTTATGTTTTATCTCAAATGTTTGAAATGCTGCAAATCATTTTGCATTTAGAATTAAGAATTGCTTATATCTGAACCACATTTTTTATTATATTACAAAATCCACAGAATGCAAAATGAGGGACATTTCTCATAAGACAGAGCGTAGAACACTAATTAATCAAATTTTACCAAGCAGTGTTAACAGCTGTAATACTTTATTGTTGAGGGTCTTCGAATGGTTTGATCAGCCAATATTCTAACCTTACCCTACAGTTCTATAGTAAAGATCTTAACCAGAAATAGAAAGTGCAACCCCAGTCCTTAGGTCTATGTACTGGCTGCCAGTTAAGTTTTGAGCTAAATTCAAAATCTTTGTTATGACATACACATTTATGAATGGATATTCTGCTTTGTTCACTTTCAAAATTTAATAATATCTAAATTCCAAAGTATAGCTTGCTTTTGCAAAACACAGGCTCTCTTAAAATTCCAAGGATAAGTAAAACTATAGTACAGTAGAAGGCAATTAGAGGGGCACTTTGGAACTGGGATTCTGCAGGAGCCAACACGCAATAATAGCTGGAGTCGCAGGACTTTTTCCCTGTCATGCAGGCTATAATGGGCAGACAGGATTGAGATTGCAGTAAATATAAATGAGTAAGGAACAGGAGAATGCTAAAAACAAAGATCAAGTTCAGAGAACAGGCAAAGATCGAAAACCTTAAGTTTGGAGTTTGTGCATCAAAACCAAAATGTCCAAAAATCAAGTCAAAAATATAACATATTGTTTTCAATCCTATTTTTTGTAAAAATGTATCTATTTGTATAGAATGATTACAATAAAATTAAAAAAATAAAAAATATATACCTGTATATATTTATATATATAAAACATAACAAAGCAAAAAGTCAAAACATAAACATCTCAAGATTCATTGCCTCTTTAATCAGAAATTGAGAAAAACACTTAAAACATTTCTACAGTGGGTTGGCACCCTGCCCAGGATTGGTTCCTGCCTTGTGCCCTGTGTTGGCTGGGATTGGCTCCAGCAGACCCCCGTGACCCTGTATTTGGATTCAGCGGGTTAGAAAATGGATGGATGGGCACTTTTTAGAAATAATGCAGAATCTTGGAAGATTATCTTTTATGCAGCACCACTTTAAATACTGCCACCTCGATGATGTCACCCAGCATGACTTTCAGTAACCGGCCCCTATCAACCCAACATTGTGTCTAAACAAAGGCGCAACTAAATGGGGCCACTCATATTACAGTAGAAACAAAATGATGCTGTCAGAGAAAGCAAATAATCCATCCATCCATTATCCAACCTGCTATATCCTAACTACAGGGTCACGGGGGTCTGCTGGAGCCAATCTCAGCCAACACAGGGCACAAGGCAGGAAACAAACCCCGGGCATGACGCCATCTCACAGCAGGGTACACACACACACACACGCATACCCACACACCAAGCACACACCAGAGACAATTTAGAATCGCCAATGCACCTAACCTGCATGTCTTTGGACTGTGGGAGGAAACCAGAGTACCCGGAGGAAACGAAAGCAAATAATGAATAAATGTATCTCGATAATACAATACAATTACCACCAAATATGGAAATCTGATTTTCATAACTTCTAGAATACAGAAAATAAACAGAAAGAATTAAAATTAAAAAAATACAAAATTGGCACCAGCAGATGTGCAAAGGGCAATCAGAACTGGTCAGTATAGCACAGTGAAGAAGATGAGAAAGTCAACTTTCACTGCTTTTAGGTTCAAGTAGAAAGGGATTGAACTATCTGAGCTGGACAAATGTGGCAAACGTTTAATTTACAATGGAAACAAATCAGGGATGCTGCAAAATGTTTGCTATGGCTCTTTGTGGAGTTTGTGACACTATGTTCTTTTCTAAGAGGTCATTTCAAAGCAAACTCCGGGGTGTAGGACAGTTAGTTCAGTACCGCTTGTCTAAACCTTGTTTAGAATTCTCCAGACTTCAGAAGCTGGGCCAAGCAGATACTAAGTAGGTGGCAGCATAAAAATTGGGCTAAAAGCTCAATAATGGACAGAAAATGGAGAATACAGATAAATGGAGATCGATTGGCTCAAACATGAACTGAATTTCTTAAGATTTTTATGCTGGGGCCATTTCTGTTTATGGCATACATTAAACTAGCAATGTCTTGATGGATAAATGGGGCATTTTCAATCTTTCTTATATGCAACGAAAAAACTACATGATCTAAAGTGAAAATTTCAAAAACTCTGAATTATCATCAGCCATCCTTATTTGGGGTGTTCATAATAAAAATAATGATTTACTTCATGAGGTGGAAGTTTTAGGAGGAGAATGGAGCTCAGAGTGAAATGACAAACAGATTAGCTACCTCAGGGGTGCCCACAGTTTTTCTGCTTGCGAGCTACTTTTAAAATGACCAGGTCGAAATGATCTACTTACATTAAAAATGATTATATATATATATATTGTCAGGGATGCCAGGGGCCATGACCCGGCCGGGCCAGGAGGGACGGAAGAGGGTCAGAGCCCTGCCTGGATCACGTGGGGTTCGCCTTCCGGGTTGCTTTGGGGACCACGGGTCAAGGGCATGGAAGCCTTTTCCTGTAGGAGCCCGTGGTCACCGCCAGGAGGCGCCCCAATGCCTTGGGGACTTGTTTCCCCAGCACTCCTGCCACACCAGGAAGTGCTGGGGAAGATTTATAACGCCGCCCGGAGAGCAGCGGGGAGGACAGCCGGCACTTCCGCCACGCTGGGGCGTGGCCAACGAAGGACTGCCGGGAACACCAGGTGCTCGTCCGGGTCAGCTATAAAAGGGGCCGTCTCCCTTCATTCAGGGCTGGAGTCGGGTGGAAGGAGGACGAAGCAGTGGAGAGTGGAGGCGGCCCGAAGAAAGGCATTGTGGCCAGGATTATTGACTGATTGGGGTACTGTGCACGGTGTGGATTGGGTCTTTGTGACCATTGTTCTGGGTCTTTGTGACCATAATTTGTAAATAGTGTAAATAAACGTGTGGTGGTTTGTGCAAAACAAGATGTCTGCCTGTCTGTGCCCGGGTGCCGTTGACATCTGGCGTAGTCGGCAGGATGCTCCGCCTGTTGCAAGGCGGGGACCTGCACCAAATAAATTTGTTGGGGCGGCCGGGCGCAGCAGGGGACCCACCCACGTTCCGCGGGTGCTGCGTGCACACAGCCCCGCGGAGAGAAGAAACCCCACGGACCGCCAGGGGTCCGTTTGATGGCCATACTTCTCTGACACGGGCGGGCGGTATGCCTAGCTGGAGAGCAGCGGTCTCCAGGGATCGTGCCATTGCTGCAGGCGAGGCGGCATGGCGTCGGAAGAAGCCTCGCCGAGGAGGTGTCCTCGGTTGGGCGGGTCCGGGAAGGTGAGTCCCCTGCCTAGTGGCAGCCGGCCGGGAGGGCGGGCGTGTTCTTTCTTTCTCAGGCAGGGACCTCCCGGATTCAAGTCGGTGGCGGGCATGCGGTCTGCAGGGCGCTGGCAGCACGCGGCAGCCGCGAAGGCTGCGGAGAAGGAGACGCTGCGCGTCGAAGACTGCTGGCAACAAAGAGCTGCCGGCAGGCATATCGACGCCGAGAAAGGGAGGCAAGATGGCCGCGGACCGGATGTCCCTCCCCCTGACAGGCACGCGGTTGGACGGTGTGTCTTGGGTGCCCGCCAATGACCGAAGAGAGGCGGGACCAAGGAACGTTCGTCACGGACCGGGGGGAGACCCGATTGGGCCAGAGGAGAGGGCCCACAGGAAGTGGCCGACGTCGGAGGCTGACGTACAGGTAGGCTCCGCGTCGATTAACTTTCTGTCCTTGCCGGCTGCTCTGACGGAGCTGGGGGCGTGCCTTCAGCCTGCGGAGCAGAGCGTGTTACAGTTGCTACGTGCCCTCCGGGCTGCAGTGCGGGATCTGGAGAAGAAGGCGCTCGCGACCTTACGGAAGTTTCGACTGACAGCGGGGCGGGGCGCTGGAATCTCCAGCCGGAGAGGTACGGCGGATTTGGTGAGTACAGCCGACTCCATTACAGCAACTGGGAGGGTCTGCGAAAATGGCTGTGATAACGATGAGCAGTTTCGGTAAGCAGCCCTCCGACAAATAGTGCGGCGCTAATGGCTGTATGCGCTGGCGAGGGGAGTCCGAGAGGACGCAGAATGGACACGGGCTGCTTAGTGCCCCGGGTCCTAGCGCCCTCCGCCCCGAGTTGGCTGCGGCCTCGCGCTGTACTGTAGGGACGCAGACGGAAAGGGGCTTGTGTTTGTTAATACAAAGTCGCGTACCGTCAAAGCGTCCCAGAGTAAAGGGAGGATTAAGCGGCTGGGTGCTGCTTCCTCCAATATGGTGAGACGCGTTGCTGGGTGCACGCGTATGGCTGGCTGCCCTCTGGGGGAGCAGAGGGAATCCCTGAGGCAGGCAGAGAGAGAGCAGGCGGTGCCGGCGACTCCATCATCGAGAGGACACGGAAGCGCGGAGAGGGTGCCGATCAGGCAAGTGCGGGGTGATTGGAGGGGAACGCTGCCCGTGCATGGCACGAGCTGGGTGCTTTGGCAGCGGTTCTGCCCCTGTGTTCTCTTTTGTAGGGACGGACCCCGGGCGGGCTGAAGGAACCCCTTCGTGGCGGAACAGCCCTCTGATGTCGGGCCGTCAGCGGAATGATCTCTCTGCCGGTGCGCAGCTGCGCTCACAGCTGGAGGAGCCTACGGGGGAACAGGTGGCTCGGAACAAAGGGGCGGAGGTCTCGGAGGGGTGCCGATCGAGGAGGCCCGGGTGCCGTAAAGGGGAGCACAACCTGTGCAAGGCACAGGGATGCACCATGGGTTGGTGCTCAGATTGTGTCTCCGCCCCTGTCCCTGCTAGGAGTGCGGGGCCGGACCCCGGCTATCCTCAGGTAGGACCCGTTTCGGGACTCTGCTGCCCTCGGGACGGGTCGCTCTTTCCCACGAGTGGTCTTCGCTGGCTGTGGGGCACTGTCAGGGATGCCAGGGGCCATGACCCGGCCGGGACGCCAGGAGGGACCGGAAGAGGGTCAGAGCCCTGCCTGGATCACGTGGGGTTCGCCTTCCGGGTTGCTTTGGGGACCACGGGTCAAGGGCATGGAAGCCTTTCCCTGTAGGAGCCCGTGGTCACCGCCAGGAGGCGCCCAATGCCTTGGGACTTGTTTCCCCAGCACTCCTGCCACACCAGGAAGTGCTGGGGAAGATTTATAACGCCGCCCGAGAGCAGCCGGAGGACAGCCGGCACTTCCGCCACGCTGGGGCGTGGCCAACGAAGGACTGCCGGGAACACCAGGTGCTCGTCCGGGTCAGCTATAAAAGGGGCCGTCTCCCTTCATTCAGGGCTGGAGTCGGGTGGAAGGAGGACGAAGCAGTGGAGAGTGGAGGCGGCCCAAGAAAGGCATTGTGGCCAGGATTATTGACTGATTGGGGTACTGTGCACGGTGTGGATTGGGTCTTTGTGACCATTGTTCTGGGTCTTTTGACCATAATTTGTAAATAGTGTAAATAAACGTGTGGTGGTTTGTGCAAAACAAGATGTCTGCCTGTCTGTGCCCGGGTGCCGTTGACAATATATATATATATATATATATATATATATAGCATTCGAAGTCTGAATCACAATCTGATTGTATGGGTGGTTACCTACCAGGTAAAGTGTGTGGCTGGTCTGCAAGTCGGCAAACATCCGCCATGGGTGCCCTCTCAGTTGCAAGAAGCAGATCATAGAATGTTACATAGTTAACTGTCAACTAATGTAAATAGTATGCGACACGTGTTTCACCCTATTTTGGGCTCATCAGCCGTACACACTCCACTGTACCCCTCATAGGGCATCGAACCTCAGATGTCAGACAAACGCACTTCGATCCTCTTCCAATTCCACATCCTGCCTATACCCTCCCCAAACATTTTTTTAAGTCCCTTCTTTAGTCGATATAAATTGGAAGGCTAACTAGATCACTTAGATAGCCGGAGTTTTGCAGTAGTTCGCACATTTGATCGTGTTTGCGGGATGACCAGTGTGTTAGAAGAAAAGAGATCTCAGACTGGTTGCCCTGTATGTCCATCAAGTGGAAAATACCATAGGGAGGATATATGATAGACAAACATTTAAAAAAAAAAAATTTTAATGCAACGCGATCTATCTGCACTACCTTTGCGATCTACCGGTCGATCTCGATCAACACATTGGGCACCCCTGAGCTAGCTAGACGAAAAGATAACTTTGTGCCCAGCCAGTGTAAAATAATGGGTGGACCAACAGAAGCCAGAAGTTGGAAGCAGTTTCATCCCCGATATGGCAGGTGGCCGTGGTCCTCATGTGACAGCCCAGTCAGGACACCTGCAGGGTTGCTAGGGAGTTGGAGTCCAGAAGTGCAATCCTGTGCCGATAAAGGGCTCTGTCGAGGCAAAGACCTCCCTACTTCCTTTATGGCCCCCAAAGTACTTACAGGGAGCATCGGAAGCATTCTCGGATCTGGCTTAAAAGGAGCCTGCTGCCGCACATCAGGGAGTCAGAGTCGGGAGGCAGTGGGCAACAATCAGCGTGAGGATGAGAGGAGGAAGGATTTGTTTGGGAGTGTGTTTTTGGCTAATCTTTGGAAACATGATTGTTGGAGAGGTGCTAATGAATAAATAAATATCTTTTATTTTATCCTAAAAGTGTGCTAAGCGTTACTGTGTCTAGGGGTTGGGGCTCAGTGGTGCCCCCTGGTGGTTACAAAGTACATAATAAACAAAAACAGTTGTGCCAGCTAACATTACAATATGTGTTTCACTATAAATATTTAAAGCCAAAATTTTCTTGATTATGCTATAAACTTGTCACTTTTACTCTCTGATAGAGGTATATAGAGAGCTAGATCTCTAGTAAAGGTCACAAATCCTAAATAACATTTTTATAATCACTGGCCTTGAAATAGTCTAAATATTATCATATTCATTATGAGCAATCTGAAATACCATAAAACGACATACATAACAACTTATATTGTTTCCCGCTTATTCAAAGTTTTGCCTGACAAGGAGTAACTTTGACCCCCTCATATTCCATTTGAGGTGAACCCCTGCACAACTTCAAGTCCTTGTGATTATTTTTGTTACCATAATGGTGTAATTTCCTGCCCAAAATATGGTCCAAAAAGGGTCTGAAAATAAGGGGTTTTTTTTGTGTCTAGACTGCCAAAAATAGGGGGTAACGCCAAAAAGCTTGACATCTTTCATAACTTGACCTCAAGACAAGTCTAATGGTATATAATATGTAGGGGTTTTCTTGTACCTGTGAGTCAGGAGGTGCAAAAAAAGAAAACACTTAAGTGATCTCAAAGTGTTCATAAGGTAATTTGTATGAACCATATAGTGTTTTATTTAATTTAGAACCATGAAAGTTTTTATATTTTTTCTTTCTTGATTATTTTCTCACAGGACAAATATGACAGAAACTATATGTTTAAATCGATGACCTACAAAGACTTCATATAAATGCATGGAACTTTCAGATAATCCCATAATAGCTGGGCTATAAATTACAAAAGAGATAGCATACAAATGAATATATAGGCAATATAGAAAATAATCTCACAAAAACAAAATCGGACTTTTCCCATATTTACAACATGAATGCAGTATATGATGCAAGATAGACGCAATATGACTGAATCTCAATTTTTGAAATTTCAGTCTTGAAAAAAATAAAACAATATGTTTTGTTGTTTATTGAATTCACAATTGATGTTGTGAGATATGGCCGGCCGTTCATCCTGGCCAATACCCCCACGCTGCTAGATGGAGCCTTTCTGGCAGCATGAAGGTGCCCCGAATTCCAGCAGGGCATCATGGACATTGGAGTTTTCCTTCACAGCCCTGCTGGATACCATGGGGGCCGCAAGGGGACGCTGCAGGAAGGCTCAGAGACTTTTATTTGCCCAATATTTTTTTTTTTTATTTGCCCTCTGCAGTTTTGGATTGAATGGTGAGTGTCCCAGATGTAAACATGACCATCATCATCAAATTCTTCCATGTGACGCCTGTAAACCATAAGGACTAAATCAAATGCCCAGTGAGGGCTGGGGGGTCTTTTGGCCTTTTAACCCCTGCAAATTTTGTTTTTTTCTCTAGCCTAACTGGCCATCCTGCCGTACCTTTTTCTTTGTTACATACTGTATAATATTATTGCCTAATCTTCTTTGTTTATGTTTTATATTAACTTCCTTTTTATTTCATCTTGTAAAGCACTTTGAGCTACATTGGTTGTACGAAAATGTGCTATACAAGTAAATGTTGTTGTTGTTATAACCCAGAAGTACGTCCTGGTCACATGGACAGAGAAAATGATGTACTTCCGGGATGAAAAAAGAAGAGTTTTGATCTAACTCGGAAGTGCTAAGAAGTCACATGGACTGAGGGTTCATAAGCACTTCCAGGTCATGGACTATAAAGGACTATGGGAAATCCCAGACAGACGAGCTGAGTCGGGTGGCAGGGGACAACGCATCTGGGAGAGTGGAGGATTGTGTATTGAGAATTGTATTGTGTATTGATTTATGAATATAGTGGATTGGAGGGTGCTGTGTGCACTTTATTATTGTAATAAAACAAAATATTGAACTTTTATCTGGTGTCTGGCGTCTGATCTGAGGGTTCAAGGGGACGACAGCACCCCCTATCTGTCACAATGTGCAAAATCCTGGAGTCACATGGACACGTATGCACACATCTACACGAAATGTCTAATGATATCATTTACATCATGTGGACCCTCATGGTTACATGGACACACAAAGTATAACAAATGGGCAACTTTACCACTATATCATGATCTGTGCACCATACTGACAGATCATTTTCCTGTCAGCTGAGTCACAGAAAGTAACGCATTCATCAGTGATAGCAGTAGTCAATAACCCTGGGTTTGAATCCCACCACCATGTCTTATTATGTTAAGACTGCATGTTTTTAGCAATGTGCACTGGGTTTTCACCCAGTCACACCAGTTCTTTTTCCACATCTCAGATAATTGTGTTAGGTTAGGGGTTAGGTTGGGGTAGCAAGCAAGTGTGCCATGTAAACCTGCCTTGGGTTTTTTTTTGTAGAGGTAGTATTTGATGCTGCAACCATTACCTGGATAAATCAATTTCAATAATGGGTAAATTAAGTGATATTATTTGTACATTTACAATAGGTGAATATTATTATAACAAAAAATGTTGCATTAACATTTTGTTTAATTCAATTCATGGTCATACAGGGCATGGAAGAACTGGGCACAAGGCAAGAACCATCCTTTGGTACATCCACTTTAACACTAAAGCCAATTTACAATCATCAATTAAGATAAACTTCATGTACTTGGGAGCATGACAGGAAAACTGGAGTGCCTGGCTGAAAACCAATGAAGAAAAAGGAAGAAAAACATACTTCATCCGGGAAAAGATCTGACACAGGATTCAAACCGAAGTCACTATATCATCAGCACTAACCACTGTCCTACCATGACATCCAAAAATATCATTATTATTATTATTATTATTATTATATGCATTTTTGATAAAATGAAAATTTCAACTTTATCTTCTGTGGTTTGCAAGAATATTCCAAGATAGGAATCACTTCTTGAGGAACAGGAATTGTGGATCTCAGTAAGGGATATTTGGCTCCCTATAGAGGGCTGGGAAGCAGTCACTTGGTCAGTCTGTCCTCGATTCTCTCACTTTAAGCAATGGGAGAATAACAATTACTTTGAAAAAAAAGATGTCTGCTAGGAATGATGGCTGTGGGTTCACTCATGATGTCTTCTACATTGTATATTTACCTTCTGACAGGAGTAAGGAGGTCCTCACTGGACAAGTCTCTATGATGTGGGGCTGTGAGAAAACCCAAATTAGCTCAGTAAGCTCCAAACTAAATTAAAAAAAAAAAAGTAAATGTAAAACTGAGCAGTATGGTGGCCATTTTTAAAAATGTATTTAGCAGTTTACAAGACTTATGTGGGTGGCACAGGGCCTACGGCTGCTGCCTCACAACTTCAGGAGCCCCCTGCTCACTCTGTAAGCTGTTTTTAGTGTAGGTTTTATTCAGTTACCTTAGGATCCTCCTACATCCCAGACACATTCATGATAAGTTAAATGTTGGTTGGGCATACGTTAGTGTGCCTTGTGATGGACTGGTAGTCCTAAAAAGGTTATTTAATCCTCTGCACCTAATGCTGTTGACATAGGCTCAACTTGCCCGAGACTTCAGAAATTATATCAAATAGACTCAGATAATGGGTTGGTCGTTTTCGTGAAGATGTCAACTTGGCTTGGTATATTTGTAGAGATAGTATATGTTACTGCAGCCATGCCCTGAATAAATCATTTTCATCAATGGCTAAATGGACTGATATTATTATTTGGAAATATATTATTGTTACTATTACTATAGCAAAACGTTATGTGAAATTCAGGGTCATACGGGGTAAACCCTATCTTGGCAACACTGGGCACAAGGCAAGAACCATCCTTGGACTCTCACATTTACAAGTCACTAACTAACCTAAACGTCATGGTTTTGGGACTGTGGGGGGGAAACCAGAGAATCTAGATGAAAGCACATGAAGACAAAGGGAGAAAATGCAAACACCACACGGGCAATTATCTCGCATGGGATTCAAACTGACATCATTGAGTCCATGATGCATCAGCAATAACTTCTACCCTATCATACCACCCAAACATTATTATTATTTAAAATATTTTCTGGTATAGTCCCTTTGCTATATTTGGCCTAGGCCATGACAGTTTTGTGTGGTGTGTATACATGTACAGTAATCCCTCGCTATATCGCGCTTCGACTTTCGCGGCTTCACTCTATCGGATTTTAAATGTAAGCACATCTAAATATATATCACAGATTTTTCGCTGGTTCGCCGCTTTCTGCGGACAATGGGTCTTTTAATTTATGCTACACGCTTCCTCAGTTTGTTTGCCCAGTTGATTTCATACAACGGACGCTATTGGCGGTTGGCTTAGAAGCTACCCAATCAGAGCATGTATTACATATTAACTAAAACTCCTCAATGATATAAGATATGCTTGCTTGATTTTTGCTTCTCTCTATGTTTCTCACTCTCTCTGCCTGACGGAGGGGGTGTGAGCAGAGGGTCTGTTTGCACAGAGGACACGGACGCTCCTCTACAAAATGCCGCTTTATCGCGGTGCTTCTGTATACTTAAACGCACGTATTGATTTTTTGATTGTTTGCTTTTCTTAGCGAGCGCTCTCTCTGACATTCACTGCTCCTGACGGCGCTCCTTTATGACGGCGCTCCTTTGAAGATGTTATGTTTGCTTTCTTTTAATTGTGAGAAAGAACTGTCATCTCTGTCTTGTCATGGAGCACAGTTTAAACGTTTGACTAAAGGGCGTTATTTCATGTCTAGAGGGCTCTAATAATGTTAACAGGGTGGGAGAGTTTATAAGGGCTTAAAATACTGTATATAAAAAATAACCATACAAACATATGGCTTCTACTTTGCGGATTTTCACCTATCGCGGGGGGGTCTGGAACGCAACCCCCGTGATCGAGGAGGGATTACTGTATATGTTTTAAGTCATTACAAGTATGTTTGTATGAAGGAATTTCCTCACTATGTAACATGTATTTCAAATGTCTGCTTTCTGTAGTTTTATGTACATGCACTGGTTTATATTAAATGTCTACAGGCTTTTATGAAGTGTATGTGGGATGACGCCAGTGGTGGAGACAACAATGGACACAAGAATCACCTTCTCCCTTTTCCAGAAGTGGTGTGTTTCTTCTGTCAGTTCTGTGTACTCTTGCATTTTATTTATGCATTTTGTATGTTGTGCATGTCTGGTACAGAAATATCAATAATATATTGTGGTGGATGCCCAGGGCCTATGCCCGGCCAGGACGCCCCTTTGACACTTGGTCCGGTGGAACAGCCATGGGCGGCATGCTACTTCCCCTGGAACTCTTGGTGGCAGCCCCCCTGGGTTGCATCGGGGCTACAGACATGGGACTTTGGAGATCAGCCCTGTTGGGCTCCGTGGCCACTGCCAGGGGGAGTTTCATGGCTTCCTGAGCCTGTCTGGGCAGTGATGTAGCCACACCCAGAAGTGTAGCCAGATCTAGGTCACCTGAAGCACTTCTGGGTGGGCTATAAAGGGAGCCAGCAGCCACCTTCCGGGGGCCAGAGTCGGGAGGAGGAGGACAACACTTGCCGGGACTAGTGATGGTGAAGACTGTATTTGCTTTGTAATTGGACTTGTGTGCTTTGTGGGACTGTGTTAGGGCTGAGGGGCATAGGGAAGACGTGGCCCCCAGCTGAAGAAAAATAATTAGTGTTTATTTTTATGTGTGCCTCTGTGTCTGTCTGTGTCGGGTCCAGCGCCTATATAGCACCTTTTATCACAATACGTAGTTTTATTTTATTTGTTTTCCAGGATCATCTTCTTATTATTATTATTATTGAAAAGAACATTTTCCTAAACACCTAGTGCAGCACTACTTTCTCCAATTTGACTCAATGTCATTTTCGGCTGCAAGACTGTATTGTTTTTTCCTTGAGCTGACCAAAGAAGGCCTCTGCTAGACATGTTCAGCATTAGGAAAATGTATGTTTAATTTAGAGCATATTTTTTTAGTTAATAGCAGGAGGTAGCATGATGGAAGCAGTTTACAGGAGTCACAGAACATTATGGTTACAGCAGAGCCTAGGGCCAGAATAGGTGACCTTCACAGTGCCAGAATCAATAGCGATTAACTCAAGTGCTGTAGCTAGCAGCCTAAAACCCGCTGCTGCAGCAAAGTCTCATAAATCTCCTTGCTACGCTACACTGGGTAAGAAAGAGAACAGACAGTATTAACTCCATAAAAATGCTTGTACAGTCTGTCTATGCAGATTTCAGCTATTGTGAAGAAACACTGCATTACTACTGTTTTGACCTGCAATGATTTAATATTTTGTTTGTGAGTTTTTTTCCTTTTGAAGACCCAATTGTCTAAATGCTTTCATATGTCTTTGTTTTCTTAACACAGGTCATCAGTCATTTAAATTACTTGGCACATCGTAAACAACAGCTCACTACACACCACTGCTGCTTGCTGAAATGCTTTTATTATTGTTACAAATTCGGCTGACACCTTATCCAGGGTAGCTTTAAAGAGCAGGATATGTTATAACTGCTACCATGTTTATTTAAAACAACTGCAGCAGAGGCAGCTTAAGTAACTTACTCAGGACCACATAGTGTGGCGAAGGGAGGAACTGATGTTCAAGTAACCTTGTGGTTTAAAATCCAACATGTTAGCCACTTCACCACACTGCCTGCCGTGTAACGATAAAAGCAAGTAAAACAGGACTGCTTAAGAAATTAGCATTTATGGTCCTTGAGCGTGCTATTTATAACCTACTGTTGGAAATTTCTTCCTTCATAGCACTTAAAGAGATGCACACTATCACAGACAATGTGGCTTATTAATGCGTAGCAAAACATTTTCATTCACCACAAATCATACAAAGAGGCTGGGGTGTCATTCAAGAGCTTTATTTTAGGGCAGGGGTACTCAACTCCGGTCCTGGAGGTCCACAGTGCCGGCAGGTTTTCATTTCAACCAGGCCCAGCAGATAATAAAACTTGGTATTTAATTATACGGCTTGCCAGTGCTTTCATTTTTCCAAGACAAATCTTTATCTTGTAAAATTTTCATTTTCTCTCTTATTTATTTTAATACATTGTATTAACAAATGTACATCATGATGCTTGTACACAGGTTTACATGGAAGCATGAGTTAGCAGGAGAGCTGGTAGATCCTTTGTCATTTGAACCGCATCATTAACTAATGGCTGGTTAAGAAAACAGGCAAAAATGAAAACCTTAGCGCAGCTGCTCAGAACTAAAATAGGCAGTTAAGGGATCTAAATCGTAACAAACAAGCAAGAACCTGTTGCCACTGCGGACCTCCAGGACCGAAGTGATCTCTAAATATGATCTCTTTCAAGAAATCACATTTCAAATCTAATCGAGCAAAGAAGTAACTATTTCTTTCGACGGTATCTAATTTGTTTAATTAGACACTCTCAGACTTCCTCCGTTTCATTTACAGTCACAGGGGGGCTACAGTATATCCTCAAAACAGTAGGTACAAGGTGGGAAACAACTCTGTATGGGGCATCGGTTCATCACAGGGCACAAACATGCTCTCACGCTGGGGTCGGTTTAGAGTCACCAACTAAACTATCCTGCAGATCCTTGAGGAAATGGAAGGAAGACCAGAGTATGCAAAGGAAATCTTTACCGATACTTATAGAATGTACACACTTGACACATAAAATGACCAGGCAAAGATTTTTGACCCAAAATTCTGAAGTCGTAAGGCATCAGCACTAATCATTCCACCACTAGAGATGAGTCAAAACAGGTTTCGGTTTGCATTAAGTTTATCCACTAAAATACACTTTGCAGACGATTTCGTAATTGGGACACACAAAACTCACTAAACAGGTTTTTGGAAGTGGAAAGCAGGGAATACTGCTCAATATGACTCATAAAGTATCTATCTATCTATCTATCTATCTACACATTTCTGTGTTTACCTGTGTTCTTTCAGACAGCTGCAATAAAGCATGTAATAAATATCACGCCAGCAAAATCAATTCTGTCTATGCCCTTTATTTTACATCACTGTGGACGAGTGCAGTATTGCTATGTATTAACTTCAGTTCATCTGTTTATTATTTTTGTTAATTTTGAATTATTGCTTTTCATATTTTTATATTGTGTTAAGTTCATAACTGCATATTGTCTCTTTAGGTGTGTCACCAATCCTTGTGTTTTGCGGCTGGAGCCGTAGGAGACAGGACCATCCTGACATTAGTCCTTCTGGGCCCTCTTTCTGGCTATTTAAGGCCAGCGCAGAGTAAGCTCAGATCAGGAAATCATTGAGTTTGTTTGGAGTTTGTGCAAATTATTGGGCTTTCTCCACAGGTAAACTCAGTACCCAGAATGTCGTCACTATCAAAAACCCCCTACCCCGCCCTGCTGTCATCTAGCAACCGTCTTATCCTAGTTGATGATATAAACACTTCCAGTGATATTTTTTCACTCGAGATCATTATTTAAATACTAAATGATAATCACATTCTGCGGTGGATTGGCACCCTGCCCGGGATTGGTTCCTGCCTTGTGCCCTGTGTTGGCTGGGATTGGCTCCAGCAGACCCCCGTGACCCTGTATTTGGATTCAGCGGGTTAGAAAATGGATGGATGGATGATAATCACATTTATGAGCAATGAAACCAACATGAAACAAATTTCACTTCTTCAGTCAATGCAATTCAGTCAGTTCTGCAACAAAAAAGGATTTCAGGAAGATGCATCTAATAAAATGACCCGTATGTGTGTTTTGTTTTCTAAACGCACACACTCTATAGTACACTACAGCAATGGATATGCACAATACTTTTTGAATGATTTGGCCAAAACCACTAAGTAACGTTAATCTTTGAACACTAAATTTTGGAGTTAAATCCCAGAATTTATAAAATTATTTTATCTACAGTATGTATCTGTACAAACAGATCATTTTGCTTGATTATAGGTGAAAATCATTAGATTCATGTGACAGTAAGTGTGAAAACCTTAAAACCAAAAGCCAAAAAACAGTCTAATGAGAATGGCATTGATATATTGATAGTCAAATTCTTTTGTTCCACATAAAACACACACATGCTTACCAACTGTACCCTCCAAAGCATGTTATTGGTTCAATATGGCGCTGCAAGTGTATTTTGGCAAATTTCATAATTCAGTTGGTGAAAACAGTTTTATTGTATTTCTGCTATATATTTAGCCAAATTAGAAACACCACTCTAATTGTTTAATGTCTGTTACATGCTTATGCTTGTGTGGACACTAGGGGTCGCTGTCGCCCTGCTGTATCCACCAGACAGACATTCCAGACACGTGTAAAAGCACCAGAAGATTCTTTGATAATTTTCTTCAATAAATAGTACACCAAGCACCGCACAATCCACAATTCTTCAGTCAATACAATAACAATAATCAATAATCACCAACAATCCTCCAATCCCAGCAGCTCCGTCCTCTACCACCCAACTCCGGCTCAATCTACTGGGGATTTCCATAGTCCTTTTAAAGTCTCTGACCCGGAAGTATTTCTTCTCCGGGTCAACACCACATCTTCCTTCATTAAGTGTCCCGGAAGTACTGCTGGCTTCCGTCCTCATGACCTCGAAGTACTTACAGGTTGGCGTAACTGTAATAGTCCCTGGGTTCTTGGTGAGCTCCACCTGGTGGCACCCACCAGGGATGAAGAGACGGACTTCATGTCCCATGCTGCCCTGCGGGAATCCGAGGAACCATTTCTATCCAGAAGAGCTGCCATCTAGCGTCCCGGGGGATGTAATTCCCTGAAAAGGTTGCTTTCTTCTGTAGAGGGACGTCTCAGCCAGACTGAAACGCCGGCTGTCCATCACACTTGGTAGAAACAGACCATATGATACCTGAAGATACATTGTACATGCATGCCATGTCTAAGCATATACTGTATTTCAAGACTAAGAACAGCACAAAGACAAACATTAACTACTAATTTTACTGCATTAATATCACAGCGTGATCAGGTTTGAAGGAAATGTTCTGTTTAGCAAACCTGCTGCCTACAGAAATGTACATTTCTTCTGCCAATATTAGCTTTTGCAGACACATATCTGACAAAATAAGCTTGATGGTTGGAAGGCAGCTTCAAATTATACCTCATGCTAAATAGACGCAGCAACAGATCTGCCGGGTATTATGGATAATAGATGTCACATACAATCTCGAGACCACATTATCACAGTTCATCACAGTTTTCATGGTATAAACAAAAAGTTAGGACTTCATTATTGCTTGAACTTTTTCAGCACACTATGAAATATGAAGTTTCAAATGAATAAAGCAATTTCACCATGTGCTCTACTTTTATTGATTTGGTCTGAGCACACATGCAAATTGATTTTTATAGATATATGACATTGAGAATCAGGCAGATATGGTATATTAGAAAAAAACTGAATTATAGTAATAAATGTCTATTTTAGAATTTAAAGACGTTTAAATTCTTTTTATAATGTCCTTGCCAGTACCTTCAGTCTCTTCCAGCACCAACTGTTAACCGTATATCAGATACGTATTATAACTAGCAATAGTTTCAAATCGTAACATGGGCATTGCAAGAACATCATCACAGTGGTGAATTTTTTTCTCTTAATTAAACTGGAAAATTATACTTGAAAAAACATTTAGATAAAAAAGCCAGAGTTAGACTGCAGCTTTCCATTTATTCCAAATTCTGGATGAATTATTTAATCATGACCCTAATGATGTCAACTGATAAAGACTTTTTAATAAAATAAAGCTAAGGGGCTTTGCCCCCTGCTCGCTTCGCTCTCCAACCCCCCAGCCTGCGCTACACGACAGCAACTTCGCGTCTCTGCCGCTCTCATGTGTGGATTTCACTTTCACTAAACAACAAATTCTCACGGATATGCATCTTCATTGGGAAGAAACACTACATTTCCCTGATGGCAACACATATTAGACGATCTACAAGCCTCTGACTTAAAGTTTAAATCCGAACAATATATTTGATCTCTTTTCGCTGTTCTGTTATTTCACCTAGTAATAATATCCGTTTGTTTGCCCTAATGCAATCTTTACTACCATTTTTTGAGACTTTCGAGTTTTAGTACTTTCATTATCTCTAACTTGCTCTGCATGTGTATTGCGTTTTTGGAACCTCTTTACGACGACCTACTTTGTCATCAACTCTTTGTCTTTTATTTCCTTCAGTACATTAACATACTTATTTGAATACGTAACAGCAACATTCAGATCATTTGGAATTAATTGCAAATGATTACTTGCCATTTATATGTAATTATATTCTATAATGCAAGAATACTTTGGGCAGAAACAACACAATCATTCACAGGAGCACAAATGTAAGATGATTTGTGACTTCTAAAGAGGCGATGAGTAGGAAGGATTTAGGAAGATTTATTTGTGAATACAGATATTTTGTAAATTGTTTGTTTGAACTTTCGGGGAGTAATTATAGGAGCATTCTATGCATATTTCCATAAATGAGGACCCCAGGATGCACTTTTCTCTGCACAGCTTCTAGAACTCTAATATCTGTTTTTTGCATAACACATTACATAGTCAGGCAATTAGGTTTCTTGCTTTATATCCAAAAGTGTTTACAATATAACATAACATTTTATTTGTCTATTTAAATGCATGGATGACAAAAATGCTGTGACACACAAACCACTAAATGTATTTCTGAGATTGCTTTCAATAAGGTTTAATGCATCTAGTATAATGTTCCTTTTGTATACTTGTACATTTGCACTTGTGTACATTTAACTGTATTTTTCCCATTGCTTATTCTGTTTTGAAGGTTGTCCAGGACATTATTAATTTCTCTTGCCGCTCCTTTGTAATTGCAGTACCTCTTATTGTCATGCCATCTGATAGAGAGGGGCAGAGAAAGAGTACCTGCAGAAAAGTTACCCTTACATATGCAGTGATAAACCTTGGCATCAAACCAGTAAGTCTGGAGCTGTGAGACAGCAGCTAACCCCTGTCTCACCAAGAAGCCCTGGCATTTGGATATTAAACAGAGAATATACTCTATCTATCTATCTATCTATCTATCTATCTATCTATCTATCTATCTATCTATCTATCTATCTATCTATCTATCTATCATATAGTGCCTTTCACTTCTATCTATCTATCTATCTATCATATAGTGCCCTTCATATCTATCCAGATAGATAGATAGATACTTTATTAATCCCAAGGGGAGATTCACATACTGCAGCAGCAGCATACTGATAAAAAACAATATTAAATTAAAGAGTGATAAAAGTACAGGTATAACAGACAATAACTTTGTATATTAACGTTTACCCCCCGGGTGGAACGGAAGAGTCGCATAGTGTGGGGTCTCCTCAGTCTGTCAGTGGAGCAGGACGGTGACAGCAGTCTGTCGCTGAAGTTGCTCCTCTGTCTGGAGATGATCCTGTTCAGTGGATCCAGTGGATTCTCCATGATTGGCAGGAGTCTGCTCAGCGCTCGTCGCTCCGCCACGGATGTCAAACTGTCCAGCTCTGTGCCTACAATAGAGCCTGCCTTCCTCACCAGTTTGTTCAGGCGTGAGGCGTCCCTCTTCTTTATGCTGCCTCCCCAGCACACCACTGTGTAGACGAGGGCGCTCGCCACAACCGTTTGGTAGAACATCTGCAGCATCTTATTGCAGATGTTGAAGGACGCCAGCAATCTAAGGAAGTATAGTCTGCTCTGTCCTGTCTTACACAGAGCATCAGTATTGGCAGTCCAGTCCAGTTTATCATCCAGCTGCACTCCCAGGTATTTATAGGTCTGTACCCTATCTATCTATCTATCTATCTATCTATCTATCTATCTATCTATCTATCTATCTATCTATCTATCTATCTATCTATCTATCTATCTATCTATCTATCTATAATATAGTGCCCTTCATATCTATCTATCTATCTATCTATCTATCTGTCTATCTATCTATCTATCTATCTATCTATCTATCTATCTATCTATCTATCTATCTATCTATATGAATACTCACAACTTCAGATATACTTTTTTACTCTGTGATGTATATAATTAGAGTCTGTATATAATGTTAGAATACCTTTTTACCATGTTTGATATAATTTACCAAATCAATATTTACTTTAGTACTCTACCTAAAAAAGGGAAATTTAAGAGAGACATAATTATCTGAGAAATCATTGAAAATTAAAAAGGTAAACTTTCTCACTTCGAAATACCAAAAGGAAGCAGGTTGCTGAAATACATTATGCAGAGAGGTTCTACAAAATTGGAACAAGAAATGGCATTTTGACTTTGCCCTGTGCTGACAACAAAATTGGAAATGGGAAGTGTAGAGAAAATGTGTCTGTAACTACCGAAGACGTGCCAGACATTCAAATAGCATTGCATACTGTAAACAAAAAGCAATTACAACTCGGTGACGGCAGTTTTCTGTAAAATGTGGATGAAAAAACGGTTCTAAGAAAAAGTGAAGAAGAAACGATGACAATTAGGAAGAGGATTACTGTGTAGTCTTGCTTTTTTAACTAAGAATGCATGTGAAATTTGAAATTATTTGTATTATTTTCCAGTGCTTCGAATGATGCATTCTCTTTTACAGACCTGTTTGCTTCAATACATGAATCAGAATCTAAAGATGAGTACTAGAGTCACACGTGAAAGGTCAGCAGATGAATTCAAGGGCTCTTATGCAGACCCTGTCTACCCATTACTGATTCTTCTGAATCCAGTTGAAGGTTGCATGTGCAGCATACTGGGCACAAGGTAGGAAGAAATGCTGAGCAGGGTGCCCTTCTACTGAACACATTAATACAATAACATTCCATTTAAAATCTGAGAAAATAAAATCAGAAATCACGTGGAAGTGAACTAATTCCCCATGGGTAGTGAGCAGGTGATGATCAGAACCAAGGGCTGTGGAGCAATGAGGCAGCAGTGGTAATCTCTCTCTCACTGTGCCACCTTCAGAAAGATTCAATATAATTCTTTCTTTATGGCACATGTCATTCCAGCATCCATCTCTTTGAAACATTAGCGAACGTTAGGTACTGCCTACACACCTTCCTCTTACAAATCTCAGAAATGTCTCTGAAAATGATAGTTTAATACAGCATGCAGAATACTGAGGGCTCAACTGAGTCTGAAGGATATGGAAAATTAAAAGTGCAACAATTTTGTATACTACATAAAACAATCCAGCTATCCATTGATTTTCAAACCTGTGTTAGTCAAGGCAACTGGAGCCTAACGTGGCAAAATGAGCTACAAGGTAGAAGCAAGACAACCCTGTGGCTTAGCCCAACCATAAGCACACTGGGCCTATTTAGTCAAAAAATAAATGATAAATTGAATACAAGTTTGCTTTTTACCTGGAGATTATCTTCATACAAAGCAGTTTAAACACCTGTCAATTAACAATAAAACGAAATATAAAGATGTGTTAAAATGCTATTTTGGTAATAGAATGGAAAACATCAAACAGGATATTCATAGATGATCCTCCCACCATCCTACTTTAATATTGTCAAAAAGCGTTTATACCTCTCTTATGGAATCTCCATGTATCTCCAGGGTTGTTTGTGCCCTAACAACAAGTGAAAACTCACCTAATGGCACTAAAAGACCGCTGGAAGGAAAGTTTGGGCAGTGTGGGCGCATTTTAAAAGTAGCCCCTAAAACCACAGACCACCAAATCAATATTTTTACCTGCACAACACTTTCAAAATGCACATACGGTAACCCCTGTATATTATCACCTATTTCAGACTTCTAAAACCTATGCAGTATTCAGTCTATGGAACTTGCTAAGGATTGGGAAATGTTGACCTGTTTTGATAATGTATTTACATCTTTTGAATTATTATGCTCCATTTTAACTAATAAATGGCCACATATTTTGCAGAATATGATATTTGCAGTGATGGTCAGGAAAAATAATGTTTTCTCACATCATAGAAAGCAAAGATAACAAAATTTCTCTCTTACTCCAGTGGCAAACTATTCCAACATTACGTCGTAGATGCGTATGTTAAAACAGGGGGTGCGCGTCTCAACTATCTCAGATTACATCAAGAAGATCTGCGCGTGGAACAATACAATGTTTGAATACAGACGCTGAAAATAACAACGTACGTGTAGGCAAAATGATCATATTACCATTCACATTTCCAGGAAGTCCAAGACACATGCAACAAAACTATCAGGATGCTATGGCCATAGTACGTAAATTCGGAAAGCCCGATTTATTTATCACTTTCACATGTAATCCTACTTGGCCGGAAATTCTACATACACACTGAGTCTTTCAAGAAGTATTTATTTGTTCTTGATTTCTGAATTCCTTTCTCACTGTTTTTCGTTCCTATTTTTACCCTGCTGTATTCTACGGCGGGCGTCGGCTAGTATGTATATATACCATTAGGTGCATCAGTATTTGGACATTGATTCAATTGTTGTAATTTTTTTCTCTGTATACCACCACAATGGACTTGAAATTAAGTAATCAAGAAGTGACGGAAATATAGACTGTCATGTTTAATTTATGGGGTTTGCATTAGGTATTGCAATAAACATTCAGAATTGAAAGCCATATTTCACAGAGTCCCTCCATTTTCAGAGCCTCAAAAGTAATTGGACATGTGACTGACAAGCAGTTTCATGGCTAGGTGTGGCCCATTCACTCGTTATTCCATGACAAATTAAGCAGATAAAAGGTCTGGAGTTGATTCAAAGCACGGAATTTGCATTTGGTATTTGTTCACTGGAACATGAGGTCCAAAGAGGTGCAATGCAAGTGGAAGAGCCTGAAAAAACAAAATAAACCTAAATCAACTTCTTCTTCTTCTTTCAGCTGCTCCTGTTAGGAGTGGCCACAGCGGATCATCTTCTTCCATATCTTTCTGTCCTCTGCATCTTGTTCTGTTACACTCATCACCTGCATGTCCTTGATTAAACCTAAATCAACAATTTGGTAAATTCTTAAAAAGAAGGAATGCACTGGTAAGCTAAGCAACATCATCTGCATAAATATGACCTAAACATCATCAGATTTTCACTCAAGTCCTAAAAGTACATAAAGAGAAACATGTTAAACAAATGAGACAAAAATATTATACTTGGTCATTTATTTATTGAGGAAAATGATAGAATATTACAAATTTGTGAGTGGCAAAAGTATGTGAACCTCACGGATTAGCAGGTAGTTTGAAGGTGAAATTCGAGTCGGGTGTTTTTAATCAATGGGATGCCAATCAGGTGTGAGTGGGCACCCTTTGTTATTCAAAGAACAGGATCTATCAAAATCTGCTCTTCACAACATGTGTTTGTGGAAGTGTATCATGCAACGAACAAAGGAGATTTCTGAGGACCTCACAAAAAGAATTGTTGATGCTCATCAGGCTGGAAAAGGTTACAAAACCATCTGTAAAGAGTTTGGACTCCACCAATCCACAGTCAGACAGATTGTGTACAAATAAAGGAAATTCAAGACCATTGTTACCCTCCCCAGGAGTGGTCGACCAACAAAGATCACTCCAAGAGCAAGGCGTGTAATAGTCGGCGAGGTCACAAAGGACCCCAGGGTAACTTCTAAGCAACTGAAGTCCTCTCTCACATTCACTAATGTTCATGTTCATAAGTCCACCATCAGGAGAACACTGAACAACAATGGTGTGCATGGCAGGGTTGCAAGGAGAAAGCCACTGCTCTCCAAAAAACATTGCTGCTCGTCTGCAGTTTGCTAAAGATCACGTGGACAAACCAGAAGGCTATTGGAAGAATGTTTTGTGGACGGATGAGACCAAAATAGAACTTTTTGGTTTAAATGACAAGCGTTATGTTTGGAGAAAGGAAAACACTGCATTACATCATAAGAACCTTATCCCATCTGTGAAACATGGTGGTGGTAGTATCAGGGTTTGGGCCTGTTTTGCTGCATCTGGGCCAGGACGGCTTGCCTTCATTGATGAAACACTGAATTCTGAATTATATCCGAGAATTCTAAAGGAAAATGTCAGGACATCTGTCCATGAACTGAATCTCAAGAGAAGGTGGGTCATGCAGCAAAACAACAACCCTAAGCACACAAGTCGTTCTACCAAAAAATGGTTAAAGAAGAATAAAGTGAATGTTTTGGAATGGCCAAGTCAAAATCCTGACCTTAATAGAGTTGAAATGTTGTGGAAGGACCTGAAGCGAGCAGTTCATGTGAGGAAACCCACCAACATCCCAGAGTTGAAGCTGTTCTGTACGGAGGAATGGGCTAAAATTCCTCCAAGCCGGTGTGCAGGAATGATCAAAAATTACCGGAAATGTTTAGTTGTAGTTATTGCTGCAAAGGGGGGTCACACCAGATACTGAAAGCAAAGGTTCACATACTTTTGCCACTCACAAATATGTAATATTCAATCATTTTCCTTAATAAATAAATGACCAAGTATAATATTTTTGTCTCATTTGTTTAACTGGTTTCTCTTTATCTACTTTTAGGACTTGAGTGAAAATCTGATGATGTTTTAGGTCATATTTATGCAGAAATATAGAAAATTCTAAAGGGTTCACAAACTTTCAAGCACAACTGTAGACTGATAGGTCGAGAGTGTCACACATGCATGTCTGGGAGTCCCCAGATAAGCTCGACTGAGGGGATAAGAGGGGCCGCTGTTGCTAATGCCATCCTGTCCTTTCTCCACATCCCAGAGAAGATGCCCAGTGAGGACACTCCCGCCCCAGCATGACTTTTGGAACAAGTCCCACTCTTGCTGGCTGATCTATATAAATTGATGGCACAGAGGCGTGGCCTCTTTAAGCAGGCCTGGACCTGAGTTCACTAAGAGTCAGAGATACGTACGAGAGAGAGAGATAGCAGAGAGTGAGAAAGCTTGCAAAACAAACCTTAAATCAGTGTTTTTTTAGTTGGGCACTTAAGCACCCATTTTTTTTTTTTGCTTTTTTATTTTGTATAATTAAATAGGGTTAATAGGGTGCTCCCCCAACAGTTCTCCCTGCTTCTGACTGCTTCCTCATCACCAGCCACAAAAGATAGATAGACAGAGAGATATGAAAGGCACTATAGATAGATAGATAGATAGATAGATAGATAGATAGATAGATAGATAGATAGATAGATAGATAGATAGATAGATAGATAGATATGAAAGGCCCTGTATAATACATATAGATAGATACTATTTAATACAGACAGATAGAGAGATGTGAAAGGCACTATATAATAGATAGATAGATAGATATGAAAGGCACGATAGATAGATAGATAGATAGATAGATAGATAGAGTTACATACATGCATTCATCATTGGTCTCCATGGGAAATTGCAGTGTTAAAGGATCCTTACTCAGACAACCAAATTCATCTACTATTTGTAGTTTATAACCGTGCTCCTTGTAAAAATGAACATTAAAAACTATGGTTGTAATTAAATCTGCATTATTAGAGTGAAAAATACATTTATCAAAATGGCATAATAACATTAATTAGGAGTAACCAGAAAAGGGTAGAAAAATAATGAATACAAAAGTTTTTCAAACCTTAGGAGATCCTAAAAGCATCTCTGTATGGACCCTTCCTTTGCAACAGGAAAATTGTAAAATTGTTTTGTACAAAATGCAAGTAATTTATTTTAAATAAGATGGTTTGAAAAAGACCTAATAATAGACTAATAGCCACCCACTACATGTTTAATGGCCTTGTGGCTCTGAGCAGTTAGAGCATTTTTGTGATTCCCCTTGCAGACATAGCCCTTTGCAAAGCAAAACTACCCAGAAGGCTAGTTCACACAACATTACCCTGGCATTTGTCAGATATGGAAAGTCTGGAAGGTTAATGTCTTGCCCTTGGCAAGGAAAAGTCTGCAATGACAAAATAAAAATGAACTGGCAAACACCATTAGCATTTTGCAGTTTTAAGCCAAACAAAAGTCCAAATAATGTACAGTATATGCTATACAGCGTATACACACATAAGGCACTATATGGAAATATGCATAAAACAGAGTGTTTTACATTTGTGAAAGCTAACAAGATTCCTGTTTTTCATGAAAAAAAAGCTCTTCTAGAGACACAGCACAAGAGTCCAGTTTGAGAGCTGGGCAGGAGTGGAACTCATTGGGAGGAAATATTCCTTTGAACAGTAAAGCAGCAGGAGTCATCATTCAAACAACACTTTTCTTTTTAAGGATGTCAGCTAATACATGTATAATTTTAAAATACATTAACATTATAAATTATGTCTAAATTTACAATTAATACTTTGTAAATCCAAATATGAAACAAAACATTGATAAAGCTTGTTCATCATGGTAAAGCATGTTAATGAAGGATAGACTTGGGCGGGCAATTTCAAAGGTGACATGCTGTAGTAAATAGAGGACACTGTCAAGAATATATCTTGCACTGTTTCTCTTGTTATGGCACTTTATTGTAATATCTAAATTGGTCATCTGTCATAATCCATCTGTTTTGTGCATTACTTTTCTAGTCCAGTGTTGTTGACAGTGTAGTGAATACATGAGAGGAGCTGGTGTTTTAATATGCACCACAGAGGGATGGAATGCGCTGTAAAGGGCAAGTCAAGCAAAATGTCTGGAGTAGATGAGAGGATCAAAACACAGAAAAAAAGACAGAAAGTTGAATAATAAAACTATATGACTAGAAATGAACATAACAGTAGCAAGCAACAAGGCCACATCGATGCAAAGATAATAGCAAAATGGTGTCAACCACCCAAAAAAACAGAGCACAGCATTGTATTGCTAGAAAAACAGCAAAATACATAAAAAACAGAAATAAACAAACATATGTTCTAGAAATAAATCAAATTCAATTAGAAATGTCAAAAATAGGAATGCATCACAGCCAGGAATACTACAATAGTCAAATATAGCAAACTAAATGGAAAATATTGAAGATCTCCACATAATCTTTCGTCTTCTTCACTCAAACTCAGATGTAATTCAACGCTATAGCAATGAGCAGGAACCATTTCTCAGTTTCACTCCTTTGCAATAAACACTTTCATAAGCATGTGTTTTCAAAGCACAAGAAGATGTGAAAAATGTGGTTTCATTGATACAACCGGCAAAATTTGTTCAGATGTTCTGGTAGGGCGGCACGGTGGCGCAGTGGTAGCGCTGCTGCCTCGCAGTTAGGAGACCCGGGTTCGCTTCCCGGGTCCTCCCTGCGTGGAATTTGCATGTTCTCCCCGTGTCTGCGTGGGTTTCCTCCGGGCGCTCCGGTTTCCTCCCACAATCCAAAGACTTGCAGGTTAGGTGGATTGGCGATTCTAAAAAATTGGCCCTGGTGTGTGCTTGGTGTGTGGGTGTGTTTGTGTGTGTCCTGCGGTGGGTTGGCACCCTGCCCAGGATTGGTTCCTGCCTTGTGCCCTGTGTTGGCTGGGATTGGCTCCAGCAGACCCCCGTGACCCTGTATTCGGATTCAGCGGGTTAGAAAATGGATGGATGGATGTTCTGGTATCTCCCCAACAACAGCTAAGGTGCCTGATATGGTGAACTAGAGCAGGGGTTCCCAAACTTTTGGACGTCAAGTGAGGTTAAGTGAGTTGCGTTGCGTACCACCTGCACCTTGTTGTAAGGGGGGGGGGAGTTCGGATCTAAACCGCCCCGAAATCTGAATAAAAGTTAAAGATTTGGAAGAAATTATGCATAAAATTAATGAAAAAATTTGTGCATGTACATAAATCGATAAATTCCGCTCCGAAACTAAATCCTGCCTTCGGCCTGTATGTGACGCAGTAACCAAAGACGAAATGGTATCGGCTTTGTGCTTAGATCTAGTGACTACGATACGATACAGCGGCAGTGCACGCATAACAACAAACGCGAGCGGTTTCTGTGAGGCAGAGTTACCGAAGACTAAATAGTGTCGGCGTTGTGCTTTCATCTAGTGACCAAAAGCTCAAACAGTGAAGAAGTAGAAGTTGACTTCCGCGAAACGGAATTATGGTAGCGTTAAATGAACTAAATACTGATTCGAATAATAGGTTTTATTTATTCAGATGATGAAATTTCACACCACACTAAATTTGGGAATCCACGTATTATTGTATTTAAACAGTTTCATTGGTTTTTGCTCACAACAGGCTTGTCATAAAGGGTTTTGCACAGATAAATTAAATTTCAGGGACCGCGACGCATACCACCTGAAAAGGCTCTGCATGTACCACAGTTTGGGAAAGGCTGAACTAGAGGACTGTGATCAAGGCTTCCCTTAAAGGACATGGATTGATAAAGATTTGACTTGCGGTAAAGGCCCTTTAAGGCTAGGGCCATAACAGAAGAGTGTGAGAAAGAGGAAGGACATGAAAAGAAAATGTTTTGTTGTGGTAGATAAGGGGTGGAAAAGTGGAAAGGATACTTTGCTGGATTAGAAAAGGGTTCAAGCCTGTTTATGAATGCTCAGAAGAGCCAAAGCTTTTGTTTTGGCCACTTTGTGTTCACCTTATTGAGGTTTCAGTTTTTAATACTGTTCAGCTTATTTATTCTTTATTTTTTCATTATCTACCACTGTATTTTTTATACAGAAAGTTCACGATTCATGTAGAGCATACACTTAATTGCAGAAGTGTCACATAATTGAAATGAATCTAACAGAAAGTAACTGTAGTCTGTAATCCAAGAGACATCACTCATAACACACTCACTCACAGGTGTCATTCTCGACATGTCCTCTCCAAAGCATTTGTCAAGTGTACTAATAAAAAGCCTTGCATTTTCATTCTTACAGATCACATACTGTACACAAGTGACTTTATAACATAAGAAAGGAAATTTTAAATTGGAAAAAGATATAAAATGAAAAAAAAAAAACGATAGAGGACGTAACAATCCCATTGGAGGCCATTGTCTGTCCTAGTATGAAGTAGCTGATGGTATGGCCACAGGGGTCTCAAACTCAGGTACTGGGAGGCCAGTGTGCCCTCTTTATAGGTGTTCATAGATTCTATTATTTATTTACACTGTACACTACTGCTCTCATTTTTGCTACATTAATGACAGTAGGCCAAACATCTACCTCTAATGAGAGTAGTAATTCCTTTAGCACACTTTTTTATTTCTTTTGTTTTTTAATATTTAAAAATATTTATTTCTTTTTTTTTTTATTTATTTTTATATTTTTTTTATCTTACAGACAGACCTCAGTATGTGCGTCTCAGGAACTGCAGGTCTGACATTGTGGTCAGCAATACAGGAGCGCCACAGGGGACGGTACTTTCTCCGGTCCTGTTCAGCCAACTTACACCGGACTTCCAATACAACTCAGTGTCCTGCCACGTGCAAAAGTTCGCTGATGACACTGCTATGGTGGGCTGTATCAGGAGTGGGCAAGAGGAGGAGTATAGGAGCCTAATCAAGGACTTTGTTAAATGGTGCGACTCAAACCACCTACAACTGAACACCAGCAAAACCAAGGAGCTGGTGGTGGATTTTAGGAGGCCCAGGCCCCTCATGGACCCGGTGATCATCAGAGGTGACTGTGCAGAGGGTGCAGACCTATAAATACCTGGGAGTGCAGCTGGATGATAAATTGGACTGGACTGCCAATACTGATGATCTGTGCAAGAGAGGACAGAGCCGACTATACTTCCTTAGAAGGCTGGCGTCCTTCAACATCTGTAATAAGATGCTGCAGATGCTCTACCAGACGGTTGTGGCGCGCCCTCTTCTACGCGGTGGTGTGCTGGGTAGGCAGCATAAAGAAGAGGGACGCCTCACACCTGGACAAACTGGTGAGGAAGGCAGGTTCTATTGTAGGCACGGAGCTGGACAGTTTGACATCCGTGGCAGAGCGACGGGCGCTGAGCAGGCTCCTGTCAATCATGGAGAATCCACTGCATCCACTGAACAGGATCATCTCCAGACAGAGGAGCAGCTTCAGAGACAGACTGCTGTCACCGTCCTGCTCCACTGACAGACTGAGGAGACCCCACACTATGTGACTCTTCAATTACACCCAAGGGGGGTAAACGTTAACATTATACAAAGTTATTGTCTGTTCTACCTGCATTGTTATCACTCTTTAATTTAATATTGTTTTTTATCAGTATGCTGCTGCTGGAGTATGTGAAATTCCCCTTGGGATTAATAAAGTATCTATCTATCTATCTATCTATCTATCTATCTATCTATCTATCTATCTATCTATCATATAGTACCTTTCATATCTATCTATCTATCTATCTATTTACATTTTCCTCTATTACATTAAAGGGTCAGTTTGTCTTTTGCCTTCTGCTGTATGACAGTAGAGGATACTTAATAGCAATGCTAATGTTTGTGAAGCACCATATGCTGGAATGATAAATGCAGTGCTTTTCATTACTACATGCACTGCAAAAACAAATCCAATTGATGGCACATTGCTAAAAGTAATGCTGAGTATGCCCAACAGAGTGAAACCATCAGAATGACAGAAACTGGCTCATATTAAATAGATATATACAGTATGTATTAATACAGTGCATATCTCTTTCAGTGCCACAGAAATGGCTGAAAATGGAATTGTCCATTGTCCAACATGTGAGCCTGTGGAGTAAAAATGATGGGGATGGATAAGGGGGTGACAGAGTAAGTTAACTGCCTTTCCCTCTTTTCCTTTAGAATGGAGGAGATCCCACCAGACCGTGACATCATTTTCCCCACTCCACCAGAAGTTCCGGCCCTTCAAGTTCCTGCAGTACATAACAAGCCGCACAACCAGATGCAGACATTCATTTTAGGAACAGCTCTCAAGGAGGACAGCGCATCTTGAAAACTACACTTTAACTAAACACATTCCATTTTATTATATTGACAGTTCTGTCCTAATACAAAATGTTCAGCATTCCCTTTGGGGAAATTTCAGCATCCATTAAACAAGGTACCAAGGTGGCACACAAAACCTTTTGACGGCTTTTCTACTCTCCTATTCGCAGTTCATCATACAGTTTTCTTAGGCATCTCGCCACTGATAATATCTAAGTATCCACCCAGTCATATCACAAGACATTTTCAGAATTGATGTTGTACTTGAGAATTATGGCAAGCTATTTGGTAATCTGAGATTTATATGACTAGGCAAGGTTTACAATATGCTATTCTGAAATTTTAATGAGATTTAGCAATTTAATTTATAAAAAAAAAAAACACAATACCAAAGGCAAGCATTGTAGTGATGACCCTGATTAAAACAGATTTAATATGTCAAACAAAAATGTAGTTTTCTGGTTCAATCCTCCTTTAGTTAATGGTTGCTTCTAACTTCATTCTGAGATATTTCTATGCTGCTTCATCGACTATTTCTAAAGCTCAACTTATAATGAAAACACAGCAGCATGGGCCGCAGGTCTGAAACTCTTAAAAAATAGGGTTTCGGCCCATCACAAGACACCATTACACCCGCTACCAACCTTCTCATCTTTGTGATGTGTGTTGAAATCTGAGCACTGAGTGAAAAATGTCCACTGGCAGGGAAAACACAAGCAAACTCCACACATGGAGTGATGGGACCAGAAAGTGAATCAGTTTGCAAAAAAAAATTAAATAAAAAGTACTATCACTAGTCACATTGTGATTATAGAAAAAAAAAACAATAAATGAACAAAATATCTCATATACTACAGTATTAAAATAGAAACCTGGAAAGCTAAGATAGCTATTTATCACCACAGTTTGAATGTTAAGGTTTCATAAATGTTTCACTCTTTATTATATTTAGGTGTGAGCCAAGGTTTGTTTTTACAATTATTTTATTGAAAATTATACTACTCTGTCTATTATACAAAACCCCGGAGAATAAAACAAAACTAATATCAGGTAATTTAAAGTTTAACAGTCAGTTACAGCACACACAGTTTAATATTGCTTAGAACTGTAATTATGGACATTAGGCAATTCATGAAAAATATTTCAAGAGATTATCTTAGATTTTCCGGTTCTCGCTGGGACCACAAAGTCAAAATGTGATAATTATTTAAATTTTCAAATAATACATAGAGGTAAGTAAAGAGCAACCTCTACAGAATATGTTCGAGCAAAAGAATAACATGTAGAATTTGTACTGGAATATTGAAAAGTCAGGACAAAAGATTTGTGGAATACTGTAAATATGTTGGTCCAGAGAAATGTGAAACTGCAATTCAGCTACACCTATACATTTCGAAACATCTCCTAGGTGTGATACTTTGCAGTGTAATTTGAGTCAACCGGGAGTCCACTTTGAGAAGTGCAACAATAAATATAAATACATACACACAATGTCAACCCCATTTGAATTCATTTTAAACAGAGTTACCATATGAGTCACAATGTATAAGCATTTTTTAAAATGAATACGTTGCCAAATATTCAACATGTGCCAAAATGTTTGGTAACTCCTTCCACAAAATGCACTACTACAGAAAAAGTTCAGCTTACCTTTCTCGCATGTTCTCGACCAGTACCCAGTCCCAGTGCAGTCACAGATGAATCGGTTCCAACCTTCTTTGCACACTGCATTGTTTTTACATGGATAGCTTTCACATTGTTTAGAGTTGATCTTCGAACACAGCGGCTTTATGCCAGCACCATTTTGTGCTTCCGCTATCTGCCGGATATCCTTGCTTTGTCCATTGATGAACAGATCTCGAATGCACCCCACATAGCCGTAATTAAGCATGGCAGTCCACAGCTCTGTAGGCAAGATGAGGCCCGCCCGATTTTCTGGTAGTCCGCCTAGATACATGTCCCCTTCCAAATCAAGAATTTCATTTTCTCCACTGGCGGTAAAAGGAATCCTCAGGTTGTTAACAGTTATAGTTCCTGAAAAAAAAATCAAAAAAGCAAAACATGTTTACAAAGTTTTAATATTGAACATTTTATATTGTACTTCTCTGTAACGGTCAAAAATCCTGTAAAGATGCAAAACTTTGGTAGCCCTAATACAAGGTCAGGATCACTCAAGGTTGTGTTACGTTCTCTCTGTATCGGCCTAATTTCCTAATCCCATCATAAACCTCACTATATTAAGTTTCATTTTTATCCTTCATATGTTATACTTTTTAAAAATAATGATGTAATTACCAGCCAACTCCCAATTTTTAAATAATGAATATAATTATTTGAATCCTCTTGTTGCAATTTGAATTTTAAGGTGGTTATGAAATTATAAATTATGAAATGAAATGGATAGCAAATCAAATGCTGTACACTATTCAATAATGCCATCCAAATGAGGCTGTTGCAAAGCACTGTGGTAAAAATTTGGTTAAACTCCTTGCTATTGATGAAAAATATGATTTTTGAAACACCAGCCTCGTTACGTACTCCATGTTTTATGGACAAATGCTCTTATAAAGAACAATAGTTAACAAACTGGAGGTCAGGTAGGAAGAGCTTTATTATATAAAGGCACCATTCTGTATAAGCAGCCCCACTTTATATCAATAAGGGAATCAGCTGAGGGAGCATGCCACAGCTCTTGCGTCATTTAGGATTAGAATTAAATTATTTCAGTACTTACAAAGGCACTTTATAAAGGTTAAGCAAATGCCACTCGTATATCAGCTTCTCAGGTCAGATTTTCTTCTGTTTCCTTTGTTTTCACCACCAGAGTCCCCATAGATGGAATGAACAAACAGACATAGTACTTTCTCACTGCCTTGTTGCCTTAGCTAATCCTTTTGGGTGGAAAGAGGCTTCCAAGCGAAGAGCTCAACTGTTTAATAAGTGGATGGCTGCTGCTGGGCCTTTTCTGTGGATCTACCGCTGCTGCAAATTATGATGTCTTAAGTAAATATGCACTCATGATTTTTACAGAAAGTCAATTTCTCTAACAGAGGTTCTCTTGGTTTTATTTATTTTGAAGATAGGACTCTAATCGCTGGAAACTACCAAACCAAAAGTTTTCAAAAGTCCACACCACAGGGAGCAGAGATCAATACATATAATCTTGTAATGGCATGCCGCCAATTTGATTTCACCCCATCTTCTGTTCAGCTCTTATTCCCTCGTGTTTCTGCAAGGTCAGCTGAGCTCTTACATAAGACAAGACTTATTTAATGATTGCCAGTAAAGTAATTGTCAACTCCTAAGACTCAAAGGCAATTAGAGTAGCCAGTTTTCAAAGCTATAACAAGAAATCTCTCTGAAATGTTTCAGCATACATTCAATAAAGCTCCAAGTTGCCTTTGTCAGACAGAGAATTATCTGAGCCATTAAACTTGAACATGATACAGGTTTGTGTTTTATTATTCAAATTAGTCCCATACTGGATTACCATGAAATACCACAGGGGCTTGTCAATGCATCTATGAGAGTAAAGGATCCTCACTGACTTGAAATGGTGGAGCTTATGGGAGCAGGGGTTTCATCACATATGGAGAAGCTAGCTATAAATAACACTGAACACTTTGGCAGCAGGCTAGTTCTTAAAATGGCCTTGGATCTTTACAGAAGGGTAAGGAAATTTCCAATTTTCCAATTTCCAGTGGAGTTCTTGGGTATATAAATTGGACAGCTAACACATTTTTCCATTCCACTCAACCATTGTCTGCCTTTACTTTTGTTCTTATATTGCAAGTCCAGCAGAGCTTAAAGGGAACAAGCTCTCTACAAGGTAGTGACACCCTTTTTATTAAGAAGAGCAGTCAATCATTCAAACCGATGGAGTTCCACTTCGGCTTGATTGGCTGTGAGGATTGGAGAACACCATTCGAACATTGACAGCCCAGTTACATTGGTGAAGTGACCCAGATTTGGCAAGGAGATGCTGTGTGAAATCACCTCACTGTGATTGTTGAGATTATGTGAGAGAAGATTGTAGTAGGGCTCAAATACACCAAACCTTCTATAAAGGGGAGGGTCCTATTATGGCTCTAAGTGCATCTTGTGCTTTGACTAACATTGTTTTCAAAAGCATATTAGCTTTTCAAAGCCATTGCCAAATATCTCTTATATATATTTCTTTTCTGGTTCGTCCTGCTGCCACCTCAAAACCGGTCCCGCCCACACGCAGCCGACACAGCATTTCTCAATTCCTATTCGTCCTCTTCCAAACCCCTCCCCATGCTGCCAGCAGATCCTCTTCAAAACCGGTCCCGCCCACACGCAGCCGACACGCCATTTCTCGTCAAGCTTCTGAAGTACGCTTACAAAATTTACTTCTCCAGCTAGATTCCATGCTCAGAACCATCAAACCTTTTGCTAAATCATACAAACACATGCATGTAATCGCTCAGTGTAATCCAACAGCATCTGTACGAATGCTTTTCGAGGAAAACCCTAGGCAGAATTTACGACGATATAATGCCCCGACATGTCACACCAATGTTGCAGCGATTTTCGTCGGAGAAGATGGCAAACCACCCGCCGAAAGGGACATTTGCATCTGTCCCATAGGCAACTCCTGTAAACAGATCTCTACGCTCAATATGAATTGCGATCCTATGGTTTACCCACTTTTATTCCTTTACGGACACATTGGCCGGCACAAAGATTTACAACATGTTCTCGATAAAAGAACCGCCAAGCAAATAAGGCTTACTCAATGCCAATTTTACGCTTATAGATTAGCAATGAGGAATACTATTCGTATTTTGCACTCCAGTGGCGAAATATTCCAACAGTACATCATAGATGCGTATGTTAAAACAGAGGGCGTGAATCTCAAATATCTCAGATTAGATCAACAAGATTTGCGCGTGGAACAATACAAAGGACTTTCAGATGCACTGCAAGCAAATGCTGAAAATAATGTACGTGTAAGCAAAATGATCATATTACCATCCACATTTCCAGGAAGTCCAAAATACATGCAACAAAACTAGCAGGATACCATGGCCATAGTACGTAAATTTGGACAGCCTCAATTATTTATCACTTTCACATGTAATCCTGCTTGGCCGGAAATTCTACATGCACTGTCGGATACCCAAAGACTGGAGCACTGACCTGATATTGTAGTACGAGTCTTTTGGATTAAGCTGCAGTAATTACTTGGAGACATTCTACAACAATATCTTTTTGAGGTTGTTATTGATTATATTTATGTACAGTAATCCCTCGCTATATCGTGCTTCGACTTTCGCGGCTTCACTCTATCGCGGATTTTAAATGTAAGCATATCTAAATATATATCACGGATTTTTCACTGGTTCGCGGATTTCTGCGAACAATGGGGTCTTTTAATTTATGGTACACGCTTCCTCAGTTTGTTTGCCCAGTTGATTTCATACAAGTGACTCTATTGGCGGATGGCTTAGAAGCTACCCAATCAGAGCACGTATTGCATATTAACTAAAACTCCTCAATGCTATAAGATATGCTTCCTGCGCGGTCCTCGATTGTTTGCTTGTCTCTGCCTCTATCTCACCCTCTCTAACATTCTCTGCGCCTGACGGAGGGGCTGTGAGCAGAGGTGCTGTTTGCACAGAAGCTGTTTGCCTAGTGGATACGGACGCTCCTCTAAGAAATGCCGCTTTATCGCGGTGCTTCCAAAAGCACACTTATTGATTTTTTGATTGTTTGCTTTAATCTCGCGCTCTCTGACGTTCTCTGCTCCTGACGGAGGAGATGTGAGCAGAGGGGCTGTTTGCACAGAAGATACTGACGCTCCACTAAAAAATGCCGCTTTATTGCGGTGCTTTGGAATACTTAAAAGCACACGTATTGATTTTTTGATTGTCTGCTTTTCTTTGCGAGCGCTCTCTCTCTCTCTGAAATTCTCTGCTCCTGAAGAGGAGAAGATCTATTTGCATTCTTTTAATTGTGAGAAAGAACTGTCATCTCTGTCTTGTCATGGAGCACAGTTTAAACTTTTGACTAAAGGGTGTTACTTCATGTCTAGAGGGCTCTAATAATGTTAACAGTGTGAGAGAGTTTATAAGGGCTTAAAATATATACAAATAACTATACAAACATATGGTTTCTACTTCGCGGATTTTCATCTATCGCGGGGGGTTCTGGAACGCAACCCCCGCGATGGAGGAGGGATTACTGTAATCGAATTTCAGAAGCGCGGCCTTCCTCATATCCACATGCTGTTTACTCTTCACAATAATTCTAACAACCAGTCTTCAGCCACGGTCAGTTGTACGTGGCTCTTTCTAGGGTTAGATCTTTCGACTCATTATCTGTCGTCACCACCAAAACACCTATTCACAACTGCGTCTTTCAAGAAGTATTTATTTCTTCTTGATTTCTGAATTCCTTTCTCACCGTTTTCCATTTCTATTCTTACACCGCCGTATGTTAAGGCGGGCTTCGGCTAGTTCAGATATATTGTATCATGATGTTTGCAAGTTGCCTTGGATATGATAACAACAATGGGTGGCACTGCTCACATTATCTCCAAATGAGTGCATTTGAGTCCTGGCTTGCTCACTGTCGTTGTGTCGTGTACCTGACTACGTAGGTTTTATGCCAGTTTTCTCAAGCACATACCAAAGATTAGGTATGAGAGGGGTAAAAAAGAGCGGTATGAGTGAGTCAGAATGTGCTGTTCCCCTATAATGGACTAGTGCAACGTTCAGGGTTGGCTGTATCCATGGGCCTGATTCTGTCTGCAACCCTAAATCTAAATTAGTGAGTTAACTAAACGAACGGCAAGGAAACATGGCAATGCATTGGTCAGTATCTGTGTGGAGTTGTCCTTTATTTTCTTTTAGTACTCTTGACTTTCAAAGCCAGCCAAAATGTATACATAATAGGGAAATTTGTGACTCTAAATTGATTCTGCATGAGTTAGCACTGATATGTACTTGGGTACATGTGCCAACAATGCTACACATGTTCAGTTAACTGGTAGCTCTAACTTGCGAGTGAGAATTTTTGCATGAGTGTACCCTGTGATAGACTGTCTAGGGTTAGTTCTTGATTTGACTTGAATGTTGTCAGACCTCATATATCCCTAAAACTGAACTATCTGGGTTCTATAAATAGCCATATGTGAAATGGATCATTAATAAGTAACCCCAAAAAGTTGTATTAATCCAAGACTAGCAGCTGGGGATGACCAAGTACCCATTGAGGCAAAACAGGACAGCACTGCGAAGCAAGACGTAATCCACTCTTAGTACATATTTATCTGACTGCCATCACTGATGCTCGTGTGCTAAATCATTTAGTTCACACTTTCGTTCATAACCATCACTAGCCTACTCTTGTTTGCACTAAAGTTCAATTTTTTAAGGCACCACTTTATGCAGTTATGCTGCTGGAAGCTCATTTGGAAGTACACATGGGTATATTGTATTTAAAAGGATGATATTTAATCGAACAAGTATGAAGGTTATAAAGACCGAGTCTTGTTATATTTGTTCGACCTTTCAAGTTAATTTAAAATGACTGCTATGTGTAAATTGGTCTTGTAGGAAAAGAAAAAGGTAAAAACACCAGCTGGGATGGAGACAGAAGTAATACAATACACAATATGACGGCAGCTGCTATTTTGGGTAAACTGCAGTGGATGTACCTGTTTAACATACTTTGATTATTTAGGATGAGGCAGCAACCAGATATTATTCCACAGCACTTAGGTGCCTTATGCTGATTTTAGCCCCAACATAGTATATCAGTTACTTGGCTAATTTGAGGTTATAATGTTTTGACCTTATCATGCTTATTTTTAATATTTATTTATTTGATTACATTATCAAATCCACCACTCTGGTATAGTGTCATAATTTGTTAGGGTCATGCCTAATGTGCACATGTGTGTATGTGATCTTAGGAGCAGGCCATATGTATTGCCATTTTCCTGATTTCTGGATCTATTTTCAATACAGTTTTGAAATGCATTTGCATATAATGTGGGAAGCACCTACTGCAATAGCCATGTTTGCCTGTCTGTCTTTGTCAGTCTTTGTCAGTCTAAATGAAATTTTATTGTGGGACACTTATTCTTTAAGAATCGTTATTGAGATATATCATTTTAAGTTGAGAAATCTCAAACAGACCACGCTGTACAAAGATTTGAAATTTCAAAATACCTTGGCGAATGTACAACCTCTCCTATCTTAAAGTGGAGAAACATTCCATTCAACTTCAACTACCAATTACTCTATTGTTACAGTGTTACCTTGAGAAAGGTTATGAACACAGTTCGCCATGTTATCCACAAATGCAGGTTAAAGCTCTGTTACGAAAAGAAGAATTCATGCGTGAACATGATCCAGACACGCTACCATTTTCTCAGGGAAAAAAACATCATCTAAAATGTACTAAGGGAAAGTGGAAAACTGTTCTGTGGTCAGACGAATCAGACTAAAGTTCAGAGGGATCATCTGGTCTGCATCTCTGATGGCTCTTTAGTGCCTATGGAATTGGCAGCTTGCACATCTGGAAAGGCATCGTCAATGCTGAAAGGTATATATAAAGGTTTTAGAGCAACATATGCTCCCCATCCAGATGACGTTTTTTTTAGGGAAGGCCTTGCATATTTCGACAAGACGATGCTGAACCACACACTGTATCTATTACAACATAAAGGCTTTATAGTAGAAAAGACTGGGTGCTGAATTGGCCTGCCTGCAGTCCAGACCTTTCACCAGTTGAAAACATTTGGTGCTTCATGAAACGAAAAATCAGGTTAGGTGCATTGGCGATTCTAAATTGGCCCTAGTGTGTGCTTGGTGTGTTTGTGTGTGTCCTGCGGTGGGTTGGCACCCTGCCCAGGATTGGTTTCTGCCTTGTGCCTTATGTTGGCTGGGATTGGCTCCAGCAGACCCCCGTGACCCTGTGTTCGGATTCAGCGGGTTGGAAAATGGATGGATGGATGAAACCAAAAATACAACAAAGAAGACACAGGACTGTTGAGCAGCTAAAATCCTATATCAGACAAAAATGGAATAACATTTCTGTCCCAAAAGTCCAACAAACGGTCTCTTCAGTTTCCAGACGTGTACAGATTATTGTTTTTTTTTTATTTTATTTTATTGATTTTATTGTAATCATTCCATACAGATAGATCCATTTTTGCAAAAAATAGGATTGAAAACAAAGCAACCTCCACCCCTGAAAAAGAGAGCATAGCCAACAGAGTAAAACTTAAAGCTTGTAAAAATACACAAATTGATGAGTTTAATAGGTGGATAAAGATAAATGGAGAAGAAAAAGAAATGGGAAGAGAATCTGCTTCCTCAGTGCTTTACGAGCTAATTCTAAAATATTGTTGATTAGATCCTGCCAGGTTTTGAAAAAGTTCTGCACAGATCCTTTAACTGAGAATTAGATTTTTTCCAATTTCAAACAGTATAAAGCATCAGTTACCCACTGACTTAAGAGAGGAGAGTTAGGATTCTTCCAGTTTAGCAAAATCAGTCTACGTGCCAATAGTGTAGTGAAGGCCATCACAGTTTGTTTGTCCTTCTCCACTTTAAAGCCCCTCTGTAAGCCCACCAAACACAGTTGTTAGTGGGTTAGGAGGGACTGTCACCCCAAGGCTGTCTGAAAGGCACTTAAAAATGTTTTTCCAGAATGATGTTAATTTGGTGCAGGCACAGAACATGTGGCCCAGTGAGGCTGGGAATTGATTGCAGTCTTGACAGAGGGGACTGGGCAGGTGGTCTTGTGGTCTGGAATCACTACAGATTTTATTTTTTTCTCCGGCCGTCTGGAGTTTTTTTTGTTTTGTTTTTTCTGTCCACTCTGGCCATTGGACCTTACTCTTATTCTATGTTAATTAATGTTGACTTATTTTATTTTCTTACTGTGTCTTTTATTTTTCTACTCTTCATTATGTAAAGCACTTTGAGCTACTTTTTGTATGAAAATGTGCTATAGAAATAAATGTTGTTGTTGTTGTTGCAGCGTTCGCAGGTTGGATCTCACCCTGGAAACATTTTGGAGAGTTTTAGTCGAGACAGATGTGCTCGATATATAATTTTGAGTTGAATAATTGTATGCTTTGCGCATATGGAGCTCCAGTGAAATCTCTGCATTGCTACCTTCCAATCCTTTTTTGATATTTTGAGTGAAAGATTTTTTTCCCATTGTCCTCTTGGATCTTTGAAAGGGAGGGACTGTAAAATATTTTTATATATTGCAGAAATTCTGGCTGAGTCCTCGAAACTGAGCAATATTTTTTTTACCATAGAGGAAGGAGCAAGATGGGGAAAATCAGGCAGGTGCTGTTTAACAAAGTTTCTAATTTGAGGATAGTGAAAGAAATGTGTTGCTGGAAAGTTACATTTGGAATGTAATTGTTCATAGGATGCAAAGATGTTGTCTCTATAAAGATCTCTAAGCAATTTAATCCAAAATGTTTTCCAGATATTAAAAACTGCATATGTTTGCAAGGGTTGAAAAAGGTGGTTCTCATGCAGAGGTGCCACAGATAAAAGATTCTCCATCTTTAATTTTTTTCTACATTGGTTTCATGTTCTGAGTGAGTGAAGCACAATTGGGTTATTAGTATATTGGCGATAACTTGCATTTATTGGGGCACAAAGCAGGGAATATAAAGAAGATTTTATTTCTATTGCACACCAAGCCTGTGTAGGTTCATTTATTTGTGTCCAGGTTATTATAGCTTGTATGTTTGCTGCCCAGTAATAAAACTGAAAGTTGGGTAGAGCCATGCCACCTTCTGCCTTAGATCTTTGTAGGTACGCTCTTTGGATATGTTGATGTTTTGAGTTCCAAATAAATGAGGTTACGGTTGAATCTAATTGCTTAAAAAAATTTTTATTGATGTATATTGGAATGTTTTGAAATAAAAAGAGAAGCTTAGGAAGGATATTCATCTTAACAACGTTAATTCTTCCAGCTAAAGTGAGATGAAGGGTTGACCATCTATGCAAGTCTTGCTTATTTTTCCCATACAGACGGCGAAATTTTGTTAATAAAGAGCTTTATGTTTACTTGTGATATTTACCCCTAGGTATTTAAACTGATCTGCAATGATAAAAGGGAAGGTGTCCAACCTAATATCGTGTGCTTGAGAATTCACTGGAAAAAGCACACTTTAAGTCAAATTCATTCTAAGACCAGACATCTTTTGAAATTCTGTAAGTGCTGTTAAGACTGCAGGCACAGTATTTTGTGGGTCTGATGTATACACTACCATACCATATGCGTATAGAGAAATTTTCTATTCAAGTCCTTCTCTGATAATCCCCTTTATCTCATAAGCATTTCGACAGTGAACTGCCAGTGGTTTAATGGCGATTGCAAATAGCAGTGGTGACAAGGGGCATTCTTGTCTGGTAAAGTAGCCTGAACAAACGTTAATATAAACTGAAGCTTCTGGATTGGTATACAGTAGTTTGATCCATGCACAAATGTTCGGGTCAAACCACCAATCGGGTCATGAGAGAAGAGTGGGGAACGCAGTAGTCTGAAGGAAGAATAGGAATCGAGAAAAGTGGTGTGGGGGTGTATGGGAGCCCGCAGACAGTGTGGGGAAGGGTTTGGAGGAGGACGAATAGGAATTGAGAAATGCCGTGTGGGCTGCGTGTTGGGGGGACCGGTTTTGAAGAGGAAGCAGGACGAACCAGAAGAGAAATATACATAAGCGATTTAAAATGTCCAAGACTTCATGACTGAAGTTTCACAAAAAGGCAACACAATATTCCACACACTGACAACTCAACGTCCTGCTGGTATCCAGAATAATAAATAACACCTCTGACAATAAAGGCAATGTGACCGAAGGTCTAACATGAGATGTGACTCTATAAGCTGGTGAGGTATTCTTGAGAAGCATCAGTGATTTATTTCGTTTTGGAGTTGTTTTGTCCTGTCTTTGCCACAACTCCTTCAAATTATAACGAATATCTTTGGTTTAAAAATATGATTTGAGCATGCTGTAAAAAAATTTGCATAGAACTATTTTGTGTAAGCACTCTGGTGGCAACTGATGTAAACAGCATTAAGTCTCATAAAATCTGAACTGAATTCTTAAAAAATAAAGTTTGTACCTGATCTTCCATCACGTTGGATATCCACATGGTACCATTCTCCGTCATTGGCTTTCTTCTGTGTGGCTTTAACTTTAATTGTTCCTGACCCCATATCTAGCAGCAAATATAAATTACCGTCCAGAAGCTCCACAGCAAAGAAGTCGACTTTGGTGTTCTTCTGACTGCTGGAATCTTTTCTCTTCCCATGAGTAAACAAAATAAGTCCGTTTGGTTCTGTAGTGAGAAAGTCAAATGAAATAGAGCCCACCCGTTTGGTGTCCCACTTGGGAAGACTGATGTATGCTTCAGGAGTCTCAAAAGAAATGGGGTCCAATGTGGCAACATTTTCACATTTAAATGCCACATCTCCTTGGATCTTCATCTTTGGGTCTCCAATCCTTGCCAAGCGTGAAAGCTCCAACCTGATGTCATTGTTTTTGTATACAATCTGTTGAAGAGAAGAAAAAAAAAAATAAAAATTATATTAAGTGTACAACAGAACACATATTGTATGGTACTTTCATGGCAGCAGATCAAGAAATGCATTACTGTTCCCCATTTAATGACAAATCAAGGGCAGTTAATTCTGTCATCATATAAATGGTATCAATGCACTATTACTGTCAATGTCTAATAAGATAACATGAAAAGATCAGTAAATGCTTTTCATTTAGCTGACATAATTACAATTGTTCTGGTAATAACCTGTCAGAAGTCCACTGCATCACTTGTAACAGCAATGAGAGATCTATAACATTTACGTTATAGCACGTCTCAAGGTTTAAATGTACTACTTCTACAGTTATTCGTGTACGTTTATATTTGGCAAAAGTAATCCAATATAAAACAAAAGCTTGATTTAATAAGTGTGGTTTGACTGCAAGCTGAAAGACATTTAAACTAACTCACAGATCCTATGTACTTTGGGAATGGACTGTCTCTTGGTGGTCTGAGGTCACAGGATTAATGCAATAAATTGCACTACTTAGGCAAGTATATGTCAAGTGGCTGATGCCCCACAGCTCTGGTAAAACTGCTGTTTCAATAGCCAGTTAATAGAGCTCACACTACCGCTCTCTGGAACTTGCTGATAGATGTTTTCACACATACAAGCAAACATACTGTAGAATCCAAAGGATCAAGAATAGAGATCAGGCAGGACTTCACAGCACTTGAATATTTTGCCTGAAAAAGAAAGCTACGAGAAGAGGCAGATTCAGGAAAAAAAAAAAAATTCACTTGTTTCTCATTGCCTCTGATGTGATCTACAGAGTACAAAATGTTTTTTTTTTAATGTTCCCAAAAGTGCTAGGATCAATATAAGAGATCCATGGTATTATGACCAGCAGCTAAGTGGCCCTCAGTCAAAGAGCTCCAAAAGTGTTTTGAAACTGGGCCAGAATATCAATCAACCAGCCTGCATTTAATTTAGTTCCACTCAAGTGATCACCATAATAAGAAGGAGTAAATAAAGTATAAGTAGTATGTAGGTGAAAGCCATCAGTGAAACAACAAATGCAGTTCATTACAATTTAAATACATAATTCGTAATTTTGTGAACTATTTAAAAATAAGAACAATTCAAAGCAAACAACACACGTATCCAATATACAGTATAGATAGATAGAATAAGAGGTGCTATATGATAGATAGATAGATAGATAGATAGATAGATAGATAGATAGATAGATAGATAGATAGATACTTTATTAATCCCAAGGGAAAATTCACATACTCCAGCAACAGCATACTGATAAAAAACAATATTCAATTAAAGAGTGATAAAAATGCAGGTAATATATGTGGTTGCTCTTTATTGTAATGATTTCCACAAACATGGATAAGTGGGATATATTATAGAATTTTGAAATCAGCTATTATATTTCATATTTTCATTGAAAGCCTTACCACTGCATTGCCAACAAACATCAGTTTCTAGATTCCCATGCTGAAGGCATCTGCTTGCAGGCACTTTCAGAAATCGTGATTTTATGCAAACAAAATTACAAATGATTCCTAAATTCCGTAATTAATTTTTAATCAAATGTTCATTGCATTTCTTACTATTTTCACGGTTCAACTGCCAAATAATCTTATTGTATTTAAAGGTTTATTTTCATTAGGAGGTCTGGAAGAACAGTTATTCTTTCTGGCCCCTTTTTTCTAGATACACCGTCTCATTGATGCAAATAACCGTCTCCTCCACACTGCCAATCATGGTGGATGATGCTCAATTTACCCTGGATGTAGCACGCAGACATGGCGGACAAGCTTACCTGTAGCTCAGCCAATCATTATAATGTCCAAGATGCCTGATCTAAGCCAATTGGAACAAGGTTAGAATTTTGGTACCAGATGTGGTGGTTGCAGCATTTTAGAAACAGATGCCTTCTTGGAACCTGAAACATCCAGTAAGCACTCTTTCTGTGGTTGTTAAGACTCTTTTAACAAAAAAAAGAGCACAGAAGAATGGGCAAATCTAATTTTCTGTTTGAAAGAATCTCGATTTATGCTGTAACTTGCAAATGGTAGGTTCAGAACTTAGTGTCAACAACATGAATCCATGGATACATCCATAGTTATGTTATTGGCACTGGCTGGTGATGGTTAAATACAATAAAATTGAATTAAATAAACCACATCAGGACACGGTAAACTGGATGATAACTGTTACTCCTAAAAATATGTGTAGCAAAAATATATAGGAAAAAACCTGAACACAGTGAACCCAAACCTGTACTAACTAAGAAATCCTTGGCAATTCCTTACATTTATTAAGTTTTGGGTTTTTTTTTCCGTCAGCCCACAGAAAACACTACACGGGTGTTCTCTGCTGAAGTCATAAACTAAAAAACAAATGTTTAGAGTATAAATTAAAGCAGCGTTATGCCTGGCCAACTTGTTAAAGTTCACAGGAAAACTGTTGTAGCATTAACATATAATAATGAAACATCTGGAGACCGCAATATTGTCATTTACATATTTTTATTCAAACACTGCATGTCCTTATTCCCACCCTGCCCGGGACTGTTATATTGCACGTGGTCGTCTGCAATGGGAAGTGGTGGGCAATGAGGACAAGATGAAGAAACCATTTCTGTCACACTTGCTGTGATGCTTGATTCACCTGAAATACAGTACAGAACTTTGCCTATTTCCTTTTCCATTGATGCTTTAATCATAGATGTCTTTGGCAGTTTGGCAGTGAACTGTGGTGCCAGTTGCTTCATTTAGGCAGCACTTAGTTATTTATTTTTTTAACAAGATAGATTTGTTCATCATCTACTAGCTATTTCTTGCACATTTTCTCACGCTCCCCCATCTGTTGCCTGTTACGTCATTTGACACGGCACACCAGTTTTTCACTGTTTCGTTTAGCCTAAAAATGTACAGAACACCTTTTTCTATTTTGTAAAAATTAAATATATATTTTTGTGGGGGTCTAGAGCCCAAAGTGCTCGCAGGAGGCTGCTGTGGCATCTGCCACAGCATTGGTCTTAGCCACAAATCACACTCTTTTTCATAAGTCAGTTAAGAAGATATGAAAATGGATAGATGGGTATGGCATACTGCTTCTGAGTTTAATATCTTTCTGTTGATTATAATTGCATGTTATATTTTAATTATAATGTATTTTAATATTGTATAACACACTGGGCTTATAAGTACTTCTTAAGAATTAATTTAATGGAAAGAAAACCAACCTAATTGGTAACCCTGAGACTGGTCCTGTGTGCCCTATTTCTGGATTAGTGCCTTATTAAAAAGTTTTTCCTGCTTTAAAGTCTGCATTACTGATGCAGGCCTGACTCAATGACTCTCTAAAAGCTGATGTCAAAGTACACAGCTTCAAGTTGTGGGGTATGGCAAACTTGCCAACTATAGCTATGTGAATTTCCCCTTGGGATTTGTAAATTTCCCATTGGGATTAAGAAAGTATCTATCTATCTATCTATCTATCTATCTATCTATCTATCTATCTATCTATCTATCTATCTATCTATCTATCTATCTATCTATCTATCTATCTATCATTATATAGTGCCTTTCATATCTATCTATCTATCTATCTATCTATCTATCATTATATAGTGCCTTTCATATCTATCTATATATCTATAATATAGTGCCTTTCATATCTATCTATCTATCTATCATTATATAGTGCCTTTCATATCTATCTATCTATCTATCTATTTATCGAACTTGTCGCCAGACCACAGTTGTGCTCACCCTTTATTCTGACAGCTAACAGCCTGCTGCCTGATGGAGCCTGTGCTGTATGAAACGTTAACATCTATCCATTCATTAACCCGTTATATCCTAACTACAGGGTCACAGGGGTCTGCTGGAGCCAATCCCAGCCAACACAGGGCGCAAGGTAGGAAACAAACCACCGCAGGGCACACACACCAGGCACACACTAGGGACAATTTAGAATCGCCAATGCACCTAACCTGCATGTCTTTGGACTGTGGGAGGAAACTGGAGCGCCCAGAGGATACCCACGCAGACATGGGGAGAACATGCAAACTCCACGCAGGGAGGACCTGGGAAGCAAACCCAGGTCTCCTAACTGCGAGGCAGCAGCGCTACCCACTGCGCCACCGTGCCACCCTTGAAAGGTTACCAGTTATACTGATTTCAGACACTCTCTGCCCTTTTTTATTTTTTTCCATTCTGTCATGATATATAAAACACAAGACATCAGACAGACGAGATTCTCTTCTGTATATGAGGATCAAGGCTCTGCGCGTTCCTTTTTCCTTGTTGCTGCATGTTATGCATTCTACATTATTCTGTGCATTCTACTTCCAGATGAGCATTCATTAGTTGGCAGGTTTCTTGCACAGAGAGCCCACACCTATGACTGAAGACAAAATGAATCCTTGTGATTTTGCCGAAGCAACTCACAGAGTAGTTGAAGTGAGTCGCTGGGCATGACAGACGAGATGACTGGTCTTCATGGGAGAGTGCCACCAACTGGTAAGATTATGTAATTGAAGGCCATGACTGAAAATTGTTGGCAAAGTCATCTAATGTGACAGGGCCTTAAAACAGGATTAGGTGAGTTAAGTATGTAAATCGAGATCGCTATGAAAAAAAACCAAAAAGGTTTCCCTTGAAGGCACTAAATAAAGAAAGGAGCAACACATTTAATATTGCTTCCAGATACAACCCACTTTTGTAAGTGACTGTGCAGTATAAAATAAACTCTAATAATCTTGAAAAGATAGTTCAGCATGTATCTCCGTGTTTCTTGTGCCAGGGATATAAAACAGAACTAAAATCAAAAATATACTCCTTGCAACCCCTTTAGGAGGAGGGTGTCCATAAAGAAACATCCATTCCAGAAAATTCTGGCATCAAAAGCTTCAAGGGATGGATGAAAGCCAGCCTTTTGAGTAATTCAGATATGCCAGTAAACACAAAAGGCATAACTTTATATGCAAGCTGGAGGCTGAAAAACCTTCTCAGACGGCAGAAAAACTGAAGAGACACACAAGGTCAGTAAGGCAGCAAAAATAATGTTTTTTGTGCGTCTTAATGGACAGAAATTTGAAGCGATAGCCAATGAAGAAACTGTCACATTTTTGTCAGCAACAGCTATTACGGATTTGATAAAGCTTCTTGTTTCTAATCATTTCATGGTACTGTAATTAGAGATTAGCCAGTTCCTGTGTATTTTAGCCACTAACACATAAAACCATGCAACAAGCAATTTTTTCCTTGGACTTTTAAGACAAGCATTAGTGGATTATGGCTGAATCTGTAAATGAACTGTCATGTACTAAACACAGATGGTGGGCCTCCTCTGTGTCCTTGGCGTGACAGAAAACAAAAGGAGTTGAGTCATCATGCCACCTCCACAGCCTCACAGAAAAGTACACTTCACATGGGGTGGCATTGCATGTCAGCTTGTAACCCTGATGAAATACGGTCTTAGTCTTTGCCTGATTCTAGGGTAATCTTTTCATTTGGATGCATATATTTAATTATTTTCCACTCTGGTGGGTTCAACACACAGTGTCATTTTCTGAGGTTTCATTTACTGAGTAACTTCATCCATCATTTTAATTTCTGAACCCATTTAATTCAGTTCAGGTTAACAGAAGGCCAGAGCCTACTCCAGCATTTATGATTACTTTATTGAAGAACTATCACAGTGGCTTAATCAATCTCATTTTGGCTACAGCAATACTGGAAAAATATCAATTTGTGAGTTGAGCACAACATAATGTCAGTTGCAGCTTCTAACTTTTAAAATGTTAAACACACGTGTAGTTTCCAAAGCTGCAGCACAGAAAGTTAGTTAATCCAAAAATGCAAACTGATGTAGTTAAAGATTCAAACACCTGTCTAACAGCGCACATCTGTTTAAACTTATGAACATTTGTTAATGTTATGTTTTCTTAAAATTGTCATGTTGGTATTATTCCTTCCATTCATTATCCATCCATCCATTTTCTAACAACAACAACAACATTTATTTATATAGCACATTTTCATACAAAAAATGTAGCTCAAAGTGCTTTACATAATGAAGAATAGAAAAATAAGAGACACAGTAAGAAAATAAAATAAGTCAACATTAATTAACATAGAATAAGAGTAAGGTCCAATGGCCAGGGCGGACAGAAAAACAAAAAAAACTCCAGACGGCCGGATTCGCTGAATCTGAATACAGGGTCACAGGGGTCTGCTGGAGCCAATCCCAACACATGGACTTCATGTGTTCATTCTTGTGAGCAGTTTCTATCATTCTTTGTCAGCAAAATTGATACTATCCGCTGTGGCATTGTTCAAACTGAATATAAACTTCCTACTGTTAATCATGACATTGTCCTAGAAACCTTTGATCTAGTCTCACTTTCACAGCTAAAGAGAACTATTGTCACCCTTAAACCAGCATCTAGCCCCTTCGATATTATTCCACCACATGTCTTAGTGGAAGCCTTTGATGTAGTGGGCCCATCCTTACTAGCGATTATAAATGATCCTATTAGATCGGGGGGGGTTGTGCCCTCATTTTTTGAACATCCTGCAGTCCGTCCCTGTCTAAAAAAAGGCAGAATTAGATCCTGGAGTTTTAGCCAATTTCGTCTAATTTCCCAACTGCCATTTCTGGCTAAAATTCTAGAAAGAATTATTTATAATCAATTGGTCGATCACCTTAACTCCAATAATTTATTTGAGATCTACCAATCTGGCTTTAGGCGTTATCATGGTGTTAAAACGGCACTCCTGAAAGTGTTCAACGACATCTCTATTATTACTGACTCAGGTGATGCGGCAGTCCTTGTCCTCCTTGACCTGTCCGCTGCCTTTGACACCATTGACTATGAAATATTGCTGATGCGGCTTGAACATCTTGTTGGGCTTAAAGGGGCTGCTCTTAACTGGTTCAGGTCATATTTAACTGGAAGACATTTTCAGTGACTTTTAATTCCTCTTTTTCATCTACTGCTCCTCTTAAATATGGTGTTCCTCAGGGATCCATTTTGGGTCCTATTTTATTCTCTATATACCTTCACCCTATTGGAACGATTTTTAGGAAATTTAACATTTCTTTTCACTGCTATGCTGATGATACTCAGGTTTATATTCCTGTCTGTAACTCTGCAACAAATCAGCTCCACAACTGTCTGTCTGAACTAAGATCCTGGATGGCTAATAATTTTCTTGATCTGAATCAAAATAAAACAGAGGTGCTTATAGCGGGTCCATTAGCTAAAGCCCAAATTGGTCTTGGACTTCTCAGCTCTTTCTCTGTCTTTTCCAAACCTCAAGTCCGCAATCTTGGTATTACCTTTGATAGTAACCTCTCTTTTGAGAAACAAGTAAATTCTGTAGTCAAGAGTTGCTTTTTCCAGCTTTGTCTATTAGGTAAGATCAAGCCTTTTTTATCTTCTATGGATCTTGAGAAAGCTACTCGTGCTTTTATCTTTTCTCGCCTTGATTACTGCAAACCGCTGTATTCTGGGATTAACAAATCTCTGATACGCAGGTTACAGTTGGTCCAGAATGCTGCCGCTCGCTTTCTGGTTGGTGCAAGAAAGTCTGACTCTGTTTCTCCTATTTTAGCTTCTTTACGCTGGCTGCCTGTCAGTTTTTGAATTGATTTTAAAATCTTGCTGCTAACTTTTAAATCTTTTCATGGGCTCGCTCCTGCCTATTTATCTGAATTGTGTGTTTTACACCAGCCATCCAGAGTGCTTAGATCTTCTGGTCAGTTGTCTCTTGTTGTCCCTCGTACCAAGTGTAAAATCAAGGGGGACAGGGCCTTTGCAGCTGCTGTGCCTCGCCTGTGGAACTCTTAACATCGGCACATAAAGGAGTCGTCGACAATTCAAAACATGACTAAAGACTCATTTCTATTCACATGGTTTCCTCTTTGTGATTATATAACATTATTTCTATTTATTATGTATCTTAATTTATGTTCATATATTTTATCTCTATTTATGATTTTATGTTATTTGTCTGCGGTGGGTTGGCACCCTGCCCTGGATTGGTTCCTGCCTTGTGCCCTGTGTTGGCTGGGATTGGCTCCTGCAGACCCCCGTGACCCTGTATTCGGATTCAGCGGGTTAGAAAATGGATGGATGGATGGATGTTATTTGTTTTGTTTTTCTTTTATTCTATTATTGTAATGCACTTTGGCCACAGCATTACTATGTTGTTTTAAATGTGCTATATAAATAAATTGACATTGACATAACACAGGGTGCAAGGCAGGAAACAAACCCGGGCAGGGTGTCAGCCCACCATAGGACACACACACACACACATACCAAGCACAATTTAGGATTCTCAATCTATCTATCTATCTGTCTTTGGGAGGAAACACACACAGACATGGGGAGAACATGCAAACTCCACGCAGGGAGGACCTGGGAAGCGAACCCAGGTCTCCTTACTGCGAGGCATCAGCGCTACCACTCCGTATCGTGCCGCCATTGGTATTATTATTATTATTATTATAAAGGTGAGGAGCTGGAAAAAGTAGACAGATTCACATATATGAAAAGCAAGATTGAGACAAAAAGCATCTGTTAGAAGGACGTGACAAGGAGATTTATTTTTGATGTGAGCTCTGTTTGTTTAGTTAGAAAGAGGACTTTAGTGTAGGAGAAGTATCAAACTGTAGACAAAATTAAGGGTCTACAACACACTAGTAGTGCCAGTAGCCTTGTACAGAGCTGAAGGTGGAATAGTTAGCCAAATAGTTAAGAGAAGACTAGACTTGTTTGATCAAAGATGCTTGAGAAGGATTATTGGAATGAGATGGCCAAGAAAAATTAGTAACAAGGAATCGAAAGAAAAGACTAGTCAAACTGGGGCTGAGTGAAATAATTATACTGAGAATGATAAGAGGGGTAGGACATAGATGATGAATGGACAACTCAAGGACAACAAGAACAGTGAAAAGATGGTTTCCAGTAGGAAGAAGAAGAGTAGGAAGGCAGAAAAAGAGGTGTTAAGATATGGTGATAAAGGAAGCAAGACACAGAGAAGTATGGGGAAGAAATCTGGAGAAACTGGCACAGAAGAGACAGAAGTGGAGGAAGCTTTATAACAGGTTGGAGGGATGCAGCATTGAAAATGACAGAAGCGTTGCTAACTAGTGTGTCTACTAGTTGGTGTTGTACTGTCAATTCTTGATGTTTAATTGTTGCCTTCTGCTGATGTGAAGTGTTGGATTGTTTCTTGTTGCCATATCCACAAGTACTGTCTGTAATATTAGTGTAATTCAGAATATATTTTTTGTAGTTTCATGTTTATAACTTGAAATTATATGGCAAGTATAAACCCTTCTGTCTCAACAAATATCACCACTGCTTAGCCAGAACTTTGATGTAATCATATCCACACAAGACTGATCAAGTTCATGAGAATGCAATCTTTTCTGGGTCTACGTTTGTGTTTTAAGCTGTGTGGTTATGTCCTCTGGGATTTTTTCTGGGGTATATGCAATGGGTTAAGTGGTGTCTAGTTTTTGTCTACATGAAATATGCTGTTTAAGAATTGTATTAAATTATTAAACCATTGTATTAATTAATTAGATCTATAGGGTGGTCCAAATCTAATTATGCAATTTTCATTACGCTATAACTTATTAAGTTTATTATATAGAAAATCACCCGAAAAATCCCGGACCATCGAGAAGTGTGCGAATTGACAACATGAAGAATCGTCTTCACGGCAAACTAGAATCGTCCCCGCATAAATCAAAGTCATCCAGATGATCTGGATCTGCATAATTAGATCTGGACCACCCTGTATGAGACCCCTTACTTTCTCAGCTCATAACAGTGAGTCATTCTATGGCTGCTTGTGGTGTTGTTGTTTGTGTTTTAGGAGTAGTGTTCGTGTATTCCTTTAGGGCTCTTTTTGGTCGTTTTCTGACCAATGCATAACTCTGAAGGCATACATGAATATTGGAATGAAGTATGTATTGATTGATCTAATTATAGGGATCTGCACTGGTATTTAGAAGGTTGCCGGTTCGAATCCCGTAAATACCAAAAGGGACTCTGCTCTGTTGGGCCCTTCAGCGAGGCCCTTAACCTGCAATCGCTGAGCGCTTTGAGTACTGAGAAAAGTGCTACATAAATGCAAAGAATTATTATTATTATTGTTATATGGCATGTCTGTAGGTGTGTTTTGAGTATTAGTGAAAGATGCAATATATATTTTTGTGTAAAGGAATATTAAATGTTTATATTTACAATTTTCTGCGGAGTGTTGGCACCCTGCCCGGGATTGGTTCCTGCCTTGTGCCCTGTGTTGGCTGGGATTGGCTCCAGCAGAACCCCGTGACCCTGTGTTCGGATCCAGCGGGTTGGAAAATGGATGGATGGATGGATTTACAATTTTTTTGCTTTATTGACATGTTTGTCAGTTTTGAATGATTATAACTCATGTTTTAGTGTTGTTTTTATTAATTTTGTTAATTACATGTTAATGAAGCACTACTAGCCATATGATCTGTCGAAGACATGTAATAGAACAAATGTAAAAATATTTCAAATCTCTTGCCCTCCACGTACCAGTGCCTTTCCTCAGTATTGTCATATGTCTAAACCTTTCTTGCCTGGCGCTACCACTCTCAAGCACGTTCGATTAAGTTTGCATTTCTGACTCTGTCATTTCAAGGTGGTCTGCTCATGTTCTGTCTGTTTATTGACTGCCTCCAATGGTAGATGGTCCCTCAATACCCATTGTTAAAAAAATCATTCATATTCTTGCAAATACTTCTCGTCTTTGATGGTGACTATCAGCGTGCCTCTTATGCCTTTTCTCCTCCTTGTGTGTCTCATACTCACAATTCTGCTTTTAAACTGACAAATCCCACCAAAGCCAAACTGGCCAATCAGTCTGCTCCGAGAGACTGTACACATCAGCAGTAGTTGTCTTTAAATATGCAGCCACTCCATGTACTTGCAGTGTGCCCCCCTTCTGACTTTATAAGTCTGCCATAAAGATAACTCAGAAGAGGAACATTGAGCTAGGATTGGAGTGTATTGTAAGTGTTCATTTTTCATTTGGATTTTCCTGCTTATTGGATTTATTTCCTTCCTATTTTTTGGAACTGGTTTCCTTTTCAGACACACCATTTTTGTGCTTTAAGAGTATTTTTTTTTTTTTTTGTGATCTCAATTTGTGTTAATAAACTCAGTTTATAATAAAGATTCCATGTTGACTTTTGTTTAACGAGTCAGAGTTTTTTATGGATTCTCTCACTTGTATTCTGAATTCTGAGAATGAATTGCATTTTTGAACTTATAAAGCAAGCTCCTCATCTTTAGGCCTGTGTAGGTCACAATCTGCAGATAACAGTTTGGCCACTTGTTGCCTTAAAGGAAGCGTCTTCTGAGAAAAGTAGTGAAGGTCCTGGCCTGCTGTCTTAGCCTTTTTTGGTCCGATGATCTCCAAATCATAACACTCTCATGCATAGAGGGTTCATTTGGGTTGGATCAAGGAGTTTGGGGTATCTGGGGAAAACTTAATACAGGGAATGATTAAGCTAAGAGTAATAAGAGATAAGTGATTTTCATTCGGGATTTTACTTTTGAAAGGTCTACCTGAAGGGATAAGTGGACCAAAAAGAAAAGCTTTTCTTTTCTGGAAAGAAAACAAGAATTTGGCTTTAGGTAACCTGCTTACTGTGGCGGGCTGCCGCCCCGCCCAGGGTTTGTTTCCTGCACTGCGCCCTGTGTTGTCTGGGATTGGCTCCAGCATACCCCCGTGACCCTGTAGTTAGGATATAGCGGGTTGGATAATGGATGGATGGGTGGGTAACCTACTTAGCACCCAATAGCTTACAGAGCATTTAGTACATACCAGATTAATACGTTTACAAGTCACACAATTAACAATATGGTTCCCTGTAATAATAACTTTGCCTTTAAGGTAAAAAAGTTTATTTGACCTAAACAGTTGCCATCTGAAAGAGCTCATTGGGTTTTTAGCTGGAGTAAAGGTAGCCAGACAAAAAGAGAGGATATACAGGATGAAAATGAGAGTGAGGCAGGCCATTGATAGAATATCCAACCCTTACTTCACTAACGCCTACACAAGACAGGCAGCCATATTACGCTGTTCTGGACTGTAGGCCTTTATTCCCTCTTTTGAATTAAACGTTAACATTATACAAGATTATAGACTGTTACACCTCCCTCACACTCTCCACGTTGCATTTTTTAACTTGCAATGCACATTTATCACTCTTTAATTAATATTGTTTTTATCAGTATGCTGCTACTGGAGTATGGGAATTTCCCCTTGGGATTAATAAAGTATCTATCTATCTATCTATCTATCTATCTATCTATCTATCTATCTATCTATCTATCTATCTATCTATCAATAATATAGTGCCTTTCACATCTATCTATCTATCTATCTATCTATCTATCTATCTATCTATCTATCTATCTATCTATCTATCTTATCCTGCCAACTATGCTAAAATCTATCTATCTATCTATAATATAGTGCCTTTCTTATCTATCTATCTATCTATCTATCTATCTATCTATCTATCTATCTATCTATCTATCTATCTATCTATCTATCTATCTATCTATCTATCTATCTATCTAAATGAAACCCTCCTGCCTTGTTCTGAAATGCCTGCAGCAGTTTCTATAGCTCAGTGTTGCTACTAACTAGAAAAAGAAAATCCGAACACATTTCTCCAGTTCTGATGTCACTACACTGGTTACCTGTGTCATTCAGAATTGACTTTAAAATTCTGCTTATGGTTTACAAAGCCTTAAATAATCTGCTCCATCTTATATATCGGAATGTCTGACATTTTTATATTCCAAATTGTAACCTTAGATCTTCAAATGAGTGTCTGCTTAGAATTTCAAGAGCTAAACTTAAAAGAAATGGTGAGGTGGGCGGCCTTCTGCTGTTATGCACCTAACATCTGCAAAAGCCTGCCAATAGGAATTCACCAGGCTGATATGGTGGAGCTCTTTAAAAAAACTGCTAAAAACACATTACTTTAACATGGCTTTCTCATAACTTCATTTTAAATTAACCTTGATGCTCTGCATATTCAACTAATTGTCATTATTATTCATGGTGGCTCCAAAATCCATACTAACCCCTACTCTCTCTTCTACTCTTTTTCCTTTTTTCTGTGGTAGCGACCTGTGCCACCACCACCAAATCAAAGCACCGTGATGTCCCTACATTGATGGATTAAAGGCCAGAAGTCCATGTGACCGTCATCATCAAGTCCTTCCATGAGAACCTTGAATAGAATGAGGACTGATTGAGATCACTGATGTTAGGTAGAATGCCTAGAGGGGGCTGAGTGGTCTCGTGGCCTGGACCCCCTGCAGATTTTATTTTTTCTCCAGCTGTCTGGAGTTTTTTTTGTTTTTTCTGTCCTCCCTGGCCATCGGACGTTACTCTTATTCTACGTTAATTAGTGTTCTCTGATTTTAATTCTTATTTTGTCTTTTTTCTCTTTCTTCATCATGTAAAGCACTTTGAGCTACATTATTTGTATGAAAATGTGCTATAGAAATAAATGTTGTTGTTATACTTAAGTAAAAAAAAAAAAAATTATTTTCTTTCCATGCTTATTTGTAGAGAAAAGCCAAGCAAAATGACACCTTTTATTGGCTAACTAAAAAGATTACAATATGCAAGCTTTCGAGGCAACTCAGGCCCCTTCTTCAGGCAAGATGTAATCATTACATCTTGCCTGAAGAAGGGGCCTGAGTTGCCTCGAAAGCTTGCATATTGTAATGTTTTTAGTTAGTCAATAAAAGGTGTCATTTTGCTTGGCTTTTCTCTACATTCATAATGGCTAACGCGGTACAACAACCTAGTACTACATGCTTATTTGTAAATGTATAAACTGACTGCCAAAATAGCTGAACACCCGTGTCCAAGACTGCTAGCCATAGTCATTCACTAGCTGAAACTGAGGCACATGAACACAGCTCCCTTCACTCCAAAAGTGACATTTTCAGATGAACCATTCAACTGCTTAGCATAAAAGAAAGATTATCCTTCATCAACATTCAGGCTCTCTTAGTTTTATAGGAAAAAAAAAGGTGATTCTGAGTTCTATTGAAAGCCTTTATTTATTCTCAAAGCAGCCAATGTGTAAAATAATTTATCTGCAGCACGTTCAAGCTTCAGAAGAAGGGCCGCACTCAAAATGTTAAAAGCCCCACCGAACTGCTTCAGTAATCTAATGGCAAGAATAGTCGGCAAAGTGCATTTGCTTTTTGAAATGAAGAATGCATTTCACAATAAATGACTTTCTATTTCAGTGTTATTATTGGCTTTTATTTTTCGATGAGTGTTACAGTATGGCAGTTAGTGTTGCACTCTCAAACTCAGGATCAGAACTTGGAAAAAACACACAGCACAGAATAGGCAGAATTTCTTTCAGTCAACGTGAATCCATTGCACTCTCCTATCCAAACAGGACTACCACTCCATCTGAGCCGCTCATATGGACAGTGTGCAAGGATGCACCGTTCCTTAGCCTTCTGCTCAACTTCCTAATCCAGACTGGTCACTGGGAGGTCTACCTTTATCTGTTTTGATGCTTGTTTCTATCATTCTAGTGTGTCATAATTTACCTAGACTTTCAAAAAGCATCTGATACAGTCCCACACCACAGATGAATTCTGAAACTAGAAGTGTGGGCATCAGAGGTAACCTACAAAACTCGATCTCTAGTTGGTTAACCATCATGAGACAACGAGTACAGATGAGAGGAGAATGCTCCATATGGAGCGATGTCATCAGCCGCAAAAATCTAAAAAAGAGCTGGACAACCTTCAGAACTGGGTGAACACTTGGAAAATACAGTTTAAAGTAGAAGAGTGCAAAGTGCTACACTTGAACGAAAGGAACATCAATTATAAATACAAGAGACACTGTCATACAGGAAGTGACTTCTAACAAGGATTTAGGGGGTGTAAGAAAAGGCGCTATATTGCACCCGACCCAAAGATTCATACAGGAGGCACGGGTAAAACCAATAAACTATTTATCCTTCTTCAGCTGGAGGGTACGTCTTCTCCATAATCCCTCCAGCCACAACATAGTCCCAAGCACAGTACAGTACACCAGTGGTTCTCAAACTGTGGGGCGGACCCACTTAGGGGGCCACGAAGATGTGAAAAAAAGAAAACAAGAATCGAAAATATAAAAAATACATCTATTGAAACCAAAACAAATGAACTTAAACTACATTCTGATCCTAGAGAAATAAATATAGAGTTAAATAAATTACGATAAAAGTGAAGTAGGTATAATACTGTAAAATATGCATCTATGATATATCATTAATTACAAAAGAACAAATTGGTATTAGTGGGCTCCTTTCAAAAAAACCTTAGGAAGGAAGCAATTAAAACTGTTATGAAAACTCGGGTTGCAGATACTTAAAGGTTGAGAAATGCTGCAGTACAACAAGCACCTTCTTCTCCCACCACCACTCTTCCTCCTCTCGACTCTGGCCCCTGAGTGGTGATCGCTGGCTCCCTTTACTGGGTACCTGGAAGTGCTCTAGGTGCTTGATTGCCGACATCCAGCTGCACTTCCGGGTGTGGTGAGACCAATATCCAAAAGGGGCCAGACGTTCCTGTTGCAGCAGCGCCTGCGGAACCCAACAGGGCTGCACCGGACTCCAACCCCCAAGAAGCTCTGGGGGAGTCCAAAGTACCACTGCAACCAAGGGAGGCTGCCATCTAGCGTCCAGGGGGTGATACTGGGTTTCCCACCCTTGTCCCCCTGGTATATATATGGTGCAGGGGCGTCCCGGCCAGGCATGGGCCCCGGCCATTCGTCACAGGGGTTATGTTGACACAACATTTTCATCGACTAAGCAATGCAAAGAAGCAATTAAAAAGGCAAATAGAATATCATTAGGTTATATCATAAAAGCTGTTGAATTTAACTCAAGAGATGTTATGCTCAAACTATATAAGGCACTAGTAAGAGCACATGTGGAGTACTGTGTGCAGTTCTGGTCACCACTCTACATGAAAGACATAGCAGCACTTGAAGCTGTGAAGAGGAGTGCAACCAAGTGCATCATGGGACCTAAGGACGTGTCCTACTGTGACTAAACCTGTTTAGTCTCGAGCAGAGGAGACTGCATGGAGAGCTAATCCAGGTGTTCAAAATCCTCAAAAGCATTGATAAAGTAGATCCATTGACATTCTTTCAGCTTAAGGGTGAATCAGTTACTCAAGGATATCAGTGAAAATGAAAGGGAAGCGCATTTAAGACTGAAGCCAAGAAGCACGTCTTTACGCAAAGAGTTCTGCTATTAGCTAAACAAACAGGCTTTAACAGACTGAACGATTTCCTGTCAAATTTCTTATGTTCTTATGTAGTATCTGGAGTTAAGTAGCAACTCTAAATTGCCAAACCTTCTGCACACTGTGGTGCTAAAAAATGAAACACAGACTCAGAACCTGTGGGTTAAATTCTATAACTTCTCAGAATTTTTGTGAATTTCCCCTTGGGATTAATAAAGTATCTATCTATCTATCTATCTATCTATCTATCTATCTATCTATCTATCTATCTATCTATCTATCTATCTACAGTGCATCCAGAAAGTATTCACAGCGCATCACTTTTCCACATTTTGTTATGTTACAGCCTTACTCCAAAATGGATTAAATTCATTTTTTTCCTCAGTATTCTACACACAACACCCCATAATGAAAATGTGAAAAAAGTTTACTTGAGATTTTTGCAAATTTATTAAAAATAAAAAAACTGAGAAAGCACATGTACATAAGTATTCCCAGCCTTTGCCATGAAGCTCCAAATTGAGCTCAGGTGCATCCTGTTTCCCCTGATCATCCTTGAGATGTTTAATTGGAGTCCACTTGTGGTCAATTCAGTTGATGTGACATGATTTGGAAAGGCACACACCTGTCTATAGAAGGTCCCACAGTTGACAGTTCATGTCAGAGCACAAACCAAGCATGAAGTCAAAGGAATTGTCTGTAGACCTCCGAGACAGGATTGTCTCGAGGCACAAATCTGGGGAAGGTTACAGAAAAATTTCTGCTGCTTTGAAGGTCCCAATGAGCACAGTGGCCTCCATCATCAGTAAGTGGAAGAAGTTTGAAACCACCAGGACTCTTCCTAGAGCTGGCTGGCCATCTAAACTGAGCGATCGGGGGAGAAGGGCCTTAGTCAGGGAGGTGACCAAGTACCCGATGGTCACTCTGTCAGAGCTCCAGAGGTCCTCTGTGGGGAGAGGAGAACCTTCCAGAAGGACAACCATCTCTGCAGCAATCCACCAATCGGGCCTGTATGGTAGAGTGGCCAGATGGAAGCCACTCCTTAGTAAAAGGCACATGGCAGCCTGCCTGGAGTTTGCCAAAAGGCACCTGAAGGACTCTCAGACCATGAGAAACAAAATTCTCTGGTCTGATGAGACAAAGATTGAACTCTTTGGTGTGAATGCCAGGTGACACGTTTGGAGGAAACCAGGCACCGCTCATCACCAGACCAGTACCATCCCTACAGTGAAGCATGGTGGTGGTAGCATCATGCTGTAGGGATGTTTTTCAGCAGCCAGAAATGGGAGACTAGTCAGGATAAAGGGAAAGATGATTGCAGCAATGTACAGAGACATCCTGGATAAAAACCTGCTCCAGAGCGCTCTTGACCTCAGACTGGGGCGACGGTTCATCTTTCAGCAGGACAACGACCCTAACCACACAGCCAAAATATCAAAGGAGTGGCTTCAGGACAACTCTGTGAATGTCCTTGAGTGGCCCAGCCAGAGCTCAGACTTGAATCCGATTGAACATCTCTGGAGAGATCTTAAAATGGCTGTGCACCGACGCTTCCCATTCAACCTGATGGAGCTTGAGAGGTGCTGCAAAGAGGAATGGGCGAAACTGGCCAAGGATAGGTGTGCCAAGTTTGTGGCATCATCTTCAAAAAGACTTGAGGCTGTAATTGCTGCCAAAGGGCCATCGACAAAGTATTGAGCAAAGGCTGTGAATACTTATGTACATGGGATTTCTCAGTTTCTCAGCTATGTGCCAGCAAACAGTTTCTTGCAGTTGCACATTACTCCAGATAAATGCTTTTTGTTTGATTTAATATGATATATCACATCTAACATATCTTCACGACTTCTGGAGATTATGAAAGCCCATGAATACAAAAGACAAAGTTAAACAAAAAAGCAATATTGCATTACACAGCAGAGAAAACACAAAACAAAGCAATAAATTTATAAAACAGCTTTTCTTCTCTACAGCTAGAGAGTGACCTACTAAAGGGAGTCAGACTCTAGTTATTGTCAGTGAGCCATGCCTTACCCAGCTTTCTGACACTACATTTGTGTTTCCTCTTATTTTTAATAACTGCTTATGGTGCTTTTCATTACATATTGTTACAGTAGCTGCATATGACAGGTGTCTAGTCACGTTTAGAGCTAATCTAACCTAGACACAGTTAAAATATGCGACTACTTCACCCAGTTTTATTAAGAGACTGGTAACTTTTGAAATTTACACATAATGGCACACATGTTTCTTTAAATTGGGCGGTGAGCAAACACACAATGGAGTGCATGCCAGCAATTTCATGAAGAACAACAGCAACTTGTACTACACCCAACCATATAAAATCAACATGGAAGAAAAAAGTACATAAGGATCTAAAAATATCAGGAGCGAAAACCTGAAGCCTAGAATTATGAAGAGAATTAGTACAGTCGATCAAGATGTTACTTTAAAATGAGTTCATCAAGACCGTGGGGACACAGTTGGAATTTTGTTAAAAGAGTATATTTCTCAAGTTTTCCTTCACACAGAGAACCAAGAGTTACCAAGTAGTGTGGTAGACATAAGGACTTTAGTGCCTTTCAATACTCATCTTGATGTTATTTTGGAAGAATTAAGTGGATAAGACGGGCAAGCTTTGTTGGGCTGAAGAGCCAGTTCTCGTCTAGATTGGTCCTCATGTTTGAACATAGCAAGTACAACAGCATGCTTCAAAAGCACTCCATGAAACACAGCATTCAACCCCCAGCAAAACAGCAGAGCTTTATGTCTACAATGGTTCTTTGTATGAGATTGAATAGCAAGTCAAATAAAAAGGTTTAGCACAATCCTGGCATGTTTACTGTAGAATTACATTAATTAGTTCTTGCCAGGTACTGAAAAACGTTATGAACAGATCCTCATAAAAAGTACTTGTTTATTTCTAAATTGAGATAATACAGAACATTACTTCTCCACCAAGTTAGCGTGAGAGTTGCGTAAAAAATGTTTTCAGGCAGGTAGCGTTGTTTTAGGATATTACAATTCATATCACCCTTTTATCCCATCTTGTACTACTACAGGTATTACTGTTTAGGCATTTGGAGTAATTTCAAATCCAAGAGTATCCAAAAGATACTGGATACAAAAACATTTGCCCAGCATGGTTTAAAGTGTAGGATATTCCCAAAACATGTGACCTATCGATGTGGGCCCTTGATGACATCATTCTCAGGTTGGACCTTGCCCTGGGCACATTTCAGAACTATGTGTGATCAACAAACAATTTTTAGTTGAACTTAGTTTGTATTTTATTAGTGGTAAAATGACATTTCTTTTCTGGAATCAGTTTAGAGATCTCATTCCATTCATTCCCTAAATTCATTAAGGGAAACATTCCTTAAAGTGTTTTCATATACTCTGGAGAGGCTGTTTGAATCTTCTTCCACATTAGGCCGTATCACCACAGGGATAGATTTACTGGAGGTGAAAGGTGTGAGAAATTGGGAAAAGTGCTTTTAGTGCAGTGTGACAGACAGGGGGCGCTGTCGTCCCCTTGAACCCTCAGACAATGCGTCAGACACCAGGTAAAAATGTATTTGTACAATGAAGTGCACAAAGCACCTTCACCTCCACTATACTTTCAATAAACACAATAGTATCATTCTATCTATCTATCTATCTATCTATCTATCTATCTATCTATCTATCTATCTATCTATCTATCTATCTATCTATCTATCTATCTATCTATCTATCTATCTATCTATCTATCTATCTATCTATCTATCTATCTAATAATACAATAATCTAATAATAACAATCCTCCACACCTCCCAGCAGCTCAGTCACCATTCCTCCCAACTCGGCCCACTGCTGGTATCTCCCACAATCCTTTAAAAGTCTTTGACCCGGAAGTGTTTCTATCCCTCAGTCCATGTAACTTTGTAACACTTCTGGGTCGGATGAAAAACTCCTTTTCTTCAGCCCGGAAGTATGTTGTTCTTTCCATCCCCTCAACTGGGAAGTACCGTAATTTACTCGTGCACCACGCGCCCTCGTGTAAAACACACACCCTAATTTTTACAAAGAAAATTATGAAAAAAGTTTTGCCCCGTGTATGACGCACATTGTGATTGTATAGGAAGCATTTAGAGAGAGCGATAGCGCTGTCAAGCAAAAGCGCGAGCAAGCGAGTGAGAGAGAGCGCGAGTGAGCGAGCATACGAGTGAGAGAGCGAGTGCGCAAGTGAGTGAGAGAGAGCATGCGCATGCGAGCGAGAGAGAGAGCGCGAATGCGAGAGGAAGCGAGCGAAAGAGAGAGCGTGAGTGCGCAAGCAAGCGAGCGAGAGAGAGAGCACGAGTGAGCAAGCGAGCAAGAGAGAGAGAGAGAGAGAGCGAGAGAGCCCAAGCAGAAGAAGTAAACAGTACAGAATTAAATTTCCTTGTGTATGACGCGCACCTGATTTTCTAATGATAATTTTTGGGAAAAAATGTGTGCGTGGTACACGCGTAAATACGGTACTTCTGGGTTATAAGAAAATATAAGTCCCTGGTCCTCTCTGCAGCATCCCCTGGCGGCCCCAACATTATCCAGCAGGGCTATGATGAAAGACTCCAAGTCCCATGATGCCCTGCTGGAATTCAGGGCCTCTCGATGTTGCAGAGATGGCTCCATCTGACGGCTTGGGGGTATTGGCTGGGATAAGTTGCTAGCCATATTCCACAGCAGTTTCTAATTTGAATATACAGTGGTGTTTGAAAGTTTGTGAATCCTTCAGAATTTTCCAGATTCCTGCATAAATATGACTTACTGTAAACATCATCAGATTTTAACACAAGTCCTTAAAGTAGACACAGAGAACCCAGCTAATCAAATGAGACAGAAATATCATAATTGTTAATTTATTTATTGACCTCCAAAAATGTGTATTTACGATTATTTAGCTTACTTTAAGAAATCTTATCATGTATAGTTTGCTCACTTCTTTGGAAGATTTATTTGCTAAATAAATGAAAAACAACACCCATTTAAAGTTTTTTGTTTAGTTTCTGAATATGCAATTTTGGCAGTGTTGAAAGTATTCGATCAATTAAAAGGTGCGCTACCATTATTGTAAAACTGTTAATCAGAGTATCATTCAGCAGTTAAACTCTTACAGGGCTATTTATGATGATTTATGATAGGATCATCTGTTAAAAGACATAAATAATGTAAAGATTGATGATTTGATTGATTTTGCACTGAACTATTTGAGCCAATTATTGCGAAGGAGTGCAGCAAAGAAAAAGGAGATCATTTCTATCGATGTGAATTCTGGGGCTACTGATTTTCGTATTTATCTTGTCCACAACTCTCTAAAGCTCAAGAACAAAAAACAGCTGAAGTGACGACACTTACTTTCACAACTAAGTTCTTAAAAAAATTTAAAAAGCCATCTCACTTTGCACTATTGACAGGAGCCACCAACACAACACGCTAACAGGAGTGTGGTAGCTGCAATTCAAAGTACACTCAAGCCTATTTAAGCTCCAGATCTCATCTTTAATGATATTAAATCGAACTTTTCTTTAGAACAGATCACCCCAGCCCAATGGGCCTTTTTTTTCTGAACCTTGGTATTTTCTCCCAGCATGGACCATTTAAGCAAAACAACTAACTGCAGTTCTCTTCAAAACTTGGAGGTACAATCTGTGTTAACACTGCAACAGGAGCTGTTACACTAGAGACTTTTACAATAATACTGTCATAGCTGCTTGCACTAATCATTTTAAGTTCATCTGAATTCATCCAAAATATGCTACTATATTTAATGTTCAATTAACCAAAAAAAAAAGTAAATTTTGGTAGTTAACATGTCAGAGGTGTTAGCATCAAAGACATTGCCAGTCTAATGTATGTGTCTTCAATAGACTTTGACCAGGGCATGGTGGCACAGGAGTGGGCGGGAGGAGGAATATAGGAAGCTAATTAAAGACTGTTAAATGGTGCAACTCAAACCACTAACACCTGAACACCAGCAAGACCAAGGAACTGGTAGTGGATTTTAGGAGACTCAAGCCCCTCATGGACCCCGTGATCATCAGAGGTGACTGTGCAGAGGGTGCAGACCTTGTGAAACCTGGCCCGGACACACGCAGACGGACAGCATATTTTTGCCCAACACACTTTATTTACACTATGTACAACAATATCAACAGTCACGTGCACTCACAAAACCCCAGTGCCTTCTGCACTGATTCCCCCAAGTCCAGGGCCCACAGTTCTGTGCCTTGCTTCCTGGCCGCCTCCTGTCCTCGTTCTCCAGCTCAGTCCTTCTGCCTCCCGACTTCCACACATGACTGGAGGGAGGCGGCCCCTTAAATAATGCCCCGGATGAGCCCCAGGTGTTTCCGTCCATAGCCACGCCCAAGCGTGGCGGAAGTATCGGCCGTCTTCCTGGCAGCTCTCCGGGTGCCACACAAAGTCTTCCCCCCGGCACTTCCTGGTGTGGCGGAAGTGCCGGGCTCCCGGGATAATTAGGCACCGGGGCGCCGCCTGGCGGTGGCCACGGGTCCCTACAGGGCTGGGCTTCAAAGCCCTGTACCCGAGGCCCCTTGCCTAACCAGGACGGACGCCCCCACTCTGTCTGGAGGAGGCACTCGCCCTCCTCCGGTCCTCCATATGCCCGGCCGGGCTCCCGCCCCGACCGGCAACCGCACGGGATAAACCGGCATCGGGGCGCCGCCTGGCGGTGACCACGGGCCCCTACAGGGAAGGGCTTCCATGCCCTCAACCCGTGGCCCCCAACAGAACCAGGACGGACGCCCCCTCGCGGTCTGGAGGAGGCACAAGCCCTCCTCACGTCCTCCTGGGCGTCCCGGCCGGGCTCCAGCCCCGGCCGGGGGCCACAACCTATAAATACCTGGGAGTGCAGCTGGATGATAAATTGGACTGGACTGCCAACACTAATGCTCAGTGTAAGAAAGGACAGGGCCAACTATACTTCCTTAGAAGGCTGGCGTCCTTCAACATCTGCAATAAGATGCTGCAGATGTTCTACCAGACTGTTGTGGCGAGCGACCTCTTCTATGCAGTGGTGTGCTGGGGAGGCAGCATAAAGAAGAGGGATGCCACACACCTGGACAAACTGGTGAGGAAGGCAGGCTCTATTGTAGGCACGGAGCTGGACAGTTTGACATCAGTGGCAGAGTGACGGGCGCTGAGCAGACTCATGTCAATCATGGAGAATCCACTGCATCCACTGAACAGGATCATCTCCAGACAGAGGAGCAGCTTCAGTGACAGACTGCTGTCACCGTCCTGCTCCACTGACACACTGAGGAGACCCCACACTATGCTACTCTTCAGTTCCACCCGCGGAGTAAACGTTAACATTATACAAAGTTACTGTCTGTTATACCTACATTGTTATCACTCTTTAATTTAGTATTGTTTTTTATCAGTATGCTGCTGCTGGAGTATGGGAATTTCCCCTTGGGATTAATAAAGTATCTATCTATCTATCTATCTATCTATCTATCTATCTATCTATCTATCTATCTATCTATATAGTACTTTGTACCTTTCACATCTATCTATCTATCTATCTATCTATCTATCTATCTATCTATCTATCTATCTATCTATCTAGTTTGTGCTGTTGACTCATGGATCAAGTGCCCTTGATTCAAAGTCCACATCTTTGCAAAGGCATCTACTTTTTCTCCCTGAGTATTTTTGAGCAGACTGCCTGTTTTTTGGTCTTCCTCTCTAATCCCCCAAAATATTCAGGTTAGATTAATTGAAGATTGTAGATTGGCACAATGTGTGTGTATGATAGTCTTACAACCTTCTCAAGGCTGATTGTGCCCAGTTCTTTTGGGATATGCTCTGCCAAAGTAATCCTAAACTGCTTTAGGCCTATTAGAGAATGCTATATTAAATGCTGATAGATATGGATGAACTTATCACTGTATTAGCCAATTAATCTTTTGGTTTTCTGCTTTGTCTTTGGCCCTCATCTCCCTTCACTAGCTTTCCTTACTTTCCATTTCCACTTTAACTGTCATCGCCGTGTCTTCCCTTTCATCCCCATTTAAGGGTATACATGGTAAAAGGTCAACAATATCCTCACTACAGGGTCACGGGGGTCTGCTGGTGCCAATCCCAGCCAACGCAGGGTGCAAGGCAGGAAATAAACCCCGGGCAGGGTGCCAGCCCACCGCAGGGAAGGTAAACATGCACTTTTGTAAACAGTGGAAGGCAGTTGGTGCCTGGTTACCCTGATTTGTATATTTTATTTGCAAAAATATGGAGAGCCTTTCCTTTATTGGTTGTAAAATTAAGATGAGGTCCAATGGCAAATCCTCTTTTAAAGCCATGTCAATTTTGATCCTTCCATGAAAAGAAGGGGATCAATACAGGCAAGATGTTGTGCAAGTAGCAATGATCTTTTAAGGGTGAAATAAAGGTGTTTCCGTCATTAGCAAAAAACAGTTCAGAAAGCTACTGACCACACAGTAGTAAGATGTCTGGATGTCAGTCACACTCCAAGGCACATCATTGAAGCAAGCATACTTGTTCAGGTAATGGCATCACCAACAAATGCCACTGACACACTAAAAAATAATTCAAAACGTAAAAACAGTTTTTTTCTATGCTACTTTTCAATTCTGACATGTTAAATAATAAAGTGTCTACGATGCCTCAGATTGATTTACATAAACTGGTGGACTGTAATCTTCTCACGGTACGACTCCTAGGATGTTTAGAAGCACCATTAACTACAACACCATCTGAGCAACCAAATTTGAGTTCAGGTTACGTGGGGATACAGAGAGGAGAAAGCCTACATGTCCTCAAAGAGTAAACAAAAGAAGGTCCTCTTACTTGGAGTGTAACCTTCTACTGCTGAGAGGTGGAAATGGAACCCAATAAGTCATTGTGCTCCCACTTAAGTGTTTAACTAAAAAGAGAATATTACAGATCTGAATAGTGTTAGCACTTTGCGGTATTGACTTAGTAAGTCAAATGAATTAGTAGCTGATGGTTACTATGGTAAATGTTTCTGTTTCTAATTACTATAAACAAAAGTACATAAATCAGGAAATAAATGTTTCATGAGGTAACAGTACAACGGTGCTGAAAGATTTCTCTTACACTATTTAGAAGTAATGACTCACTGAATACATTGACATTTCAAAAAAGGGAGAATTTTTGGAGAGTTTGAAGGCATTTAATCCAATTGATGTCCTGCCATGCCCAGGAAGCCAGTTCATGGCTGCCCATTTACAGATTTTGTAGTAGGATTTGGACGTGAGATGTGATTATCTGTGGAATTATTATTTATTTCTCTGAGATTTTTTAAACTTTACCGTAGGTGCATATTTTAAATGGTTTCTTTCTGAAATCAGAAATCAAACAGTTTGACTGGTTTATTATAGGCTGTAATATACTGGTAGACACACTAAATTAGACATTTGATTTTTCAATGCTAGTGCTAATATTGTAAATGTTTATTTTCTGCATTATTCCCCGGCGCTCCTTTTGAGTTGAATCCAGCTGTCAATGACAACTGCCTGGTGCTGTAGCGGCTGTGAAGTTCTTGACACTGACTAATACATTGCAATTTATTCAATATCAGGCCTATCACTAATGGCTACATAATATATCACTGGAAGCCAGATATTGACAGAACCCATATCTTGGAAATGGATGAGGTTATGTTTCTAAGCTCTTCCTATATTTATTTGGTTATTTACTTGCTTGTCTGTTTAGCTATTCATCTCTAAACCCACTTAGTATTTGGACAGCTTTGGACATGAAGCAAGAACTAGCTCCAGACATGATGACCAAATCAAATTATATCAATTTACAGTCTTCAATTAACAATTACGTCTTCAGGAGGGAATATGAAATACACATGACAAAACTCCAAACACCCACGTGGAGGACATACAAACTCCACACATATAGATTCCTGGACATCTGAGGTAGTAGAAATTACCATTGTGCCACCGTATTAGTTAGTATTGCGGCAGATAGGGGGCACTGTTGACCACTGAACCCTCAGACCACTCATCAGACACCAGGTAAAAGTCCAAGAAATGAATTTAATATTTCAATAATGTACACAAAGCACCTCCACAATACTCCCAATAAACAATCAATAATCAATAATACAATACACTAATCACAATCCTCCACTCCCAGCAGCTCCGTCACCCTTCCTCCCAACTCGGCTCAGCCTGCTGGGGTTTCCCAGAGTCCTTTTATATTTCTTGACCCAGAAGTGCTTCTGTCCCTCAGTCCATGTGATTTCATAGCACTTCCGGGTCACATGAAATCTCCTTCTTTTCTTCAGCCCGGAAGTACTTAGTTTCTTCCGTCCCCGTGACTAGGGAGTACTTCCGGGCTATATGGAAAATACAAATCCCTGTTCCTCCCTGCAGCGTCCCCTGGCTGCCCCTATTGTATCCAAAAGGGCTGTGAAACCGAACTCCATTGTCCATGATGCCCTGCTGGAATTCGGGGCACCTCCATATTACAGGGAGGACTCCATCTAGCGACGTGGGGGTATTGGCCGGGATGAATTGCTGGCCATATATCACAATATATGTTTATTTTCTTTTTCTTGATTCGTCATGCACCCTGGCTTCTACATTTGTTGAATTAATGGAAAATGTTAAATGGTAAAAAATCTGGTCACATAACACAGTGCAGGGGCACAGGTCAAGACAAGCTGTTCTTCGAAAATTCGTTCTGGGGTGCCAGCTCAACTCTACCGCTTCACCTCCATGCCACCTCGAGTTTAATACATACTTTAATGCATTTCATAATGAAAATGATATCAAGTATACATCTTAGTATTCTAAAATGTTCAGAGAGCTGTAATATCATTAATGTCATGTATTCTTTGTGGCGATCACTGCCTGTGTGCTCCTTTCAGCGTAAGAGAAAGCCTGTTTAAGAAGCACTGACCATTTAGTGACTGGTTAGGGGATCACTTAGAATGCAAAACATTTAATGTGCTATTTTAGTTACAATGGGATTTCATAAATTCTGGTAAACTAAACATTCATTTTAAGTTGAAGTTTATAACATTTTACTTTAATGACAAAGTAAGCTACGAGATTAAAGTGGAAATTTTGAGATTAATGTTGACATTTCGACTTTATTCTCGACATCAGTCTTTTTTTCTTCACTGTGTCCCTATTTCTTTTCTACTCTGTGGCCCTAATGCGCTTCCATATGACACTCAGACAATTGCACTTTTTTACATCGACTTTGATATCTGACTACTTCTTCTTTCATTTCAGGCACTGTGTACATTTCTGAACTTGAACTTTTGAGTGTCTTTGCCACTCTGTGACAGTCTTATTGTTTAAACCACTGCATAAGCCACCAAATTGGATGTTTTTCCTTGCCTCTACTTCACTAATTATTCGCTGAAATTCGTTTTTATACATGCTTTTGCCATTGTCTTTTAACAAAACACTGAACACAACGGACTATTTATATTGATTTGCATATTCAAATATGCAAAATTTGAGGAGGAGTCAGGGTGGGGCTCTAGGCATGTGAATGATAATTCAAATTCATTGGGATTTATAATTGGAAAGTGCATGGAACTTTGCTTATGCAGACTTTTATGTATCAGAATTTTATTGTGCGTACACACTGTCACAGAAGGATGGGGGATAAACCCAGGAGGTGGTGTATACGTCCTCTGGGCCACGAGGGGGCAACCGCCCTGGATTGGGAGTGGACCATAGGAAAGTAGCAAGGAGGCCACCGACAGGGGGCACCCCGTGCCTCATGCGCCCAGGAAACATTCACTTCCACCACACCCGGGAAGATGGAGGAAAATTCTTCCAGGGATGCCCGGAGTGCTTCCGGGTGCAAGAGCAGCACTTCTGCCACACCAGGAAGTGCTGCCAGAAGAGCATCATCGAGCACCTGGTTAACATAGAAGGGGCCGCCTTCCTACAACCGGAGAGCTAGAGTCGGGAGTGGGAGCAGGACGAAGCTCCTGTGGAGAAAGGAAAGGCGGCCCACGGACAGTGAGAGAGAAGCCCGGAGTCGGGGTGATTGGTGCTGGGAGCACAGTGTGCTGTGCGGGACTGTGGTATTTGTGCTTAAATAAACGTGTGCCTGGTCTCAGTCTGATGGTGTCCAGGCATGTCTCACAACACATTTCTACATTTGTCAGTATGTCATGTTTTAGTGTGAATTCTACGCAAGGCGTTACACATCAAGCCCCTGGTGTTGCCACAACACAGTAAGTTCCCACTAAGTTATATTCCACATAATTTCTGTCAGCTGCCATCTTATTTCACCATTAAAAATAATAATACATTAAACCTTTGAAATTACACAGTTGCGGATATTAGTTTGACCAATATGAGAAAAGTCTAATGATAAGAAGTCATAGATTTTGCCTCTCATCCAGAGAGTGGACAAAGCAGACCACTAAAAGTAAAGGAGGCTTAGCTTCTATCTCCACATCTATTTCTCAGTCTCTGCCAATTTCTTTGACAAGGACAAATTCCTTTGTACATTTGGAGGACAGATGTCAGTGACTCACTGATCCTAATTTTCTTGATTTATTAGTAAAGCAGATACATTTAGTGACAATTGTGAGCACTAGTGTCTCAAAGCTCCAAGGACAAGGGCTTGATTCCTGGCTTAATTGCTGTCTTTGTGAAGTGTGCATGTTCATTTTGAAGCCAAATGAGGTTTTCTTCATTTTTTCCGGTTTTCTCTCTCATTCTAAATGACTTTGTCTGTCTTGGGTAATGATTCTAATATACATAACTAAAGAGAGCAAAATGAATTTATATATATGTGAATGCACAGGTAGCATAGGGTGATTAGTGTTGCCTCTTCACAGCACTGGGACTTGGGCTTTGTTCCCAGTCAAGTCATGGAGTTCACCGTTAACTGGCAGCTTTACACTGGTGGTGTGTAAAAGTGTGCCCTGTGGTGGATTGGCAGCCTATCCGGAGTTGATCCCTAATGTTTCTGGGACAGGCTCCAGTTTGTTGTGAATGATGCAGCTTCACGGAATGAATGCTTTCAAATAAACTTCCTACTATATTCCTTGAAATTGATGTTCAGATAAGGAATTTAAAAATGACGATAGTTTCTCCTTAATATTTAAGGCTCATTTGAGGTATGTATTTGTTTTTCTTTCTTCTTGAACAATACAGACTTGGTGGTCCAGGCTAGAATATGCGGTCTCAACTTAATGTGTCTTCAAATGAGTGTCTGCTTAGAATTCCAAGAATAAAACTTAAAAGAAGTGGTGAGGCGGGCGGGCGGCCTTCTGCTGTTTTGCATCTAAAATCTGGAACAAGAATTCGCCAGGCTAATACGGTGGAGTACTTTAAAAAAAACTGCTGGAAACACATTACTTTAACGTGGCTTTCTCATAGCTTCATTTTAGTTTAACCCTGATGCTATTGCAATTAATTGTCATTACTATTCATGGTGGCTCCAAAATCCATACTAACCCCTACTCTCTCTTCTGTTCTTTTTCCGGTTTTCTGTGGTGATGACCTGCACCACCATCACCTGATCAGGGCACCGTGATGTCCCTACATTGATTGAGTAAACGCCAGAAGTCCACATGACCTTCATCATCAAGTCCTTCCATGAGAACCCTGAATACAATGAGGACTGATCATTTATGTTAGGTAGAATGCCTAGAGGGGACTGGCTGGGTGGTCTTGTGACCTCAGACCCCCGGCAGATTTTATTTTTTCTCTCCAGCCGTCTGGAGTTTTTTTTTTGTTTTTGCTGTCCTTCCTGCCCATCGGACCTTACTTTTATTCTATGTTATTTAGTGTTCACTTATTTTAATTCCTATTTTGTCTTTTTTTTCTTTCTTCATCATGTAAAGCACTTTGAGCTCTATTATTTGTATGAAAATGTGCTATAGAAATACATGTTGTTGTTGCTGTTGTGGTAGGGAGCTAAACTTGTTACAAAGAGGTGAATTTCCAGTGCTGAAGGCCATTTTGATCTCCCAACAGTCATCAGAGCATCGTCTCTCGTCAAAAACACTGAAAAAAGAGAATTTATTCATATCATTTCATCTAATAAAAAAGTACACTTGTGATCAAAAAAAGAAAATAAAAGGAAGTGTGCTTATAATGGAAAACAGAAGCAACTGTAAATACCGAGTGCAGTGGGAGTCTGAAATAAATGGCTCACTCGTGTTTTTAATGTGCACATTCAGAGAAAACAACAGAAATTCTCTATTAACTAATCCAGAGGGGACGAATTCTCACTACCGATGTCAGTCCTGATGGAAAGCCTTACCGACTAATGACTTTTTCAATGAACAAAACAATAGTCTGGACTTGGTTTTTTAATATTTTAAAGTGCTTCCTTTTTATCATTTGAAGCATATGCAAGCAGTTTATTTTTAGTTTTCTATCTTGTTAGACGTTCTTAGAGGGTAATCTAAAATATACATTTCATTGAGTTTTCTAGCAGCACTTGCAGATGGAATTGTGAGCCTCAGTAATTACAAAGGACACTGCACCTTTGGACAAGTGGCCGAATAAGATGAATAGGGGCTTATGTCTGATGGTTGTACTGATGGCTGACAGAGCCAGAAGACGGACCACAATACTGTACAGTGTTTGAAACTATGAAAAATCTTCACTAGGTAAGTTCACATTTTGTTTGAATTTTAAAATTATCCTTGCATGGCAGACAAGAGTAGAATTACGCAGGCCCTGCAGTACATTTATACTCAGCCAGATCAAGTACATTGCTATTTTTCTTCCTTTTTTTCAATATTTTATCACTGTTTCCCATACACGACTCAGGTCGTGATTCGAACATACTCTTCATCAGAATTAATTATACAGTTTCTTTGTACCAGGTTGGATGTGATAATGCCCTCACTGCCATGAATCTTTGTTCCACAGTATTGTCTGTAGAGAACCAATTTCAGTCCTAATGATCCCAGTAACAGCCGTTTAGAATAAAAATGGGACTTGCCTTCTGTTCCCCTACTAGATATGTTCAAGAGAGAAAAAAACGAATCTTCTCAGGATTAAACAGTATAACATCTGGACTTTAAATAACAATAATAGATAAAAAAAAAAAAGGTCTGGTTAGGTTAGATATATGAAACAGAATGTTTTCATATGATAGGCTAATTTATGGCACCTCATACTCATTTCACCGTTGTCTATAATTAGTAATAATGAACTATTGTGTGAGAAAAGATGCAACCCAACATACAACTACTTTCTAATTACTTTGATATACTAAAAACCTGAAGAAAACAATAATAGTCTGACTGCTATACCATCCATCCAGCCATTATCCAACCCGCTATATCCTAACTACAGGGTCAATCCCAGCCAACACAGGGCGCAAGGCAGGAAACAAACCGCGGGCAGGGTGCCCGCCCACCACAGGACTTCTATACCAATTGTGCAAAGAATATTTAGTTACGCACCTGTTTTTAGGTTTAACTGTATTTTTCTCTAAACACGGTAAGCAAAATTAAATGCTGCCATGTATTTCAGCACCACCAGTATTTCATATTCCTGCGCCACCACCACCTACTCAAAGCTTCATGATGCTCAAACAATGATGGATGGATTAAAAGGTAGAAGTCTACGTGACCATCATCATCATCAAGCCCTTCCGTGAGAACCCTAAATCCAAAGAGGTCTGTTTCATTTATGTTAGGTAGAATGCCCAGAGGGGACTGGGTGGTCTCATGGTCTGGAATCCCTATAGATTTTATTTTTTCTCCAGCCATCTGGAGTTTTTTTGTTTTTTCTGTCCCCCCTGGCCATTGAACCTTACTCTTATTCGATGTTAATTAATGTTGAATTATTTTGTTTTATAATTGTGTCTTTCATTTTTCTATTCTTTAATATTTAAAGCACTTTGAGCTACTGTTTGTATGAAAATGTGCTATAGAAATAAATGTTGTTGTTGTTGTTGTCAGCACGTTAAAGTATGACTGGCAATCAGTTCAACTTTGAACTCCTATATCTCCCTAGTTGGCTGATAACACTAAAATTAAAAATGAATGCTTTTTAGCTAACTGTTAAACCAATAAATCTTTGCCAAATTATATCCTCACCATTTTCTGGGAATTAATGACACAGGGGTCAAACCGCAAAATTTAGAAATTGTTAAATATTATTCACCAGTCCAGCCATGAAACACATCAAGGATTTTCTTTTTAAAGTCAATATTTGTTCTATGGAAATCCAAGCCTATTTATTCTGAATCTCGGCTTTAAAAACATTTTCTGTAGCACACTGCTTTACCTCAAGGAGACATGCTCCTGTTTCGAGGGGGCCCATTAGGGGCACTTAGAGAAATAAGCATTGCCTTTCACTCCTTTTCAATTATTCAAAAGGAAAGGCAGGCTGGGGTAATGTAAAGCTTTTTACCTAATCACCCTGTTAGAGTTCTTTTAATTTTCATGCTCCTTGTCTAATTTCTGAAAATCAGTTCAGATTTTGCATTTACATTCAGCTCCACAGCCACCACTTAATACTGCCACATAATTTTGTCTCCATTACAAAATGATGATATCAAAAATTAAGTTTATAACTCTGTGTTGTTTGTAAAGGTACATTTTGCTAAAATCATGGAAAGTTAATTGCAGGGTTTGCTGCGATTTATTGTGATTAGGTACAATTTTTAAATGAATGCTAATGAAGCCCCAATTAAAAGGACATTTTAATTAAAAACGCATGAAATTGGTTTTAAGAAGTGTAACCTGCTGCCTCACACCTCTTGTACACTTGGGTTCACATTCTAGCTGGGTGGAATTTGTACATTCTAGCTATGCCCGTGTGAGTCCAGCTGCCTCCCACCTCTCCAAGACAAACTTTAAATTCGCCCTCACGACTACAGGCCATGTCACGTTTGACGACTTTTCCAGCAGTTCATTTACATGACCGTAGTCAGGCCGCACTCCCATGAATTCTGTCACATAATGTAACACTCCAACCAGTCCTCGCTGCGACAAAATCAATTTTTGTTTTAGTCATAGAGGTGGGCTCTGCATGCGTATGAGAGCTGACAAACAATGAACGCTTATCCAGAACTATGACGCATGTAATGCTGCGACAAGGAATAACAAATGTGTGTGGGTGTTCCAGACCTCGTGAGCAGAGTAGTTTGTCTGATGTTTTATGTTTTACTTACCACTGTAGAATGGAAAAAAATGACAGAGATTGCGGTTGAATATCAAACCCTTCGTACAGCACCTGTTCTATCAGGCAGCACGCTATTGGCTGTCACAAAATTGGGTGAGCAGGACTGTGCTGGGGGATTGGCACGCATTTGCTAAATGTGACATTCCTCAGAGATATTCAGTTATGTGAACTGACATGGTCCAGTGACGAGATCAGCAACCTCAGTCATGAAGTCTGATACACCTAACAGTAAGAAGTCACGTAATATGCCATTGGCTCAAACAGAAGTAGAAGTAGTTGTAGTCATAGTAGTCACAGCAGCACAGTCAGACATACAGAGTACAGTTGAACTCTTACTTGCATGTCCAACCAACACGCAACCTGACACCACTCCACGGCACCATGATCAGTAACCAGGGCAGTGGAATCGGAGTCGGTGACAATTTTGGGTACCTGGAGTCGGGGCAAAAATGTACCAACTCCGACTCCTAATAAATTTAAATTGTAATGAAAAAAATACAGCAAGTTCAAATGTCCCATTTCACAAACAATAGTCATAATTAAGTACTTATCTGATGTAAGAATAAACCCCAGTGCATAGTCGTGTTACTACTAGTGTGAAGTTCAGATGAGCGATTATACAACCTGACATTCACATGTTGTAATCTGGATTATGGTACATCACAAAAAGTGTTTTCATTTTATTTCAGATATAATGTGCTTAACAAGTTAATCTGAGTGTAAACAAGTGTAATGATGTAGGTGTACGTGTGTGCTATGGCCTGATGTCTGTTCAGGGGTTCTTGTCTTTTGTTAAAACTGGCCAATACGTTAGAGAGTCAGCTTCCTGTCCATAGTTCTGTGGTTAAATGACGTGTATGTTGCCTTCCTTTAATCAACATGGAAAATACATTAGCATATTAAATATACTGCGGTGGGCTGGCGCCCTGCCCGGGGTTTGTTTCCTGCCTTGTGCCCTGTGCTGGCTGGGATTGGCTGCAGTAGACCTCCGTGTCCCTGTAGTTAGGATATACAGTAATCCCTCGCTATATCGCGCTTCGACTTTCGCGGCTTCACTCTATCACGGATTTTATATGAAAGCATAACTAAATATATAACACGGATTTTTCGCTGCTTCGCGGGTTCTGCCGACAATGGGTCTTTTTACTTCCTGTACACGCTTCCTCAGTTGGTTTGCCCAGTTGATTTCATACAAGGGATGCTATTGGTGGATGACTGAAAAGCTAGCCCATCAGAGCACGCAGTTAAGTTCTTCTGACTGAGAAGCTAACCAATCAGAGCACGCAGTTAAGTTCCTGTGTGCTGAATGCAGTGTTTACCACGAAGTCTCGTCTCGCTCATTCAGCATCAACGTGTTTCGCTGTGTAAAGAGTTGTGCTCTTTTGTGGTTATCTTTGTGCATAGTCAAGCCCTTCGTTATGGCTCCAAAACGATCTGCTCCTGGGCCCAAGCACCAACGGAAGATGTTAAGGATTGCCAAAAAGGTAAAAGTTTTGGATATGTTGAAGGAAGGGAAAAGATACTCCTCTGTAGGACGCCATTACGGCATCAATGAGGCTACGATTCTTTTTATTTAAAAAGTAGGAAAGGAATATAAGATCTATGGCCGCAGTGTCCTTTTATCCAGGGTGAAAAACGAGTTGTAAGTGGATGTAATAAGGCAGTAGTCCGGATGGAATCTGCTTTAGGGATTTGGATTGAAGAAGAACAACGGTGGTGCTACACAGTTGCCTGAAGAGGCTCCTTTAGAAGAGCTGTAACGCTCTCCTTTGTTGTGCAGTAAAACTAAACTCATCGTTATCGGACAAGTCACCGTGTCATTGTTGGTGAGTAACCATAATTAATTTTCTACTTGCAGTACTTAGTACATGTACGTACGTTTAGTGTCACTGTACACACATTTACTGTATACTAATTTACTTGCATTGTACGTATTTATTGCTGGTGGCCTGTCTATTGTAATGGCTGTAACATATGTGATATCAGAGACACTCAATATCTTTAAAATAATATTTAGGTTTTACTGTATATAAACAGTGTGTTTATATACATAATTTCAATGAATCTTACCTAATATCTAAGAGAATACAAAGGGATTATGCTGTATAACTGTGCTGGGAATATTTATAAACAGTGTGGGAGAGTTTATAAGGGCTTAAAATATATAAAAATAACCATACAAACATATGGTTTCTACTTAGAGGATTTTCTCCTATCGCGGGGGGTCTGGAACGCAACCACCGCGATCGAGGAGGGATTACTGTAGCAGGTTGGATAATGGATGGATGGATATTACCGTATTTACGCGTGTACCACGCACACATTTTTTCCCTGAAAATTAGCATTAGAAAATCAGGTGCGCGTCATACACAAAGAATTGTAATTTTGTAATGTTTACTTCTTCTGCTTGGGCTTGCTTGCTCTCTCGCTCGCCCGTGCACTCGCGCTCTCTCTCTCTCGCTTGCACTCTCTCTCTCTCTCGCTCGCCCGTGCACTCACGCTCTCTCTCTTGCTCGCTTGCTCACGCACTCACGCTGTCTCTCTCTAAACGCTTCCTATACAATCACAACGCGCATCATACCTGGGGCAAAACGATTCCCGCGATTTTCTTTGTAAAAATTAGGGTGTGCGTCTTACACAAGGGCACGTGTTACACGAGTAAATACGGTAAATACAGAGGAGTCGGAATTGGGTAGTTGGAGTCAGAAGTACCAGAAACTAAAGAGTCGGAGTTGAAGGATTTATCTACCGACTCCATAACCCTGTCAGTAACAATGATTTATTTGTGCACAATACCTGTCCCTCATATACAACTGATAATAATTGACCAATGAAGTAAGTATCAATTACAAAATGTAATAGTGGGTGTTTGTGCTTGGCACTATGCAAGTGCCCTGCAGTGGATTAATAATTACCCTGCGTTCAGTAACACAGGGATAGGCCCTAGCAACCCAGTAACCTAGAATCAGATTTAGCATGTTTGGCAAAGCCAGGTTTTACACATAAAGAAAACAGAAGCAGCACTAATTCAAACAAAGCGCCACTGTTTAATAGTATCATCACTAGCAGTGACAAGATCAATAGAAAATGTACAAGCCTGTATACTTGGAAAATCTGAAAATATAAACATTTTAGAGCCGTCAATCAAAATGGCAACATAAGATACCTTCTCTTGAGAATCTGAAAATATATTTACTGGACAAGTCAGAGAGTGAAATGAGAATATAACAGTCTTTGCCTCAAAGATCACATATAACAAAAACTAGACAGTGGTAGGAATTAATTAGGACTGCTTTCATTCCCTTTTCAGTTTTCTGGACAAAGTAAATTGTTACATATATAAGTCTGAATTACTTTTTCATTGTTTTGGTGAAATCTTTGGATTATCATTTTGTTTTATTTGTTCATGTGTGTCTGGTCATTATGATGTTGCATGGTTGCTGGCCTTGTGACCTGTGACATGACACATAAGAGTGCTGCTAACATTAAGCAAGCTTTTCAAACTTTGGTAAAACCTGCATAAGTCTTATAAGAGTTGTGCATCAAGAAAACAAAAATTAGGAATATATTTCAATTTGGAATTCTTGTTTGTTTTTTATTTATCATTTGTTTAGCATTTTGGTTTTGGTGAGTTTGTTCATCGTTTCTATGTGTTATTGATCCTACCTACAACTTACTTAAAAGACTTGTTTATTCGTCTCTGCCACTTAAAATACAATCAAATACAATCAGCATTGACTGGGAGGAGTGTCTTACTGAAAACATAAATAACCAATCAATTAAGGTAACGTTTTAATTAATATATATATACAAGAAGTCCCCAGGTTACGTACGAGATAGGTACTGTAGGTTTGTGCAATCTGTATGTAAGTCAGAACAGGTACATTATTTTAATAAATGCTATTGTTGGCCAACTGTAACCAAGTGCTCTGCCAATGAATGATGGAGTTTCATGTCTCTCTGACCTTTTAATTATTTCTACTTTATTTTCCATGGTGATGGTTTTTCTCTACTGTATCACCAGCACTTGCATCAGATTTGTGATTCAGAGACATTCTTGAAGGTTGAAGACAAAAGGTTAAGATGAGCTCTTCTGCACAGCACTGTACACGCTATCACAGCAAGAAGGCACCCGTCGTCAGCACGTCTGATGTACTGGCAAGTGACGACTTCCTGCTATGTGCGTAACAGTACAAGTAGGCTTGCTATGGAGAATGACTGGGAGCGGCGAAGGGTCTTCATCACTCGCCCACCACACAGTCACGAGAATGAACACGGTGTGGCCAAAGGTGGATAGTGAATCGCCCCCATTCAACAGGCAGCCATCCGAGGCACACTACAATGCTACCCCCCGCCATGCCGTTCACCCTCAATGGCCTCTGTTCAGCCACAACCGGGTCACCCCTTGCAGCTTTACCAGCCGCCCACCGAGAACGAACGGGGCAGCCGTGTGTGCTGGGTGGGCAGTGAAATGCCCCATCTGCTCCATCCAGCCTGTGTCCAGTCAGGAGTGGTAGCTGTGGCGGCATAGTGGGCGGGCAGCGAACCATTGTCCTGCACATGAGCGATAGCTGTGGTCCCGATGACTATGGACCATGGGTCACCGCTTGCTGCCAGGAGCTGCGTGAGGGACACTACACTGTGCGAGCAGCGAAATCGCTCCCCTCCAGCCTCCGCTTACAGTGTCCCCAGGCCGAAGATGACAAAGCGGCAGTTACTAAGGCGCATGCGTCGCAGCTTCGGCCCGTTCGTAAGTTGTAGGTCAGATGTCCGTAACCTGGGGACTACCTGTATATGAAATTGAGTAACTGAAATAAGCAAATGTTTTGATCAAATATTATTGCAATACAATGCCTATTGAATGTAAATAACAAGTTCAAAAACTGAAAGTGTGTTTAACATTTAATTTCAAAAATCCACAACAAATTACTGAACATGCCACCTTTTGTACTTTTTTCCGTATTATGTAAACTACAAATTAAGGTTTCATTAGCCATATAAATATCAAATAATATTTTAGTAATCACAATCTAACCTCATTAGAGCCCTTGTATTTATCAAAATGACTGGAGGCAACAATGGAACAAAGTCTTTGTCTCGGTCTTGCTGTCACTTATTACTTAAACTATTTCCAAAAACTGTCACATAAAGTCTGTTCATTACGCTTGCTGTTTTTATTGTTACGATTAACAGAAGAAGACAATATTACCCTTTTGCATTTTTCCCATTTTCATCCAATACTTACAGAAAGATTACAATTATTTTTATTAATTATCATTTTTTTCCTTTAGCTTATGCAAGTAATTAGCATTCCATACATCTGCTTGAATGTATCCATGACTTACGACCTGAAGCGTTTATAGCAAAAATGCAAAAAGCTGTGGTATTACAGAAAATACGTATTCTGAGCAAACAGGTCACTTCAGCAACATGATAAATGTCTGACCCGTGCCAAATATGTCAAAGAAACCTGATGACTCTTTCCCAGGGAATAAAAAAATCACCTGTGTCCTAGTAGCCGTTTATACAACATTCCTGCCATCCTCGAAATACTATGTACTGTATAGAGAATATAAAGTTTTAAATGAGCAAACTATTTTAATTCATTTCACAAGGACTTGATAACTGTTGGTGCTTAACTACTGACCTACCTTAAGGGCCTTAATTTTGTAAAATAAAGTGTATTACTATTACTTTGAAACTAGAGCAATAATGATTTAGTACAATATTATCCTGACAGTCACTTTTGTCCCATGTTAATGTTTTAACTAGAGGGCTGGAAACTCCATTTGCTGGTTAACGTTTGCTGTTCTATTTTTCTTTAAATATATATTTTTTAAATGTATATTTTGTTTCTAAACTTCACCTGTAACACAAAGAAAAACTGTAATGTCTCATTTGTAGCAGAAAATAGGGTGCATTAGACTATCTATTGTGATCGCAATTTACATTTATCTTATAAGTGACTACTGAAATGCCAGTTTGGAGGCTCACTGAAATTTCACCATTGGTAGTTTAAAATGCTACTTGAGTCTGTGATATACACAGCTGCTAACTAAAAATGATTTTGATCTACCTACAAATGTTGGATCAGACAGCTTTAAAGAACCAGAGAAAGTTTAGCGTAAAAATGGGAAGATTTGCAGAGGACAAAATAGACTGACGATAAAATAAATTAAATGGAAGAGATGGGCTAGACCAGTGGTGGCGAACCTATGGCACGCGTGCCAAAGGGGGCACTCAGAGCCCTCTCAGTGGGCACGCGCGCCGTCGCCCGAGCACAGAGTTCGTTACTATAAAGCCAGAGGAATGCGGGGCCGGGCTGCTCCCTCACCGCTCCCCTCTTCACGCACGCCGGAGGACTTTTCTCACATCACCCGCCCCTCTGCCCAGCAACCCAATGGGAGCGCTTCCTTCCTCTCCTGTCTGGGGTAAGGCGGGCGGCACACATGCTGCTTGAGGGTGCGGCACGAACTGCAGCCTTTTGAGTCTGTGATTCCCGGTGTGGGGTTGGAGGGGATGTGGTATAGCGGGTCCACAGCTCAAAATTGAAAAGGCCAGTTTTAACAGATAATTGCCGCACTCGCGGCTTAAAGAGGGGTTATGGTAGAGTGGCCGGAGTGGTTTCCGGGAGTTTTGTGATGTGGGCAGTCCTCGCTTAAGCGCACAGGTGAGGAGTCGTCCGCATCTGTAATTGTTGCCGGGAGTTGCTAATCGCCACACCTGATCCACGACCCCGTAATATATAATGGAAGCTTTGGGGCGGAGCTTAATAGGGAAGACCTGCGTGAAACACTTGAGAGGATCGAAGGGATGACAAAGGACAGCACAGTTAGTTATGAAAATGAAATCCTTAAAGTGTGGAATTCTCTGCCAAATAATCTTAAGTCAATGAAGGCACTTGAGATTGCTTTCCTTACTTTGTTTGGAACATCTTATGCTTGTGCGCAGCTGTTTTCAGCTTTGAATTAAATCAAATCTGACACCAGAAACAGACTAACAGATGACCTGAGTGCTGCATGTGTTGCTCTCAAACTTAAAAAGTATGAGCCAAGGTTAGACAAATTATCAGCATGCATACAACAGCAAAAAGCACATTAATTGTTCAAAAGCATACCGAATGCAAACTTTTACCTTTCAACAAAAAGTTGTTTGTATCATTGAAAGCTCTGTTATTATGTTTTTCTTTTAAGACAAAAGATGTTAATGTATGAGTTGCTTTTCTAAACTAAAAGCTCAGTAGATAGATAGACAGACAGAGCATCAGTATTGGCAGTTCCGTCCAATTTATCATCCAGCTGCACTCCCAGGTATTTATAGGTCTGTACCTTCTGCACACACTCACCTCTGATGATCACGGGGTCCATGAGGGGCCTGGGCCTCCTAAAATCCACCACCTTGGTTATGCTGGTGTTCAGTTTTAGGTGGTATTCAGGTTAAATTGCCATGTTGGCACTTTGCGATAAATAAGTGGGTTTTGGATTGCAGTTTGGGCACTTGGTTTCTAAATGGTTCGCCATCACTGGGCTAGACGGTCTTGAAGTCAGGACAAACCTTGATCGTCAGAGTTCAGTATACCTGTATAGTGAGGCCAGGCTCGCCATGGGACCGCAACATGATTTTTATCGAGGTGCGCTTTGTGCTGCAGGTGCAATGCCCCTATCAGTTTCCGATGAAGTGAATAATTGAATAACCCCTGAGTGATGGGAGCAGGTGGAGCTGGTAGGGGTAATGAGGTTGTGAAAGCTTATAAGAGCAGCAGGGGTAGTGAAGGTATTTTGGGGGTACCAGGGGTAGTGAATATTTTGTAGTGAAGAAGGAGGGTCATCTTTTGAAAAAATTACAGCTTTGGTAAGAATAAGAGAAAGATAGATGGGTGATGATGGTGTTGAATGACCACGATCAGTGAAGAAGGAAATCCAGAGTTGTGGTTGTTAACAAGCTGAGAGAAGGAGAGCAAGTCAGGGTGAGGGAGCAGGTCCCTCCCAGGACTATGTCTGAACAGTCATGAAGTTGGAGTTATGGAGCTCTATTGGGAATATGACAGGCAAGGCACGAGGCAGGGATGGCCATCAAGAGCAGGTCTTGGTTGAAGAGATGATTGTTAGGAATGCTCTTTGTCAGCAGCATGTGATGAGGTGAGACGACGCATACTCTGCTGCCCCTGAGAAGAGTTGAAGATGGCTGCCGGGAACACCTTGGGTGTCCACATGAGTGCCCGAGTAAAAAGCGAAGCAGTGCCAACTGTTGCATTGGAGAGGGTATACTTTGTGCTAAAGGCATTTAGGGTGAAGTCCTAGTAATGCTCATTAGGGGGTTGCTTCTTCTGGTGTTGGCAAACTTTCTGTAAGGCAGTGTGTGTGGTCTCCTGTGACGGACAGTTCATTTTAAATAAGAGTCTAATTTTAATTGTTGAATTTGCCTGAATTTTACCTATTTTATTCCTTTGAACTGTTTGATCATTTTAATTATTTATTTACGTGCCCTTTTTGCCCAATTAACTAACTTTATATTCTTTTTTTCATCTTTCATGTTTAATGCCTCTGATTCGTCATTGAGCTCATCTCGGTTACAAATTCCTAGTAAGTCATACAAATATATTAAATGAAGGCCATTGACCATTGACACAGTATATAATGGTATAAAATATCTGGAATAATCTTGTTCCTACTTATATTTTGTAGTGCTTGTCCTCTTATATTCCCGGTTGTAACCTAAGATCCTTGGTGGTAAGGTGGCCGTTTCCTTTTATGCACTGAAAATATTTGCTTTACCAATAGAGATATGCCAGACAAAAACTGCCAAAAAAAAACACTTTTAAATTTAGCTTTTTCATACCTACTTTTTAAAACAACTTCTAACTGATTATACAGGATATGTGCTGCAATACTGCAGTGGGCTGGTGCCCTGCCCAGGGCTTGTTTCCTGCCTTGCGCCCTGTGTTGGCTCCAGCAGACCCCCGTGACCCTGTAGTTGGGATATAGCGGGTTGGATAATGGATGGAAGGATGGATGGTTGGATGTACTGCAATATTATACACTTCACAGATTTGTAAAAATGATTAACCTCTATTATTCTCTGTTTTCTTGTCCAGTTTTCTGCAATGGCATTTCGCACCACCATCATCTGATCCAAATACTCTGAAGCCGCTTGTGATTTTGGAACATAAGCAGATACTCCAACCGTCGACAAAACCCAGCACTCTGAATCTTCAAAAGTGAAGCACTTAAACAATAAGGAACTACTTAACCACATTTATATTCAGTAAAATACCCAGTCAGGGCTGGGTGGTCATTAATCCTTGGAACCCCTGCAGTTTATTTTCTCCAGCATTTTGTTTTTCTGCCCTCCATGGACATCTGACCATAGCATCAGACATATCTTTATTATACAGATGATTGAACCTGCGACAGCAAGTGTGTTCGTCTGCTCTTTGTCCTTATTCACTTGCCCAAAAAACGGTACATCACTGATACTGGTACACCTACCGTATAGTATACATTACGAATCATTTATTTAAATAATTCATGCTAGTAATCATCCATCCATCCATCCATCCATTTTCTAACCCGCTGAATCCGAATACAGGGTCACAGCCAGCCAACACAGGGCACAAGACAGGAACCAATCCCGGGCAGGGTGCCAACCCACCGCAGGACACACACAAACACACCAAGCACACACTAGGGCCAATTTAGAATCGCCAATCCACCTAACCTGCATGTCTTTGGGTTGTGGGAGGAAACCGGAGCGCCCGGAGGAAACCCACGCAGACACGGGAGAACATGCAAACTCCACGCAGGGAGGACCCGGGAAGCGAACCCAGGTCTCCTTACTGCGAGGCAGCAGCGCTACCACTGCGCCACCGTGCCGCCCTCTAGTAATCATTAATACATTTATATTCTCTTGATTTAATATGATTTAAATGTAAGCTAATTACAGAAGTAGATACACATTACATTTGCATACAGTTTCGAATAAATAAAATGCCATTTTTTGTTTCTAAATCTAGATTTCAGCTGGTACATTGTGATTCCCGAGGCATTAAGCACAATTTATATAGCTAACTCAGCAGTTACCAGTATATTAGATTGTTAATGTTTCATTAGTATAGAGAAATTGCTTATAACAAGAAAGAATGGTGCTAGATATTATTTGAAAAACAAAGTTAGAAACTGAAGTCTGTAGGTGCTAATGTAATTTTCCATTTAAATGAACACTGATATAAAAGATATTGCATGCAAATTAAAAATAATAAAGCATTCCACCTCAATATGATAGAATGTACTGCAGTAAACTTTCTTGCACAGAACAGCACCAGTGTAATATGAAGAATGAAAAATGTGGAATATTCAGAAAAACTTACTTACTTTTTAAGACAGATAATCAGACTAATAGATTTATGAACAGTATATACCATTGGTAGATTGTTCTGGAAGGCACTGTATAATAGATTTGAAGGGATATATGTGATATAGGTTGTGTTTTAATTTGCAATCAACTGTGTTAAACAAAGAAATATATATTGTCACAGGAGGCTGGGGGACAGACCCAGCCGGGACGCCTGGAAGGACCTGGAGGTGGTGTATACATCCTCCGAGCCACAAAGGGGGCAACCGCCCTGGATCTAGAGAGGACCACAGGAGAGGAGCAAGGAAGCTCAAGCCCGTTGGGGCCCATGGCCACTGCCAAGGGGGCGCCCCGAGTCTCATTGAGTCCAGGAAACATTTACTTCGGCCACATCCGAGAAGATGGATAAAGATCCTTCCAGGGACGCCCGGAGTGCTTCTCAGTGCAAGAGCAGCACTTCCACCACACCAGGAAGTGCTGCCAGAAGGACGTCATCAGGCACCTGGAGCACATCTGGGTGGAAATAAAAGGGGCCGCCTCCCTACAATCAGGGAGCTAGAGTCGGGAGTGGGAGCAAGAAGAAACTCCCGTGGAAAGAGGAAAGGCGGCCCACGGACAGTGAGAGAAAGGCCCAGATTAGAGGTGGTTAGTGCTGTGTGGGACTGTGTCTATTTGCGAATAAACGTGTGTGCTTTATAAAGATGTGACCTCAGTCTAGTGGTGTCCGGGCGTATCTTACACCATTTCAATGAATCCAACAAGCAATGTTTATCTTTATGGTGCCCTTCATCCCCAAGCATTTTATGGTAAAGCACATCACTGTCACACGTGTGCGTCAGAGGGTCCCAGGTATATAATTCCACCGCAGGCCGAGAGAAGGCGTTGCTGCTAACTTTGACATCTTCCTTTTCTCCAATCTTCCTTTTCACCAACTGAGTCTGCTCCTTCTGGTCCCAGGACCATAAAATCCCAGTCGCCTAGAAGGAGACATTGCGTACTGACTGAAAACCTGAAGAGATGGAGCTTCTTCAGACCCCAAGTGAGGCAGTGTTATATAGAATGATGGACGGCAACACTTTTCTTTGTTATTGTGCCATTTTGCGCTACTTTTGTTTAAGTTTGGAAATTAACAGTTGGCGTCCCAACATTTATCTTGTGTTTCGACCCTCGGTTAACCACAATCAAATTCTAAAGTAACAAAATGTATTAGACTTGAGCACAGTGTTTTTTTAACAATAACTAGGGGACGATTTTGAAAAAAACACCTGACAGGTTTATTCTCTTATCACGACTAAGTCATAATTTTTATAACATTTTATAACATACTGAGTTACTTTATAATGCGCATGCCCTTGGCCTATTTTTAAAAAATGCTTTCAGACTTACAAATTATTTTCTTACAGATTTTTTTTACAGATGAGCAGAAGACAAGAAATAATTTTTTTGATCCGAAGCAGCTCATCCAATTCCCGTATAGCAGTGCCACATATTAGGACCACACTCTACTCTCTTATGAGAAAATCCAACAAGAAAGCGTAGTTAGCAGTTGTAATAAATGTAATGAAATTATTAGCTTTCCTTGGCCCAAAATATTAGCTAATTTCTCAATATGCTAAAATACTGCCTGGTATGAGTGCTGTGACTCCGTTCATTAAGAGGTCTGGCCGCTGGGGAGGGTGCTTTAGAGGGAGTGCTGATTAATGGTCTGTCTGCTGTTCTCATAATGAAGCAAGGCGACTGCTAGCTTTTATCACTTTGCTGTCGACGTACAGTTTTATTTGCCTCCTACAGGTTTTTCACAGAAGCTACAGGTTTCACGTATCAAGGCATAAATGATTATGATTAGAGAATCGGATCTGAAGCTTTCTAAGTAGTACCTCATTCTCACATTAGTTGAAACAGTTTCCTCAATACTACATATTGTTTACGCATCTTTAATCTATTCAAATTAACATTCTTGGTAATGTTCATTTTTTAACTAGTAAATATGAATTATGCTATATTTTACTCTATATAAAGTCATAGGTTTGTCTCCAAGGTGTGATCTTTATACTTTTAAAAACTGATGGAGTTAATCCTTATTTATATATTACATGTTTGACTCTATTAGGCACATTCAATAGAATCCAAACATTTGGACCAAACATAGCAATAGATGGCCATGGACAATTTTTTATGTGATGGGGTCAAAAATTCCCTATCTAGGTAAGTTCAGATGTTCAAAACCCTGAAAACAGTTGACTTTATCATGGTGTCTGTGTGTGTCTGTAGAACCCCATGAACAACACATAGAGAGGTTAGGAGCACCCACTGATACAGCGCATTGCAGCGCCCAACACAAACCAACTCGGGAACCAGATTGGGACCCGAGTGCAGCCATGCAATGGGTGATACCTCAGCCTACCACACTAGTTCAGATGGAGTGGAACAGTGTGAGGTTCATGTACAATGATAACTTCAAAATAGAAAAATTGAACTGTCCTCTTCAAACATTATGTTGCATTATGCTTGTCTTGTAACAGGCTACAGGAGTACAGCGTTTGGCCCAGTACGTCTCTCAATATCCTTCAAAGATGGTTTGTCCTGCGACAACTGCCATTGAAACTGTTTAATTTAGACAGGATTTCTGCAGTCTGCTCAGTTTATTCATGGGACCAGGCCGATTGATTTGCAAAGTTTTTGCACAAATACATAATATGTTTGAGTATACATGTACGCATACACACACATCTACAACCTCAAGCAAATGTATTACAGATGATAGCTGACAACTTATTTGACCTACCAGAGTACAAGCTGGATGATGAAGAGAAAGAAATGAACACACACACACTCCTGTAGATCTGTGAAGGCATTAATGAGACATTAAGAGACCCCTGTACCAATCTTCCTATCTCTGCAGTGTGTTTCCTTCATTGAAATGTGCTTAGTTTCAAATTTAAAAAGTCTGAATTACTTCAGGGTGTTCATAAGAAATGTAATGATTTACTTCATTGAGTGGAAGTACATGATAAACTAAAATTGTTGCATCAGATATTTAAAATATTAAAATTTGTGCTTCAATTTAAATGTTTAACATCTAAATATTCTCAAATATAATATAAAAATCACAAATAACATATTTGTAATCATCCATCCATTTTCTAACCGGCTGAATCCGAATACAGGGTCACGGGGGTCTGCTGGAGCCAATCCCAGCCAACACAGGGCACAAGGCAGGAACCAATCCTGGGCAGGGTGCCAGCCCACCGCAGGACACAAACAAACACACCCACACACCAAGCACACACTAGGGCCAATTTAGAACCGCCAATCCACCTAACCTGCATGTCTTTGGACTGTGGGAGGAAACCGGAGCGCCCGGAGGAAACCCACGCAGACACGGGAGAACATGCAAACTCCACGCAGGGAGTACCCGGGAAGCGAACCCGGGTGTCCTAACTGCGAGGCAGCAGCGCTACTACTGCGCCACCGTGCCGCCCCATCCATTATCCAACCCGCTATATCCTAACTACAGGGCCAGTCCTAGCCAACACAGGGCGCAAGGCAGGAAACAAACCCCGGGCAGGGTGCCAGCCCACCGCAGTATTTGTAATCACTGACCTTGAAATAGTTAAATGATACCCCACACTCTTATGCCTGAAATTTGTCATTTTTAACCTTCTGAGAGTGGTTCTTTGAGCGTAGGACCACCAGTAAAGAATCAGTATCAAAATATTATCATATTCGTGATCAACAACCTTGAAATAGCATATATATACATATATATTGTGACAGATAGGGGGCACTGTCGTCCCCTTGAACCCTCAGATCAGTCGCCAGATTTATTTATTTATTATTAATATATAGTGCACAAAGCACCCCCCCTCCACAATACTCATAAATCACAATAATCAATAAACAAATCCTCCACTCCCAGACGCGTTGCCACCCTTCCACCCAGCTCAGCTCACTTGTCCGAGATCTCCCAGAGTCCTTTATAGTCCCTTATAGACCCGAAAGCGCTTCTGAGCCCCTGTCCATGTGACTTCTTAGCACTTCTGGGTCAGATCAAAACTCCTCTTCTTCAACCTGGAAGCACGTCATTCCCTTTGTCCATGTGACTAGGACGCACTTCCGGGTTGTAGGCAAAATAGTCGTTGCTCCTCCCTGCAGCGCCTTCTAGTGGCTCCTGTGGTATCCAGCAGGGCTGTGGATAAAAACTCTATTGTCCAGAATTCCCTGCTGGCATTCGAGCACCTCCATGCTGCAGGGAGGGCTCCACCTGGCGGCCTGGGGGTATTGGCCGGGATGACTGGCCGGCCATATTCCACAATATATATATATATTTTTTTTGCTAAAGGGAGGAACTTTGACTACTTTAGGGGTGAGCCCCTGGGGTCTGGTGATGTGGCATGCGCAACTTCAAGTCCTTCTGATCATTTTAGCTGAAGATACTTATTGATTTACTCTTTTTCACAAGGGTGTAATTTCCTGCACAAAATATGGTCCACAATGTAATAAAATTAGGGGTCTTGGGTATACAAGGACAAAAATCAAGGGGGACCTCAAAGTGTTGATGTGTTATATAACTAGTTGTGGCAAACCTCCATTTTTGGGGGCCCTGAAGCTTGTACTGTCATGGAGGCCTCTTCACAACCAGCAATGAGGTCTGGGTAACCACTGTTATCTTCTTTAGTGGGGTGGTTTCAGAAACAATCAGCACAGATTTTTAACATTTCAACCACTACATCTCAAATTTTGCTTAACATTGCTGTACTGGATTATCTTCCATGTCAAAGTCCCAGGTGTGAATACAAAATTCCTATGCTTTATATTTTTTACGTTATGGGGACGGTGATGAAAATTAAAGTCAATTCTGGGGCGCCAATGAGATGAAGGGCCCTGACGTTTAAGATTCCATAGTTTTATAGTACACTAGATCCATTCATGGTGATTTCTTTGCACTCTTATGAAGACAATTATTATTAAAGTTGTTCACCTGATTCAATTTGATATTCATTTTATTCTAGTGTACATTGATTTGTGTGCATATAAGTCAATGTTCTTGATTCTATTATATTGTACTTTACAATTGGTTGCATTGTATTGTAAAATTTTCCTTTGAGTGATTTTCTGCAATATCAATAAAGGGAAATGCACATGGAAGTACTGGACAGACAATTCCACACCAATTTATGGTGGTTATGTTACATAACTCCACTAACAAAACTTACACCACATACTTATAACCTCAGATCACTGAGCAACCCAACAAAAATGGCAGGAGCAGAGTTTTATAGTGCAGCCACGGTTCCTTCCTGGGCAGGGATTCAAATGGCATTTTTATGTCTTTTTGTTGATGTAAATAGTATTCATTTTTTAAGTTCTATGTACCTATGTATCTTCTTTTATAGTCCATGTCTTTGGTGGGTGGTACCCCAGGAGGCGGGGTCACCCGCTCGTAAACGTCAAGGGACTGCCCTTTGCCCTATAAAGACTGTGGAAAACCCCTAGTCCCCTGTGATCCATTCTGAATTTCCACTTGGTGGTGTTGAGTTTCTCTAATGATTATAGTTATTGTGCTTTTTGTGAGTTACTGAATATTTGACCTCTATGCTATTCTTTGGATTCATGTTTTAAGACATTGTTTGCCTTGGATTGCCTTTGCAACTCCTTTTTGCCTTTTGTGCTCATGGGAAGTTTTGATTGTTATACAGCATTTTTGTAAAATAAATCTTTTATCTACAAACATTCTGTGTTACCTATTTGTGACTAGCCTCTAGTGGCCATTTTGAGCATTGTTTGGGCCTTACTGTGCTTTAAAACTCTCAAGTCCGTAACGCAGAGTCAAAGTGCAGGAGACAATGAAGCAACAAGCCCATCATCTAAGGTAACAAATGCAAACACAGCTTTTAAAAGTCCCAGAAATTTTACTTTACGTCATTGTGACGATGTGGGTTCTGGCTCCACACTCCCATCTGATTTGGAAGCACTTGAACCCAACACCGTCGATAACGTAACCGAGTGAGCTAGCCAGTGAAGGCAATAATTGAGCAAGGGGTGGTGCAAAAAGTGAATAGTGCTTTTATTTAAAAGACAGTCAAACAGGTGTTCCAATAAATAGTGCAGTTCAAAAGTTCTTTAAATAAATAAATAATCCATAAAAGAACGTGGAGGTTAAAACAATAAAAAAAAACAATCCTTTAAAACGAGAGGTTTAAAATGTTCTTCAGGAAGCAGTTTTTTTAAAAACAACAACAACAGCAACCTCGGTGCCTTCTTTTGTGCCAGCGTCTCACCTGCTTCTCCCGGTTGGGCTTTACAGCAGGCGAGACGCGCTCTGCAGCTGCCCTCTACTTCTCACTCATGAGACTGGAGACCTCCCGGACCCTGGCTTCAGGCGGCACTCATCCCAGCCTCAGAGACTTGGATTTCCACAACGGCCAGGTCGCCCACGTTGAGGATTCCATCACCAAGTCTCGACTTCCGCTGCCTTTCCGTGGCTTCTCTGCGGCCAGTCGCCTTCCCTTGGTCACTCCCGCTACCTGATCGCTCAGCGGGAGCGACATCTAACTCCAACGCCTGGGTGTAGGCCCAACACCCCGGGCCCTCGCAGCTGCCCGTGAGCGCTTGTTCGCTCGCTCGCGGCTCTCTCACCGACCTGCTTCCTCATCTGCTCCCGGTAACCTCCGTCCTCTTTCCTTTCCTTTCTCTCTGATCTCTTATCTTTTTTTCCTCCTCCCAAAACCGACTCGCGCTGCTTTTAAAATGACGTGGGCCACAGCAGCTGCAGCATTAGCCATGGGGCAATCACGAATGTGGGCAGTTCCTCACCTGTGCACTCGGTGAGAAACGCCCACACCCTACGGATCGCCCCACAGCCCGCTATGGCCCAACGTCCCCTCGCTAAGCCGCGAGTGCCGTGATCATTTATTTAAATAGAATGGCCTTTGCTCAATGAGCTGTGGACCCGCTATACCACAGTCATGTATGGAAAAAAGACAGTTATATTTGTACCACATTTGATAATAATTCTAGCATTATTAGTTGCTGATATAACCGGCTTTACAAACTCCATATATAACATCATGTTGCCAAGTGGAACAAGAAGGTGAGCTGGAAACCAGACAAGATTTTAGTTTTAAAATCCTCATGACATCCATGAGTTTAAAGTTTCGGAGTAAAATAGATGCGGCATTTCTTTGTTAATGTTTAAAAATGTTAATCACTATGTAAAGTAAAAAACACACAAAATACACAAACACTGCAACATCATAGCAAACAGAAAAATAAAGAAAAATGATAAATTAATTCATACGAGGTACTTTTAAAATAAAGTTTAAGATATCTTTGATTTTATACGTTTTTACTTATGTGTAAGTTATTATAGCACCCCATGATGCTGCAATGAAGTAGCGAGTAGTGAACATAGTGTGAAAGTAGTGAGTTCATACAACTAATGGATCAATTAATTAATAATAAGTAAGGAATATTTTTTAATATTTATATTTAGTTCTGCAGTCTTCTCGAAAGTTTTTCCGTGACATTGTAGCCAGTGAAAGGTGACTCATCCAAATGAGCTAATAATACCAGTTTAACAGAGGAGCCTCCGTGGTGATGGGAAGATGAGTTTACACTATAAAAGGAGGACTGTGATCTATTCATACTAACATAATATTATTCTTTTAGTCCTGTGCTCTTTTCTTATTGAACCCTATTCAGGTCATGATTGTTAAATATGAAAAATGACTCATGTGGCTGATAATACTGATTTAGAGGAGAAGCACTGGTGGTGCTCACCAGGAAAACAGATTTATACTGGGGTGAGATCTGTGCTGCTCAGTGGCCTCTTGCTCTGCACCGTTCTACTTCACGGTTGTTTTTCATTCATTCCCAGATGCTCTTTGTGGATCAAATAAACTTTAATCATTTTTTTTAATGATGAAGAAAAATAAACCCTGGAAAATGTGGCTGCGATTGCTCATTCCATTCAAGTTATGTGCTTATACAGATGCACAGACAGATGAGTGAACAAAAACACATGAAAAGCAGTAAGGAAACATTTCTTGTTTGCATCAAAAATTCAATGCAGCCATCTGTATGTTTATGATACTGAGAATATGAACTGTGAGCTTGATGCTAAACTAAACAAAAATACAGCATTTAAAGAAAAGCACAAACAGCATTTTTTCTATCTTCTCAACCACAGAAAATAGTGCCTCAAAAAAGTCTTTAGCCCCGGAGCTTTTAATGACACCATTTTTTTTCCCAAACCAATATCAAACAAAGTGAAAAGCCTAAAGTAAGCAGTTTATAATATTATGAGTAATAAATGTTACATATTCATTTTTTACACTTGTATTTGATGTAGCTGCCCTGGTTTCTCATGAAACATTGTTTGATGTGTGGTAATGAGTAGCCAAGTTGGGACTGTAAAGCTTCTGTATAAGGACATTATTCTGCAAACCTTATAAACTGGTAAAATAAACTCTATAACCGAAAATATCTCACTGCACTGCCCTGATATTTTGTTTTTCAAATCATTTCATTTTTTTTTTCGTCTGGTGCCTACTGCCTTTTTGCCACAATAAACCCAGCCACCCTTGTGATGTACCGTTCGACTCATCTTGATGTCTAGTTACGCAAGATGTCAGGTCTTCTGGGGTGCTTTCCTATTTCTGGCCCTCTAGACATAAAACAACCCTCAATTTAGGCCATTAATCTACCACATTGTGTGCAAGAAATGACACCCTTACGATAAAGACTAAACCAATAGCTATCTTCGGCAAAAATTATTAAAACTTGTGGATTCGCCCCAAAATAGGATTCAAGGGGTCAAAGTTACTCCTTTTCATCAATCTTCAAACAAATGGGGATGGGTTGTATAGGGATGTGGAGTTTCACTTTAAGAAATTTCGAGGTTGGTGATCAAAAACATTATTTTGATTTTTTTTTTTAATATTTAATTTTATATCAATTGTCCTAGACCAATAAGAGCCTCTTCCAGATGGTTAAAAATAATCAAACATAAATATATGAGGTATTGTTTTAGACTAGGGTGGCACGGTGGCGCAGTGGTAGCGCTGCTGCCTCGCAGTTAGAACACCCGGGTTCGCTTTCCGGGTCCTCCCTGCGTGGAGTTTGCATGTTCTCCCCGTGTTTCCTCCGGGCGCTTCCGGTTTCCTCCCACAATCCAAAAACATGCAGGTTAGGTGGATTGGCGATTCTAAATTGGCCCTAGTGTATGCTTGGTGTGTTTGTGTGTGTCCTGCGGTGGGTTGGCACCCTGCCCAGGATTGGTTCCTGCCTTGTGCCCTGTGTTGGCTGGGATTGGCTCTGGCAGACCCCCGTGACCCTGTATTCGGAATTCAGCGGGTTAGAAAATGGTTGGATGGATGTTTTAGACTATTTCAAAGTAACTGATTACAAATATGATGCTATTTTGGATTTTTCATCACTTTCTAGGGATCTAAACCTTTACAGACCTGTTTCACAGGGTAAAAAATGACTAATTTCTTTACAGCCAAGAACAAGCAGACTTTAAACATTTTAATTATACACATTAGTATTTTAAATGTTTGACGCAACTATTCTTGTGTATTATGTATTTCTACCTCATGAAGTAAATCACTGCGGTGGGATGGCACCCTGCCTGGGGTTTGTTACCTGCCTTGCGCCCTGTGTTGGCTGGGATTGGCTCCAGTAGACCCCCATGACCCTGTAGTTAGGATATAGCAGGTTGGATAATGGATGGATGGATGAATGAAGTAAATCATTATATTTCTTATAAATACCCAGAATTAAGGCGGCGTGAACTAATTTAGTCTAGCTGCACGCGGATGTGGTGTTCCAACCTTTGTTGACTGTGTTTTTACATCTCTCCATAAAATAAGATTATTATTAATAGGGATTCAATTGCTGAAATGAAAATATAATGAACATTATGAATGATGTTTCAGGATGTTTCACAAGCAGTTGCTACCCCTTCCATGAGATTCAGAAGAACAAATAATAATAATAAAATAGCAATCCATCCCTTTTCTGAACCTACTTGCTCCAATGCATACTTCTGGATGGCAGGACTATATCCTAGTTTCACCAGTTATATAGAAGGTTACAACCTTTGACGGGGGTCAAACACACCGCACAACACAACACAGGACCCACTCACTCAAACAGGAACAAGTTAAGCTTTTTTAGTTATTAAAATGAACATCTTTGGGATGTAACCAGGCACCCCAGAGACAATTAACACTGTCACGTGAAAGTAGGGTGACCAGACGTCCTCCAAAAGGAGGACATGTCTTCTTTTTAACATGGTTTCCTCCGTCCTCCAGGCATTCCAAAAGTTCATCAAAATGTCCTCCTTTCACAGAATCACGAACAGAGTTGACCGTTTTTGACTAATTACATATGATATATACCGAGAATGAGCAGCCTTTGTCCATTCTCCATTCATCCGCGTCACCGCGTGACATTACGTTACGATATCAATTATTGTAACATCAAGTAGCGGCAACACTGTTTTATATTCTATTTCAGCCCGACGGACGAAACGGACAGCGGTTAGCGGTTGATTGGAGTTGAAAAATATATTTGGCAATTTTTGTCCTCCTTTTTGACTGTCGGTGTCCTCCTTTATAGCTGAACCCATCTGGTCACCCTACGTGAAAGGCATTCAAACTCCACAAACACATCGCCTAGGCCATAATTTGATTCAAAGAATCAAAGTGTGGCAGAAGTTCTAACCATAATAATTCCGTTATCTCTATTGGTTTATCGTGATAAATATGCAGTATACATATAGATCAGAGGTCACTAACAGGCGGACCACGGTCCGGCTCCGGACCCAGAAGCAGTCTCATACGGACCCAGACTTACAGCCAAAACAGAAGGTTATGGTTTTAAAACTGACGGGGCGCTTCTATTTTAGCCGGCGCAGCTTTTGTAGTCTTTACGATAATGTTTTAGCGGACGAGGAAACGCACAGACCAATTGTATGCGCGTTAAGCCGTTTCACGTGACACTACTCAGCCAATCAAGCCTGTGGATTCTAGGTGGTGAACATTGCTTTACTTTACTTTACAGCGCAGACAGATGAGAGAGTTAGAGGCAAGGAAGAGAGACGGTGGAAAGAAAAAGAAAGATAGCGATACATGTAGAAAAAACAAAGGGAAAAATAAGCAAAAGAAAGTGGGAGATACAGACGATTGCGTTGTCTTATTTTGAAATGCAGCCTTACTTTTATTTAGTAAATGTAAGAACATTATATACTGTGACAGAACATTATACACATCTGCAGTCATACATACATGTTCAGTTCTGTGTTACGTGACAATAAATATTGTCAAAAAGTTTTTGAATTGTACTGAACTCATTTGATTTGAAAGTCTTGTATTGATTACATGCAGATGCTGATACAACTACTAGGCTACTTAAATATATATGATACTAAGTAGTTAGACAACATGATCTTCTGGACCATTGCTTCAAGAAATGTACTCTAATTGGACCTCTTTAGATTTTAGTTGAATACCCCTGATATAGACGTATATATAGTATAGTATGTATGTCAGATGTGCTCATTAATTATTCATATAAAAGCCAATCATCTTTACATTTTACACACCACCACTTTCACAAAAAAAATTCTGTAAATTCAATAAATAAGACAGCAATATAATGAAGATAGTTTTATGCACAGAGTAGTTACCCCCAAAAAAATACATTAAAACAACTATTACATATGATTCAACAATAAAAATAAAAAGAAACAATCAAAGTGAGAATGACAAATTTGTTAAAGGCAAGTGGTATTTACCGACAATGAATTAATGATCATTACTCTGTACGAGACCTTCATTTTCCCCACCTACACTATGTAATCTTTCCCAGATAAATACTGGGAGGCACTGCATATGAGTCTCATTTATAGTTTACAAAATTGTGTGATCAAACCAGCAGGATCGCATCCTTCTTCACACTTTACCATCATCTCCGGCTTTCCTCTTGATGTCATCTTGTTCACCTCCCTCACGTTGCACTTTTCACTCCGTATGGCCAGATTTGTGCCTCCTCATCAAGTGACTGAATTCTTTCTTTCACATCTGCATTTGCTCTCCTCCCTTGATGACACTCTGCGCATCCACCTTAATCATTCTCGGTGAAGCCATTTCTAACTTTGATGCCTGCTCTGTCTTTGTTCATCTATGTCTCTTCTCTTATACCTTGGGTTTCCAACACCAGTCAGTGAGACGCCTGTTCTTGCTTTCCAGCTAAACTTCTGGACCTTGAAAGGGCAGGTCTTCAAGTCTTTGGGAAACTAATCAAGATGTTTGCAACTTCAGCTTTTCAAGGCAAATTTACTCCTTGAGTTGGTGAAATTTATCCCCTGGGAGTAAATTAACCCCTGGTTGGGAACCCCTGTCTTATGCCATTCACATCTTCAGTGTGCTTTCTAATTTTATTGAGGGCAATAACAAGTAAGAAATCCAGTGTCCTGTTCATATAACACAAATGATGCAACACAACAAATTTTAACTAAATAAAGTTTTAATAAATATTGTCTGAGTGTCTCCTTTATAAATATGGAAAACGGAGGACACCTCCTCATGCCATCTTTTTCGTCCAGCTACAAAAAAAGTCTCCACCTCCACGTCCATTTCACATTGTGAAACAACATAGCAGGACTTCATTGGTCATTGCCCCAATGCTTACATGCCTTAAAACTCCTTGCAAAGCTTGAACAAACATTCCCCATCACTGTTTAGAGTTCGGAATGGGAAACAGGTCTCAGAAATATCTCTGTGGAAAACTCATTGTTGGTAGCACCTCGAAGTATAATTCACCATGTCATTTAATTGGAGGAACATGCTCACATGTATTTCTCATACTGAATTTAAGCTCTGTTTTTTAATGATGAAAAATAAATGATCCAGTGAAAAGTGGTCCTTGACAATTCCAAGTCACTCCTTTTGTTAGTATTACTATTAAAACTGAATAGTTGTCTGACACCTTTATCCAAGGTACCTTACAAGTTCAGTATACACAAGAATTATAGCCTGGGTAGATTAAGTCACTTACAATGGTACAGAAAGACAATAAACTGAAGGATATATTCCCAGAACCTCCCCTCCTTGCATACAGACAACCACCAAACCTCAAACAACTGATTGTCCGAAACTCTAAGTGTGGCTCGGCAGCAAGTGGCACATCTCCCTGCCTGCAGAACAGGTGTGGCACCTGTGCACATATCTACATGACAGATCAGGTAGTTATACCACATTACCAGCAGGAACATAAAATAAAGGGTCCGTTCACATGCAAATCTGCGAATGTGGTCTACCTAATCATGTGCATAAGGTAGTGACCCGACATTTACGCGATACACATATGAGCGCCGACAAAATAGCGGCCATTAAAACGCGTCATCAAAATCGCGCCGACAAGAAAAAATTAAATAAAATCACAAAATCTTCTACTTACTTGGATTGTTGACATCAGGCCTCTTTCGTTTCCTCTCGATAGTCCGTTGGCTTGCCGAATACGATGGCAAAAGATTGGCTGCTTCCAGCGAGACTCCTACTGTGCTGTTCACAATAATTTGACGAGGTTTTTCCACTCCATTTTTGGCTCGTTCACGTAAAGTCGCCTTTATTTTTTCACTTTCATTTTTTACGGTATCTGGAGCGTGCATGTGTTCAGTACTTGTTTGTAACATCCCATCTGTTTTCTTCTTAAGTCTGCCGGCACACTCTCTTTTAACGCACCTCCACGAAGACGATCCATCTTGATTTACCTTGTCACATCTATATCGATATCCTTTATGCAGAAGCTGTTGTTTTCCTTTCTGTGACTTAATAATATCCATGGGGTCAGTTAACTAAGTATAACGTATTATTCAACTGATTTCTTCTGACTGCATTATAATCTAGCACATAATGCGTACATAATGTACGCATCCCACTCTCTTGGCCTCTCTCGCGATTTTGTCGGCGCGCATTTGTTGAAAACCATTTAGCGACTTTGTCGGCGCTCATTTGTCCGTCGCGGTTTTGTCGGCGCTCATATGTCTATCGCGCTTTTGTCGGTGAACCCAAAAGGTGTCCCAACACTGGACTGTATGTTGGGGAAACTGGTCAGACACCGTGCCAGTGAATGAACTCACATAGATTTCATATTAATCAGAACAGTATTGATCTTCCAGTGGCAGCACACTTTAACAGTACTGGCCACAGCATAAAGGATCTGAGGGTCACTGTGCTTATGGGTAATTTCAAGACCCAACAGGAGCGTAAAGAATGGGAATACAAACTTATGCTTAAATTCAACACTCTACAAAATGGTCTGAACAGAGACAAGAGTTTTATGACCCGATATGTGACTGATTGACCAGCTGACTACATCAGAGGCCTATCTTACAGACAATGCACTTCCCTAGTGATGGTTATCTTATCTCTACATTTTATTAGTTCATTGTTCTCTTCTTTCAGGGTTAATTCATCTCAGGTGTATTCATTTTGCTAACATTTGAACAAAAAGGTTGTTAAGATGAAAGAAAAAAATCACTTTGCTGTCCCAATATAAGTGAGAGTATTTTTCAGTTTCTTTGTTACACCTCGCCTGATGAAGGGGCCTTAGCTGCCTCGAAAGCTTGCATTTGTAATCTATTTAGTTATCCAATAAAAGGTGTCATTTCACCCTACTTTCTTCTGTATCAATCTGTGGCTAACACGGTACAACACTCTACTGCAATTCATAGACTGAGGCAGATGATCAATGACCTTTGGGGTCTAAAGTCCAGTACTTTAGCTATTTCATCACTATACACTGGATTCAGAAAGTATTCAGAACGCTTCACTTAATGCTCATTTTATTGTCTTGCAGAAATGATTTGAAATGGATACATTTGCCAATTTTGGCCATCAATCTATACTCACAACCAACAATGACAATGTGAACACATTCTGAGAAAGGTTTGCAATTTTATTAAAAATCAAAAACTGAAATCTTCCACTCATAAGTATTCAGACCCTTAATTCAGTACTTTGTAGAGGCCCCTTTGGCAACAATTACAGCTTTGAGTCTTCTTGGACAGGTCTATACAAGCTTTGCACACCTGAATTTGGGCCGTTGATCTTATTGTTCCTGGCAGGTCCTCTCAAGATCCGTTAGATTGAATGGGAAGTGTCTCTAAACTGCCATATTCAGATCTCTCCGCAGATGTTCCACGGAGTTTAAGCCTGAGCTTGTTCTCAGGCCACTCAAGTGTTGCCTTGGCTGTGTGCTGCAGGTAATCATCATGCTAAAGAGATGAAACATAACACAAGTCTCAGGTCATGTGCACAATGGAGCAGGTGTTCTTCAAGAATGTATATTTGGCTGCATTCATCCTTCCATCAATTCTGATCAGTCACCCTGTCCCTGCCACTGAGAAGTCCCTCCACAGCATGAGACTGCCACCACCATTTTCCACCGTAGAGATGGGATTAGACAAGTGATGAGCAGTGCTTGGTCTTCACCAGACATAGTGCTTGGAGTTCTGCCCAAAGTGTTCAGTTCTGTCTCATCAAACCATGCTCTCAGAGTCCTTAAAAGTCAATTTGGCAAGAATAGCTTCCGTGCAAACTGCTCTTCCATAAGCACTTGATTGTTGGAGGAGTACTGCTGAGATATTCATCCTTCCAACACTTTCTCCCATCTCAGCAGCCTCCTTGACTAAGGCCCTTCATACCTTACTGCTCGGTTTGGACAGACAGCCAACTTTAAGAAGAGTCCTGGTGGTTTCAAACTTCATCCTTTCCAGAATTATCAAGGTCACCGATTTCCTGGGAACATTCAAAGTCTTAGAAATGGTTGTGCACCCTTTCCCTGACCTATGCCTCATCACAATTTGATCATGAAGATCTACAGAGAGTTTCTTGGACTTCATGTCTTGGTTATGCACTGTGAAGAGTAGAACCTCATATACACAAGTGTGTGCCTTTCTTAATGATGTCCAGTCAGTTCAGTTTGCCACAGGTGGACTCGAGTCAAGTTCTAGACACATCTCAAGGAGAATTAAAGCAAACCGGATGCACCTGAGCACAGTTTGGACTGCCACAGCAAAGGATCTCAATACTTCTATGAATGAGAGGTTTCATTTTTAGATTTTTATTAAATTTGGAAACCTTTCTGAAAACATGTTTTAACTTAACTTAAGTGTAGATTGATGGGAAAAAACTGCCACATTTATCCAAATTTAATTTTAGATTTTTATTAAAATTAAATGTACAAGACAGTAAAGTGCGCAGAAAGTGAAGGGGGTCCGTATGCTTTCCGAGTGCACTGTATTTGCCTTGAATAAGTGATGACAAAGTAAAATTTGTCATGAATTGCTTGTTTGATGTATCTTATTTCATGAATTGGTGATAACTAGATGATTGTTAAAATGCTAAAGGAAGTCACAGAACTGAAATAGAATGTACCAACATTTTCATATGACTGTACAAAATTTGGGGCGGCACGGTTTGGCTGCTGCCTCGCAGTAAGGAGACCTGGGATCGCTTCCCAGGTCCTCCCTGTGTGGAGTTTCCAAGTTCTTCCCGTGTCTGCGTAGGTTTCCTCCCACAGTCCAAAGACACGCAGGTTAGGTGGATTGGCGATTCTAAATTGTCCTTAGTGTGTGGGCGTGTGTGTGTATGCCCTGCGGTGGGCTGGCGCCCTGCCCGAGGTTTGTTTCCTGCCTTGTGCCCTGTGTTGGCTGGGATTGGCTCCAGCAGACCCCCGTGACGCTGTAGTTAGGATATAGCGGGTTGGATAATGGATGTACAACATTTGACCTCTTATAGTAAGATTTCTATGATACTCAAGGTGTCAACATGCAAAAGATACGTATTTTTGGCACAGTCGCGCAGATTCAGTGAGCTACAAAATGCTTGAGTGCAAGCGTGAGAATATGGGCAACAGTAAGTGGGGAAAGAATAACATGTAAAGCATTCAGTTTTAATAAGATATTGATTTACTTCTAGAATGTAAAGATTACCTGACCCTGAATTGGATACGTTGTTTTAAAAAATGGTTGGATGGGTGATAAAATAGCTTGCAATGGTGCTCTCAAAACCTATAAATCCACAATAAAATTTGAAAGATTTATGTGATTGGAATGAAGACGTGGGCACATTCTTTCTTCTTTTGTGATATTGCTTTGTTATATAGTTATATAACTGCAGGTAATAAATATCTGTTAAAATGTATAAAATTTAAAACTCTGTGTAAAACAAATCTAAATTTTCTTTTGCTTATAGAGAGAGGAACTGTTCCAGAAAAAAACAATGCTTGGGTCCAGCAGATGGCACTATGGAGACACCTTCACGCCAACACGGCCATGCTAGTAAGTATCCTACTGTACAATTACTGCAACGAAAAGGAAGCAAAGATGGCTTCACCCAGGGAATTTAGCTTCTGCCTTAAAACTGTACATGCAGGTCATGGGTGAATCAGTATAATGTTTATAGGAAAGCACCCAAGCTTAACTGATGAGAAGAGGCTCACCTTCACATGACTAAAAATAAATATACACTAAGACAGTAAGTAAACTGAAAAGCTGACTGCTTTCTTTTCATGCCTGACCCAAGAAGACAGCTAAAATAAGAAGAGATCCATTAATGTCAGGCCACAGCTTAGGAGTTCTCCAACCTCGCTAACAGGCAGCTTTGTATGCACTTAGTGCTGAATTAAAACTACATAAGGGGAGCTTCCCTGCGGTCAGTGGCTTCTTCTGTAACACATTGTACAGATTTGTATCTCTTAAAAAGGGGACACTTTTGTCAAACCGCTTTAGTGTGTTCAAATTTAAAAATGCTTTAAAAGAAATATGGCTGCAAAAATAAGATGCCTTATTCACAGATAACCGTAAAACCATAATTATTTTCTATGAAGTAAATTTTCGATGAGAATCGTAATTACATCGATATCTTTCTGGAAAGGAAGAAATTTAAAAATATACACTATAAAAAGGCCACTGTGGACAATAAAACAGGGACAATAAAGTAGATTTTAAAAGGGTGCTATAAAGCACAAAACAAACTGACACCATAAAAATGCCAGTATAAGGCCAGAAAAAGTGAGCATTATAAAATCCACAATAAAATGAGCAGTATAAAGGGAACAAGAAGGAGCGATAGATTGAACATTATTAATGGACAATATAAAGCATGAAAAAATGGAACTACAGAGGACATTGAAAACATACAAGAAAGAACTTTATATAAATGTGTAACATCAATGGCAGAAACAAACATTAAATAAAAGCAGGGCTCCAGACAAGTTCTAGTAAATGAACTATAAAGAATACCTTAGGCAGCCCTGCAGGACAGGGCCCGTGGAGGGCAACAGTGGTGATAGGCTTTTGTTACAACCAATTTTAAATTCAATTTAATGTAAATTAAACATGCTGGTGTTCCCATCTTCCTACTTAATTCTGTCACTGTGGTAATTCCCAATACATACTGGATATATTGAATTATTTGTCGTACTCTTGATGATAACGAAATACTGCCACACTTATTTTTTACATTTACTGATCAAGCACAACATTTTTATTAAGTATGACTTTTAATTCACAATGAAGTTCATAGTTTCACCCTCCGCTGTAGTGTATTTAATACCAGGTCAGACGTTTTTCCAGCAACATTAGGCCTAACAGAGGGGCCACTTCTTGTTGGGAAGCTAGTCCATCACACAGTACGTTCATGACACCTGGATAAATAAGCACGGCCAATCGGCCCAACCTGCTTTTCTTTAGGGTGTGAAGTAAAAACGCCAACGACGGTATGGAAAGAATGCGTAAATTCTAGAGAACTGTGAGCGGGTCCGAAACCAAATCCAGGAACATAAAACTGAATTAACAGCTGCAACATTGAGCTCCTTTCACAACTCAGTTATTTCTTTTGCTAACTAAACTGTCAAGATGAAATAATGGCAAGAAGTATCAGTAAGTTTATCAGTTTTAACACAGTCTTAACCATGATGGGATTGCTTTTTCCAGCTGGAAAGTGGATTATTGCTATTTGATGTTATCATGCTAATATTATGTAAGTTCATCATTTAAGAAGTTAGGCTGATGTTCAGATATTGATAGGTAATGATTTATCTTCTAAATAGTACGAAGCATTACATAAATAACAAAACTGGAATATGTAACAATCACTCGTGTTTTGGTAACTAAACTTTTAAAGGATGGTTTGGTATTCATCCACCCATTATCCAACCCGCTATATCCTAACACAGGGTCACGGGGGTCTGCTGGAGCCAATCCCAACCAAAAAAGGGCACAAGGCAGGAAACAAACCAAGGGCAGGGCGCCAGCCCACCACAGGGTACACACACACACAGATTAGGGACAGTTTAGGATTGCCAAAGCACCTAACCTGCATTGTCTTTGGACTGTGGGAGGAAACCCACGCAGACACGGGGAGAGCATGCAGACTCCACGTAGGGAGGAACCCAGGAAGTGAACCCAGGTCTCCTTTGGTTTGGTATTTTTCAAGTCAATTTTATTTCTTCACAAACATAGTATATATGCATTTGCCACTGTGCTCCAATGTTTAGAATGTTCTATAAATTTTGAAGAATACTGTGTCTGCCCTGGCATTTTACAATGGAAGTCGCACCAGAGAACAAGGAACAAATTACAAGCTACAGTAGCTGAAAATAGAGAGATTGTACAGACTGCAAGCTTGGACCAGGTGCTTCTACATATGGCTTTATAAGAGAGTGGCAAGGAGATGGATAGATAGAGAGATCTGGAGCACATCCGGGTGGATATAAAAGAGGCCGCCTTCCTCCAGTCGGAAGCTGGTGTCGGGAGGAAGAAGTCAATTCTTGGGAGAGAGGAGCAGAGGCGGTGAAGGAAGGACCATTGAGAGGCCCCGACTTAAGAAGGATGTTTGGTGCAGGGAGCACTGTGTTGTGTGCGGGACAATCCTGTAAGGAAACCGTGTGTAGTTTGGAACTGCCAGTGTCTGTCTGTTGGTGTCCGTGCTGGTTTACCACAATAGATAGATAGATAGATAGATAGATAGATAGATAGATAGATAGATAGATAGATAGATAGATAGATAGATAGATAGATAGATAGATAGATAGATAGATAGATAGATAGATAGATAGATGTGAATGGCATTATATGCCACAGATAGATAGATAGATAGATAGATAGATAGATAGATAGATAGATAGATAGATAGATAGATAGATAATTTGTTCCAAGGGGGAAATATTGCTTTCTATAGAATAAATACATAAATATTACAAACAAATACGCACAAGAATTCTTAAAAAAAAAAAAGGAAAAATTCTTACTTGGGTAAAGACAAAAAGAGCAGTCAAGGTGACAGTAACATCTTGGCAAGACTTGTGAGACTCTGACATCAGCGGGAGCTCTCAGTCACTGGTAAACAGCATGGTGAAAGATGATTCATCTGCCCATACTACGTTTTGTCATTCTTCAGTAGCCTGTAGCTTATGCTCTTTTGCACCATGATATTTGTTGTTGAAATGTTTGTGCTCTGCAATCCAACTGTGTGACTTTCAGCCAAACATTTCTGAAATCATTCTTAATGAAATGACCTGTCCCTAGGCCAAACTTGGGCTTTTCGACCAACTGATTTAGAGACTTACATCTATTTATTTTTTATCACAGATTAAGTCTTGAGTATGCAAGTCCAGCAGGATGCATTCCTAACCATAAATGTCCTTCACTGATTGTGTTCTTCACACCAAGGGCAGAGTCGATATATATTGTGGAATATGGCTGGCTAGCCATCCCGGCCAATACCCCCAGGCCGCCAGGTGGAGCCCTCCCTGCAGCATGGAGGTGCCCTGAATGCCAGCGGGAATTATGGACAATGGAGTTTTTTATCCACAGACCTGCTGGATACCATGGGGGTGTGGTGTTATGGGTCCACAGCTCGTTGAGTAAAGGCCATTTTTAAATAAATAATCAATGTGCTCGCGGCTTAGTGAGGGGACGTTGGGCCATAGTGGGCCGTGGGACGATCCGTAGGGTGTGGGCGTTTCTCACCGTGTGCACAGGTGAGGAACTGCCCACATTCGTGATTGCTCCCGTGGCTAATGCTGCAGCTGTGATGGCCCCTCACGTTTTAAAAAGAAGCGCGAGTCGGTTGTGGGGTAGTGTAAGAAACGATCGAAAAGAAAAGAAACGTTCGGTGAAGAGAAAGAAACGATCGGAAAAAGAAAGAAACGTTCGGGAAGAAAAAAGAAACGTTCGGGAAAAGGTGTAAAACGATCGGAGAGAAAAAGGAAAGTAAAGTAAAGGAAAGGAAAGAGGACGGAGGTTACAGGGAGCGAGGAAGCATGCGGTGCAGGAGAGAGACGGACACGCGGAGCGTGTGGTGAGCGCGCGATCGAGCACTCGTGGGCAGCTGCGAGGAAGCTGGGTGTTAGGCCGACACCCAGGTGTTTGTGTAGATGTCGCTCCGCTGAGCGATCTGGTAGCGGGAGTGACAAGGTGAAAGCGACGGGCCGCAGAGAGGCCATGGAAAAGGCAGCGGAAGTCGGGAGACTTGGTGATGGAATCCCCAACGTGGGCGACCTGGCCGTTGAGGGTAATCAAGTCTCGGGGACTGGGATGAGTGCCAGACCGAAGCCAGGGATCGGGAGGTCTCCAGTCTCGAGCGTGTGATGTAGGAGGGCAGCTGCAGAGAGCGTCTTGCCTGCTGCTAAGCCCGTACGGGATAAGCAGGTGAGACGCATACAGAAAAGAAGCACCAAGCTTATTTGTTGTTGTTTTTAAAGACAGCTTCCTGATCATTTTAACCTCTCGATTTTAAGGATTGTTTTTCTATTAAGTTTTAACCCCCACGTGTTCTTTTAATGGATTATTTATTTTATTGAAGATCTGCACTATTTATTGGAACACTGTTTTTGTTGACTGTTTTTAATAAAAGCACTTTTGTACTTTCAACCATCCCCTTGCTCAGATGCTCAATTTGCCTCCATTGACTAGCTCACTCGGTTACATTATCGACGGTGTTGGGTTCAAGGGTTCCCAAACATCAAAGGGAGTGTGGAGCCTGAACCCACATCGTCACAGGGGGCCGCTAGAATGCGCTGCAGGGAGGAGCAGCGAGTGTTTTCCCTACAACCCGGAAGTGTGTCCGAGTCACATGGACAAAGGGAATGACGTGCTTCCGGGTTGAAGAAGAGGAGTTTTTATCTGACCCAGAAGTGCTAAGAAGTCACATGGACTGCGGGTTCAGAAGCATTTCCGGGTCACGGACTATATAAAGGACTGTGTGGAGATCCCAGAGTTGAGCTGAGCTGGGTGGCAGGCTGGCAACGCGTCTGGGAGTAGAGGATTGTTTATTATTACTGATTATTGGAGTATTGGATGAGTATTGTGGAGTGGAGGGTGCGTTGTGCACTGTACAGTCCTAATAAAAATAATATTTGGACTTTTACCTGGTGTCTGGCGTATAGTCTAAGGGGTTCAAGGGTGCGATAGCGCCACCTATCTGTCACACACAATAGACAACGTTCTTTGCAAAACAAGTCGAGCTGTCTTCGTTACTGAAGCTCTTGTCAAAAATGCCCTGATAACCACCTTTATCATAGTCACTGAAATTTTATATTCTGACCTTATTAGACATACTCATACAGAAATGGCCTGTCCAGCATTCAATAGTTGATCTTAAGCATGCAGGGTCACAAATTTCGTAATTAGCATAAGAGTTACATCTTTGGATAAAGTCTATTAACATCCCTTTTGACCATTTGGGCCAAAGTTTCCACCTCTGTGACCACTATCTGTATGCACAGTACAAATAAAGTGTGGATTTATTTAGGTCAACAACAACTATAAAAAACACATGAAGAAAACAGGAATCTAGACGACAAATACATTCCACAGCTAGCATCCTGACGATTATTTAATGCATCATTAATTATATTTAACTCGTGCAACAATGCAGTACTTAACATTTTTGCAGTGTTGAAGTTAATCTTTCAGTATTCCCATCTGAGTATGAAGCATATCTATAATTGCGCTAACTAGGAGTGATAAGCTCTTTTATTGCATGATTAGCAGAGTTAACGTTTGTTACTTGGCACCCTATTGCAAAATTCATTTTATTCTTTTCAAGTGTAAAAAAGTTGCGATCTATAAAGAGATCTGTCATATTTGTGCATCTTCTAATGTGATATGCTTCAGAAAAAATGTTTGATCAAAATGAACACTAATTATGCAAGAGGGTTACATCTACCAATTCAAGTTACCTCACTTAATTAATTACTCATTTTGGCTAGAGAGACTTTGTTAATCCCCAAAGGGAAATTGTCTTTTTTCACATCACCTTTTGGGCATCACAGCGCAGGGTCAGCCATTGTGTAGCACTCCTACAACAATTTTCAGGTTACGGGCTTTGATCAAGGGCCCAGTGGAGTAGAATCCCTTCTGGCAGTAACAGGATTTGAACCGGCAACTTTCCAAATACCAGGACGGATCTTTAGCCACAGTGCCACCACTGCACCCTAGGAATCCCAGACATAATGGTTTTACTGTGACAGAACAAACCTCTGGACATGTCTAGATCAAATGAAATGGTTCTAGACTAGTATATAATGAAATATTTATTTATTTTTTATTTGTAATTATGTATGTGAAGAGACATTTTATTTCTTCTTCTTCTTCTTCTTCTCTTGGCTGCTACTGTTAGGAGTTGCCACAATGGATCATCTTCTTCCATATCTTTCTGTTACACCCATCACATGCATGTCCTCTCTCACCACATCCATAAACCTTCGCTTAGGCCTTCCTCTTTTCCTCTTACCTGGCAGCTCTATCCTTAGCATCCTTCTCCCAATATATCCAGCATCTCTCGTCTGCACTTGTCCAAACCAAGGCAATCTCACCTCTCTGACTTTGTCTCCCAACTTGAGCTGGCCCTCTAATGTACTCATTTCTAATCCTGTCCATCCTCGTCACACCCAAAGCAAATCTTAGCATCTTTACTTCTGCCACCTCCAGCTCTGCCTTCTGATTTCTTGTCAGTGCCACCGTCTCCAATCCATATAATATAGCTGGTCTCACTATCGTCCTGTAGACCTTCCCTTTCACTCTTGTTGATACCCGTTTGTCACAAATCACTTCCACCATGCCAACACTCTCTTCTTCACTTCTCTTCCACAATCCCCATTACTCTATACTGTTGTTCCCAAGTATTTAAACTCATCCACCTTCGCCAACTCTACTCCTTGCATCCTCACCATTCCACTGACCTCCCTCTCATTCACACCTTTTATTTAAGGAGTAAATATAATGTAATTGTTAGTACTGCTTTCATATGGATTCACCATTCTTGTTTCCTACACCTATCATTGCACAGTTTGTACATTCTCCCTGTTTTTGTATTGATTTTCCTCTGGATAGTAAGGTTTTTCCTCCACACCCCTAAATACAAGCAGGTAAAGTCTATTCACCCCCATGTGAATTTGTGTTTGTGTGTGTCTGAGAGTGGGTCCTGCAAATGGCTGATGCCATGACTGATCACTGCACTGCAGCCATTGCTGATGGGATAGGCTTCAGCCCCCACAACTCTAAATTAAAGTAGGTGGACATGAGAATGTTTTGTTAAAGAATAAAATAGATTTGTTATGTATGGATCTTATTTTGGTGTACTGTACTTTATGTTTTATTGTCATTTCTGAATTACTATATTTCAGATGTTAATGCATTTTCAGTTATGTGTTTATCTATTAGGCGGCACGGTGGAGCAGTGGTAGCCTCGTAGTAAGGAGACCTGTGGTTCACATCCCGAGTCCTCCCTGTGTGGAGTTTGCATGTTCTCCCCGTGTCTGCGTGGGTTTCCTCCCACAGTCCAAAGCCATGCAGGTGAGGTGCATTGGCGATCCTAAATTGTCCCTAGTGTGTGCTTGGTGTGTGTCTCTTGTGGTGGGCTGGTGCCCTGCTGAAGGATTTGTTCCTGCCTTGTGCCCTGTGCTGGCTGGGATTGGCTCCAGCAGACCCCCGTGACCCTGTAGTTAGGATATAGTGAGTTGGGAAATGACTGACTGACTATTTATGTACTGTGTCTTTAAATGTGAGGCCATTCTTTGTGCTTGTGGATGGAGCACCAAGAGGTGGGGCCACCCTGACATCACTACTATTGGCCCCTCCCTCTGACTTTATCAGGAGGCCAGACCAAGAGAACCAGTCAGTGGATCGTTGTGAGTTGTAGTTTCAAGAATTGGTGTATGTTGTGTTTTGTTTGATATTTTTTTTTGTTCTGGATTTTTGCTTCTCTTATTTGATTTTACTTAGCTTGACATTCCCCTTGCTGGCAACTCCTTTTCTTGCCTTATATGCTTTATGGAGCTTCATGTACTTATACAGCATTTTTTCGGATAATAAATCCTTTATTTTATAAAGATTCTACGTGACCCTTTTTTGTATCTAGCCAGGATTATTGACAAGATTTCCCCCTGCAGAGGTCATTTTTGGAACTGCTTTTGGGACTTATGTGCTTTGAAACTCCAAATCATACCAATATTGTGGTGGTGCACTGTTAAACGTACTTAGGGGGTCTGCATCAATAACAGGATAGACTGGTCTAGTAACACTGAGGAGCTACATAAGCTGGGGGAGAGCAGAGTCCTTTTTTTAGCAGTCTGTGTTCCTTTATTTTGGGTATTTGCATACTTTACACATTCTGTAGCTCAGTGATGGCCAGACTGACTTTCTACAGTGTGGTGTGCTGGATTGTTAACATCACTTCAAGAGAAGCCCATAGAATCAACAGGGCTGATTAAGAAAGTAAGTTTGGTTATGGGATGCATGATTGATCCACTGGAGGTAGTAGCAAAGTAGAAAATGAAGACAAAACTAATTGCCACTACAAATGACACTGCACATCTTCTTTCTGAGACATTAGCATTGAGGTCTTCTTGTCAACAAATTACTCAACAGAAGGAAGTCAAGAAAGGCTACTGGGGCTCCTTTATACCTGCGACAAAACAGCTTTATAATGCCTCACTGTGACTTCTTTCTTATTTTTTTGTAATTCTTTGTGTGCATTTGGTGGGGGCCGATGTTTATTATATTTCATCTATCTATCTATCTATCTATCCATCCATTTATCTATCTAGCATATAGTACTTTATCTATCTATCTATCTATCTATTTATCTATATAGTATATAGTACTTTATCTATCTATCTATCTATCTATCTATCTATCTATTGTGGTAAACCAGCACGGACACCAATAGACAGACACTGGCAGTTCCAAACTACACACGGTTTATTTACAGAATTGTCCCGCACACAACACAGTGCCCCCTGCACCAAACACCCTTCTTAAGTCCGGGCCTCTCAATGGTCCTTCCTTCACCACTTCTGCTCCTCTCTCCCGAGAATTGTCTTCTTCCTCCCGACACCAGCTTCCAACTGGAAGAAGGCGGTCTTTTTTATATCCACCCGGATGTGCTCTGATGATCTTCCTGTGGCACTTCCATGAGCACCCGAAAGCACTCCAAGTGTCCCTGGTATTCCTTCCGGCAGCACTTCGACATCCATGTTGACATCCAGGGCTCCTCAATCCTCTGGGCGTCCCCTTGTGGTGGCCATGGGCCCCAATAGGGTTGATGTTCCATGCTCAGTCCCCGTGGCCCCCATACAGACCAGGGCAGCTGCCCTCTTGTGGCCCAGGGGAGGTATAATCCCTCTCCCGGTCCTTCTAGGCGTCCAGGATGGGCATAAGCCCCCAGCCGACCGCCACACTATCTATCTATCTATCTATCTATCTATCTATCATATAGTGCCTTTCACATCTATCTATCTATCTATCTATCTATCTATCTATCTATCTATACTAAAATGTAAGTCTATCTATCTATCTATACTAAAATGTAAGTCTATCTATCTATCTATCTATCTATCTATCTATCTATACTAAAATGTAAGTCTATCTATCTATCTATACTAAAATGTAAGTCTATCTATCTATCTATCTATCTATCTATCTATCTATCTATCTATCTATCTATCTATCTATCTATCTATCTATCATCCAGGGTCCTAAAGATGTCTGCTGGTGCCCCTACATTTCCAAATCTCATAAAAAGGGGGCAGGAAACCAATAACCTCTGGTCATTTGAGGAACATTTAACTTGTAAGGAGATTCTATAAATGGATGGATGGATAGTTCTGCTTTAGAAAGTTGTTATATAAAATACAGTTTATTGTACGGTATGATTGCTAGAGGGGGGGTGTATTTATTCTTAACTCCCAATTGCAAAAGAGCTAGGCAAGTAATATTTTTTTTTAACTCTTCTGAAGGACAGAAGGAGGAATTTATATTAAAATATGCAACAATTTTCCAACACATGAATATCGGGCCAGCTTTCACTTAAACAGTGCCACAGTTTCATATTACTAGTGTCCTTGAAAATGCATAGGCTACACTCATACTCCCACGAAAATGCATATACTGTTACTAGCATAATTTGTTTCAACAACCCTGCGTAAGACAAAAGGCGCTAAAAAAGGATTAGTGAATAGACAGAGAAGGGTCGCTGTTAGTGGCCATGTGCATGTAACAGTTGGTCAAAAGCAATTTTCATCTAAATGCAGGAATGATCTTCAGTAATGGTATATAAATTTACTTTGTAACAAAACAATTTACCAAGAATGAGATAAAGTAGCATTAATGGGCTAGACAGACTTTACAGTTCCATAATGCAGATGAGGTTGCCTTGCTATAAATATAGCATGAAACCAAGTTTATTACTGTCAGTTTTTTTTCTTTAGCTAGCAATATCATTATTTATTTAGCAGGAACTAAATGGTATATCAAAATGAGTTTCCGAAGCATCACAGTGAACTAATTAAAGATCATGCATTTCACTGTCAGCGAGACCAGCAGGCTTGATAATGTAGTATCTTAGTACAATAATCTTTTACCTGTAGGATCTGGTTTGTATCAACAAACAAGTGATAGACAGAAACTATAATAGCTTACTGACAGTCACAATGTTTAATTAATTGATGCTAAAATTACCAGATGTAAAGTAAAGCTGAAGGAGTAGATCACTGCACCAAAGTACAATGGCACACAGTAACTGACAAATAAATGACTGATTCAGTTCCCAGTGCTGAAGCTTTACGGCTTGTAGCCATGAGCTCCAAAAGAGATAATGCATTAGATGTGGCTGCTATATTAACATTCATTAAGGTTTAAGGTTTCTTTATTTAGTCATGTTTACACAAGAAAACATGAAATTTGCCTTCTCAGTTGCATCTGATAACAGACAGAATGAGATAAAACAGACAAATAGAAACAAGACAGGTTAAGGTAAGGCACTTAGATAACACATAATTACACAAAAAAGCACAACCATTCTAAAACATATGTTATGAATCAAAATAATTCAAAAGTATTTATTTCAACATCCAACTAAGCAAATGCCTAAAACATATCTGACTTCCGAATCTCCTTTCTATTGGAAAATTGGTATAATAAATTAGAATTCTAAATTGCAGATGAGTTTACAGGCAAGAAACAGAGAGTTTAAGTAAGAGGCAAATGTACAGCCAGTAGTGGAGTCATTAGCTGAAGAAGCATGGTAGGGGTTCTGCCTGTGTCACTGTATATTACGAATACATTTTCAACTACTATAATGAAGAAATGTATTCAATTATTCAAATATTTATTAGCGTAATCCAACAGCTGCCAAATCTATCACTTTGACAGTCTTTACACGAGGCGAGACCATCATGAAGGAAGATAGTTGATGTATTTAAGTTATAGTAGTCAACTTCTTATGTCCTGATAAATATTTATAAACTGTTGATAGCACACAAGTATGAAAAAAATATGGAATGGTTTCCAGCTGTTTATACATGAAGAAAGATACTAAATTAGAAGAATCAAATTCTGTTGACATAAAAAGTATAATTGATTATTCTTGCAGTTCATCTTAAATTTATCCAAAATAACAAAAAACATAAGGGTTTCAAACCCTTGTAATACAATTTAGGGTCATGGAACCTATTCTGGAAGCACTGGGTGCTGAGCAGGAACCACCATTAGATGAGGCACCAGAAAGATGATGGGACTGTCCGTGCTCATGCACACACATGCACACACACACACCCACACACACACACACACACACACACACGAACACATACGCACATTCAGCAGTGGCAAATGTTGCATCATAAATTAACCTACCACACATACACTCACCTTGAGGATGAGGGCCGAAAATTTAGAGTACTCGGAGAAAAGGCCAAAGAACACAAGGGCCTCAGTAGAAATATAAATCACCAGTAACGGCGTACTGCACAATAACGTGCCGTGAATCCACTTGACTTGAGCATTCCTAGTTTTCCTCCTCTTTCTTTGTACGTTTACCATTCGTTTGCTCAGAGGTTGATGCGCTTGCTGCTTCCTTAGCAGTTCTTCTTTTCTCCACCCTAGCGGCCCACTGCTTCTCTTCTTTCGTCGGCATCTTTTCTCGTTAAAACCGATAAAGTCAGTGTTTGTGTTGCAATTACTTAGTACATTTTCTTTCATGTTTCACATAAGCTGGCACTTAAGTCTTGAATCTGCCTCAAGAATGATTTAAGATATGAAGAGGTAGGGGAAGTGACGGTGAAGGTGGTAGGGAATGAGAACGGCGCTTGTATGCATGCGAGTTGATTCTACAATATAATCCAATAAAAATAAAAAGAGGGATTACCTTGGAGGTCAATCATCACCCCGAAAGCGGATAGTAGACGTCACGTAGTATTTATGTACCAAATGTCAGGTCAATCGGTCAAACGGTTTGCGAGCTACAGGTGATTTAAAATCCTGGACAGCCACGGTATAGCGTATTATATATAAAGATCATGTTGCATGTTCCTGTACACAATGCTTCATATGTTTACTTAGCGTTATGTGCTACTAATATGTTATTCAACAATTTTGTAAAAAAATCTGCCACAGAAGTAAAAATATTTAAACTCTTTTTCAATTATGTTCACTACAAAACATAAAACAGATGCTGGAGCAAGTAAAAGAACAACAACATGGCCTGCACGGGTCGGTATAAATGAGTTAGGTTCCAAATATCCTTCTGCTATTACCTGCAGCTATTCACATATTAGTTTTTTTATTTATTTATTTATTTATTTTTTACCACTGGGTGTACTGCACAGAATAATTGTTAGGACAAGATTCTTCAATGAAGGTCAATAATAAAACGAAAGGTTGCAAATTCAGCCTCATACATTCGCTTATTGTGTGTCTGTGAACGAGTCACTTAACTTGCATTCATTTCAGTTACAGAAATGCATACAAACCTACTGTATAAATGTTACTGGTATCTTGAAAACGCCTGGGTACTCACAGGAATAGAAAAGAGAAAGGACCCGAGATGAAATGTACACAAAGGAGGGGACTAAATTGTTTTTAGACAACAGAAAGAAGGCAAGTAAAATGGAAGTGAAAAATAAACAGTAATTCTCAAAGCAGAAACAAAACTTGAGAAAACGATATTGCAAAAAGGTAACAAGAAATTCATAGCCATACTACAATAATTCACCGCAGAAATCAAGTAGATTTTTTTTTATACATAGTTTGGATGGGTGGCGCGGTGATGGCACTGCCGCCTCACAGTTAGGAGACCCGAGTTTGCTTCTTGGGTCCTCCCTGCGTGGAGTTTGCATGTTTTTCCCGCGTCTGTGTGGGTTTCCTCCCACAGTCCAAAGACATGCAGGTTAGGTGCATTGGCAATCCTAAATTGTCTCTAGTGTGTGTGTGTGCCCTGCGGTGGGCTGGCGCTCTGCCCGGGGTTTGTTTCCTGCCTTGCGCCCTGGGATTGGCTCCAGCAGACCCCTGTAATTAAGATATAGCGGGTTGGATAATGAATGGATGGATAGTTTGGAAGGTTTGCTTCACTACTGTATCTCCATCTTTTGTGAAGATGGCATGATGGTGTGACACATTCTAACTCCAGGTATCTCCTGGAAGGTGACAGCTGTTGTTGTAATAAACAAAATAATTGTCCTTATGAAGAACAAACACAAGTGATAAAAATCCCAGTCCGATGTTAGAGTGATGAGAGCGATGATAAAAATAAACAACAGCATGAAAGTGAATGAAATCAATGTAAAAATGTTCAGAATTTAGTCACGGTGGTCTAAAACCCCAAATCACGACACAGAAAAAAATTATACAGGTATTAAATTAACTTTTGTGCTGTATCTAATTTAACTCAAATTATCAGTTTATCATAATGTTTACAGCATAAAATAAATCCATTCATATAAATAGGTGGCAGAGTTAACTTTAACCAACCCTCATTTTTCAACAGTGGACATCATCTTGGAGTTACAAAATGTTTACGGCTTCCAATGCAACTCTGAAGCAAATTAAACTCATACTACCAAAGCCACAGATATCTGTATATACTCTCCTCTTAAAAATAATTGAAAGTACAGTATCATGAAATGTCGAAATCATATGCCATGTAAAAAGACCCTTTTCTAGTGTCCTTAAGGAAATTAAATGGTCTGCGATCAATAAACTGGCTTTTCAGGCAATGACTTCTGAAGGTGCAGTGGAGCCTGGCAATGATGTTATAAACAACATCCAAAGAGCTGTATGGCCCGCCACACTGGCAAGTGTACATAAATTAAAAAGGAAATCACACTAAACATAATTGGAACAAGTTCCAGTAACATTTATGTTTGCTTTAGTCATGGAATAGCTTTTGCCTTGGACTGAATGCCTGTGGGGCTTTAACGTTGGTGGCAATGTTTTGGCATACACTTGCAAGGCATAATCATAATCTGCTGGTTATAAATTGCACATTTGCAATGAAAAAAAAAATCAAAATAAAAATATGCGGTACATTCATTTAACAAATGATTTTCCTGTGACCCAGAACTTTGACTGAGTTTGAAAAATGGATGGATAGAATGTATATTTATCTATTGATAAAACTCTTTTACGTGACACATAGGCATAAATGTCACTATGAGCTTGGGCTTTCCCACAGTATCGGCCATCGTGTAGCCTGTGTAAGGCCTCCTTATAGGATGCGTCATGTGTAGTGTTCATCTCAAATAGGCCTGTCCAAAGCGCCCACTTCCTGGACACTGTCACTTTTCAACACTTATTGACAAAACCTGTCTTGGCAATTATTCCAACAGTAAAAGCACTGAGGATGTGGAAGCTTTCTTGAATGGGAAACAAACATCCAAGTGTAATAGTATTCTCAGTAATATAGTGTTAATATCTAATTCTATGTCTAATGAATAAAAAATAAAACTACTTAAGAATGAAATCTGTCCTGACATTGCAATATGGTGCCAGCTGTTAAACAATAAAGCAATTGAGTATATGTGAGTATGAACTGTTCCTGTTCTCTACCAGCATAATGTAACAGCAGCATAACACTTATGGCAGTGTTGCTGCTTCTTGATTTGAGTGCAGCTTATGACGCCAAAGTCCACGGCATACTTCTAAGCTGCTTGGAGAAGCTTATTGGTGTTCAGTACTTTCAAGGCTTCACTCTTAATTATCAAAAAGAACTCAATGTGTCAGTTGCAAACACAACAATCTCTGAATTTTTGGAAGTAAAATTTGGTGTACCTCAGGGATCAGTCCTTGGCCCTATGCTTTTTTCTATCTATATGCTTTCCTTTGGTGACGTCATTTGTAAATATGGTGTTTATTTTCACAGTTATGCTGATGATAAGCAACTATATATAACTGAAAAGCCAAATGACCTTTCCCAACTACTAAATTTAGAGGAATGTATGTCAGAAATTTAAAAAATAGATGAGTATGAACTTCCTGTTGATAAAGCAGGGTTATTGATTGTTAGACCCGCCAAATATAGATAACTGTATGACAGCTTGAGTGTGTAGCCAGTAGGGGTGCCACTGAGTCCCAAAACCCAGACATTACAACACCAAAAACAGTCACGGGTTCTAATATAGTCCATATTACTTAATAAAAGTTATCTTCACACACAACAGTTAAGACATGCACAGCACAGAAAACAATCCTCTTCTTTCATCCTCCTCCTCAAGCCTTGTCCACCGCCTCCCAACTGTGACTGCCTGGTCAGGATGAAGTGGCTCCTTTTATCTTTGACCTGAGAGAACTTCCGGGGCTAGAACATGGTCTGTTAGAAGCACTACTGGTCAGATGGGAGTCCCACAAAGTAGGGAACAATATCCCTCTGCAGCAGCCCCCTGGAACCCAACAGGGCTGTGTTCCAGAACTGCCATTCTCATGATGAAGGTGACCTGAATCCCAGGGATGATACGTTCTAGCACAAAGGTGCCCACACTTTTTCGGCTTCCGAGCTACTTTTAAAATGACCACGTTGAAAGGATCTACATATATGTTGTCGTACCTTGCATAACTGAATAACCCTTATGGCACAATAACAATTCAATACATTTATGGTCACTACAGAATTTGGATTTAATAATCTTCATGTGGGAAAAGGCTGACTCACATAAATAAGTAGAGGTGAATAATGCAATCAAGGAGGTAGCACATTTCCTCATGTTTGGGTACTTTTCCTCTGTGAGTAAGTTCCAAAACTGTCCATGATCCCCAGACTTCAGCTGAATGTCATCATGTAGTGTCAAAATCTCATCCTCCACTGTAGACGAGTTTTAGGTGAAACAGTGTGAGTGAAACACCCTCAACATCTTCCCTAAATGGATACCACTTAAATGTTGCGATTGGCTCAAGTAAAGCTGAGTCTTGAAACCGTCTGTCAAAGTCTGACAGACAGTTTTCAATCTGCTCTGTGTAGCATATGCTGTCAAGTTGCGCACACGCCTTCCATTGCGTCTCCAGCTCGGACACGAGGTTTTGGATGTTTCCCAAATCAAGGTGCTGAAAAATGACGGCTGTCCAATTAACTGCGATTTTAGTTCCCTCTCCTTTCTCTTTCTCAGATCACTTTTCGGAAGGACATCAGTTTCGTAGTTTTTATGAACAGTTCGAAAGCACCTTTCCATATTTTCCTTCTTTGGAATAGCAATGATAGATTGACAGATCAGACAAACGCACGATTGTGACATTGTGAGAAAAAAAATCCTCTTCCAATTCCACATCCAGCCCATAACCAACAATTTTTTTTTTAAATCTCTTCTTTAGTCGATATAAATTGGAAGGCAAACTAGATCAGAGCCGCAGTTTTGCAGTAGCATGCGTGTTTAATCGTGCGTGCGGGATGACCAGTGTGTTAGAAGAAAAGAGATCTCAGACTGGCCACCCTGTATGTCAATCAAGTGGCAAATGCCTTAGGTAGGATATATGATAGACTAACGTTTTGAATGCAATGCAATCTACCTGCACTACCTTTGCGATCTACCAGTCAATTGCGATCGACACATTGGGCAACCCCGCTCTAGCATATTGGGGGGATACAGTAGCCAGATGTTGTTGTCTCCCCTGGTCGTTCTAACATATTGACCTCTCTGCCAGGTAAGGATTATTTGTTCCCATCCAGTCATAGACCTCATCCCTCCAGTTTCTTTTATTGTGGTGTCCTATCCAGGTAAGAAATCACCCTCTGGGATGCCCATCATTATTGATGTAAATACTGATAGCATTACTGTTTCTGAGAGTATGACCATCAAAAATCTTGGAGTGATCTTTGATGCTCGTCTCACATTCCAGTCACACATCAAGGCTCTTATCAACACAGCATTTTTTCATCTTAGTAAAACTGCAAAACTCGGATCTACTCTATCTTTGTGCGGTACCGAAACATTAATACATGTGTTTGTTTCTTCTAGACTGAATTATTGTAATGCCGGTTTCTCTGGTCTTCCTAGTTGTATTACTCAAAATCTTCTGCTTGTTCAGAATGCTGCAGCTAGAATCTTGCCAAACAAAAAAAAACAATTTTTAGCATATAACACCCATTCTGGCTTCTCTTCACTGGTTGCTAATACAAGCTACAGTGGATTTTAAAGTTCTTCTTTAAATGTATAAGGCCTTGCATGGACTTGCACCATCTTACTTAGCTGTGCTAATTACACCACACACTCCAGAATGTTATCTTCACTCTCTTAATGCTGGCCTTTTGGGTCATTCCCCCAGTTAGGAAAAAAAATCAGTTGGTCGCTTACTCCCTTAAATGCTTAAAATATTATTGTCATTATCTTTTTTAATATTATTTATTGACACGTCTTAACTTGGTATTTTAATGTCATTTAATTTAAACTTTATTATTTATTATTTCTTCAACGTGATGTTATTTTATTTTAATTTCTACTTGGGAACCCTAACCCTGTGCTCGCTTCACTCGCCAACCACAATGCGGGCCCTACGCGCTAGTCATTTCCCGGATCTGCCACTTGCGATGAATCGTGCTGTGCTTTTGGATAAATACGAATATCAACTCTGTCTTTGATATCTCCATCTTTTGAAATTATTATCGCTGACAATTCGTCACGCGCTGGTTTATTATATATGCGAGTGTGATCTTTCGGATCCAAACAGAAATCCAAGAAAACTTCTTTGTCCGTGTTTTTCAGATAAATTCTGTGTAAAGTGCGATACTTTTGGACGTACGGATTTGTATCCATTATTAGCTGTAGAATTTCTAATACAGTATGTCCGATTGTTTAACTTGCTCGATTCTATGTTGCATCGCTTCTCCGTGATCATACATATAAACCTGACCGAATTGTGGTTTGTTTGAAATTAAACTTGTCATATTCACCTATGTCCATATAATCGATCTCTTTTCGCTGTTCCGTTATTTCACCGAGTAATAATTTCTGTTTGTTAGCACTAATGTGATCTTTACTATCAGTTTTTTGAGACTTTCGAATTTTAGTACTTTGATAATCTATAACCTGCTCTGTAAGTGTATTGCGCTAACGTTTTTGAACCTCTTTACAATGTTCTACTTTGTCTTCTACTCTTTGTCTTTTCTTCTTCTACCATTTGTCTTTTATTTCCACCTCCGCTTGGACCTGTTAGGTTTTCAATTCATCACTTTGCACAATGTCTCGTCCCGCAGAACGTGAAATTATCTCTCTGAAAAAGTCTCGTCTCGTCTCTCTAAAAAATAAGTTTTGTCTTGTCCCAAGATTTTTGTTATATAATGGAGAGATTTTTCTTTGCTTACTTTATATCTCGTCCCATGTGCTCTTCTTATTTGTACAGTGTATTGGGATCATGCTGCATGGTGATTCTGCACTTTAAATTAAGTTGATTGAATGTTTGATTCTCAATCCCACAGAAAAGCAAATTAGTACAAGGTCCATGCATGATACAGCTGTGACTTTAACGATAGATTTGCTCTGTTGATATCCTTCTGTGAGTACCGCTGGCTTTATATTTAACATTTCCAGTCCACAATCTTTTTGGTTAAGATTGCACTACTCCAAGTATTGTATATCGTGTACATCAGTTCCACTTATGTAACAATCCTTCCAACCATCCACCCAAAGTAGACCAAGCAACAGACATACTCTTCAAGATGCCATATCTGGCATTCAACAGCAAATGATTCATAAAGGAACCTTCATTTTACAATTGTAATATCCCACGCACACAATTGGAACAATTTAACTGGTGGGACTGAAAGGCGTTGTTTGTTTAAAACAGCAAATCTGACATCAATTTATATTTAAACTTGCATTTTCTGAAATCACTTTTTTACATTTCATTTGAGGGTCACCTATCCCAGTTGCATAAGGAATTAGGTAGGGATCGGTTATGGACAAGATGCCATCTAGGGTTGTCAAAAGCATCAAAATATCAATAAGTATCAATTGGTAATTTTTTTTTTAATTGTTACAATCCTCATATTTCATGGTATCGACTTCACGGACTTCATTAACTCTTTCAGGGCAGATGTCGACTTTTGTCCAAGGGGTTGACGGTGATAATCAATTGCAAATAGTGACAAAACCCGCTATTATGTTTTTTAGTTAGACTTAAGGTTAGCTTAATTGTTTTTCACCGAGATTCCCTGCACTTGCATGAGTAGAAAAGAGTAAACAACAGCACAAATGGCATTGACGTCTGGCGAGAGATCAAGGTGACTGGATAAAGTGAGATATTCCATGGATGACGTTTTGTGTATTATCACTGAATTGGACTCCGATTTTGATACAAGTGACCATAAACAAATGTGAGGTACCGGCATCAGCTGATCAGTCCCATGCCGATCGTGGTGCTGGGTTCATGTAACTGACACGTCAACGGCATCATTCACCTGAGAGGACCGTTACTTACGATGACAAAAGGTGCCAACCAGATTGCAATGCACTGCAAATGCTGCTGCCCCCTCCGCAAAGACAGCCTGGCAGCAGGCCTGATGTGCATTCATGGCAAACAGCACGCAACGACAGACATTTTATGTAGACTTCTGTGTGAAACTGTTGCTTTGTGTGCTTCTCTGAAAACTCTGTTTGTTGGAAAAAAATATTCAGCCCTCAAAGAGTTAAGAATGCACTTATGGTTTGCTCTGGAATTTGGCAATTGAGCCTCGTAGGCTACAAATGGGCATGGTGAGAGTTGCAGACATGCTGCCAACTACTCACAAGTCTTAATAAGCATCAGGGCCTTTACCAGAACACTAAACTGACAAAGAGGACAGCCAGAGTACTGTGAGGAAAGGTTTAGGTTTTGCGATAAATGGGGATGGAAAACTGTACGGTACATTGAAGCAAGAATGGCAGATTTGCTACCACACAATGCCAACTAAAAGGGCTAACAAAACCAATTTAGCCATACGCACAGAGACACAAGTCGTTATGAAGAGTTCGAGATGTATACAGTAACAGGCCTGTAATGTGTAAGTGTGCAGTATACATTCAGTCTGTTCTGCCACCCAAAGGAAAAGGCAGATGCAATTTCTAAATGAAAGTCAAAAGTCAATAAATCACAATGTTTAGCTCCAAAACACTAAACCAAAATTCTTAGTCAAGACACCAAAAACAGAATTGTTAAGCATGAAAACAAGTAAAGAAAAGCTGTACTGACAATCTTGGTAAACCAACTCTGCAAGGAAAACATGGAAAAGGTTTAAATAAAGCAGCTGATCATATCAGAGTCTTTCTTATTTTGTTTAATTTCTTAGCTCCACGTTACTGTCTCCTGCTTTTGACTACAGACCTAGACAAACTAGGGTTTTCTGGACAAATGAATGCAGACAATGAAGACAGCAAGTAATTATAACTACACTTAAAAAAGTTTGCCCAGTTCAAGATAATCAATAAAAAATAAAGTTGTCCCCTAATGGGAGCCTAAGAGAATGGATGGTGGAGTTGGTACTGTTACTGCTTTATAGGTCTAGTGTCCTCAGTTCAAATCTTGTGCCTGGTTTTTAGTAAATTGCCAGTTAGGTAAACTTAAGAGTGTGATGTGTGATTGGTATCTAAGTGGGTACTGTAAATAAATCCTTTGGCTGCTTCATGCTTCCTGCCAAGACAGATTCCAGCCCACCCATCCATCTGTCTGTTTATCTTCCAAACCAATCCCGAGCTGGGTCAGAGGGCAGATGAATTCTATCCCAGTAAGCAATGGGCACAAGGCAGAAACAATCGCTGAACAGGGTGCGGGTACATTGAAGGGTGACCATACATACCCCAGGGCTAATTTTAACATCCTACATTGGATTAAGCATTTCTGAGAATGTTGTAAGAGTTTTGAAATACATTGCATAAATTATTGATCTTTTATTTTTATGGCTGAATAATTATTGAGGGCTTTTAAATCATTTTGTGTTATATTGCATCTGCATTCAAGTGCTTATAATTACTATGTGATCATTAGATTTTTGCAGAGCTTCTCGATCCGTCTTGTATGCCTGATAAATGACCCTAATAACCCTTTCATGGACTAAAGACCACTTATACAGCGAAAATTCTCAGCTAAGATCCAACAAAGATTTAATTGCTTAATTCTAAGTAAATGAAGGCCAGACAGTTGTGATGATTGCTACATAATTGTGTCAATATTGTGAGGCCTGAAGGTGCTGACTTATTAAATGCACGTAAAGCAATTAACAGTGTTAGTGTAGTTTGTATGATTATGTGCCAGCTGGGGATTTCAATGACTATAATAACATTTCAAAATACACCTCAATAATACATTTCTCTGTCATCACTTCTGGGGAGACCACACTCATAACAAAAGTCAGATCTGCTAGAAATAACATTATCTATTAGTTTATAGAAATATGATTTCCTAGCCAACTTGACATTACAAAATATTTGCTAGTGTCATATACTGCCTTCAGAGGTACAGTGGTACTTTGGTATATGTCCGCTTTGGAATGAGTCCAACTTGGCATACGCCCTGTTTGGACAAGAAAAATTTTGCTTGGTGTACAACCATTGTTTGGAATACGACTCGCGTGCTAGAACACCGTGCGCTACCCTTGTTTACCTCTCGAGACAAAGTCACGACTGCCCACGAGCGTCAGTTCTCCAGATGCTAGCATTCAGTGAACAACCTGCGCTATAAGTCTGTGAATTTTCACATGATTTTGTGTTTTTTTTTGCGTAAATTTGAATTGATTGTTGAAAAGTATGAAGGTGGCATGCGTATCCGGGACATGGCTGCTGCATACCGTATGCCGAAAAAGACGGTATCTACGATTGCGAAAGACAAAGGTGTTATTAAAAAGTAAAGTGAGGTTAAATTTTCATTTATTTCATCTGATTGCTTCTGCATTTATGTATTTTAGTATTAAGCAGTGTTTAAATTATTTTATACAACCCCATCAATGTATAATATGCCAATTACAATAGGATTTTTTTTCGTGTGAACGGATTAATCATTTTCCCTTTATTTCTTATGGGAAAAATTTGTTTGGTATACGTCCTGTTTGGTATAAGTCCAAGGATCTGGAACGGATTAAGGATGAATACCGAGGTACCACTGTATGTCTCTTCAGTTCAATCGACTGACTGCAGGTTATTTTGTATCTGGCCTTGGATGGAGGAAACCAGCTAGGGAACAATAGTCCAAATGTTTTTCGTTGAGGTTCTGAAAGTGGTTGCACAAGTCTACCTCCAATAGAGAAGGAAATGCATGACGCATAAAGCCCACAATTGAATGGTCTGATGCTCATTTTATGGACCACGTATAGTCCTTATCGATTTTGAGTTACAGATGGGGTACAGGACATATGTTATAGCCTAATCGGTCAAATGAGAACACATTTTCGGGTGACCACTGTGGCAGATGGCTTGGACACCTATGTGATGGAAGGACCGGGGGAGAGGACATGATCATGGCAATACCTCACCCGGAACATGAGAGGGCAACGCCCCTGGATTGCATTGGGGCACCTGGACAGTTCTGGAGCACTGGACCCCAGCACTTCCACCACACCCGGGACTGCTGCCGGAAGAGGATCACAGAGCTTTTGGAGCACTCCTGGGTGCACTATAAAGTAGGCTGCCTCACTCCATTTGAAGAGGCAGAGTCAGGAGGTGGTGGACAGGCTAATTTGTGTACCTAAGAGCTAAGCTGTCCCAGTATCTGTTCCTGATACTTCTTAAAGGCTGTCAAGGCGTCTAATTCATCATCTTCTATCAGTAGCTTCTCCCAGATACCCATAACTCTTTGAGTAAAGAAGTTCTTCCAAGCGTCAGACTTAACTGTATTTCCCCTAATTTCCATTAAGAGAGAGATTTGAACACAATGAAAACATTAACTCTTGTAGACAGACCATGACTGAGATTGAGCCTTGTTCTGAGTACTTATTTCCTTATTCTTTTCATGTTATTATGCTTTATCCTTAATATTATAAGTAGCTGTGCTACCCTTCTAAGCCGCATTGAAATCTAAATAATCAACGTAGACCTCAGCGTTAAACATTTGCAAAACAGTGTGTCCATCTGGTTGCTATGTCTCTGTTACATACCATTTGGGACAGGATTTGTAAAAATCAGAGCTATTGATTGTGATGCACCGTCCATTGGATAGCACAGACGTAGCAACCGGACGAACATACAGTCTTTTTTAAGGGTAGATGAATGCGAGGAATTTAAGGCAACAGAATTAGGTAGCCAGTTTGTTGAGTTATATGGTGCATATCACATTAAACTCTCTGCATTTCAAGATATCATATGTCTATCTATAATTTTCTGCTGTGAGAAGTCACCTTTCCAAATAAATAATTTACTTTCTTATGAAACAGACTATTTCATGAACAGAAGAGCAGCTCAAGCACAACTGGTTGAGCACATTTCATGCTGGTTTTGAGAATTTTAATTATTTTCTTAATTTTGTATTGTTTAGCTTGCATTCTTCATTCTTTCAGGGCTCTGAATTGTGTGAAACATAATGGCATAATGGGTAAATGTCATGACGGGTATGATACATTCACCAAAAGCCTTGAATTTGAAGTTACAGGGTCTGGCAGGCCATTTTCCCCTCTATAAAAATAGGCCTTTATAATCACGACTATCAACTCTTTTGTTGTTTGCTTGTGGTAATATTATTTTTACATGTTTTTCCTCATCTCACATTTTCTATGGGCAGCGATGTCTGTCTTGTGGCTGTGGACGCAGTGCACTGTTGGGAAATCTGAACATCACCGCCCTATGACTGCTGTGCGCAATGTGCGTTATGGAGTATCCAACATTAGGGAAGACTATAGTAGGAAACTCAAGGAGTACTCAAGCAAATAAAAACAAGCCGAAAAAAAAAAGGTCTTCAAAATAAGATTACTGGGTTTGAATATCACTTTGTTCTGGCTTTGAGTTTGGTTTGTCCTTGTAAACTGGTGCTGCTTTATACAAAGATTTTATGAATAGCATTTCAGTATGACTTTGAGTTTGGTTTTGTCATCTTATTGTGGTGAAATATAAAAGACATGTCAACCTCTGTGACTCTGTTAATGACCCTGACGACGTCTCCTGCTTTGCACTTAAATGAAGATACTTTTAAAATCTCTGCTGCTTGGTATATCATCTACTCAATAGGAGATTTGCATTGCCCTATACAAATTATCATTGTTTGTTTGTTCCTTTAGGACTGTGATTTTGCACATTGATTTGTCATATTTTGGTACATTTAATTTGTGAATTACCATATCTTTTGTTTGGTCTGTTCACATTGGAAATATATCATAATAGAATGGTTAACTAGTGATGAGGAAAATGATTTTGTAGCAATCCTCAGCTTTAACCTTAACCCTAACCCTAACCCTAATTCTCAATAAAAGTGCAAAATAAATTGAAACACTAGAAGAAAGGTATTTAGTGCCTGTCTTGAAGTGTTTTCATACATTTTTGCATGCTTGCACCTGTCATTTAGTATTTAAATAAATATTTCTAGTAACTAGGGTGGCACGGTGGTGCAGTGGGTAGCGCTGCTGCCTCGCAGTTAGGAGACCTGGAGGTTCGCTTCCTGGGTCCTCCCTGCGTGTAGTTTGCATGTTCTCCCCGTGTCTGCGTGGGTTTCCTCTGACAGTCCAAAGACATGCAGGTTTGTTGCATTGGCGATTCTAAATTGTCCCTGGTGTGTGCGTGCATGCCCTGTGGTGGGCTGGCGCCCTGCCCGGGATTTGTTTCCTGCCTTGTGCCCTGTCTTGGCTGGGATTGGCTCCAGCAGACCCCCATGACCCTGTAGTTAGGATATAGCGGGTTGGATAATGGGTGGATGAATACCAAACCATCCTTTAAAAGTTTAGTTACCAAAACACAAGTGATTGTTACATATTCCAGTTTTGTTATTTATGTAATGCTTCATACTATTTAGAAGATTGGATAATGAATGGATTTCTAGTACCTAGTTTTTCTGAATTTTAGTGTGTCTTTGACTGGAAACTATGCAGCCTGTCTCATTTGTAAAAAAAACCGACTGCACTCCTCTATGGTGATGTGAACAAGAGACATAAAATAAAACTATTTTTAAATTTTGAACTATAGTATAACTATTTTACTGGCATGCAACAAGATATATGTGCAATAAAGAACACAAAGGAGGTGTAAATGAGGTTTTACATTTTTACTGTTTTCCATCCAGAAAAAACTGTAAAGCCCCCAAAAACCTTTATTAGTGACTTGCCTGATTTAGCAATTGCTAAATCTCCCGCAAAACTAATTTTAATGTTAGTTTCACAACATACTTACTTGTTGCACTCATCACTATAAGTAACTATTTGGACTATGCAGAGTCAAAAGGTGAAGCAACTTTTAATCAGCAGCATGTTTTTGGCTATTAACATGTTTGTTTTCTGGTGCATGCTAGTTCCACAGCTAGAACGCAGTTCACTCTATATTTTCTTTATATTGTAACAACCTGTCAAGTAGAAGAATGAATTCACAAGTCCCACCTCTCAAACGTAAAAGATACCAACCATGTCGTTTGACAGCTTTAGCTTTCACAGTCCTGACTTCTTTATCTTTACCATGGTCATCACCCCTCTGTATAGGGTGGTCAAGATCTAATTATGTAATTTTCATTATGCTATAACCTATTAAGTTTATTACATAGAAAATCACCCGAAAAATCCTAGACCATCGAGAAGTGTGCGAACTGATGACATGAAGAATCGTCTTTGCGCCGAACTGGAATCGTCCCCGCATAAATCAAAGTCATCCAGACGATCTGAATCTGCATAATTAGATCTGGACCACCCTGTATACAGTCATTCTTGACGATGAAGGTCTAATTGGCCTCAGACAGACATTCAACACACATCCACTCCAAGATCCTCCCAAGAACACCCTCATCCGACTGACAGAACTGGCTGTTACTCTCAATGCCTGTGATAAAGGGTACTAGAAAAAGACCTAGCTACACCAAAGTCTGTGTTGGCCGGGCGGAAGAGTGTTTCTTTTTGTCCCATCTAGTATCTGTATCGGACCTACAGTATATAAAAAATATATTGATGATTGTATTGGTGCCGCCTCTTGCTCTAGAAATCAGTTACAGGAATTCATTAATAATTGAATTAGTTTCAGTCCATCTCTCAAATTTTGGATCAGCAGTTCTACCACAACTCTGCCATCTTTTATTCAAGGATTTAAAACTACAGTTTGCTTCTCTACAGCTCCTTCTATCCCTGGTGTACTAAACACTCTCCACCTGTTTCACAGTTCCTTAGACTCCACTGTCTGTGCAGTGATGAGGTTGACTTCTGTCATGTAGCACTCCAAATGAGGAGTTTCTTCAGTGATAGAGGATACTTTTCTCATATTGTTGACAGGACCCATCAATCAAGCTAGGAATAGACCTCGTAACATTCACTCTCAGAGAAACGCTAATAATGAAACCCATGTGTCACTGGTCCTCCAATTCCTTTCTTTTCTAAGCCTCCCTTGATCTTGACCACCTAGCATATAAAAATGTATCATCCACAGCTCATGCAGGAGAGCAACATTCCTCATCAGGCACTTTGAGCTGCAATAGGGACTCGCTGTGTCTTTAGCAATAATAACACCAACAACACCTTCTTATCTGTTCCCTCTGGTAAATTCAACAGTAAATAACAGCACTGTTGCCAGTCTAAAAACTCATTTACTGCACTTCTTGTAGAGCGTGTCCAGCCATCTACAGTACATAGGCGAAACAGAGAGACAGCCAACAAATCATTTAAGGAAAGACATTAGAGCGATTAACATCAAAGACCTTAGACAGCCCATTGTAGAACACTTTGTTTGATCATAGCCACAATGATATCTCTGGCTGTGTTCTTGCACTTGGCTTCAAAGACACTTTTCAAAGATAAACGGAAAAAAAGCTAAGATCATTCTTAGCCTGGGATTTTATATTTACTCAAATCTTAATGACTGACTAAGTTGTTCATTTCTCCCTTCATCTTTTCTAATGGCAGCTTTTTCTCAGCCCTGGTTTTGTTTCACCACCATATCTATCTATCTATCTATCTATCTATCTATCTATCTATCTATCTATCTATCTATCTATCTATCTATCTATCATATAGTGCCTTCTTAATCTATCTATCTATCTATCTATCTATCATACAGTGCCTTCTTAATCTATCTATCTATCTATCTATCTATCATATAGTGCCTTCTTAATCTATCTATCTATCTCTCTATCATATAGTGCCTTCTTAATCTATCTATCTATCTATCTATCTATCTATCTATCTATCTATCTATCTATCTAATAGTGCCTTCTTAATCTATCTATCTATCTATCTATCTATCTATCTATCTATCTATCTATCTATCTGGTACCTGCTCTCCTTTTCTGTTGCACACCTGACGAAGGCTATGCAGTCATAATGTTGTGTAATTAACCATCTTTCCTTATCAGTGTGGAAATAATTGTTACTTTTTTTCCTTTGAATACAACAGTGTTCAAATTATTAAAGGCGTATGAACAGCGAAAAAGAAGCCCTCAAGAGGAAAAAAAAGGTAAACTGTCAAATTTACTAAAAATACAAATAACAATTTATTACAATTTTTTGTCAGAGCTTTAGCCACCTCTGGTTTAAAAAAGAAATAATATAAAAATGATGGAAGCAAACATAGAAGGAACCAGCACTCTCAGTACAAGGCCCATTTACAAATAAAAAGTTTACAAAGGACACGGAGAAAAGTTTCCGACAATAATTCCTGTAGTAGTTGTGAGGGACGGCCAGCAGTTCAGTCCAGCCGGGACGTCCCTGAATGAAAAGAATGGAGGAAGGCAGCCTTTTTAGGGCACTGCATCTCCCGGGACGCTAGGTGGCAGCTCCCCTGGACAGCAACGGTTCCCCGGATTTCCTCAAAGCATCCTGGGACGTGGAATCTGTTTCCTCAGCCCTGTTGGGTGCCGCCAGGGGGAGCTCACCAAGAACCTGGGGACTCCTACTGTTACAAACAAGCTGGAAGTACTTCAGAGTCATGAGGACAGAAGACCGCAGTACTTCCGGGCTACTTGAGGAAGGATGATGTGGCATTTGACCTGGAAGAGGAGAAGGAACACTTCCGGGTCATGGACTATTTAAAGGACTGGTGAAGACCCGGCAAAGTGAGCAGGAGTTGGGTGGTAGAGTGACGGAACTGCTGGGAGTGGAAGACTGATTATTGATATTGATTATTTGTATTTATTATTATTATTACTGGAGAATTGTGGCGAGTGTGGTGCTTTGTGCACTGTATCTAAAGAAAGATATTCAAATTCTTCTTGGTGCTTTTTACAAGTGTGTCTTGGATGTCTGTCTGGTGGGTTTCACAGGGCAACAGCAACCCCAACCGTCCACATAGTATAACACAGTACTCTACCCACAGTCGCTCACTAACTTGTATAAACACACCTCTTTATCATTCAGTTTATATGCATGATTCTCATTTTGCAGCTTTTCTGCTTCTTTCACCAATGGTGACATTGCAACATAAGAAAATACATGCATAAAAATTTTGATCGAAACAGGCTATTCAGGCCAGCCCAGGCCATCGATCAGAATTCACCCCTAACTTTTTCAGTCGAGCTGAAATTTTAAAGTCCCAAAGTTCTACATTGCTTTGCAATTTATTCCATTTATCTGTTGCTCTCTGTATGAAAACAAGACAATTCAAATGCAAAATAGGTTTTTATGTTCACATCTTTACCAACAGTATCCAAACTTACTAAAATTTGAAAATTTAGCCAATAATTAATTTGAAGGATAGTGATGGTCATGACGGACCCTTTCCATCCTCATCATTTTATAATATCAGACTGTTAGACTTACTGACAAAAGAAGTAGGGATACTCAGACCTCTACGCATGTATTGACACTCAAAGTGCTTTCTCCGAAAGAAACTTTTTCTTTTCTAGATAAGAAGAACAACTATGAACTGAAAGGACCAAATCTGGCCATTCAATTTTTGGATTACCAAAGTAACAAATAAGAAGCAGGGCATCTGACAGGGTTGATGCGTCCAGAACAAACATATCCAACAAAGAGGCATTTCAGCTCCAAAAGTGCTAAACCTCAAGTAGCATTCAGTTCAATTAGCTGGCATTTTTTTTCTCATATCCACAAGCCAAACCAAAATCTTTAAAGAATAAAAATAGCATTACCTCTTTTAAGCAGCCCATGAAATTGTTGCTGACCGGGGAACCTGGTAAGTCGGCTGTACTTGGACTCCCACCAACATAGAAGAAGTCATCCGATCCCAGCATGGTGTAGTCCTCTTGCGTGTAACCAGTCGTTGTCCGAATGCCATCCACTGAGATTGTGACCTGTTCAAAGAGAGCAATGAAAAACAATGCCCAAACTTGACCTTCAAATACTCAATTTGTTGATTTTCCTAGGAAGTTTCTTCTATGGTTATTAACTTTTTTTCTTGTCTAGTTTTTCTTCTTCTTTTTTTTTTTTTTTGCTTCTGCTTATTTGTTTAGAAAACTCTTAAAATAACTGCATTCCATTTTCCATCAAGAATTTCCTTTTTTAACTGATGGGAGAGAAGGGGAACCACTGCCACGTAAAGAAAATAATTTAGTCATAAATGTATTTTCTTTATCTATGTCAGGCAAGAAAATGGAAGAGTTATAATAATTTAACAATATTTGCAATTATTGCTTTTTATGTTTACTGGGAAGGGAGATGGGAAGGTTAGTAAAATCCACAATCTCATGTTTATGCTGTTGAAACCAATTAGTATTAACACTAAAACGCATGCACCAAAGGGGGATTATTTCCATCAAATGTAGTAATATTACATGCCATGGTTTCTGTAAAGCTCAACCATGGAAGAAAGAAATAATGCTAATGGCACTGTAAGCAAGATTATTTCAAAAAAAGCAAAAAAAAAAAACTAACAAAATTAGTAAAGCATGCATGTGCCACACATGAAGACACTCAGGCAGAAACAAAATGAATGGGAGAGGTTTAGAAAGTACACAACAGTGCCTTCACTCACATGCAAAAAATAAAATGGGGGTGATGGAAGGGGTTGTTGGGTGGTGGCTTGTGATCAGAGGTTAAGCGAGTTAAAGTGTTAGTGGGGACAGGTTAGGCTGACAAGGGGACGGATGGAGACAGGTGTAGGAGAAGCAATAATGTCTAGGCATGCCATGCACAGAGAGAGTACTGAAAACAACTGACAGAGCTCCCGCGAAGATAATAAAGGCAAGCTCCTGCCAGTTCGCCTACAGTTGTCGCCAAAGAGAAAACAAAAAGAGAAAAAAGAAAGAAAGAAAATGCGGAGGCTTTGGTAATAAGCTGTGCCCTATTATGATCTGAGCTATCCTCACTGAAGAGTAGAAGAAACATAAAGAAAAGAGAAGAAGTAAAAAAAAAAAAATTGAGAGAGTTGAAAAGGCATGGTTAGAAACAAGAGGAGGAGGAGGAGGAGGAGGGAAAACAAAAAAGTGAAGAAAGCCAAGAAATACCAACCCCATTTCCTCTTTTTTTTTTTTTTTTCCTTGGGTAATGGTGTCTACCATGAAACAAAAAAAAAAATAAAAGGAGGGAAGGGAAGGGAAACACACGGCAAACCCAAAAAAAGACAATAAGAATGATATCTACCAGACAATGTAGTTTGTTTACCATAGCGTGTCCAATGCCTGATTGCTTTGCGGAAAAGGGGGAAGAGAGGAAATTAAAAAATTGTGAACAAAACGATTGTTAATAAAAAAAAAAAAAAACAATGATGAATAATCAGGGTGTTAGTACATTAGTTGGTTAGGTATCGGTTAGTAAAAAAAATGATACATTCCATGAATGATTAGTGTTAGTTACTTAAGGCATGTCAATTAACAGAGAGAAACGGAGAGACAGAAAGAGAGAGAAGATAATGCAATTGTATATCTAAAACAGAAGAAGAACCCCACTTGAGAGCTTTATTTACGGCCTTTTTTTTTCTTCTTTTTTTAAATATATATATATACGGGGTGACACAGAAGAATGGGAAACTTTTGAAAAACCCAATAAAAATAGAAGAAATCCAACAAAAAAAATTTTATTGACAGCAATTGAACCACTACAACTTGCCTTTTAAGAGACAGTAATCCAAATTATCAATGTCTGAAAATTACGACCTGTAGATGGCGTCCTCCTGTACGTATGCATTCTTCCAATCTGCCGTGGGCTCTGTAAGACTGAAACGCGTACAGCTTCGATATTCTGTGCAGTACGAGCACTTCTCGGTCGTCCTGTCGGTTACTTTTTTAGAGCAGATCCAGTCTCTTCAAAGTTTTTAATCCAAGTTTTTATCGCGTGTTTCGAGGGAACCCGACCATGACGCCCTAAGTTGAAAAAACGTCGGAACTCCCTCTGCGTACCTTCCAAATTATCATTGTTTTTGTAAAACATTTTTATGGCGAAAGCACGCTGTTGACCCTTCCACTGATCCATGATTACTAAATGGCGAGATTATTTACAGCTCAAGGTCCCCGTTCCGCAGTGCTGCCAACTGTACATGGCTGCCACTACGCATTTCAAAAGTTCTCGTTTTTCTGTGTCACCCTGTATATATATCATTCCTTTAAATACCCCAAATGTTTTTAGATTTAAACAGCCAGTTTCACAAGACAGAGAAACTACACAAATATACTGATTCCAGAACAGTTTAACAAATTGTCTAACAGTCTATGCTATTCTAACATCAAGCAAAAACAAGATCACTGCTCCAAGTATTCCAGTTACTTTCCTTTGCTTTGGACTACCTTTCATATTGTATAGCTCAGTAGGTCTCATGGATGCCATTTATGAAACTCAATAATTCACATGGCATAGGGAACAATCATATTTAAGAAATGAAAAGCCAGGCCAACATGTACTCACTGTGGTCCCAGTTATAATATTGCATCCCAGGGTCTAACCAGGACCTCAACAGCTCATTTCCGTATGGATCAGGCATTTCCCTTAACGTTTTTTCTCATATCGACTTTCAACAAAAATCTCATCTTAAGTGCCTATGGGGAGAAGCTATTTCTCCTTGTTTTTAATTATTGAAATATCCATGGCTTTGTACAGTGATTTGAGCATTTTATGTATTAAGATTTTTTTTATAATTTGTAGAGACAAATTTGGGTTTTCCTAACTTGATTTTGAGCATCGTTTTTATGTCTGTCCCTAGTGTTCGTGCGAACACAGTTTCCAGCACCAAGTATCGAAGACGTGGAAAAACAAGGTGATAGACATTTTTATAAAGTATCTTGGCAATACTACTATTACTTGCCAAAAATATTTCGAAATCTGGAAAAGGGATTTCTACACAATAAAATGAGCACGTGAGACAGAAAACCCCAACATTTCTTCATAATCTACTCGTAATCTAAGGCATACAACACTGCAGCAACATCTAAAATGGTTTGTTAGAATGGACAGCATAATCAACACAAATTCAAAGAAATAAATGACTCTACACCAAATGTAGGTGATTATAAAATAAACTTTGTCAGAAACGAGTCTTTCTTAATCACAAGACGTCTGCTCGGTGAATATCTTTCCAGGAAATGTTTAAGTATGAATACATTTTCTGCATGTTTATCCAAGGCATAGTCCTAACGGCCAAAAACAGGAGTATAAAACCATAAAATCTCAATTGGGCAAAATAAAACGGAAGATATAAACATTGTGAAAGAGATCTAAGATCTCAAAATTGGTTAAAAATGCTGTGAGAAATTGTTTCAAAGAACAATATAACCTTTCTTGTCTGAAAGCGAAAAATAACTATTTGATAGAAAATGTCACTGAGCATTAGTGTTGCTCCAAGTGACCCCTGGTTAAATACAACCACAGATATATTATTTCCATTAGTATGAATAATGTGAATAGCATGCATGAGTTAGGATAAAATAATAATAAGCCATTTTGAGAATAAGAGCATCTCTTGTCAAGACTGGGCGTACAAACTTTCGTAGTGTGTAGTTTGATAATTTGGATGTACATACAACCCTTCTGATCAGTGTAGTGAGGTGCATCAAACATACGTAACTTTCCTGAGAGACGATATGGTTAAGATGCTCATCAAGATATTATTCTGCTAGTATTTTCATTTATTTTTCTATTGACAGACTGACTCCTTCCTAGTTTTACTTGTATAATTTGAGTTATGAGCGCATTACATTTATTTTACCCTTCTTTGAAGTTAAATAACAGACTCAAAGATACTTCCAAAATTTGACTCATATGTAACAATCGCAGGGTTATGAGAAATCCCACTATTCTTCAGCATGACTACTACAGAGTCAACTTTGGAGGTAGCAGTTGAGTTTTTCACTTACACTGAAGATGCTAGCAAAACTACAAGGTGGTCCAGATCTAATTATGCAGATCCAGATCGTCTGGATGACTTTGATTTATGCGGGGACGATTCCAGTTTGGCACAAAGACGATTCTTCATGTCGTCAGTTCGCACACTTCTCGATGGTCCGGGATTTTTCAGGTGATTTTCTATGTAATAAACTTAATAAGTTATAGCGTAATGAAAATTGCATAATTAGATCTGGACCGCCCTATACATTTTAAGCTTTACATATAAAAGACTTGAATTCTTCAAGCCAGTGTAAAAATATTATTTTATGCACAAGCTTAAAGATTTGAGGCTCGTGAAATCTCACTACAGGATTAGAGAAATTCACAAATTCCACAGCAGAAGAACTCAGAGCCAGAAAGACGGCTTATGAAGAGTTTGACATCTTTCATCCCAGAAGCAATGACCTGAACTTCACATGCTACAACCAAAGTATTGTAAGTCATGTGATTAGTTTAATCCTTCAAAGACATTACAAATGACTCTTTGGCTGAGTAGCCCGGTTAAATGCTGCCCACCTATGGAAGCATGGTCTTCTGCCTAAAATACTCACCAGATACAGTCAGCTTGGCCTTAGACAGAGAATGGTAGGAATGTTGAGATGTAATAGTCTGAGAAAGAACTTTCTACACAAGACTCTTTTACTTAGTCGTAGTCATATACCAAGCAAAATGGTGTAAATAAATGAACAGAAGGAAACACCAAGTCTGAGCCATGACAAGCTGAATACAACTTGCCTTAAAATTAACTAAATTGTTTTAAAACCCTGTAGATGTACGCAAGCAACGTAACAATGAAAGAAAGACGCTGCTTGCTTGAAAAGGGTGTGGCTGAGAGAAAGAATAGAATAGAAATGCTCTCTGAAAATGGCACACGATAATGGCACCACTTGCTTTTTTCCGTGCTGTTTTTTGCAGTATCTAACTTAAAAAAAAAAACGTTTGTAGTACTTCTAATTTCATAAATAAGTAATTTGTAAAGATGCACCGACACAAGTTTGAATATCGGTTTAGCTCATAATCATTTCTTGAAGTGGTTTTGTTAGCAAATGGTTGAATTAATCAGTATAAATTGAATGTTGTGTAGCAGAAATCAGCTGTATTGACCTGCTGTGTTCCTTGGTTTTCATTCAAATATAATTCACCCAGTGTACCTATTTAAGAATATCTTTGTAATAATCAAGGTCGTAATTGCAGGGTGAGATGATTGGAAACATATCTTTGCGCTGCATACGAACATGCTAAAGTGAAGCTGAGGAGAAAAGTGAATTATAGCAGGTTATGAAGTTATGTTCACTCGTGTTATCCTCATAAGTTGTGTTGAAAACACTGTATATGTCCCAACCGTAAAAGACACAATTTACTGATTTACGTTACAACACAAAAACAACTGATATCGCGTTTTGATACACAGGGGAAAACAACAAGCAATAAGTCATTGTAGCTATCCTGTAGTACAGAGTGAACAAAGTTTACAAATCACTCCTTTTTGTTTTTATTAGCATTTCAAAACTGCCCCATATTTGTTGAAATTGGGGTTTTACTTTAGTGACAAAATTGATGCACACAAGGTTGCTGCACCCGCCATTGATATTTAGTTCTGAAAATGCTCAAAATGCTGATAAATTCATTTTCCTCATGTACATTTTTGTTCAATTAAAAAAAAATGGAAGCAAGTTAAACTATTGTTTTAAACGGATAAAGCCAATTGTCCCTTCAAAGACATGCCATGCTAACAGGAGATAGCAGTCAGAATGTTTCATTGTAAAAATTGGCCTCCAAAAGTACACAGTATCACTGTTTTGTAAAGTATGCAACCAGTAAGAGGGCAATGTCGTAAAGTATGCAACCAGTAAGAGGGCAATGTCGTAAAGTATCCAACCAGTAAGAGGGCAATGTCGTAAAGTATGCAACCAGTAAGAGGGCAATGTCGTAAAGTATGTAACCAGTAAGAGGGCAATGTCGTAAATTATGTAACCAGTAAGAGGGCAATGTCGTAAAGTATGCAACCAGTAAGAGGGCAATGTCGTAAAGTATGTAACCAGTAAGAGGGCAATGTCGTAAATTATGCAACCAGTAAGAGGGCAATGTCGTAAAGTATGTAACCAGTAAGATGGCAATGTCGTAAAGTATGCAACCAGCAAGAGGGCAATGTCGTAAAGTATGCAACCAGCAAGAGGGCAATGTCGTAAAGTATGCAACCAACCAGTAAGAGGGCAATGTCGGAAAGTATGCAACCAGTAAGTAACCAGTAAGTAAGGGCATTGTCCATTAGGTATAGAATATAATTAACAGCTACAATTTTTTAAATGGTATTATTTCACCAAAACAAAAGAACTGCATCCTGTGCCAGAACGGAAGGCTTGCATTGCCATCCGCACCTGTTTATGTAAATATAGACAGAGAGGAACGCTTTCTCTGGGAAGACGGCTCTGACACAGCATGTCATTCACAGTTTAAAAAACAAGATAATTGTTTCTTTAATTTTGTGAAAGTAGCTCTTGCCTGGGTGATTTGGCAACATTGTCATCACTTTTAAACATCTGTACCCAGACATGGTGCCCTCTTAGAGAACACTAAGGTTTATTCACTGGTGTGTATATAAAAGACAGGTGATACAGAACTTTGAAATAAATAAAGAATAGCAAAATACAAAATTAGGTGACATCTAAGGGTGATAAACCCTGTGATTCCAGTGAGATGAAAATGTTCTAATGGAATGGAAAAGAAGTGGAGAGCAAATGGATGGAAATTATTTTTATCAGTGGGGAAATGTCTAGTTCTTCTACAACTAATTTTAGTTCTACTAAATAAAAATAGATTGTTTTATTTCTTAAACACACTGTGTCATAGACCTAGACATAATTAAGTTTTATATAAAAGAGCTTGTTTTAGAAAAGAGATAGTTAACTTCAAATGGCACATAAAAACCAATTCAATTGGCATTTTTCATTTGACAGTCCCTATGAGGAACAATGTGGCTAGCCTTTGCTCTTAGGCCTTCAGTGTCGGGATCAAATTTATTTGTTTTTTCAAATGTGATTGGGTGGAATTTGAAAGATTAGTACATCACATTTTGATTTCTAATTTGTGCTTTTACATTTCAGCCACTTACAGATCTCCACAAAGGCAACAATGCATTGTCTTTCTCAGCTGGTATTTAATTTAAAAAGTGACGCTTGCTTCATTTGCACTTGTATATAACAGCATGTGTACATAGACCATTAGCAATTTCAATTTATTTGTTTTATTTCCACATGCTTTTATGGATTTAAATACTATAATGCTATACATGTTGTTTATGTTTTTTAGTTTTTAGTTTTTATTATATTGACAACTGTGTTTTGAATCCATGCAATTCTTAATTTGAATTAGCTGCTGCGAAGTATTCTCTAATGCCTATAGTCCTGAAAGGGATACACTGGTTATAAAATTAGACATAATCTACCAGATGGATAAATGTCTACTGTCCTGTGTTTAAAAATCATGTGAGAACACTATCTGTGTAGAGTCTGTCCAAGCTCTGTGTGTCGGCAAGGGCTTTCATCAGGGTGCTTGAGCTCTCCTTCCACATCCCCAAAGACACCCTGCTTAGATAAGTTGGTGTTTCCAACTGGCCACATTTGAAGAATGCCTTTGGCTTGCTGCTTTTCTCCTGAGGCCTTCTGTTTACCAAAGATGCTTGAAAAGACACCCTTTCTACTTACATGGTGTCATATCCCCTGGGATTGTTCCCATAGCAGAATAAAAGAGACTGTCAATGGATGTGTTGATTTTCCTGTCATTAGATGGTGCCTGATGCATCTTGTACCCTTCTAGTGCTTGTTTTGCACCTGTCAGCCAAATAACCAGTTTAAAATGCATAGCATATATTTATATAATTAAGATACTCTTTTTTTTTTTTTTGCTAATTTGTCATAGGAGAGTTTTCTTTTTCAGTGTAATTCAACTGCAGTATATAAAACAGTCAATCAGCACAGCATAGCATTAAACAAGAACAGAAGAAGTAGAAAACACACTGCATTTCTGCAATATATGAGTTATAACAAAAAACTGCAGTTTACACTTGGTGACTTAAACTAGCTTATTGCTCTTTAGCAGCATATTTATAATATGATGTTTTGCTTTCAAGTTTATCTTTTATTTACACATGGGGACAAATAAAGTTCTATCTATCTATCTATTATATAGTGCCTTTCATATCTATCTATCTATCTATCTATTATATAGTGCCTTTCATATCTATCTATCTATCTATTATATAGTGTCTTTCATATCTATCTCTCTATATATTATATAGTGTCTTTCATATCTATCTATCTATCTATTACATAGTGCCTTTCATATCTATCTATCTATTATATAGTGCCTTTCATATCTATCTATTTATTATACAGTGCCTTTCATATCTATCTATCTATCTATCTATCTATTATATAGTGCCTTTCATATCTATCTATCTATCTATCTATCTATCCTCCACAGCACACTGATATCAAGTGTTGCTTTAACTTGCTGCCTAAGTATTGTCAGGGATTTTCTATTTATTTAATATCACTGGTCTGCCTCCTATGCAAAAAAAATCAGTATACTTTATAGACTTATTTATGCTGAATCCATTTCTGAATTTGGAAGTTCTCTACCACAAACTGTTTATTGAAAAAACATCTTTGAAAAAAAAAAAACATTTTTGTAAGAAATAAGTTTCTGTATATGTTATGCCGTATGTATTTTTCATGCTCTGAATATTATTTGAAGCATATTTTGAGCTTCTACTTACTCATTTTGAACTTTATTTCAGTTGGAAACAACCCAAAATTTGATAGACATTTTTGCGCTGTTAGTATTTGTTTCTCTCTTTCTTCTTATGCCTCCGTAATAGCCAGGAGTGCATTTTTATAACATCAGAAAGACGCCTTTTTATTGTTGAGAAGAGAGAAAGCTGTTGTTTAAATGTTTTCTTCAGAAATATACATGGCCGGGTTGATCCTTCCATTTTCCTGACCACAAATAAAAAATGGTGAAGGATTTTAATAATTCAAAGCAGACGTTTCCTCACATTAGCGAAGCAAAAATAAAAGAAGACGTCTTCATTGAGCCTCAAATCTGAGAGCCTTTCAAAGACACGTAAACTGTACAAATTTGAAAGACAGAGCCAGGAAGGCATTTTGAAACAATTTCCTTGAGAATACAAATTCAGAAAGTATGAGAAACTAGTTGAGGAGATTCTCTCTTCCCAGCTAGCGCTTGAGTGTGACGTGTCTTTTAAAAATCCATTTCCTACACTCTCATTTAGATTTTTTTCCCTCAGAAAATGGGAGCGGTCTTTAATAAACAATGGCCTCACTTGTAGAAATGTTATAGTGGAAAGCTGAATGAGTCTGTGTTACCAGACATGTGTTGGCCGTTCCATCACAAAATATCTTTTGAAGGCTAATAAGAGGAGATAAACTTTCAACTGACTACTTTTTGTAACTAATAAGCATATATAAACAATATGTTTAAATGAGCCCTGCAGTGGGCTGGCGCCCTGCCCGAGGTTTGTCTCCTGCCTTGCGCCCTGTGTTGGCTGGGATTGGCTCCAGCAGACCCCCGTGACCCTGTAGTTAGGATATAGCAGGTTGAATACTGGATGGATGATTGAAGTGGCCTTGCAGCTAGGAGACACAGGTTCGCTTCCCGGGTCCTCACTGAGTGGATTTTGCACGTTCTCCTCATGTCTGCGTGGGTTTCCTCCCACAGTCCAAAGACATGCAGGTTAGGTGCATTGGCGATTCTAAATTGTCCCTGTGGTGGGCTGGCACCCTGTTCGGGGTTTGTTTCCTGCCTTGCGCCCTGTGTTGGCTGGGATTTGCTCCAGCAGGCCCCCGTGATATAATGGTTTGGATGATGGATGGACTTGTCAGACCACAAAACTTGAATCCACCGTGCTGCTTTCCATTCACTGATGAGAACGATCCTAAACAAGTCAGTGATGCTTCCGGAAAGTGCCGTGGACACAGTGGTTGTGTGTGTGTGTGTGTATGTATGTGCCCTGCCTGGGGTTTGTTTCCTGCCTTGTGCAAAGTGTTGCCTGGGATTGGCTCCAGCAGACCCCTGTGACCCTCTAGTTAGGATATAGTGTGTTGAATCATGGATGGATGGATGTTCAAATTAAATTTTTTTAAGTCTAAATACTTCATTTTAAAAATATATGGTCTTTTTCTCTAAAATAGTGCTTTCATTTTAAACCTTCATGATTAAGCAATGTTGTTGCCAGAACTAGATTCAGCACCCTCAAATCTATAACGAACAACTAATATTTTTATAGAGAATACATTGTTTTTTTTTTCAAACCAGTGTATTCGTTTGAAGCTCTGATTCCTTTATTTGTACCAAGGTACCCAGGGAGCACATCACGCCGGTTTAACATCGAGCTGAGGCAGTATTGAATGCAGGAGTATTTATAATTCTTGGCCATTCTATGGCCCTCAAATCAATCAGTACATCGCATAACTTCTTTTGTTACAACTGTCAGTCCTAGGCAAATACAGTAATTCTGCTAATCTCACTGAATTCCATGACATGGCCTCTGCAATAAAGAGTCTACACTTTAGTGAAACGTAAAACTTTGTAATCTGAAATATACTGCATCTCTTTCAGTATATTAGAGCTTCTTAGACTGCATAGTAACATGTCCATGACAAACCCCATTATTGGTAAATGCAACCCTGAATTCAGACCTCGCTTTATGGAAAAGCAAACCTCTTAGCTTAAGACAAGGAACATCTTTATAACTTACACAGCTGCCATTGCTCATCTCTTCCAATATTTACAATGGCACCAACTGTGAATTCATTGTACATCTGCATAGGTCAGAGTTATAATTCATCGGAAGGGTAGAACAAGCTGCCAATCTGTCAAGAAGTTTACGACTTCTGAAACAAATGTGCCTAATATTATGTTGATACACCCCTTCTGCTTATGAGATGGTACACTAATGTATAATCATCTGGGCCTCACTCAGAGTGTACACTAATATAACAGCCCTGTTTTGCTAATCACTTCCAGTACATAGGCCATTTTACCAGTGATGGAGATCGATATAATTTAGCCGGATATTGCAAATTCAGCATTTTAAATTATCTTACGTGGTTACAATATTTTGATATTCTGAATATAGATGTATTACATATCTACTTAACTAATCACTAATTTACTTCATACAGTAGGAACGACCGAGAATAAAATTAATAATCATATCTCCCACTTTCCAATGAATGATATTTGAAGAGTAGTGAAGATTCATGTCTACCATGAAAAAATCAAAATGAGGCATCTGGATAGAAATTGTTGAAGCTTACAAAAATATCAGCAATAAATAAAATACATAAACATGAAAAGTTATCTCACTGTGTCCAGCTTTGCTGTGCGTTTATATTGCAGCCTCTTAGTCTTGCATCTACTGTGTTTCTGTTAACTTCGCCTTACATACTCTTGATTGGTGGTTATACAAATGTGCAGCTTCTACCAATGCAAAGCTCATCTTCCAGTCCACTCGAGGGGCTGTCCACTCCAATTGCTGCTTCTCTGTATTTGGCATTTGGATACCACACTTTGGGGACTGATTGGTACAAGACAGTCAGTCTTTCCTCCTTTATATATAAAAGCGTATATTAGCATATACCACTAGTGGCATGTTTATCAAATTATTAACCTACGGCGTAGGATCACATTTTATCTATTTGTTTATTTATTGTGTTGTTTTAGTTTAGAGCAGGGGTCCTCAATCACAGTCCTGGAGGGCCGCAGTGGCTGCAGGTTTTTGCTCCAACCCAGTTACTTAATAAGAAGCACTTATTGCTTAAGCAACACTTCTACTTCACTTCAGTTGTCTCGCTTGTTAAGATTTTCAACCCTTATTGCGTATTTTTTGCATTTACACCTGAGTGTATTTATCATGCACTATTGGGTTGAATTAAATACTTGGAAGGAAAGTGAAGGACTGAGAACTGCTCGTTCATTTTAGCCTTCAAATCAGGGGTGTCAAACTCCGGGCCTGGAGGGCCGAAGTGGCCGCAGGTTTTCATTCTAACCCTTTTCGTAATAAGTGACCAGTTTTCACTGCTAATTAACTTCTTTTCTTTAGCCCTGTTTTTAAGGATTCACTCCACTGAATTGATTCTTTTCTTCATTAAATGACAGCCAAACAGAAATGAGACGTGAAACAAGCCAACAGATGACCAGCTAAATTGGGGCTTCAAACTCCAACCCAGTTTCACTCCAAACAGTTTCTTAATCAGATGCTGATTCTTGATGTTAATTTAAGATAGATAGATAGATAGATAGATAGATAGATAGATAGATAGATAGATAGATAGATAGATAGATAGATAGATAAGCGTAGTTGGCTGGATTAGATAGATAGATAGATAGATAGATAGATAGATAGATAGATAGATAGATAGATAGATAGATAAGCGTAGTTGGCAGGATTAGATAGATAGATAGATAGATAGATAGATAGATAGATAAGCGTATTTGGCAGGATTAGATAGATAGATAGATAGATAGATAGATAGATAGATAGATAGATAGATAGATAGATAGATAGATAGATAGATAAGCGTAGTTGGCAGGATTAGATAGATAGATAGATAGATAGATAGATAGATAGATAGATAGATAGATAGATAGATAGATAGGAAAGGCACTATATAATAGATAGATAGATAGATAGAAAGGGGAAGAAAATCTAGGATATGAGAATGACTTGACATGGCAGAGTTAAAGCAGTAACAAGCCATGAAATTAAATTATTGGCAAGAATTGCTTTCTAATTAAGCAACTGGGTTAGAACAAAAACCTGCAGCCACTGTGACCCTCCAGGACTGTGATTGAGGACCCCTGGTTTAGAGCAATGCAGGTCATTTTAAAAATTCAAACAAAAATGCAACTTGAAACAACAATTCTCTTGTGCGTGTTTAGAACCACCAGAATGACTTTGCTGAAGATTCCCCTGCAGTTCTCACAGATTCACTACTTCTCATTGATGGATACAGTAACAGGATAAAATTCAGTCTTCAAACACCATCATCTTTGTGATGGCGTCTGACAGAAGACTCTGTTTGAAGAAGCAAAGAGTGAAGAAAAAATGGGAAAAAATCAGAAGGGAAATTGGTGCTCTTGGTGCTCAGATTAATCAAAAGAAAATTAAAGGAAATATACACATAAAAAAATGACGGAAAGTTAAAACCCAGATATAAACCATAAATAATTAAAAAGTAAAATAAGAAGACATCAATCAGAACAATAATCCAAAGAATATGAAGAAAAATATAAAGGAGAGATTTTGGACATAAAATTAAATAATAAATAAATACACACATACATACATAAATAAATAAATAAACAAAAATGAGGACTCATAAAAGAATCAATGGCAAAATAAGTGTTTTTAAAAAGTACAGTTATGATTAGGACAACGTTTAGGTCTAAATATTGTCAGTCATTAGCTGGGCCCTGCTCGCCAATTTTGCGCGCCCCATCATCAGCTTCAATCATTACCTGCCGCAGGTTGCGCGTGACTTTAACTTCGTGCCACGCGTTGTCGTTGAATTTGCCATTTACTTGCTCTACTAGTGCTTCAAATGCTCCAGATCCAAGGTTTATGACGAGAGACACTGCTCCATCCTTCATGGCAAGGTTGACATAATCTGCTGACTTCCCTGTGTGTAGGATGAGGCCATTCCGCTGCCAAGTTTTGAAGAACAAGGTGATCTCATCGCTGCTGCTCTGGATAGGATTTTGCGAAAGGTCATAGCAAAAATACTCCGATCCTCTGAATGTGGCAACATTATCCTCCCTTGCTGTAAGAAAATGGAGAAGAACAAGAATTGGAGTGAGCCAAAGAATAGCAAGGATCTTTTTTTAAAAAAAAAAAAAACATTTCAGTCCCTTTAGAATTTGCAGTTTATCAAGTCAAAGGTCAAACATTTTGAGTCAGTGAAAGAGGTTAAGGCATATACGGTAGTTTACAACCTCAGTCTGTATGAGCTGTTTACACATAATTTGAAGAAGTTTAGAGAAGGTGTTTCACAAAAAATGATACCGTCTAACACAATGGAATTACAAATTACAAATGTAAATATTTGCCCTTGGAGTTTAAAATGTGCAGGAAAATGTGAGCTGAAAATGAAAATAAAAAAGTGTCTAATTCACAATATTTGAAATGAAATGTATACTCAGTTGTGTGAATCTATCTAGCATGAGGCAACTATATTACATGATTGATCTACAAATGAACGCATTTTATTTATTAGTTTAAATATTAAAGTCTAGTTAGAGCCACTGGACTCTGTCCTTTCATGACAGTCAGAAGAGTTTAATTATTCTGTTTATCTATGAAAGGCTAGTATCAAATTCAGACAGTCACTTATTAACCCACTTGGTCCTGAACAGGGTCATGGGGGATGCTGGAGCTTATACCAACTAGGAGTAATGGGGGGCAAGGTAGGAACAAACACTTGACAGGGTGCCAGACCATCGCAGCCCGAACACACAAACAAAAATCTCAGGCACACACAATGGCCCATTTAGTATTACCAGTCCACCCAACCTGCTTGACGTTGGGGCGAGGAGAGAAACTGGAACACCTGGAGGAAACCCACGCAGACCCGGGGAGAACATGCAAACCCCATGCAGTGAGGACGTATAAAAGTCAATCCTGAGATATCTATCTATCTATCTATCTATCTATCTATCTATCTATCTATCTATCTATCTATCTATCTATCTATCTATCTATCTATCTATCTATCTATCTATCTATCTATCTATCTCTCTATCTATATAGTGCCTTTCATATCTATCTATCTATCTATCTATCTATCTATCTATCTATCTATCTATCTATCTATCTATCTATCTATCTATCTATCTATCTATCTATCTATCTATCTATCTATCTATCTATCTATCTATCCATGCAACACTACTGAAGTAAGCACATGGGCACCAGCTCCCGGTGAAGCACAGTCAATAACAGTCTTTCTTTTCTCGCCCACAAACCACACAATGACTGCTAATGTCACTTCTAGTTTTGCCCTGGAGGTTCCACCTCTTCTGTTGCACATCCATCCATTAATTATCCAACCCACTCTATCCTAACTACAGGGCCACGGGGGTCTGCTGGAGCCAATCCCAGTCAACACAGGGTGCAAGGCAGGAAACAAACCCCAGGCAGGCCCACCGCAGGGCACACACACACACACACCAAGCACACACTAGGCACAATTTAGGACCTCCAATGCACCTAACCTGCATGTCTTTGGACTGTGGGAGGAAACCCAGGCAGACACGAGGAGAACATGCAAATTCCACGCAGGGAGGACCCGGGAAGCAAACCCAGGTCTCCTAACTGCGAGGCAGCAGCGCTACCCACTACACCACCGTGCATCCTATTTAAAAAACATCATTCCTGGAAGTCAGAGTTCATTTAGGGAACTATTACAAACCAAAAGAGAGCTCCACTGCAGAGAGCACTTTGAACCGTTGTTTCCCGAGAGGGAGGGATGCATTGAGGGCTGACCTAGCGTTTCTGCGAACAGTTTTTCTTGCACTTCTCTTTGACTTTTACCCAACCTTAAATGAGGGTCACGAATTGTCCCCAACCCTGTATCATTCCCCTGTTGTTGTTCTTGTTAACACTTGTTAGAGGGTCTTACAGGAGTCTTATTTATCCATTGTTGACAATTAGCCAAGATTTTAGAATATTTATTATTAATTATGTGTTAATTCAAAGTGGAAAAAAATGAAAATAAATGGATATAGAGTAAAATGCAACTTGTTATTAAAGTATGTTTGCCTTTAAATTAAGCAAAAAAAAAAAAAAATCTAACAGAATAGTATTTTAATCATAACATTACAGAAGGGAAAATAAGTTGTGTATGTTTTTCCCATTATAACACATTTAAGCATATGCATTTTCATTTAAATAATATAAAAGTATAATACATATTTTAATACCAATCACATTTTGGATGATTGGTAAAATCCTGACTTATTTCAGGAAGACAATATTCTAATAAAGAAAAAGGGCAATGGATACAAGACAAACAAAAAGAAGTATGTAAAACTTGCCAAAACTATTTTCATCTGTTAAAGAAGACAGAAGTATTCCAGCAACTTAACTATCCTTAAAGCTTGGGATTTCCTCCTAAATCATTTTGAAGTTCTAGCCTCCATCTAGCGTAGCTCTGTGTGTGAAGAAAGCTCTATAATGAATATTTTTTCAACAGCGAGTCCAAATACTTGACTGAAGGCAAAAATGAAATTGTGAAGTGTGAAGCAACATTAGATCTCAATATACTTCCGTATCTAACACAGTTTGCATGTGCTGAGCTGCTTTATCAGTTCTGCTCCAGCACAATTAAAGTTGTTTGATAAGGTCGACCATAATATCATTGGCTTTCTAAGCACGTTCACTCTTAAAGACATTTCTTCAGCAGTTTAATCTGCATTAAAAAGGTGTGCCTTTTATAAATACAGTATAGAGTAAAACATTGGGGGCACCACTGAGCCCCAAATCCCCAGACACATCACACTAAACAGTCTCAGGTATAAAATCAATGTTTTTATTTCACAAAATATCTTATATACAGGTCAATCCACAGCCTTTCAAAAAAATGGCCACTCCTCCCTCTTCCACCTACAGGTGAGCTTTGCCTTCTGCCACCTGACTCTCTATATACTGTATACAGTATATATATATATATATATATATATATATATATATATATATATATATATATATATATATATATATATATATATATATATATATATACTAGATAGCCAACGTCTGCCATAGCATACGGCGGTGTAAGAATAGGAACTGAAAATGGTGAGAAAGGAATTCAGAAATCAAGAAGAAAAATACTTCTTGAAAGACGCAGTTGTGAATATGTGTTTTGCTGGAGACGACAAATAATGAGTCGAAAGATCTAATCTCAGAAAGAGCTTGAATTTAAGCTTCACCACCATAAACTCCAGATGTTTCCATGTATTGATAGTACTCCTGAATTGTTGTGATAACTCAACTTGCGTTGGAAAAAACTACAGAAAGAATGTCTCCAAATCTGTCCCAATGTGATGCAATGAAATCTACTGCCCTATCTCGTAGTGAGAGTGCATTGCCTTCGTCAACCATTTGTGTTAAGAAATAACCCACTGATAGGAACAGGCAGTTGCTGGATTTCGGAATACAGATGACATTGTACAAAAACCTGTTGACGGAGAAGATACTGTCGTTCATTTTATAACAAAGGCTTAGGAAACAACCGTCGCAGTATAACGAAAATAGCAAGGAGTGAGACTAATTGCAAGGAGCACTACCATTGTCAATGGTCGAGAGAGTACCTTCCTGTTGCAGTCTGTGGAAAAGACTCCCAGGCGCAGACATGGCCAAAGTGAAAGATCATGCGGTCAGGCTAGATATCGGGCGGTGACGAGACACCAATGGGGTCATGAGAGAGGAGCGGGGAACACGGTAGTCCAAAGGAGGAATAGGACTCGAGAAAAGCAGCATGGGGGTGTATGGTGTATGGCGTGGGGAAGGGTTTGGAAGAGGACGAATAGAAATCAAGAAATACCAGGTTTGAAGAGGAAGCAGGATGAACCAGAAGAGAAACATATATAAGATATATATATATATATTTGCATAGTTTTACAGTCAAATAATGCAAAGAGTACGCGTCACGTGTTTCGCCCTTATTTTGGGCTCATCAGGCGTACACACTCCACTGCATTATTTGGCAGTAAAACTATGCAACATTCCATGATCTGCTTCTCACAACTGAAAGAGGGCCCCGTGGCAGATGTTTGCTGAATGGCAGACCAACCACATGCGTTACCTGGTAGGTAACCACCCATACAATCAGGTCGGGACTCAGACTACGAATGCAATGAATATATATATATATATATTTATATATAGTTAATTAGAGAATTAAAACACTTTGTTCTTTAGCTATGAGCAGATTTAACTTTTTGAAAACGAAAAAAATATTTTTTGAGAAATAAATTATCTAGGAAGATATACAGTAAGTGAGAAGAGCAAAAGATTTATAATTTCATTCTGAATTTATTTTCTCATACATCTTTAAGGTCCTGAACACAACTGGAAGTAGTCTGAATAAGATAAACGTTTTGGTCACATGTCTTATATATTATGTCTAAACCACTCAAATAAATAGAACAAACTCATATTTTCCATAAATAAAACCCATTTTATAATTGACTTAATTTTCACAATGTGGTGCTTTAATTGACATTTTGAAATGTTAAAATTAATCTCTTTTTCAGTATTCTCAAATGTCACTATTTTGCATTTGAGAACAGTACAGTACTGTTCAATGTGTCACTGTATAGCTGTAAGATGCTAGGAAGAATGCCAAATGGGTGTGTTAGACTGAGAGCATATTCTATAGCATTTTTAAATTAATTGATGCCAAGGTTAGTGATTAATTGTCTGAAAGTTGTAAATTTAGACGATATAACCAAAAATACCTCAGAGTGTTACAGGTATTCACATTTAGCACTTTTAACCGCCCAATATCAGTAGCATATCTTTTATTTTTTCTTTTACTTGTAAGCTCAAAGACATTTAGCTAGAAAGTGTTATTTTTTTTTTCCAGACCAATTTCTTTACTTTAAAGGCACTTTTTAATGCTCAACTTTTTATTTCATTTCTTTGTCCATGCCTAAAAGATAACAAGCTGAGTCTTTCTATTTAATTCAAAACAGAATATTGGAAAGGCACCTTCAGGGGCAGTAATAATTTTAACTTAATTCTAACTACTTCTAAAAAAAAGAAAGTATTTTGATTACTGTTCATTACATTTTCTACAAAAAGATGCTTAGGAAGCAAAACATTTGTTAAAAACTCAACGAACACATGACTGAAAGTCCTGCAGTTGTTTGTTATCAAAGACTGACAGAATTTAATGTGAGCCTTACAACTTTCTATATAGATACGAGCCATGGTCGCTATCCAGTGACCTGAGATGAAGACTGGACTCCTTCAGTACTGTGTCTCTCTGGAAAATCCTTGGGCACTGTTGGTTTGACTTTGTATTGCTCATGGAGTCCCGAATGAGGCACTTGACCTGCACTGTGATGGAGCGTCAGTTACGGCACTACGGCCCTGTGGCGCATTTCCCTGAGGGTGATCCGGCTCATAAGATCCTCATTGTTGGGGACCCGAGTGGCTGGACCAGGCCAAGGGGTCACTGACATAACACCTGGCTGCGGCAGATAGAGGGTCATTTCTGAAGGGAGATGTTCCTAAAGGCTCTGTCCTCGGCCCTCTTCTCTTCTGTATTTATATGCTTCCCCTTGGCCATATTATCCGTAGCTATGGACCGGGTTATCATTTCTATGCAGATGATACTCAGCTCTACTTCAATGTTAAAAGTGGAACTTCATCAGAGCTTTCTCACCTCACAACCTGCCTCAGTGAAATTAAAACCTGGATGCAACTGCAACAAAACTGAACTCCGCAAATTGGGACTAAAATGCAACTTAATAAAATGAGCTCCTTCCCAGTCCATCTTGGCGGTGATCTCATCAAACCTGCCTCTACTTGGTGTCATTTTTGATTCCTCCCTCTCTTATTCCACCCACATAAATCACATTAAGAACCTTTCTTACTTTCACCTCCATAACATATCCCGTGTTCGCTCTTTCCTCTCCTTTTCTAACGCTGAGAAACTTGTCCCTGCTTTTATCACATCGATTATTATAACTCGCTGCTGGCAGGTGCCCCTTCTAATCTTATATCACAGCTCCAGCTTATTCAAAACTCGGCTGCAAGAGTCCTTACTCGAACCAGCAGCAGTGAGCACATCACACCCATCCTGCTCTGTCTTCACTGGCTCCCAGTGTCGTACAGAATCGAATATAAAATCCTACTAATAACCTACAAAGCCCTTAAACGACCTAATGCTAAACTACATCAGTGACCTTCTCCATCACTATGTGCCTGTCCGCTCACTAAGGTCCTCTGATTCTGGTCATCTTGTTGTGCCCCACACTAATCTACACTCCATGGGTGACAGCAGGGCCTTCAGCTGTATAGCGAGTGCCCAGACTCTGGAATGACCTACCGAAATGTATCAGGTCAGCTGACTCCATGAATTCTTTTAAAAAACAACTCATCTGTTCAGGAAGGCTTTTAGCTCTACTTGACTTTATTACCCTTCTCTCAGTTTACCTCCATGTCAAGATGCTCATGTATCCTGTGCGTGTGTGTGTGTGCTGGACCATCAATTATGTTGTCTGTTAGGCTTTTCTCGGAACTTACTATTGTAATCTTCCTTATTTGTTTTTCTGGTTTAGTAAAATGCTATATACTGTATACCCTGCCATTCTTTCTCCGTAAAGCACCTTGAGCATGGGAAAGGCGCTATATAAATAAAATGTATTATTATTATTATTATGGCATAACAAGCAAACTGAATATGTGCTGCTTATGTGCAGACATTATAACTACAAACCAACACAAGCATTTCTTGCACTTTTTTGTGTAATGATAGCAATAATTATCATACATAATATTTTCTTTTCATACAGGATAGTAAACAACAGCCTAGCTGGCTGTAACAAGACACATTGCTTATTACTGCATTTTCTGTGATTCTGTGACAAGGAAGCGTGCACACGGTTACTCAGAAGTGGTCAGTTAGATCCCACTTGCACCATTGAGAAGAAAGGTGCAGGTCTTGAACCACCATGGCCGGCCATGAATCTGATTCCAGAGAAATTGACTTTGAAGAAACCCATTTCTTTGAACCAAAACCCTTCATTTACTCTTTAAAGGCTAATACGGCACATCACAGGTCATCTTCTGTTTTGTACATTTCTGATACTAATAAATAATTATCATAAACGTCCGCAGTATGGCCAAATGGGAATTTTCCCTTCATCCATCCATCCATCCATTATCCAACCCTCTATATCCTAACTACAGGATCAGTGTGTTGCAATTAATAAAAGCATATCTAAACAGATATAGAAAACTATTGCTTAATTACCCTAGGATTTGATTAATATGCAAAGAATAAAACAAAACAAACAGAAAGCCTCATAAAGGTTTAAATTTTTAATCATGCATAACCCTGGTTACAGCTATCATAACATCCATCCATTATCCAACCCGCTATATCCTAACTACAGGGTCACGGGGGTCTTCTGGAGTCAATCCCAGCCAACACAGGACACAAGGCAGGACTGTCTTTGGACTGCGGGAGGAAATCGGACTACCCGGAGGAAACCCACGCAGACACAGGGAGAACATGCAAACTCCACGCAGGGAGGACCCAGGAAGCGAACCTATGAGGCCTACCATATCATCAAAATGATTAATACGAAAATCTGCACACTTTTCATCCATCCATTCACTGGCACTCCATATTCAGTTTCACAAATATAACTACAATCTATCCCTGCATTAGGAGTCATTTTATGAAGCACCTAAAGAAGGAAAGATATTCATGTCTACATTTGTACACATATACTAAAACAAAATATACAGTAGGTCTTCTAGGGTTTTTCCCTATCATTATTTTCATTAAGCCCTTACTTCAATTGTTATGCTAATCATGTCCACTAAATCAAGATTACTCCTTACACACAAACACACATTTACTTATGGCACACCATATGTGGGAGGAAAAATAAAACAGAGTACCCAGAGAAAAAAACCTAGCTAGTCATAGAAGGAGTCAGCTGAGACGCGGTGTGTTCTGGGTACTGAATGTAGTCTCCTGAAGCTGTGAGACAAAACTGCACCATCTTGCTTCTCACATTTTTACAAGTTAATGCTATTAGAAGCCAAGGTCTTCTCTCACTTTATATATTATAGGTAAGTGAGGTAAAGGTCTCACTAAATGTTATGGCACAGCCTTGATCACTTGGACTTTAATATAAAGTCACGCCTTTAACAAATATGAAATTAATTTGTCTGCTAGGGCCAATCAGATTCTTTACCACCAGATATCACCTCATCCTTTCAAGCTAGCCTTTTATTCTAAATACTTAATGAGTTTTTTATTACAAAACCTGTTTCATCATCCTGGTGGTTTTTTCTCCTGCTCTCTATTGCAGGATGGAGACATATTTTATATATAATTTCCCTTTATGATGCTAAAGACAAATACTGTACTGTACCATACATGTAGAGTGGTTTTGTGGTGCTTTCTTCAGTGGAATCTCTTTATAAACTGAGTTATTTGTAGACAGCATAGTCCTAGAGCTAAGGACCTCCGCAACTTGGAACTTCTGACTTCAATACTGGAAATCACCTAAACCAACTGCACGCACATTGTATGAAAATTAAATATGTACATAAACTGTACAATGTATGTAATATGTATTTTACCTATAGGGTGGATTAGCTTTCATACTATATATGCAATAAGCAATATGCGATAGATAGATAGACAGAACGAACAAACAAACTTTATTTCTCCACTGTCGTATAAAAGATTTAATTCTCTCTCTCTCTCCTTCTTTATATATGTTATGGCCAAAACCCGAAATCGGCCAAAGTGGGAAGTGTCCAGCCAAATCGGAAAATGGCCAATGTCGCTGTAAATTGACCAGCCAATGTCCGATCTTTCCTTGATTTCGGGATTTGGCCAGCCAGTTTGTGAAATAGCTGTGGTAGAATAAACATCACAAAATACAAAAATAAAGTTTTGGGGACCGTCCCCGTATATTGTCATCCAGACAATAAGAGAAATTGAAGTGATTCAAAGTCTTGAAAGTACAATGAAAGATTTTACTGATACAAAATGGCGGTTATATAGCAGAACAAAACATGTGACAGGAAATGGTTGGCATAGGGTGACGTTGCAGCAGGAACCGGAAACAACGTTATTCTGATGAGCCGGAAGTGAGGTGGTTTGTGGGTGCCAGAAATGACGGCAACCGGGTTGGCCGGAAGTGACGTCATCGCGACCATTTTGGAAACCGGAAGTTGCGGGATTATTTTTCTTCTTGTTTTCTGTTGATGAAAGAGAGTTCAGGTAAGCACCACATGACAACCCCTTATCTCGCAATGTTTTATTCACCTTTAGGCTCTTTGACTGCCTCCTAATCGCACATGTGTGACATAGCATGGGGCCATCTGCCAAAGTCAGAAGAAAAAAGGTATGAGCAGATATTGGTGGGTCTGTATAATTTCATACTTTATACAATCTCTTTACTTTATAAATATGCATCATCACCTGTTACAAGAAGATGAACTTTTATGACATTTCGAATTGCACAACAATTTCTTATTTCTACATTTGCAGCGATTTTTTGCGCACTTAGTAGTGCAATTGCATTGAGTGTAACCTTGGCCGCCAGTCAGTGACTGGGAAGACACGACAGTTCATAGATATTTTTCTTCAGTGCTAATGGATTCCAGTTTGACCAGTTTTTTTGAACAGAATGGAAAACTCACTTCTGAATCGGCATTTGAATTTTTAAGCATTTTCGCACCTTGAGCGGACAGTCTTACATCAGCACATCAAATTTTGGTCTGGGATTTCTCGCCACTTTGCGAAATGGCCGGCCAAAGTAACATATACACTGGTCATTTCTAGTATTTCGAACTTTGGCCACACCTGTTGGCCAAAATGCGAAATGACTGCCCAGTTCAGGAACTGGTAGAACTTTAGATTTTGGCTGTAACACACACACACACACATATATATATATATATATATATATATATATATATATATATATATATATATATATATATATATATAGGTTGTGTTTTGTCACATGTACATAGTGAAGTGAAGTTCTTCCTTGCATGAGCTAATTAACATGCAACGCTCAGTAGTAATACAGTGAAATGAGATTAGGAACATCACTTTTGGTCAACAAGGTGTACTACTCAACAGAATAGGGTAATCAAAGGTCCCGAAGTTAGTAAAAATAATGGTGAACTCCCAGCAGTATTTTGGGAATGCCTCAAGTCACTAGAGGGCACTTTATGTATATGTGAGCTACTCAAGTATTCTGACAACTACAACCTCTCTGGGTCTCACCAGGAAATTCCTATGGTGTTGGAAAGGAGATGCAGGAGTCAACAGAGAGGCATCTATGTATATGGACAAAGGTCTTTAACACAACATCTTGGAAACCCAGAAGTAGTTCCTATCGGGTTCTTTGCAAGAACTTAAAAGACCCCCCGACTATACTGATGATGAGGTTGGAGTTGGGAGGTGAGTGTTTGATAAGAAAAGTGTGTGGAAAAGGAGTATTGTTGCAAAATTAGCATGGAATGTTTTTGTGTTATAATATGGTTAAGCTGACCAGCCACCCGCCATGGTATTATGAACTTTTTCTACTTGAAGTTATTATCAATTCGGGTTATGGGTTTCCCTAGTCCTATCAGTTTCATTTATTGATACTTTGCATGTTTATTTCTTTATGATTATTTATGTTGTTGTTCTGATAGTGATGTCACTCACAGCGATTTTGTGATGTTTCCTGATGGCTACTGTCATGCTGTGTGCAATGACAGTATCCATTATTAGGTACGAGAACAGACATCATTATAGCACATTAACTCAATGCATCTGTTTATGTAACATTGCCACAACAAGAGTGTTCAATATCCTAGCTTTGGAATAAAAAACTTCAAAATGTTAGTAGCAAACTTTCAAGTCTTGTTAGGATTTTTTCATCGTGAATCTCTGTTTTGGCCAACTTATCTGGTTGTGCCGTTTTGTTTTGCTGCACAATTTTGTAGCCACTGTATGTCTGGCAAAGGACTCAGCTTACTTCTTGATTTCAAATTTGCTTTCCTGTTCTGTTTTCCAATATCTTTTGCCAAACTCCTCATTCTATTTACAGAGTGATTGTTGCAAATCAAACATAATGGTATCCCACCGGGGTTTAAATTGTTTGTTACTTTTCTGTTCTATTGTATTTTGTGCTCTCTCTATTGTGTTAACCACCCACTTCTTATTTTTATACTTTTGCTTTCCATGGGTGTCCATTGGGTTTAAAGTTAGAATGAGAGCTTTTCCTATAGTCCATCATATTAACATAGATAAATCCAACCTGCTTATCCACTTCATGTTCTACATGAAGTTACTGCCAATCCCACAGTAGAATCCTGGGCAAAGAGTTAGTCAATCACAGGGCACACTCATGCAAATACGCATACTTGTTTATACTGGACCAGGATAGTAGCCAACCAACAATCACATTTTGGTCAGTTTCATTTCCAGTATGCATATTAAGAACAATGTGAAGATGTCATGCAGTCATCAGAATTCACGTAAGGTTGAGGGAAACAGCTGTGTCCCCTTGGAAGACATTTTACTTTCACACTCAGCCAGCATGTGAGCATCAAGGTATGCTTTGTTCCATTTTAGGCAATTTATTATTATTATTTTGATATTATTTTGCTAATAGTGTGCGCAATATTTCCCCAGCAATCATTCTGCACAAACAGAAGCCATGGCACTGAAAATGTTAACGTTTTAATGTTATTATTAGCATATGTCTTCTCGGTCATTGTCGCTCTAAACTTCATTTAGAGTGAAGCACACAAGAACTTGTGCCAGCTAAGACCTTCCAGAAGCAAGATGCTGGAAAAGGAAAATAATGTCTGCTATAAAAATTCACTTGTTAATATCAAAATCTTTATGACTTAAATGAGCAGAGTCAACCACTTGCTCTCCAGCTGTAATTTTACTGCTTCCTAATTCCATGTAAAAAGTTACTATGTGACAGATGACTGGTGATAACTTATGCCAGAATTCCTAGGTATAAATGTCATCAACAGAAGAACAACATGATAATAATGTTAAGAGACACATAATTTGAGAAAGTTTGGAGAAGGTGTTTAACAAAAAATGACATTTCCATTGGTATACCATCTACCACAATGGAATTACAAATTACAAATGTAAATACAGTATTTGCCCTTGGAGTTTAAAATGTGGAGGAAAATAAAAGCTGAAATGAAAATCAAAGTGTGTAATTTACAATATTTGAAATGAAATGTCTACTCAGTTGTGTGAATCTATCTAGCGTGAGGCAACTATATTACATGATTGATCTATAAATGAAGGCATTTTATTTATTTTTTAGCATTTTATTTATTAGTTTAAATATTAAAGTCTAGTTAGAGAGAGCCTCTGGACTCTGTCCTTTCATGATAGTCAGAAGACTTTCATTATTCTGTTTATCTATGAAAGGATAGTCTTAGACAGCTATACACGTCTATCAATATATGGGGTGGTCCAGATCTAATTATGCAGATCCAGATCATCTGGATGACTTTGATTTATGCGGGGACTATTCCAGTTCAGCGCGAAGACGATGCTTCATGTCGTCAGTTGGCACACTTCTCGATGGTCCGGAATTTTTCAGGTGATTTTCTATGTAATAAACATAATAAGTTATAGTGTAATGAAAATTGCATTATTAGATCTGAACCACCCTGTATCAAATTCAGTCAGTCATTTTCTAACCCACTTAGTCCTGAACAGGGTCATAGGGGATACTAGAACTTATCCCAACTAGCAATATGGGGCAAGGTAGGAACAAACACTCGACAGGGTGCCAGACCATCACAGGGCGAACACACAAACAAACACGTCACGCACACACTAGGGCCCATTTAGTATTACCAATCTACCCAACCTGCTTGACGTTGGACTGGGGAAGGAAACCGGAGTACCCATAGGAAACCCACGCAGACCCGGGGAAACATGCAAACTCCATGCAGGGAGGACCCGGGAAGCGAACCCGGGTCTCCTTCCAGTGAGGCAGCAGCGCTACCACTGCTCCACCGTGCTGCTCCAGGGAGGACGTATGAAAGTCAATCTGGAGATAAGTATCTATCTATCTATCTATCTATCTATCTATCTATCTATCTATCTATCTATCTATCTATCTATCTATCTATCTATCTATCTATCTATCTATCTATCTATCTATCTATCTATCTATCAATCATATTTTACATAGAAAAGACATTGTACAATAAGTAGAAAAATAAGCAAACACACATACAGATTGCTAGATTTTTAACATACCAGACTAAAAAAAAAATAGGAGTACCAGTATATGTCTGTCTAATTTATTGGTTTATCTGTCTTTTGCAGCACCTTACATATTGCCTTTTTGATCAAATGCCAGAAACACCAGGATCAAGTAGAAGAACTTTAATGCCTCAGACTCCAACCTTGCCCTACTGCTCATGACATCATAAAAAACAGAGCACCATACACAGAGGATGTGTGCACTTTGTCCTTTTTTCCTTGTTTCTTGTCCAATAGTCATTTAGGAATCAAATGGCGTTTACTTGATGCGGTTCTGTTGTTCCTTTTTCATCTTTTTCATAGTGCCTTTCATATCTGTCTGTCTGTCTATCTGAAACCTGATTGTCCTGCTAGAAACTGGTCTTTGTCTTTCTTGACAAAGTGTTGGCCTTCAAATATAGCAGACTGGTTCTGCCCTCTTTACAACAACAACAACATTTATTTCTATAGCACATTTTCATACAAACAGTAGCTCAAAGTGCTTTACATAATAAAGAATAGAAAAATTAAAGACACAATTATAAAACAAAATAAATCAACATTAATTAACATCGAATAAGAGTAAGGTTCAATGGCCAGGGGGGACAGAAAAAACAAAAAAACTCCAGACGGCTGGAGAAAAAATAAAATCTGTAGGGATTCCAGACCATGAGACTGCCCTGTCCCTTCTGGGCATTCTACCTAACATAAATGAAGCAGTCCTGTTTGGATTTAGGGTTCTCACGGAAGGACTTGATGATGATGAGGAAGGGCTTGATGATGATGATGACTATCGCTGCTGAATTGTGCATAGCACAAAGAACAAGGCATGGCAAGACACACTTGAACACACAAACTTGCTTGCTCTAGGCAAGTTAAATGCCACTAATTAACTTTAAGCACATGTCTTTGGGATGTTGGAAATGGGGATGGCAAATAAGTGTTCACAATTGTATAATTAAGTATGAGGGACGTTCAAAAGGTTTCTGCACTTTTATATTTTCGTTGGAAACAGTGAAGGCGGGAGGAGTAGTGATTGGTCGTGTCTGAGAGTGTGAGATGGCGACCCTTGCAGTTTAGTGTAAGAGTTGTCACCCTGTGGTGAAGATGGCTGAGAAACGTATATATTGCACCAAAGAGGAACAGCTTTCGGTCAAATGCTTCTTGTGGGCAGGTGGTGTGCTTTACAGATTCACATGACCTAAATTAGCTTTACCAAGCTGTCATGCTTTCTTAGGAGAACAACAAGCTGTAGAATAAAAGAACAATCTTGCTAAAGACACAGTGCAAATAATTTCTGGCCAATAAGAATATTGCTTTGCCAGAAATTGGTTTCCACCAGTCACTGCTGCGACTCTTGCACTGCTGGATCACAAATATTTTGGTATTGATGACATTGATTGTGAACATTATTGGCACAACAGAACAAAGTCATTGTATATGGCTTAGCATTATAGATATTTGAGATTTACAGTATACTTAAAATTACTGAAAGTATTGAAATGAATCATCTTGCCGGGTGGCATGGTGGTGCAGTGGTAGCGCTGCTGCCTCGCAGTTAGAAGACTCAGGTTCGCTTCCCAGGTCCTCCCTGTGTGGAGTTTGTATGTTCTCCCCATGTCTGTGTGGGTTTCCTCTAGGCACTCCAGTTACCTCCCACAGTCCTATGGCATGCTGGTTAGGTGGATTGGCGATTCTAAATTGGCCTGTTTGTGTGTGTCCTGTGGTGGGTTGGCACCCTGCCCGGGATTGGTTCCTGCCTTGTGCCCTGGGATTGGCTCCAGCATGACCCTGTGTTCAGATTCAGCGGGATTGGAAGATGGATGGATGAATTATCTTGCCAGTAGGTTATGGGAGGGTTACAGGAGGGTATTGCAGGCTAAATCCACTCAGTCACTCTTAAATTTGCTCTTTATGTCTTTGTCCAGCTAAACATGCAATACCACTTTGATTCTACTTTGCTGTTTCTTGTCTGCAAAACTTTAACAATAAGTCAACAATCATTCAAAACTGCTTTGGGTAGTTCAAGATAAGAAATTAGCACAAACAAATATTATTTTAAGTAGAAATCTGTAGTGGTAGGGTGTTGTACCATGATTGCCATTATGGATGCAATGAAAAGTCAAGCAAAATGACACCTTTTATTGGCTAACAGAACAGATTGCAATATGCAAGCTTTCTGGGCAACTCAGACCCCTTCTTCAGGCAGTTTTGTTGATTACAAACTGCCTGAAGAAGGGGCCTGAGTGGCCTCAAAAGCTTGAATATTTATAATGAGTTCAGTTCGCCAGTAAAAGGTTTCATTGTGCTTGACTTCTCATTGCAAGTAGAAATCTCAAAATGAAAACAAATGGTTAAAAAGTTAAAAAAAAAAATTAATAAAAACTTATTTTTATCTCTGCAATTACTCACATAAGTAAAGATCTTCTCAAAACCTAACGAGAAAAGTAATACGAGCCGCCCCCTCCTACCCAGCACACTCGTGTTTGTACTGCTCCAGTCTTAAGGGATGACTCATTGACTCTCACTTTATTTTTACCTAGGATAATTAACTCCACCCAATAAAAATCTCAACATTAGAAACAACAAACCTATGCTTTTCTTTTAAAGTGGGTGACCTTGATAGATCAAAGAAAAGCTGTCTTCTGAGAAATGTTCATTTTTTTGTGGGGATATGGGGAAAAGCAAAGTCATTTTGAAAGGTTATTATGCCATTAATAGCACTGTACACTACTATGAGCAGATCGTGTAAGGCCAAAAGATCTATAAGTATGGACTTAAAGTACATGTCCTTAACCGTGCCAAACTAGGGCTGTCGCCTCACCACATACAGTCATATGAAAAAGTTTGGGAACCCCTCTCAGCCTGCATAATAATTGACTCTCCTTTCAACACAAAAGATAACAGTGGTATGTCTTTCATTTCCTAGGAACATCTGAGTACTGCGGTGTTTTCTGAACAAAGATTTTTAGTGACGCACTATTTAGTTGTATGAAATTAAATCAAATGTGAAAAACTGGCTGTGCAAAAATGTGAGTCCCCTTGTAATTCTGCTGATTTGAATGCCTGTCACTGCTCAATGCTGATGAGTTGCAACACCAAATTGGTTGGATGAGCTCGTTAAGCCTTGAACTTCATAGACAGGTGTGTCCAATCATGAGGAAAGGTATTTAAGGTGGTCAATTGCAAGTTGTGCTTCCCTTTGACTTTCCTCTGAAGAGCAACAACATGGGATCCTCAAAGCAACTCTCCAAAGATCTGAAAACAAAGATGGTTCACTCTCATGGTTTAGGGGAAGGCTACAAAAAGCTATCTCAGAGGTTTAAACTGTCAGTTTCAAGTGTAAGGAATGGAATCAGGAAATGGAAGGACACAGGCACAGTTGCTGTTAAACCTCAGGTCTGGCAGGCCAAGAAAAATACAGGAGCGTCATATGAGCAGGATTGTGAGAATGGTTACAGACAACCACAGATCACCTCCAAAAACCTGCAAGAACATCTCGCTGCAGATGGTGTATCTGTACATCATTCTACAATTCAGTGCAATTTGCACAAAGAACGTCTGTATGGCAGGGTGATGTGAAAGAAGCCCTTTCTGCACTCACGCCACAAACAGAGTTGCTTGTTGTATGCCAATGCTCATTTAGACAAGCCAGATTCATTTTGGAACAAAGTGCCTTGGACTGATGAGACAGAAATGGAGTTATTTGGTCAGAACAAAAAGTGCTTTCCATGGCGGAAGAAGAACAGCGCATTCCAACAAAAACACCTGCTACCTACTGTCAAAATTGGTGGAGGTCCCATCATGCTGTAGGGTGGGCTGTGTGGCTAGTTCAGGGACTGGGGTCCTTGTTAAAGTCGAGGGTTGGATGAATTCAACCCAGTATCAACAAATTCTTCAGGATAATGTTCAAGTATCAGTCACAAAGTTGAAGTTACGCAGGGTTGGATATTCCAACAAGACAATGACCCAAAACACACTTTGAAATCTACAAAGGCATTCCGCAAACGGAGAAGTACAATGTTCTGGAATGGCCATCACAGTCCCCTAACTTGAATATCATCGAAAATCTATGGGATGATTTGAAGCAGGCTGTCCATACTCAGCAGCCATCAAATTTAACTGAACTGGAGAGATTTTGTATGAAGAATGGTCAGAAATACTTCCATCCAGAATCCAGACACTCATCAAAGGCTACAGGAGGACAGCGTCTGGAGGCTCAAAGGAGCAAAAGGAGGCTCAACTAAGTATTGATGTCATATTTCTGTCGGGGTGCCCACATTTATGCACCTGTCTAATTTTGTGATGATGCATATTGCATATTTTCTGTCAATCCAATAATCTTAATGTCACTGCTGAAATACGACTGTTTCCATAAGGCATGTCAGATATTAAAAGGAAGTTGCTACTTTGAAAGCTCAGCCAATGATAAACAAAAATCCAAAGAATTAAGAGGGGTTCCCAAACTTTTCCATATGACTCTAACAAGACCAGACCCCTGTGCGTGTGGACTGCTGGTCTGTAACTGTGTGAGTTTTATCTCAGGATGGTTCTTTTACCTCCCACTTCCCAAGTTGGGGACATTAACTGACATTTCTAAATGTGCGTGTGTGTGAATATACCCTGTGACAGAAGGCAATCCATTCCTAGGTTGATTCTTGCCTTGTGCCTAATGCTGTTGGGGTAGGCTAACCATCTTAAAAATGTATCTTTGGCTTCAATTCCCAGGGGAAACAGCAAACTCCATTATAAAAACAACCTAGAGCAGAATAAACCCAGGATCCAAGTATTATAAGATGGAAGCACATCCCACCTAACCACCATTTCACACACCTGCAATTAATTTAAAAACACTCTATTCTCATATAGATAAGAATGTTTCCATTATTTTGAATTTGAAGACAGTTTAATTTCCACAATTATGAAATGATATTCAGTTTCTCACCAATTGAAAGGCTCTATTGTAGGAATAAAACTGGACAGTTTAACATCTGTGGCAGAGCGACGGGCATTAAGCAAACTCCTGTCAATCATGAAGAATCCACTGCATCCACTGAACAGTGTCATCTCCAGGCAGAGGAGTAGCTTCAGTGACAGACTTTTGTCACTGTCCTGCTCCACTGACAGACTGAGGAGATCGTTCCTCCCCACACTATGCGACTCTTCAATTCCACCCGGGGGAATAAATGCTAACATTACTCAAAGTTATTGTCTGTTTTTACATGCATTTTTATTACTCTTTAATTTAATATATATATATATATATATATATATATATATATATATATATATATATATATATATATATATATTTGTATCAGTATGATGCTGGTGGATTATATGAATTTCCCCCCCCAGAAAAAACTTGGTCTCATCAGACCAGAGAATCTTATTTCTCACCATCTCAGAGTCCTTTAGGTGTCTTTTAGCAAACTCCAAGATAGAACTTTTTGGCCTTAATTCTAAGCGGTATGTGTGGAGACAACCAGGCACTGCTCATCACTTGTCCAATACAGTCCCCACAGTGAAGCATGGCGGTGGTAGCATCATGCTGTTGGGGGTGGTTTTTCAGCTGCAGGGACAGGACGACTGGTTGCAATCGAGGGAAAGATGAATGCGGCCAAGTACAGGGATATTCTGGACCAAAACCTTCTCCAGAGTGCTAAAGACCTCAGACTGGGCCGAAGGTTTACCTTCCAACAAGACAATGACCCTAAGCACAAAGCTAAAATAACGAAGGAGTGGCTTCACAACAACTCTGTGACTGTTCTTGAATGGCCCAGCCAGAGCCCTGACTTAAACCCAATTGAGCATCTCTGGAGAGACCTAAAAATGGCTGTCCACCAACGTTTACCATCCAACCTGACAGAACTAGAGAGGATCTGCAAGGAGGAATGGCAGAGGATCCCCAAATCCAGGTGTGAAAAACTTGTTGCATCTTACCCAAGAAGACTCATGGCTGCATTAGCTCAAAAGGGTGCTTCTACTAAATACTGAGCAAAGGGTCTGAATACTTAGGACCATGTGATATTTCAGTTTTTCTTTTTTAATAAATCTGCAACAATTTTTTGTCTGTCAATATGGGGTGCTGTGTGTACATTAATGAGGGAAAAAATTAATTTAAATGATTTTAGCAAATGGCTGCAATATAACAAAGAGTGAAAAATTGAAAGGGGTCTGAATACCCCACTGTATGTCAATGGCCATGCAAACTGCTAGAGATGAGCTAGATTTTACAGCAATCACAAGATCCTTAAACATTTTCTGACCTTTAGGAAAGTACTGTTTAAAATAAATGGAAGTGGGCAACTCTGACAACTTCATATCCACCTCTGTGATTTTAATAGGAATACTTGATTGCATGGCAAACTGCACAAATGTTCAGTTGGGTTGTTAACCATAAAATGTTGGTGTACTAGTGTATTGATTTTTATTTATTTTTTTCATCTAACTAGCAACACACACATGCAATCTGAAATTATAATTAAACATTTAAATGACTAAACTGAACAAAAACAATAATTCATATAATAAATAAAAGATGTGATGATGGCTTAGCATCAAAATCGCAATGTGTGTGTATTTGTACGATAAGGAAAGCTGATATACTGAGAGCCAAATGCTTTTATTTCTCTGTCTCTACCCTTACTTAAATATTCCTTGCTCTACTTGATTTATTAAGTTGATGCAGTTTTACTGTACTGTCTCATATTTATTCCTGTACTGTGTCTACTCAAAGCTTTGCTTCACTCTTTTTGTTTTGTAATATTGATCCTAATTGCATTGTAAAGCACTTTGAGACAGTGCTCACTTTAAAAGGTTGTGAAGTATTTAAAATAAAGATATACAATTACACACAGCCTGTTTAGACAGATGTAAAACATACTATGCTGTGCAACAGATACTACACTGAGCAGACTTGGCAAAAAAAGTACAAAATAATCGGATTAGTGTTCGTGCCTGCAATATCAAACATTAAACAAAACAAAACTCTCAGTCATATAAGAGTGTGTTAAATAATGGTATGCATGTATTTTTTATTTATTTATTTTTTTGTATGGTATGTGATCACAAGACGGCATTGCAGCACCCCAAACCCCAGACACAATAGCTTTGACATTGTTCCAGGTGCAAATAAATAGATTTATTGCCACAAATATCTTAGACAGGTTTCTTTCTTCACAAAGTCAGCAATTCCAGTAATACAACTCTACCCTTCTCCACATCTCTTGGGTGAATCTCATCTGACTGTTCTTCCAACCCTCACTCTCTGGCTGAAGTGAATCAGCTTCCTTTATACTGGACCCAGGGGTACTTCTGGTGCTCTCATATTGAATCCAGTGAGCACTTGTGCATTAGATGGAACCTCTCCATAACAAGAGAGCCTGCCTCCAATATCTCCACCTAGTGGCACCCAAGGACCCCATCAGGGCTGACCACCAAAACTACAAATACCATGCAGTCCTGTGGGTGTCTGAGACGCACAGCAGACAGATGTCACCATCCAGTGTACTGGGGAAGCATTCTCCCCCTGTCCATCCATTATACTGGCTTCCTACCTTGTGAAATTTACCACTAACCGGGATATACATCACTTCAATATAAAAGCCTCCTGGCCAGATAAGGAGCCATCCATCTCTGGCTAGGATGCCATCCAAGCCTTGTTGTCTATTTATATACCATTAAAGTCTTTCCAAAAATTACAATCACACTTCAAATCATAATAGTTATTACCAGACAATTTTTATCCGGAATACAGCTTGATAAACTTGTCATAGAAATATTTATGATTAAGAGTTTAGTAACTTCGAAGCAGATTTCTCAGAGAAATAAATGTATTTTTTATGAGAACATCTGTTGGCATAGGTTAGGATGTATACCTGGAGACAACTTTGAAGCTCACAGCATCAGCATCTGAGAGTAGATTGCTGTATGATTCATTATTTGTCAATGAATAAATTAGATTGTTTTTCTATGGCAGGTGAGGGAATTGTAAGCAGGTCATCTTATTTTGGAAAAATGAAATCAGATGTGTAAATATTGAGAACATCTATCTATCTATCTATTATATAGTGCCTTTAATATCTATCTATCTATCTATTATATAGTGCCTTTCATATCTATCTATCTATCTATCTATCCAGTCTGTTATATATAGTGCTTTATCTATCTGTCTATCACTGTATATAGTGCCTTTCATATTTATCTATCTATCTATTATATAGTGCCTTTCATATCTATCTATCTATTATATAGTGCCTTTCATATCTATCTATCTATCTATCTATTATATAGTGCCTTTCATATCTATCTATCTATTACATAGTGCCTTTCATATCTATCTATCTATTATATAGTGCCTTTCGTATCTATCTATCCAGTCTGTTATATATATTGCTTTATCTATCTGTCTATCACTGTATATAGTGCCTTTCACATCTATCTATCAATCTATCGTATAGTGCCTTTTATATCTGTCTATCTATGCACCCCATAGGACAGATTATTAGTTACAGCTCAGTGTAATTATCAATTATAAGCTATTTTATTATACAGTATACTGTGTATACTGTTGAACAGTTTACTGTCAAATAATTCAAAGAGTACGCGACATGTGTTTCGCCCTAATTCTTAGGCTCATCAGACGTACACACTCACTGCACCCCCTCTCGAGAATCGAACCTCGGATGTCAGCGTCAGAGGCAAAGCCTCTTACATTGCGCGACGGCGTGTGATTCCTTTATTTGACAGTATTTAGATCGGGGTAATTACATTCATGGCATTCATAGTCTGAATCACACTCTGGTTGTATGGTTGGTCTCCTACCAGGTAACGCTTGTGGTTGGTCTACAAGTCGGCAGACATCCGCCACGGTGCCCTCTTTCAGTTGCGAGAAGCAGATCATAGAATCAGATTGTGATTCAGACTACGAATGCCATGAATGTATATACCGTATATAAAATGCAAACTTCAGTCACTCACTCAACAACAAAAATGCTATTTTCCATTTTGTTAAACAAGCTGAAATTGGGAAGGATTGTACATCAAGGGCAGTAGGCATCTGCTAAGAAATGACATTTTGATATATCAATATTAAGGAATACCCCCCCATACAATAGCTGTCACAAATAGGTTTGTATAACTATTTGAAGGTAGTCTTTCACAGATGCATATAAAGAGAAAGTTTACTTAACTAGCCTATCATAAATGGAACATTTTCACAATATTTTGCATCAGAGGATACAATAATATATATATATATATATATATATATATATATATATATATATATATATATATGAATGGAAGAGAAGGTCTGTGATACGGTTTGCATACTTGCAGCTGGAGATCCACAAAGGGAGAAAATGAATCAGGTATCATAAAGTAGTTTTTTATTCCTGAGCTTTCTTCATCAGAGGATAATGCTTAGACTTACAAGAATCAAAGGCAATATATAGCAATAACTTACGTTGGCTAGGTCCGTTTGGTTGGGGGGGTTATTGAGTGTAAAGTCTTGTTTATTATGAATAAGTTCTTCTTAAGTTTGCATATGCTGGATTTTTGTCCAAGTGTCTGTTGATGGCGTTCTCATTTGATAACCAGGATTCAGCCAGCTCTCTGGCACTTTTATTATTGGCTTTAAATTTTACTTGTACATCGTTCCAATTAAATGTATGTCTAAATCAACAGGATTTTAGAGTATATACGTTACCACATAAATTAATACATCCAATGCATCTAGAGCAGCCCCTTTAACTAAAACTGAATAATGACCTTGGCAGAGACACACAAACAACACCTGCTACCCTTTTTTTTCAATTTAGTCTCCTGTAAGAGAATTCACCAGCAGTTATTTCTGTTACTGTGTCCAATCTAATCCACCTCCAAGATCTGCAAATTTAGTCTGCTGCCATCAGAAGCTGGCCCGAATTTGTCATGCTTTTTACATTCCAGATCTGACTGGCAGTGGATCAATATGCCAAGACTGAAAATAAAGCTTCTGTTGTCAGGAGTTATCCTGATGGATTCAGAGATGTAAATATGGTGCTGGACTTCCTTCTACCACAATTACTTAAAATAATGAACTGAATTGATGAATGGATATCTATCATCAGGGATGTTCTGCATCATTTTGTCTCCAATGGCTTTTGTGCAATTAATAATGCAGGTTTTTAAGGTCTCCTACAAAAGATAATGATAATAAGTGCATTGGGTGTTTTATGGCCCCTTACGTCATTCTCTAAATTGTCAAGCGTCTTACACATTTTCATAATGAAGGCAATTTGTTATGTTCTTATTTTTATTATACATTAGTCATATACACTATTTCCTGTAGCTTAGTATTCTGTGTAAAGTGATGCTTGCAGTGTTTGGAGTAGGAAACTCCACTACTTAAAAGTACATATTTTGTCATTTTTCCTCCATTTTTGTTACATTACATGTAAAATATTAATTTTTGGATTTATGCTAATAACAATGTGCTGTTGCAGTTATTATGCACTTTCAATAGGTATGATTAAGTTTGTGTCAGAATGTAGGCAACTCAATAAGTATTTCTTTCTAAATTAAATTATTAGAAATTAAACTGCTGAGGAGTGAGGAAAAAAAATGCACATTTCACAGATATCTATCACAAGATAACAAAATAGAATGCAAGATAAATCTCTGGGAAATGTAACAATGGGAGAGCCATCAAATATAAAAATATACAAAAAAAAAAAAAGAAGAAATATATAGCTATTCAGGAAAATGCACAATCAGCAGAGTGTGAAAACTATAATTCATCCTTTCTAATATGTGAATTAACGTGTGGAATCTTACAGTGGCAATGACTCTCTCTTTGTATCGCCAGGTTGCTTTCAAATTCTGCATTCTAGCAGACACTGAGCCAAATAAAACCTGAAAGGAATAAAACTTGTCATAAACCTTTTACTTATCCACTACTGACTTGTCTATACTGATCCAATTGTCAAAAAAAAAAAAAAAATGATGAAATACAAATGGCCATTTATTTTTATTACCCTTCAAAATAATCCACCAAGATGACTTTAGTTTAAAGAAGTAATTCTGATCATATATGAAGAAAATTAATGGGTTAATTTGGTTATGGGTGATGTTTCACATTTTACTAAATTCAATTTGCATAAAATTATAATTTGCAGTATAATATTAGATAGATAGATAGAGAGATAGATAGATAGATAGGAAAGGTACTATATAATAGATAGATAGATAGATAGATAGATAGATAGATAGATAGATAGATAGATAGATAGATAGATGATAGGAAAGGCACTATATGATAGATAGATAGATAGATAGATAGATAGATAGATAGATAGATAGATAGATAGATAGATAGATAGATAGATGGGTGGCACGGTGGCGCAGTGGTAGCGCTGCTGCCTCGCAGTTAGGAGACCCGGGTTCGCTTCCCGGGTCCTCCCTGCGTGGAGTTTGCATGTTCTCCCCGTGTCTGCGTGGGTTTCCTCCCACAATCCAAAGACATGCAGGTTAGGTGCATTGGCGATTCTAAATTGGCCCTAGTGTGTGGGTGTATTTGTGTGTGTCCTGTGGTGGGTTGGCACCCTGCACAGGATTGGTTCCTGCCTTGTGCCCTGTGTTGGCTGGGATTGGCTCCAGCAGACCCCCGTGACCCTGTATTCGGATTCAGCGGGTTAGACAATGGATGGATGGGTAGATAGATATGAATGGCATTATATAGTAGATAGATAGATAGATGGGCGGCACGGTGGTGCAGTGGGTGGTGCTGCCGCCTCACAGTTTGGAGACTGGGTTTCGCTTCCCAGGTCCTCCATGCATGGAGTTAGCATGTTCTCCCCGAGTCTGCGTGGTGTTCCTCCGGGTACTCCGGTTTCCTCCCGGTTAGGTGCATTGGTAATTCTAAATTGTCCCTAGTGTGTGCCCTGTGGTGGGCTGGTGCCCTGCCTGGGTTTGTTTCCTGTGTTGGCTAGGATTGACTCCAGCGGACCCCAGTGGTTAGGATAAAGGGTGGGATGGATAGATAGATATGAAAGGCACTATATAATAGATAGATATGAAAGGCACTATATGATAGACAGATAATACTTTCTTCATCCCAAATAGGAAATATAGCATTCTACAAAATTGTTTCATTGTATTCAAAAATGAAAATGAAAAACACATGATATCTATGATTACATGTGCCATTTTCTTTTCTGTGCTCAGTATTAATATTGTGGTTATGGGCAATCTGCATTTGTTTTCTGGTATAAATCATGAGCTCTTTTACTGATTGTTATCAATTTCTTTTTTTTTTTTTCTTTTATTAATCTCAAACAACAAAAGACTACAGCTGCCAAGACATAACACCTCCAAATCTTGAAAAAGCAAAAGTCTGCTCCTGTGCAATCTTTTGAGATTTAACATTCACAAAATCCAAATGCTCCGGGTGTACGTAATGTCACTCTTATACACTAAATCAGCCTTCGCTGCCTGTTCCACGGTGTAGATATTGTCAGAGACAGGCCTGCCGCATTTCAGGTTCTGCTCTGATGACTTGCTCCTCCCTTATGCAGCTCCTAGCGAGTACAAGTATTGAGTTTTTGTTTTGGCCCTTTTTTCTGCTTCCTAAAGCTTGTAATAAGCACCAGACAGCAATTGTTAAATTAACCTTTTTCTTCTAGGAGGTACAGAAAAAGTAAAGACTATCTTCTCTCATACAGGTTTGGAATCTTTAAATATTGCCTTCTCTGTCTGTCTCTATTTAGAATTATCCATCATGCTCCATTTTGCAGGACAGAACATTATGCCGGGTAGCTTTGCTTTACGTTTTACTAGGGTTATATGTGTTACATGGGTGGGTATTGATAATATTACAGCATATCCAAGTGACGACCTTCTTCTTCAAAATGCACTTTCATGTCACACACTTTTAATATATCTTAAAAAATGAAAGTCAGTTATGGGGATGCAGGTAGACATTTGCTGCAGTTTATTCTCTCCCTAAAGATATGCAAAAGCTCACAAAGAAAAGATCTCCTTTGGCCAAGAGATTCTAGCGTTTAGACTTCTTCAGTGCTTGACACAATGGATTTTAAAAAAGAAAATCCCCATGTGTTTTTATTGTTACCAAATAAATAATAACTAAATAAATAAATCACACACTGGAAAATGACAGGAATTTAGAAAGTGGAAGAAATGTCTTTAAAACCTTCATATAATTTCAAGGCAAAATTTTTCTCATGGCTATTTACACCTCACATAATTTTTTTTTGGTAAAGGGGACAAATCATGACATCTATTAAAATGTACAGACAATGTATGAAATTCAAGGTCTATTTTGGACTTCTTTCTGTTCGGCAATTTAATATAAATTGATATAACAAATTCTCCTTTTACAAAATTACAGTTACTAAGGTCTCTTATATTAAAAAAGCCTACCAAAATAGCACCAATTCTGAGACTACATTACACAAAAGATTATGTTCAGTCCAGCAGCTAGAAGAAATAATAAAGTGTATTGTTACTAATGCAGATAGGAACCAGACAAGCAAATAATGTTGGCAATAGGAATGAACTTTATTCTAACATCAAAGGCATTTTTTCTTTCATTCTTCATCCCGATTGTATTTTCCTAATAGTTTTAGCTGTGCAGCCATTATGTATTTCATATCATCACTCTCAAATCATATTTAATGCATTCTTTTCACCATAACAGGGTGCAGATGATCAACTGACAAGCATTATTAAAAAACAAGCATTGATGGGCCTGACAAAATTAGAAAAAAAAAAAAATCAGGATGGAAAAATATGCTTTATTTTTTCTTGTGAAATTCACTCCAACTCTCAACCTAATTAAAGCTTTAGCATAGAATTTTTAGTTCACGGTGTGATACAAATGTGACTTGCCCTAGGTGAGAAACAACAGTAGCAGGAGGGGACGCATCCAACAACTGAACTGAGAACTATTATGCAAAGCAGGTTTCATCTGCATCTAAAAGAAATAGCTTAATTTGACATGACAGCAGTTTATTAATAATTGTTCATCGGATGCTCCAGAATTAAAACAGGTCATGCTTATATTTATAGAAACATCATGTATATATGTTTATGTTATATTGTTTTTCCATATTGGAATAATAAAAAAAAAAAAAAGATTTAAAGGAAATGATGATCACATGCACAGTTAGGATGCATTTTTCAGTTGTGAGTCACATAATAGTGGATAAACTGCTGTGATGCATCTTAAGATCAGTGAAATTAAATAAAAAATAATGTTACACTTATTTGTTTGCCTGGTAGATTCTCCCTTGCTAAAAATAAAACTAATATGATAATATAAAAAGCGAAACAGAAAAAAATAGTGAAATTCAGATTTTAAAAGAATCCATTTTCAGACGAGCAGCGGCAGCAGAAGGTGTCACTGTCCATTGAGCTGTGGTGTTTAATGATTCAAATCCGACCTGAGTAATTTCTTATCAGCGCTGGACAGCTCCTCTTCACCAAGCTAAATTCCTATTCTGATTTTAAAACAAAGGAATAGGGAATGGATGAGATGCTATGATGAGAATCGGTTACAACAGACTATCTCCCTTACCCTCTCCATGCCATACGGAGCTATGAGACTTTAAAATGCCTCTTTATTTACATCCATTTTACTAGCAGCAGAAGAAGAAGTAGATAGAGAATCAGAGCTATGAGCATCGCCATGTTGTGTTATGATTGTTTCGCACAACAACGTAGGTGAAAAAATTAGGGACAGCATGAGGTTACTTTATGGCAAGCGAGTGTCAGCGCCTTTTCTTAGCCAGCTGGTGTCATTTTTTTTTGCTTTTTTTTAGCAAGATGTTATAATTATGTAAATTAATCAAAACAAAATGTAAACCCACGTTGCATTTTTCATTTTTTTTATTTCGCTGCCAACAAATTTGTCCCTAAACTGTCTCACCAAAGCAATTAAATGTACTTATTTTTTGGATTTTTTTACAACTAGACTGCTACAGTACTGTGTGGCTGTTTTGTTTTTTTTTGGATAAACTACTTTTTTCCATATGTTTATACGTATATATATATATACTGTATATATATATATCCATCCATCCATCCATTTTCTAACCCGCTGAATCCAAATACAGGGTCACGGAGGTCTGCTGGAGCCAATCCCAGCCAACACAGGGCACAAAGCAGGAACCAATCCTGGGCAGGGTGCCAACCCACCGCAGGATATATATATATATATATTTATATATATATATATTGTCACACACATGCGCATGGGAGGCAGCTAAAGGGCTTAAGTAAGGACGGTTCTGAGTAATACCGGGATGTGGCAGAGTGCACTGACTCTTTCTCTCCCTTTCCTGCAGACCATTCATGGGAGATTCCACCTGACCATCTTGACGTCACTTCCAGAACCAAGCCAATGGAAGGAGACCTTGCCGCCTCCGGCCCCTGTGATGTGATGTCCAGGCTCGCACCAATGACAGAAGACCTCCATGAGCCCGACCCCTTTGACTTCACTTCCTGTCTTCCCCTTTAAAAGCCTCCACCTTTTCCCTATTCCCTCAGTTCTGTTTTGGACTCAGGTTTGTGCACAAGAGTGCTGTATTCATTGAAAATTACTTTTACAGCCAGGAAACCAGATTATAGGGGTGGCTGCCCCAAACCTTTATATGACTCTCTCTTGAGTTTGTGACAATATATATATATATATATATATATATATATATATATATATATATATATATATATATATATATATATATATATATACTCAGCAAAAAAGAAACGTCCTCTGACTTTCAACTGTTTTTACTTTCAGTAAACTTAATGTGTAAATATTTGTATGAACACTAAAAGAGTCAACACCATAAGACATAAACTAAAAATGTTTCACAATGTGTCCCTGAATGAAGGGAGGCTCAAAATCAAAAGTACCAGTCAGTATGTGGTGTGGCCACCAGCTGCTTGAAGTACTGCAGTACATCTCCTCCTCATGGACTGGACCAGATTTGTCAGTTCTTGCTGTGAGATGTTACCCCACTCTTCCACCAAGGCACCTGCAAGTTCCTGGACATTTCTAGGGGGAATGGCCTAGCCCTCACCCTGCGATCCAACAGGTCCCAGACGTGCTCAATGGGATTGAGATCCGGGCTCTTCCACTGCGAGGATGATCAGCTGTCCTTCCTGTGTCCCTGTAGCGCTGTCTTAGGCGTCTCACAGTGCGGACATGGCAATTTATTGCCATAGCCACATCAGCAGTCCTCATGCCTCCCTGCAGCATGCCTAATGCACGTTCACTCAGATGAGCAGGGACCCTGGGCATCTTTCTTTGGGTGTTTTTCACAGTCGGTAGACAAGTCTCTTTAGTGTCCTGCGTTTTTAGAACTGTGACCTTAAATGCCTACTTTCTGTAAGCTGTTAAGGTCTTAACGACCATTCCACAGGTGCATGTTAATTAATTGATTATGGTTAATTGAACATGCATGGAAAACATTGTTTAAACCCTTTACAATGAAGATCTGTAAAGTTATTTGGATTTTTAAAACAGATATGTGAAAGGCACTATATGATAGATAGATAGATAGATAGATAGATAGATAGATAGATAGATAGATAGATAGATAGATAGATAGATAGATAGATAGATAGATAGATAGATACAGTGGTGTGAAAAACTATTTGCCCCCTTCCTGATTTCTTATTCTTTTGCATGTTTGTCACACAAAATGTTTCTGATCATCAAACACATTTAACCATTAGTCAAATATAACACAATTAAACACAAAATGCAGTTTTTAAATGATGGTTTTTATTATTTAGGGAGAAAAAAAATCCAAACCTACATGGCCCTGTGTGAAATAGTAATGGCCCCCTGAACCTAATAACTGGTTGGGCCACCCTTAGCAGCAATAACTGCAATCAAGCATTTGCGATAACTTGCAATGAGTCTTTTACAGCGCTTTGGAGGAATTTTGGCCCACTCATCTTTGCAGAATTGTTGTAATTCAGCTTTATTTGAGGGTTTTCTAGCATGAACCGCCTTTTTAAGGTCATGCCATAGCATCTCAATTGAATTCAGGTCAGGACTTTGACTAGGCAACTCCAAAGTCTTCATTTTGTTTTTCTTCAGCCATTCAGAGGTGGATTTGCTGGTGTGTTTTGGGTCATTGTCCTGTTGCAGCACCCAAGATCGCTTCAGCTTGAGTTGACGAACAGATGGCGGACATTCTCCTTCAGGATTTTTTGGTAGACAGTAGAATTCATGGTTCCATCTATCACAGCAAGCCTTCCAGGTCCTGAAGCAGCAAAACAACCCCAGACCATCACACTACCACCAACATATTTTACTGTTGGTATGATGTTCTTTTTCTGAAATGCTGTGTTCCTTTTACGCCAGATGTAACTGGACATTTGCCTTCCAAAAGTTCAACTTTTGTCTCATCAGTCCACAAGGTATTTTCCCAAAAGTCTTGGCAATCATTGAGATGTTTCTTAGCAAAATTGAGACGAGCCCTAATTCTAAGTTCTTTTTGCTTAACAGTGGTTTGCGTCTTGGAAATCTGCCATGCAGGCCGTTTTTGCCCAGTCTCTTTCTTATGGTGGAGTCGTGAACACTGACCTTAATTGAGGCAAGTGAGGCCTGCAGTTCTTTAGACGTTGTCCTGGGGTCTTTTGTGACCTCTCGGATGAGTCATCTCTGTGCTCTTGGGGTAATTTTGGTCGGCCGGCCACTCCTGGGAAGGTTCACCACTGTTCCATGTTTTTGCCATTTGTGGATAATGGCTCTCACTGTGGTTCGCTGGAGTCCCAAAGCTTTAGAAATGGCTTTATAACCTTTACCAGACTGATAGATCTCAATTACTTCTGTTCTCATTTGTTCCTGAATTTCTTTAGATCTTGGCATGATGTTTAGCTTTTGAGGTGCTTTTGGTCTACTTCTCTGTGTCAGGCAGCTCCTATTGAAGTGATTTCTTGATTGAAACAAGTGTGGCAGTAATCAGGCCTGGGGGTGGCTACGGAAATTGACCTCAGGTGTGATACACCACAGTTAGGTTATTTTTTAACAAGGGGCAATTACTTTTTCACACAGGGCCATGTAGGTTTGGATTTTTTTTCTCCCTAAATAATAAAAACCATCATTTAAAAACTGCATTTTGAGTTTACTTGTGTTATATTTGACTAATGGTTAAATGTGTTTGATGATCAGAAACATTTTGTGTGACAAACATGCAAAAGAATAAGAAATCAGGAAGGGGGCAAATAGTTTTTCACACCACTGTATGTGAAAGGCACTATATGATAGATAGATAGATAGATAGATAGATAGATAGATAGATAGATAGATAGATATCACTTTATTTGTCTCAATGTGAAATTAAGCTTTTACAAAAGCTCACAATGTTTAGAAATATTATAACAAACAACAACATCAAACAAAAATATTGCATAAAAGAAGAACCTGAGAGGCTAAGAAAGAGTGACAGTTGGGAGAAGTTATTCTGTTAGAACAATGCTACACTAGTAGTAAAGAGGCACGTTTTCAGGCTGTTGGACAATGTTGGAAAACCTAAACAAGCAGTGAGAGACTGAAGAATTATTTGTTTTTACCGTTTTTTATTTACTAATCTATTTTCCCTCTAACTTTGTTCCTGAAAAAAGTTTGGTAATGATTCACACTTAATATTTTCAATCTGAACCAATATAATTCTTTTTAGCTTATTAACCCCACAATGTTTAAGTTGAGGCAAACATTTAGAGTGATTGGGTGTAATTCACTTGTTTTATACTGAAGTTAATCTATTTTTTAAGTTGTTCTTCTTTTTTGGCAGTTGAAAGCCATCACGCTGGAAAGTTCGACCAGAAGAAAATACAAACGGCCCCTCAAACACACAGCACACGAACAACCTAAAATTTTAGGTTAACTGAAATAGGATTTTTACGTTTATTCCCTCCACCATAACTTACTTTGGTACAAACAATATTTTTTACTTTGAATGAGATCTGAAACCAAATATTTCAAGCTATGACACTAAATGACTAATCTTAAGTTGCTTGAAATAGAAAATTTACGTTGAAGGAGCAACATCGATGTTATACTTTTTTCAGTGTATATCCAGTTTAAAATGGCCTCATTTTGAACATTTAGTTGTCTGTTTATTACTCTGGGTATGATGGTGTGAGGATAGCGACATTAGCACCCTCTCACTCTTATAGGTCTGTCTCATTGGGTGTCGTGTACATGTAGGAAGAATTTGAGCGTCACAGCAAAGCTCAACTATTCTTCGCTTCCACCCTCTGCCAAGACGACCTCAACTAACCATGGGAGCTGTGACGCCATCCTAGCCCTGACTCCTTGCTCAACTTTTCAGATAAATCTACTAATTAGACAGAATATCTTCAGCCAGTTCCCCTCAGTCGTTGTTCAACTTAGGGACTACATGGCTTTTGCTACTACTCGCACCTTCTTCTAGTGAAAAATGGTCAAATGGGCTTTATAATAACAACATTAAATGATTGCGGTGGGCTGGCTCCCTGTCCGGGATTTGCTCCTGCCTTGTGCCCTGTGCTGGCTGGGATTGGCTTCAGCAGACCCCCCGTGACCCTATGTTAGGATATAGCGGGTTGACTGACTGACATTAAATGAGGAACCCCCTTGAAGCCCCAAATGTTTTGTCATTTTTTTTTTAATTACTACACAGACACACACAAGTATAGCATGTATATAGCATGTGTGTGTGTGTGTGTGCGCGTCTTTGTGTGTTACTAAAGAATAACATTCTGCATAGGCTATTTAAAAAGATAATTCTAAATTTAGATTATTAAAATTATGAACAGTCAAATGGCAAGAAAACAAATATAATTTACATAATGAAAACATTCTTTAAGCTGTATTTTGTACTACTCTGCAATTCCCTTTGAGAGAATGAAAAAGAAAAAAAAAAGAAAACTAAGATAATAAAATATAAAGTGGAAAAGAAGAAAAACAACATTTCATGCACCTCAGGCCCTCCTGCCTTCTAGCTGTGAAATGGATCCTGGCTCAGGGGGCACAATCCAGCTAAACCTCTTCAATATTTACACCCCTGGAGCAAGCATTTTGCATACTGTTTGTCCTCCACTAAATGCAGCGTGAGCCATTTATATCTGTACATCTCTGTGGTCTGTACTTCAGCACATGATCTTGTTGGCGTGGTCAAGGACAATCTAATCTCCATTTCAGCATTTGATTTATGGGGAAACCAAGCATTGGGTAGCATTCACCTTTTAAATGCTAAAAGCTTTTAATCATATATAAATGGGAGCATTCAATATAATTTAATACAGTATGTAGAATATCAATGAATAGAATAAACAAGAGATTTTTTTACGCTAATACGCAAAGCAGTTAACTTACCTTAGTTAACCGTTTTTTAGTACATCATAAGCACGTCAGATTTGTTTTTTGTTTTTGTCGTCTTGTGACATTAGAACTTCGCCATTTTTCCTCAAGGTGTTTATCTAGGGACCAGATGTTCAATAATCATATGGTAAGTTACAAAAAGTAACAACTGTCTCTTAACACAAGTTATCCATGTAAGTGTTAGATGGTTGGACGCCTGCTCCTTCAAAAACTTGTGTCCCTCACCATTAGGAATGTTTTTTTTGTATTGAGCGGAGCCCTGACTAATGAACTACATTAAAGGATAACACATCAGATCGCAATGGGAAAAAAAATCTACTGGTATGGTAATGTGTTAGGAACGAAAGGATGGCACATCATTTGATGGACATGAAAATGATCAACCAACAGAGGGCTGAATTCAAAAACACCCCGAAAATCAAAGGGAAAAATGTACAAATGTCATTGCAGCAACTCCAAATCATACTCGGTAGTTTGTATGGCCCCCGTGTTCTTGCATGCATGCCTGTCAATGTTGGAGCATGCTCCTAATTAGACGACGGTTGGTGTCCTGGGGGATCTCCTCCCAGATCTGGACCAGGGCATCACTGAGCTCCTGGACAGAATGAGGTGCAACCTGGCAGCATCAGGTAGACCCAAAACATAATGTCCCAGGGGTGTTGTTTTGGATTGAGGTCAGACGAGTGAGTGTGGGGGCCAGTCAATGGTATCAATTCCTTCATCCTCCAGGAACTGCCTATACACTCTTGCCACATGAGTCCGGACATTGTCGTGCACCAGGAGGAACCCAGGACCCACTGCACCAGCATAGGGTCTGACAATGAGTCCAAGGATTTCATCCCAATACCTAATGGCAGTCAAGGTGTCGTTGTCTAGCTTGTAGAGGTCTGTGCGTCCCTCCATGGATATGCGTCCCCAGACCATCACTGACCCACCACCAAACCAGTCATGCTGAATGATGTTACAGGCAGTATTACATTCTCCAAGTCTTCTCCAGACCCTGTCACATCTGTCACATGTGATCAGGGTGAACCTGCTGTCATCTGCAAAAAGCACAGGGCACCAGTGGTGGACCTGCCAATTCTGGTATTATATGGCAAATGCCAGTCAAGCTCCACGATGCCACGCAGTGAGCACAGGGCCCACTAGAGGATGTCGGGTCCTCAGGCCACCCTCATGAAGTCTGTTTCTGATTGTTTACTCAGAGACATTCACACCAGTGGCCCACCTGCCTGCTGGAGGTCATTTTGTAGGCTCTGGCAGTGCTCATCCTGTTTGTCCTTGCCCAAAGGAGCAGATACCAGTCAGTCCTGCTGATGGGTTAAGGACCTTCTACAAGGGGCCCTGTCCAGCTCTCCTAGAGGAACGGCCTGCGTGTCTCCTGGAATCTCCTCAATGCCCTTGAGACTGTGCTGGGAGACACAGCAAACCTTCTGGCAATGCCATGTATTGATGTGCCTGCCAACCTGGAGAAGCTGGACTACCTGTGCCAGCTCTGTAGGGTCCAGGTATGGCCTCATGCTAGCAGTAGTGACACTGACTGCAGCCAAATGCAAAACGAATGACAAAAGGAGGGAAAAATGTCAGTGGTCTCCACCTGTTAAACCATTCATTCCTGTTTTAGGAGGTCATCTCATTGTTGCCCCTCTAGTGCACCAAAGCAACTGAAACTAATGAACAAGCCCCTCTGCTACTTAACTGACCAGATCAAGAGCCCAAAAGTTTCATTGACTTGATGCTATACTCTCATTCAAAAGTGCTCCTTTAATTCTTAGTCTCCCTCCCCAGATTTTTTTTCTATCTATCTATCTATCTATCTATCTATCTATCTATCTATCTATCTATCTATCTATCTATCTATCTATCTATCTATCTAAATATATATATTTACTAGTTGATGATTTGTGGTCATTGTATTTTGTTTATGGTTATTGTACAAAGTATAGTCCATGTAATTTATCCAGACATTGTTGTATGATGTGGAAACAGAAAGGACCTTATTCTTATTATTGTCACAAATCAGGCTCCCCACATTACTGATTAGAATAATAGTTTTCATTAACTGTGTTTGTTTTTACTTTGTAATTACTAATGATAATGTGATCAAAAGAAATATACTATTTAATATTTTTAAAATGATAGACATATGACAGTAAATTACATGTTTACCTGTTAAAAGACGTTAGTAGAAATATATTTGGCTTACCAAAGAAATTATATTTGGCTAAATATAATGGGAATTTAACTGTAATAATAATAATAATAATAATAATAATAATAATAATAATAATAAGTGTATAAATTTAAAAATATCTTATATATAGACCACTAATCTTAAACCACATCATAGAAAACTATTCTTGAGGAAATTTTAATTTTTCATTATTTTACAGCTGATGGTACATAATACTTATGTACAGTTAATTAATCTGTAGTATCATACTATTGAAATAAAAGGCGAAAAAAAATATCCTTGCCTGTAACTAAAACTACATATTATCAGTATTATTGCAGAATGAAATCATAACAGCATGAATCAAGAATTATTAAGAAACAGTGTTGTATAGATGAGCTCATTAAAAATGTTAAACACAAATTAGCCTTATAAAACATAGAACTTGCTTGTATGGAAGATACTTTTTTAATAAATTCAATAAAATGTAAAAAATTTTAAGACCAATAATAATAATAATAGAAGAAGAAAGTGATTTGTTCTGAATTATTCTGAACTTCTCTTTGTGAAGAACATCTTGCAAATAGAATGGATATAAACCATATATATATTTTTTAGACATATATATATATATATATATATATATATATATATATATATATATATATATATATATATATATATATATATATATATATATATATATATATATATATATATATATATATATATATATATATATATATAGTTGAAAACACTCAATGTTGCAGCTGGCTTAAAAGTGGATTAATAGATATCAATACCAAACAAATTTGAATATGGAAGATTTTCAAGCCTGCAGGAATTTTACATTTAAAGAGTTGTCAAATCATTGCCTATCTATTCAAAATGAATGCAAATGTTTCATTTGAATTGATGTTGCTAAAGCAGCTTGATAATTATAAGTAAAATTGTCACTAAAATATAAAAAGAAAATGTTGCTCAGCATGTATCATCCCATGTGATCTTTCTCAGGTATCACACTTTCATGCTAAACATTCTCGTCTCAAGGAGAAGCTTGCTATGATTTGAAACTATGAACACCTGCTAAATTAGCCAAGTTGTAAGGATAAAACTGTGATGGCTTGGCAAATTAAATTAATTTTCTTCCATTAGGGTAATCATTTCAAAATAAAATCAAAGACTTAAAATCATTCCATTTCAAGTTTTTTTTTTTTTTTTTAAACATTCTTGGGATCTAAAAGAATGACATCAAATCCTCATATTTTTTCCAAATTTTCTAGCCCTCTGTCTTTTATATTGCAAACCCGAGGACGCTGACTTCGGTAGCAGGAGCAAATTTTGCACACAGAGCGCCATAAATATGTCCTGGCTCCCCAAGTAAAAAATAAATCCCTGAAGCGTTACATCTATTCCCAAGAGCATTTCATTTACTCAGAACATAATACTGTGTTATTGGCCATTATCACTGCTGTCAGTGCCTCTGTTGATATTTAATGAGGGGCATCTATGTCTGGCTGCCATTTTTCAGCTGCCTTTTGTTGCCAAGGAGACATGATGGCGAAGGGCAGAAGGGTCTGGCACATTATTTTCCACTTGAACTTGATAGGGGAAGCATTTCAAGTCAAATATGTTCGGTATTTATTTTAAATTAATTTACATTTTTGAATATTCATCATGCAAGTGAACAAAATGGGATAAGAAACAGAAAAAAGCTTTAAATAACTGAATGAAAGGTTATAAGCACACAAAGTAGCTGGGGAATCAGAGCTGACAACAAAAGAAAGGTTATAGAGTATTGGCGAGTTTATTAGAAAGACTTTTTACGTAGTTACAAAATGTGTCAGATTTATAAATGTATTCATATTTTATCTACTTTGTGGCATTTTTAATCTATACTGTTTTTGTAAAAGCTCTGCAGTGAATTACACTGAGGAAGCTTCATGCTGTATGCAGAATTCTAGGATATACTGCTATGTTCCTTTATGAAATAATAGAAAAATTCTAAACATGTTTAGTGAAAGTATTAAATAGGTTTTACAGATACAAACACATATTAAAGATTATGCTTTAAAAAAAAAACTGCTGTTTTATACAAAAAATCAATAAAGAACTTTCATATGGTTACATGCATTATAAAATATCTCTGCTATTGCTTTCTAATATGTAAGAGAAAAAGAGTCAGTTATTAGCAAGGCCATGTGTCATTTTAAGGCTGCTATCCTCTTGGGCTACACAAGGATTAAAGCCTTTGAGTTGGATGGCATTCTATGATGCAAAATTAAGCAGAAAGAAAGAAAGAAAGAAAGAGTTAATTTATATACAGTAACACTCAAGTATTCAGTTAATTGTGGCTTTATCAAATTCAGAGTAAACACAGAACCGGATTACTGCTCAAGTGTGATTAGTTGACATGTTGGTGCTGTGGCATGAGCTGCTACCTCATAGCTTGAGTGTTCTGGGCTCAAACTTTGTGTCTGGTAGTTTAATGAAGTTTGTATACTGTCTCCTGTAAATGTGTGGCATTTTCCTCACAAGGATGGAGGAGAGAGTAATGGAGGGATAGGGGGCGACAATCTATTCAGAACTGTAGCTCCACCAATATGCTGGGCTAGGATTACCACACAGACACGCATAGGGTATGTTGGCACCTATAGTTCCATGGGGCAGTACTGTTGGGTTCCATGGGGGCCACCAGGGGGAGCTGCTGGGACTAGCAATTCCTTCTTTTGTAGGGGCTTCCACTTGACCCAGAAGCGCTTCCAACAGGCCATGCCGATATCAATGGACTTACTCCCGGGTTGAAGATAAAAGAAGCCACTGGACCTCATCCAGGTGAGTTGGAGTCAGGTATTGAGGACCAATAAAGGGAGGTGTGGAGAAGAAAGGCAGAAAGGTAGATGTTATAGGTAGATAACATTTGTGTTTATGCCACTTTTAGAGCCTTTTTGTAAAGTACTAGTACAAATAAACCTTGTATTTAAATCAGGACTTGTGTCGGTGAGTTTGTGCCTAAGGTTTGGGGTAGTGCAACACCTCCTACTGGTCAAAATGTGTTAGTATATGTATGTGTTATTAGGTCTCAGTGTTAGTAAATGCATGTATTATGAATCCTGTGGTGGGCTGGCACCCTGCCCGGGGTTTGTTTCCTGCCTTGCGCCCTGTGTTGGCTGGGATTGACTCCAGCAGACCCCCGTGACCCTGTAATTGGGATATAGCGGGTTGGATAATGGATGGATGAATGGATGTATTATGAGTCTCAAAGAGCACAAAATAACAAAAGAGTGAGAACTTCCAAAATGACCCACAAAACAAGTGTCACCCCATGTAATCCTGACCCTAGGAAAGGTTTTAGACCTGACTAGGCCTTAAAATGGAGGTCAGGCTTTTTAAATTTAAAATAATAGCCAATTGTCTCAAGTAAAATATGTCAAATCAGAGCAAAATATGAACAGGAATTTTTAAAGAGGGAAAAGGACTTGCCAAAGGCAATCCAAACTATACGATATTAAAAACCTACAAAAGCGCTTTCAAATGAACTGCAGGAGCTTGCTATTCCAGCATGCATTTAAAGGCTTTGGGTGTCCCCTAACGATGAGATAAGGGTGGTCTCACCTCTTGGGGATCCAGCAACAAATTACAAGGAACATACCAGAATATGTTCTAATACATATAAACTAAACAAATAAAGAGTAAAATAAAACTGACATAAAATACATGACTATGCAAATAGTAAAAATGCATAATAATATTTACATAAATGTCAGTAATTAAAGAATCATAAAGTGAACAAAAAATGCATAAAAATAGGACTTTAAGCATAAGTCAGGGGTCCTATGACAGCGTGAGTAGGTCTTGCGCTGGAGCAGCGGCCTTCTAGGTTGATTCTGTTGTTACCTCTTGTGACCATACACTGGAATAACATTTTGAGAATGTTATGTTGTAGATCACAATTTAAATACAGCATCAGTGATTAATTAACAAATTAATTAGACAATGCCAAAAAGCAGAGAGTGAAATTCAATTTTAAATGACTGAAAACCTTGTTTAAGGCTGCTGTTTGCACACTGCAAACTCCCATCACTTGCCGCTGAGCTATAACTATATAAGCTCTTCCTCCTACCTTTACTGCACTGCATATTCATATTCATATTCATATTTATGCACTGTTTTCCTTGCATTGGTAAAGGCAGTGTTTCCCAACCTCGGTCCTGGGACTCACTGTGGCTGCAGGTTTTTGTTCCAACCAGATTCTTAATCAGTGACATCTGATAACACTGATCTCATTTAATTAGCTGGTATTATTTTTTATTTTATTTTACATTCAGAAAAGCACAGCAACATGATTTTTACATTTATAAAACATTTAGAAGTATTTCTGCTTTTGCTATAGATTTAAATGCTTAACTCTCTTTTGTTGATTTAATCTTTTTCCCATTCTCTGTGCAGTTTTTACCCTTTGTTGTAACTTATTAATGGCAATTAAAAACGAGCAGAGCACACACGCTGGCAAACAATACGGAGTAATCAAAGGCTGCAACTACTTTAGCATCAGACCCACTAATTAGTCAATAATGGATTAATGAATCAATTAGAACACCTAGAAAAATAGAATGAAAATCAAGATGAAAATATTGTTAAAAAGAAAAAAATACATTATTCCCATATATAACTGCTTGGTACATTTTAATATATATATATATATATATATATATATATATATATATATATATATATATATATATATATATAGGAGTTTGCATGTTCTCCCCGTGTCTGCGTGGGTTTCCTCCGGGCGCTCCGGTTTCCTCCCACAATCCAACGACATGCAGGTTAGGTGGATTGGCGTTTCTAAATTGGCCCTAGTGTGTGCTTGGTGTGTGGGTGTGTTTGTGTGTGTCCTGCAGTGGGTTGGCACCCTGCCCAGGATTGGTTCCTGCCTTGTGCCCTGTGTTGGCTGGGATTGGCTCCAGCAGACCCCCGTGACCCTGTATTCGGATTCAGCGGTTAGACAATGGATGGATGGATATATATATATATATATATATATATATACAGTAGACCCCCGCAAAGTCACGGTTCAGGGTTTGCGGACTCAGTCATTCGCAGATTTTTTCTTAGAACCTAACCATTAATTGTTAGCGGAAAGCGCAACAATCCTCCGCAATTTTTTATGGCTTTTTTCGTGGCAATACTCTGCTGTAGAGAGAACAGGAAGCAACTGCTGAGGGAAACGTAGTTTGGGATGGTGAAAGTAGTCAATCCGAGAGCTACTCATTTCTCCTTGCTGTCGATTAATTGCTTCCATGTGACACGTCTACGGGTGAGTGGGTTTACCACCGCGGTTTGGGATGGTGAAAGTAGCCAATCCAAGAGCGTTATTCATTTCTCCTTGCTGATGATTGACTGCTTCTTTTTGACGCGTCTCCAGCTGAGTGTCCTCGTGTTTTCCATTTAGTTATTGTTTTGTTACTCTTAAATGCACACAATGTCATTGAATCGCCCTGCACCTTCTAAGGCTTCTGGCTCTGAGCCTAAGCGCCAGAAGAAGTTTATAACACTCCAGGAGAAGGCTGAACTACTGGATTTGCTCCGGGAATTAAAACGTTATGCTGCAGTAGCGTGCCACTATGGCATTAATGAAAGCACCGTATGCTAAATAAAGAAGAATGAAGGAACAATCTGGAGTACCTTATCTGTAAGTTTCTATGATAGTGCCTAAAAGGTAACGACCGTAAGGAATAAAAATATCGTCAGGATGGAATCTGCCTTGGTATTGTGGATCACAGACTGCAGGAAGAAAAACATCCTCTTGGACGGTAACATCATCCATGAGTAAGTACGGAAATTGTACCAGCAGTTCGCTACAGGAGACAATGTAGCAACTTCCCATCACAATATTCCTGAAACCTATAAAGAAAAGCCAGCACGAAACCCCACCAGAAGAAGACCTGTCCAAAGATACGACTCCTCCTGAAGCACCTGAAGAAGAGGCGCCACCCGAGGAGTTTTAAAACCTCTGCATCGTACTGCACAGCTACTTCATTATCATCATTATCATCATCAATATCATTCATCATTGGTGAGTACCTGTATATTTTACTATATTTTAATTAAATGAAATTATTATGTATTTACTCTACTTATAACAAAGAAAACTACAGCGCATACCAACGAAAATGCACTTGCATGAATTACAGTACGTATAGCAGTAACATCGGTATTTTATATTCTAGCATCGGGGGAGACATAGCAGTACAGTACTGTACAGTTTACGGGTTTACCTTTACATTCTGTTTTTAGGTAATGTATTAAGGTAATTTTTTAGGTAATGTATTAATGTATTAAGCTGAGTTTGCAACAAAATGAAAGTGCTTTGGGGGCATACTGTATTTAGGATTGAAAATGTAAAAATAGGCATTTAAAAGGCATTTTTTAACCACATCCAAAAGTCGCAGTTTTTCACAAGTAGCGGGTGCTCTAGGAACGTAACCCCCGCGAATTTTGGGGGTGTGTATATATATATATATATATATATATATATATATATATATATATATATATATATATATATATATATATATATATATATATATATATATATATATATATATATATATATTACCAAACTTAGTTTTCTAATTTTCATATTGCTCCCAAAACACAGAACTTGGGAAAATAACACATCACTTAATTATCTCAGGAGTCCAATTAAAAACAGAAGCTGGTTGGAACAAAAACCTGCAGCCACAGTGTGCCCCCGGGACCGAGTTTGAGAAACACTGGGTTAAGGTAGAATAAGGTGTGTCAATAAGAAATCTATATAGATAACATGCTAAGGATTGTGTCCATCTGTTCACACGATTTTTTGTGAATCACTGGGGCTTAAACCTTGATCTTGGCCTTAATCAAAAGCTTATGACGTGATACACACTGGTGAAGGAAAAAATTAGGGTGGTGGCAACCTCCACAAAGTTATCAGAGTTCTCATCTTATTTATGGAAAAATGCTCAAAAGGATGAAATGGTAGAAAAGGAATGGAACAGCCAAGCCATCTGCTGAGCATTAAATATGGGAAACAGAATGCATGCATGACAAACCCAAATGCCTGCACAAACTGACCTAAAGTGCTAAAACCATGATGGCGCAAAAAAGAACTCCAGCATCGACGTCTCCTGAGGGTCAAATCAAACATGGGAGGCACTTCCATGACAAAAAATGATGAGAGATTAGCCAGCTGCTCAATGGTTCTTTATTCGCACTAATTTTATGGCTCATTGACATGCCACACACATTCCACAATACAGAATTCAAGAACGACAAGGACAGAGAAATGTGTGCCAAGAAATGAGATCATCAGATATCACAACTTTTGATCTTATACGGACATTGCTTTTAAATCCTTACATAAATGTTGGGTTAAGGACCACTGCTTTTGAAAGTTGGATTGGCAATGTGTTTATGGGATGGTATGTTTTAACACTGAATACAAAACAATGTGAAGCCAGAATGGTACTGTTGCTCTTGTCCTATTTGAACAACCTTTGGTTAAGGACTTAGTAGAACATTAAAGAGACCAGAGCCATACATTGAGTCATTTTCTTTGTTAATAAAAATGCTTTTAGTGCCCTTTTTCTGAGTATCTATGGTCATAATCAAGGTGGTTTTCTAGAGGTAAATCAATTGTTGCCCTAAAGAAATTGTCAAGTATGAGCACCACAGAATAGCTTTCCAGGCTCACCTAAGGTATGTGGTACGACCCCGAGATCGAGAAGGGGCGCTGCCACTAACAGTCTTGTCTCCTTTCTCCTTCACAGCCTCGTGAAACCATCCCTTGAAGGCAACGGCCCTTCTAGTCAGCGTATTATAAAAGGCAGGTGGCATCCCATTTTGGACCTCACGTCACTAGAGAGACAGAGAGTCTCACCAGACTGACCAGTTTAAAAGAGCAACTGTTATTAGTACACCATATACGGTAGCGCCATCAGGCACATGTCTTGTTTTAAGTTTTTGTGTTTTTGTTGGCATTAAATGGGGTTTTGCTCAACTGGCAATCATTCAAATTTACTCTGCTTCATCATTTGCCCCACTACACAATAATGATGAAAAAAAAACATATTTCTTATAATTTTCGTTTATGACATAAACCGCATGTCATAAAGCAAAGGAAGTCATTTAATTATACCTTAAAAGTTTAGTTTATATAGCTCTGTTTTGAAGACACCTTGAAGTAGATCCTTCTCCTTCTGGCATCAACTGTAACACATCTGAATATTAAAACCAGCCTTAATAGTTTCATTGGAAACTGAAGGCACACACACATTAAGAAGAAGTGGCACCATTATAAAAAAGCACTTTTATTTTAATCAGTAATAACTACATTTAATTAAAATCTAGAAATTGATGATGTTTCCTAAAACTGAAAATGTGCTACCGCTCTTTTAATGGCTTTAATTCACCCTGTCCTCTCAAGTAATAAAAAGTGTCCGTGTTAGCATGTGATTATTAACATAATTCCTAATTATGCTTGTTTAGGGGTCCTGTGAGAAGGAATAATTAAGTTTTAACATGTGGCCTAATATAGGGAAAGGATTAATCAAAATGTTAAATAGATTTGTGAAAAGATTCTGGATGTTTGTGATATTAATTCATAAATGTGTCAGTGGTACAATAAATAAGTTATTCAAAAAAGCAGTTCTAAAAAATTGATTTAATATGGCTCAAGAATTATGACACATTTGAAAACGGTAATTTATTGTTTACTGCTTGGCTGTTAATAAAAGAAAAGCAATAATTGAAAACAAAATTCAAAATGTTAACATATAATAATATTGTCACAACTGCTAAATATAATCAAGGTTGTAGAGGAGAGAGTCTGCCCTAATAATCCCCCAAAGCAAGAACCACCCAGGATGAGATGCCAGTCCATCCCAGCAACCACTCATGAACACACCTACATGGGGCAAAATTGGAATCATCAATCAACCTAATTCTCATGTATTTAGGATGTGGCTAGAAAACTAATGTTAAACGCACACACACAAAATAAATAGCAGAATCAGTGAACTGTTTCACCATTAGACTAATTAATGTGGAGTTTTCTTTAGCAGTTAGTGAATAACGCAAAACACTTTCAGTTCCTCCCATCTATTAAAGTTCTTAACTATTAAAGGGAAACAAGCTTTTCTATTGTCTCCATCTTCCTAATTATGTTACTGTACAACTAAACAATCAAAGTTAAACTGGGACATTCTAAACGTGAGCTTTGCTTTTTCCGCTAAAATTCTGAACATTTGCTGCTCTGTTGGCCCCATTTACCCCAATATTAGTACAGAACAAATATTACATGTCTTGATCTTTCTTAAGCTACTGATCAGCATCATTCTATCTTTATAAACTGTCATAGGAAGGTCATCCTCACACTACATGACAGTGTGAACAGAGAGCATATCAAATTCAACAACTGTGTTTGCTGAGCCTGTTGCCTATGATTAGGAATCAAAGAAAATGACTGATTATGCAATTCTCTCATTACTTTTTATCACAATTTTAAATCTCGTGTTGTGTCCCAACAGTACGAGTGCCGCAATTCAACCTCATTTTGTCAGACAATCAATGTGTAGCCTACCAGAATTATCCACAATATTGGCCATGGCCCCCACATTCTAACGCAGGCCCTTAGGCCAGGATCTCTGGTGGGCCCTTCACCTAGTATTAAGGAAAACGTGATACCCAATAGGATTTAAATGTAGGTACGCAATTTAGTTGAAGATCCGTACGGTTCTATCACGCTTAGTTTTTCATGTACTCCGGCATTTTTGATATACTTTTCTAATGTAAGGTTTCTTATAGGACATTTTCCGACTAAAATAATGGCGGTTGTCTTAGGCCTCAATTTTCTTGCAAAAAGCCTGAAATTAAGTCGTTTTGAAAATGGCGGCAATTTTGAAAAAAATCGAAATTTTAACTTTAACTCTTTATATCTGCAGAAATAAGTGACGTAAATGTTTAATTTTTTTGTTTAGTATTTCTTATTTAATTGCGTTTAAAATCATGTATAATTTGTTTAAGTTTATTGTTTATATTTATAAATAAAGAATACATAAAATTATATGACACCAAATCAGCAATAAAAATCTAAATTTTCGACCAGTGGAGAGGTCTATGTTTTATTTGGATTCGTAAAATGTCAAAGAGAGAAAGTTGTAGAAAAATGTATGTAGAATTTTTTTTTCTCTCTAATGTGTAGCCTACCAGAATTATCCACAATACTGGCTCAACCCTTTTTCTTTTTCCACTCTTCAGTGATACGATAAACACGATGTATGAAACGGATGTGTGTACTAGCTCTAAAGTTCAACAAGCCTCTTCTTCATTTGCAGTCCAATACACCCGCTTTCCTTCTTACTCTGTAGCTGAGTGGACAAGTAATGAGCAAACTCTGGTGAATTTACTTCACCTCCAGTTCGGAGAAATTGTGCAAATGTTCAGGAACTTCGCTGAACTCTGCAAAATAGAATGAAGTCAATGAAGACAGACAAAATGAACTAGTTTTGAGTGGATATCATGGCGCAAATGGTCTTTTAAGTTTCCCTGAGGGCTATAGGGAAGCATTGGCAACTATGCTGGGCCACACTGTGGTGAAACATTTACTGTCAGACAGCAGTGCTAATTACTGTGCCTTCCACAGATAAAGTTAATAGAATTAAATATTAGAGCAGTAAAATTTCTTGCAGAGAGGAAGCATGAATTCACTAAGGCTTGTTCCCTACAGATTTGGCAGCAGGTACTCATTTCTTCCAAATGAAAAGTACAATTTTTTATTTTTCCACTTGTGCATTTGTCCACTCACTGCCACTGCTACCAAATAAATGCAACACTAAAACATGTGAATTCTTCACTCCTTCATCTGAGTAATACTAACAATGGCATGGGCGCACATATTACACACAGGTGATATACAACCTGTAGCATTAGGGGGCGCTATTGCTCTCTTGAACCCTCAGGTACCACGCCAAACACCAGGTAAAAGTACAATACTTATTATTTCTATTATAATAATGTGCACTAAGCACCCTCCACTCCACACTACTCATACAATACACGACAACTAATACAATACTCTCCTCCTCTCCCAGACACTTAGCCACCCTTCCTCCCAGCTCAGCTCAGTGTCTGGGATTTCCCATGGTCATTTTATATCTTCTGACCCAGAAGTGAATCCACCATACAGTCCATGAGATTCCTTATCACTTCCGGGTCAGATACAAAGTCCTTTTCTTCACCCCGGATGCATGTCGTTCCTACTGTTCATGTGACCAGGACGTACTTCCGGGTTATAGGGCACGTAGCACTCCTCAAGCCTCCCTACAGCGGCTCCTGGTGGTCGCCATAGTGTCCAGCAGGGCCGTTTATAAAAACTACAAGGTCCATGAGGGCCTGCTGGAATTCGGGGAACTTCCATACTGCTGGGAGGGCTCCATCTGGCGGCTTGGAGGTGTGGGCCGGAATATATGGCACAAACTCCATATAAAAAGACATTACCTGTAAGACATGAATACACTTAACACATTTCTTGTTTTGTGTTTAAATGTATTTGCAAGTTTTCCACTAAATTTTAGCCCACTAATAGGATCCGCATTATATATTAGGAGTGCCGTCTCAACCAAAATTGGGTACTCCAACTCTGTGATATCACGCTAATCTCGCAAAATATCAATAGGCGCTGGGAAAAAAAAAAAAAAGATTTCCTAGAAAATTTCCAGGAAAACAAACAAGGCCACTGGTGAACACAACATATTCACTGCGAAAAACACACTGGACAGTCTCACCAATCAACACTGTAACTGACAAATGTTTCTCACAGTTTGTGGACTTTGAATGAAACATACTTCCAGTTCAGTGTTTACGTTCACAAACAAAAGAGCCTATTGTTACAACTACGATAAAATCAGATGGTCAACTCAAGTCACATGGTGCGATGAGTGAGTTGCTGGAAGTGTCATTATGTCCAACTCATAGTAACAGGCACATGCTGAAACTGTCTACAACTCACTGCTATTTACTGAAAATGATGTAAATAAAGCTACAACTCACAATCATTGAAAAAGCTAGTTAGCATGAGTTTAACTCATTGTGTGTTTCCCTAGAAAGACAGTTCTAAATATTAATATTAATATCTCTTTTTTATAATTTTATTCTCTTTTGCACAGGATACAGTGTCCAGCAACATCCTTGTTTCCTTCATTTAAATGGAATAATCTGTAACTTATCACTGCTTTTCTGATGGGCAGTTCCAGATTCTTTTAAAAAGGCTAAGAGGCTTTCTAAAACAGCAAACAAGATATGGATCAGCATGTCAATAAGCAGATAATGTAAGCAATCATATCCCTATCTGTAGGAAATGAAGATGGCTGCAGTTCTGACTACCTGAGAAATTTCCCTCATATCTTTAGGTTCAGGAATTTTGAGCTCAAATCATATTATTGACTAGGACTTTGTTAAGCGGTGTGACTCAAACCACCTACAACTGAACACCAGCAAAACCAAGGAGCTGGTGGTGGATTTTAGGAGGCCTAGGCCCCTCATGGACCCCGTGATCATCAGAGGTGACTGTGCAGAGGGTGCAGACCTATAAATACCTGGGAGTGCAGCTGGATGATAAATTGGACTGGACTGCCAATACTGATACTCTGTGCAAGAGAGGACAGAGCCGACTATACTTCCTTAGAAGGCTGGCATCCTTCAACATCTGCAATAAGATGCTGCGGATGTTCTATCAGACGGTTGTGGCGAGCGCCCTCTTCTACGTGGTGGTGTGCTGGGGAGGCACCATAAAGAAGAGGGACGCCACACGCTGGACAAACTGGTGAGGAAGGCAGGCTCTATTGTAGGCACGGAGCTGGACAGTTTGAATCACTTCTTTACTCAAAAATCAACATGGTCGAGAAGCAGAAATCTTAACAGCCTTGACGATATGTGGTAAAAAATTGATGGATGGAAGGAAGAGCTTTCCTTCAGTCATCCTCACACTCAATAAAAGTGGTAAAGTTGAAAAAAAGATGTCCTTACACAAGGAAAAGAAATGACAAGTGAAACGACAGAGTAGAAGATAAACAGAAAACAAAATTCTGCAGTCTCTCTTGGCATATCTAAACAGGTCTTGAACCCCTGTCTGTCAATCAAACAAGACAAAATAACTTAGCAGGCATGTTCCCTCATTTAATTTTAAGTATTCTGCATCATATTGCCATACAGTTGCTACTTTAGGGAATCTGGCACTTTTATGATATCCATCCATCCATCCATCCATTATCCAACCTGCTATATCCTAACTACAGGGTCACGGGGGTCTGCTGGAGCCAATCCCTGCCAACACAGGGCGCAAGGCAGGAAACAAACCCCGGGCAGGGCACACACACACACACACACACCAAGCACACACTAGGGACAATTTAGGATTGCCAATGCACCTAACCGGAGGAAACATGGGGAGAACATGCAAACTCCACACAGAGAGAACCTGGGAAGCGAATCCAGACGGATCTCCGAACTGCGAGGCAGCAGCGCTACCCACTGCACCACCATGCCGCCCTTTTATGGTATTGTTGATCAAATATCAGTTAAAAGAAAAATATATTTTCTGAATAAAAATGTACATGTATGTACATTTCTGTGGTGGGCTAGCACCCTGCCCAGGGTCTGTTTCCTGCCTTGAGCCCTGTGTTGGCTGGGATTGGCTCCAGCAGACTCCGGTGACCCTGTAGTTAGGATATAGCGGGTTGAATAATGGATGGATGGATGGATGGATGTACATTTCTGATAAACAAGTTTCTAATTCAGGGAACCAACCTTGCACACTATGCTTCTGCGATTATAAAGGTTCAAAAATGAATGTATGGATGGAACTATTTTGACAATTTTAAATAGTTCCACTGTGATACAGCAGAAAACAAAAACAGTATTTGCCCGGACGGACATCCATCCATCCATCTATTATCCAACCTACTATATCCTAACTACAAGGGTCACGGGGGTCTGCTGGAGCCAATCCCAGCCAATAAAAGGCGCAAGGCAGGAAACAAACCCCAGGCAGGGGTCAGCTCACAGCAGGGCACACACACACACCCAAACCCACACACGGGACAATTTAGAATCGCCAATGCACCTAACCCGCATGTCTTTGGAGTGTGGGAGGAAACTCACGCAGATACGGGTAGAACATGCCAACTCCACGCAGGGAGGACCTGGGAAGTGAATGCCCGTACATCCATTTTCTAAATCTCTATTCCACTTCATTATCATGGGGTGCCAGAAGCACTGGGTGCAAAGGTGAGAGTCAGACCTGGACAGGCTCTCACTTCATTGAAGGACACTCACCTTGATCGAGACAATTTATAATTGCTAAATAAATTAACTTGGGCATGTTTGTTGTATGGGAAATGTAGATAGCAGCATTTATGATTTCATACAAATCTTATAGGTTCTGAATCATTTTACAGAAAAAAATGTTACAGTGTAATATATTAAACCATTATGCCAAAGGCATCACCCTTTTGATAATAGTAAAGCATAAAGCCTTTCTAAGCAAATATGCAAAGAGATGAAAATATTCCCTATAAGAATGCTGACTATAATAAATTTCTGAAGCCAATGACACTACATTTCATTATCTGGAAAAAACACTTCCATTTACCTTTGCCAAAAGTCTGTTACTAGTAAGCTCCTGCCATCTGGTTTATTATTGCAACATAAATTATACAACGTATTTCTTTGCAAAGTTGTAAACAATACCACATGATGTCAAATTGCTATGAGTAACAAAAATAATAATAGTAATACTAATAATAAGCAAGTAAAACAGAGACTTTTTAATTCAATATTTATGACTGGTGCCCACTAGCTAGAATGGGTCTGCTGCTGTGATTCCATGCTTGCTGCCAGATTTTAAGGAAGAAGGTCATTGAAGAGGATATCCTTGCTTAAAAGGAGGCACATACGTCACTTGTGAAGTCAGAGCTGAAATACTTGGCACAGTTTAGGCTGGAGGACCTGCCCGCACACTATTGTTCTTCAGAATAGTGACTTAAGAGAATGATAGATAGATAGATAGATAGATAGATAGATAGATAGATAGATAGATAGATATGAAAGGCACTATAGATAGATAGATAGATAGATAGATAGATAGATAGATAGATAGATAGATAGATAGATAGATAGATAGATAGATAGATACTTTATTAATCCCAAGGGGAAATTCACATAATCCAGCAGCAGTATACTGATACAAAAACAATATTAAATTAAATAGTAATAAAAATGAAAAAAATAAAAATAAAATTAATGTTAGCATTTACTCCCCCAGGTGGAATTGAAGAGTCGCATAGTGTGAGGGAGGAACGATCTCCTCAGTCTGTCAGTGGAACAGGACGGTGACAAAAGTCTGTCACTGAAGCTACTCCTCTGCCTGGAGATGACACTGTTCAGTGGATTCTTCATGATTGACAGGAGTTTGCTTAATGCCCGTCGCTCTGCCACAGATGTCAAACTGTTCAACTTAACTCCTACAATAGAGCCTGCCTTCTTAACAAGTTTGTCCAGGCGTGAGGCGTCTTTCATCTTTATGCTGCCACCCCAGCACACCACCGCGTAGAAGAGGGCACTCGCCATAACCGTCTGGTAGAACATCTGCAGCATCTTATTGCAGATGTTGAAGGACGCCAACCTTCTCAGAAAGTTTTCTAGGAAGATCCTTTCATATTATGTGCCACAAAAGCCCAAAGAGAAGTGTACTTGGTAGCTGTAGTCGGTCACATGGACACCAGAAAGGGCAAGGATCCACAAGCTACACGGAATTATATGCCATTATGAGTAAATCCACTACAGTGTGAAACTCAGGAACGCCTAAGAGAATAAATGGCCGACTGAAGGAATCTGCTTAGTGGGGGCTCAAATTACACTCTGTCATTTAACTTTCCTCTTTTGTTACCAGGACTTTATGTACTTTCTGTCTCAACATATGAAAAAGTAAGTACACTCCATAAAATGTTTTTTAACATACGTGGACATATAAAAATTTTTATCTTCATGGAAACAGTATCTTTAGATAAAGGTGATATAACAAACACCATACCACATTTCCATGTAATACATTGTATAGTCGGGTCCTCCCTGCATGGAGTTTGCATGTTCTCCCTGTGTTTTTGTGTGGGTTTCCTTCGGGTGCTCTGGTTTACTCCCACAGTCCAAAGACATGCACGTTAGGTGCATTGGCAATCCTAAATTGTCCCTAGTGTGTGCTTGGTGTGTGTGCCCTGTGTTGGGTTCCTGCCTTGCGCTCTGTGTTGGCATGGAATGGTTCTAGCAGACCCCTGTGACCAGGACCGGATTAAGACGAAACTGGGCCTGATGCTGCAGCGTAAAAAAGGCCTATTTTTTCTCGCCATTGGTGCACGTGCATTCGACACTCACCGTACCTGCGCACTCAGACCGACCAAGGAGCCTTAATTGCTTGCGATACAACCAGCCAGCCTTTATTGAACATGAATAATAATAGCGATGTAGTATCGTAACAACTCGAGATTAACATCAAACTATGTAACATCAACATTCAATAGCAATTGTCTGAAAAGTGCACTTAATGCAGAAAACCTAACAATGAAATACACAAAATTTCACAAATCTCTTACGTAACAGAGTAATAAAAAATGAATTTGCAGAGACATTGGGCCAAAGTGACTCAGTTCAGGCTCTTGAGGGTAAAAATTTAAATTTCATAATAGATCAGAATCTTGTCAAGGATTTCAAAAATTCTAAACATCCATGCCGGGCCCGCGGGCCAGCTTTTAGTTTTACCTTTACAGATAATTTAAATAGCCATCGATTTTTACTGTACAACTAACTTTCAAGGTGAAAAATTTACTACGTGGCACTTACCAAACAGTAATAAAGTGGCAAGAATCCACAAGATAGTGCAAAAAACGCAGCTAAATTACTAAATAAACTGTTTAACATAAAATTGATAGCATTAACTTGAAATCTTCGGTTAACAATAAACACAACAACGTTATAGTTACATCACAGCGCAAAGAACAATAGTAACTGTATAATAAGTAATGATGTGTCAAGGCATCCGAAAGTCGGACTCCAAATTTCATTCTAAGAATTATTTTGAGGTTAATATAGCAAAGGAAAACTGTTCAACTTCCAGAAAATTCTCGTCTGTTTTCATCTGGGCCTATTTCGGGAATGGGCCTAATGCTGCAGCATCAATAGCACCCACCTTAATCCGGCCCTGCCTGCGACCCTGTAGTAAGGATATAGTGGGCTGGATAATGGATGGGTGGATGGAGGTGAACAGGACTCGTGAGATTGTTCTGTTGATTGGCCTGTTCTTGTCACAATTGCTCTAATGTTCAAAAACAACATTAAAGAGAGATTTGATAATGGACAAGTCACATTTAGAGAACAGGAGACACATAGAAAACAAGATTCATATCAAGATATAGATCTCAACTCTTCTACCAGTCTCCCATATGTCTTTTTTTCTGTTTACAAAGCAATGAAAAAAAATCTTATGTTTTTCAGGCATTCATAAAAATAAATAAATAAAAAATAAACCTCAGAAGTGGGTTTGACAAAGTGACAGTGTAAACATAGTCTAAAATCACACATCATTCCTTTTTGATTTTGCCCTCCTACACGTTTGCTTGCTAAATGATGACACAACATCTCTCCAGGCCATCTGTCCTGCCTGCTGCCAACACCTCTCCTGCATTTAAATTGCTCAGTCAACCATTAGATGCAGGGTTGGGATCCATGCTCCAGAAGGCAAGGCCATGAACGAGTGTTAGTCACTATAGTACATTATTGTTTCTTTCATTATCTTTTTTTAAATTAGAGAGTGCTGAACATTACAACTGTTAATTCAGTCTGCTCACAAAAAATAGCATGCTGGAAGCATTCTTAAATAGTCACAACTCTGAAATAATATAACCAAACCTGGGCATCGTGGTGGCACAGTGGTAGTGCTGCTGTTTTTGCAGGCAGGGAGACCAGAGATCATGCCACAGGTTCTCCCTGCATCGAGTTTGCATGTTCTCCCTCTATCTGGGTAGGTTTCTTCCATGTGCTTCCTTTTTCTCCCACTGTCCAAAGACCTGTAGGTTAGGTGAACTGGTGACCCTAAAGTGTCCTAGTGTTTCTTTGGTATGTGGTTGGGTGTGTGTTTGCCCTATGATTGTCTGGCACGTAGTCCAGGGTTTGTTCCAGCCTAGTGTCCTATAAGCTCCAGATCCCCATGACCCTGGTCTGAAATAAGCGGGTTACAAAGTGGCAAAACTAAACCCACTTAATTAAAAATAAAAGGTTTTATATGGTTGGAGGAAAGATGGGTAGCCACCTTATAGGACCCACTCCAACATCCCACATGAGGCCAAATGAGAATCACGAATTAGCCTAACAGAAGGAGAGAGAATGGCAAGAGTAGAACGCAGAAGCTCAACACAAGCAGGATACTTTATCTGTATGGCAGATTTAGAAATCATTATAGTCTTTTCAGCTAATACACACTGCCTTATGTGTGCCGATTCAGTAATATTAAAAGGTTGGTGCCTTGTCTAAGTGTTCAGTACTTTCCTGTGAATTCTCTTCTTTTTTGGCATTTCAACTCACTCTTCACTTTAGATACTTAAAGTAAATATAAAGGAGACAGGGAGTTTTATCAGATCATTGCCGTGTGGGAGTATTTTTATGCATTTTTGTAATTTTTGGAAAATGTATGATTTATTTCGAAGCCCACGTATAGTTTGGGATAAGGCTTCCTGAGGTGAGGCCTATTTCTGGGCAGGACTGGGTAGGCTCAGGCCTTTCACCATTTTGCTGTTTTCTGTGCACTCATTCATAGCACAATGAGCTGACAATTCTATCTTGACAGTTGTCTGAAACACGGCCAGTTTTGACTGACAACTCTTCCAGAAAGGAAAAGTAGAGTTGCTCGAAGGAGCGTTAACAAGTTGGCCTTAAGTTTTTAGTGGGTTTGTACCTGACCTGGAATTCCTTTTCAGGAATGCAGGAACTGCATAGCTTTAAAAAGACATCCACAGACTCTCCCAGAAGTTGGTGCTACCTCTAGTAGTTATTCTGGGTATGGGATTGGCATCTTCTCACAAGTTATCCTTCTAGTCACATTCACTTTATAAAATTTTACCAGCTCAAAAAAATATCCCATACGTTTAGTATGTATCTTGTTGATACATTAAAATGATGATTTCATTGAATAGCCAGTGTCTTAATAGTATAGTATCATCTAAGCTACATTATGCGCAATGCAATTCCAATCCAAGTCAGGCAAAAGAAAGTAGTTCTGTAGTTTTTAGTGGCATAACCTCAACACAAAATAATCCTGATAATCTGAGAATAAAATCCAAGTTACTCTTCACTTTATACAAATCACTTCAGGTTGTATTCCCATTAGCATTAAGTGGATGCACAAATAAAAAATTCACAAGGTGTCTACATTGCAGACTGTGCCACCAAAAGGGTGATAAAAGAAAGAAAATGCTGTTGCTTTCTTTTTGAAAAGGGAAAGTGATGTTTAAGTAAAAGATTATGTCTATTAGTTTAAGCAAATGAAATTGCTAATTTTAATTTTTCATGCTTACTTGAACATGTTTTCTTCATTAAGATACAAGGACCTACTGAGTTTTTTTTTTCTTTTCTTTGAAGAAGGTTTACAAAATCCCATCACATTTTATCTGCTTGGTATTTATGAGGTGTGGGATGGCAGTACAGAGATTAGCACTGCTACCAAATCTAATGCCCACTCATTGTCTGTCTGGAAACCTACATGTTCCCCCTGAAGCTTCATAGGTCTTTCTGTGAGAATTCTGTTTTTTCCAGCCACATCACAAACATGTATATGTTAGGTTTATTGTTAATAATTTTACTTTGCTTCGGTGTAAGTGTGAAGGACAGGCACCCTGTCCAGAGTTGGATCTTGGCTTGCAACAGAACTTGCTACCTAATGTCACACACGTGTGCTTGGGGGTCAACCAAAGGGACCAGGAAACGCCAGCCCAGGGGGCAGCGGGGTGCACTAAAACTCTCTCTTTTCTCTCCACAGACCAAATACAAGAAATCCTGTCCTGGCCCCGAGGATGTCACATCCTGTGAATCACCCATAAAAACCCCTCATCCTCCATACTTTAGCAGTTCTGTTTTGGACTCTACCCTGTACACATTGTACGCTACTTTAAAGCCTTTTGCAGCCAAGCAAACTACACAGGTGGCTGCCTCAAACCTTCATTGTGTGTCCGGCTGTTTCTTTCACACTAAATAACATTTGATGTGGTATAATTGTACAAGCCTTTCAATGTTTTCTATGTGGTAATTCAGCCCAGACACAAAATGTCCCGAATACGCATACGTTTAATAACAGTTTTAAGCAGACAACACAGTAACAATGCACCAATAACCAAAAGCCAGTCCGTCTCTCCTGTTTGAACTTTCTTCTGCCGCCTCTACTCCTCTCCTCCCAAGCTTTGTCTTCTTCCTCGCAGACTGGAGGGAGGAGGCCCCTTTTATAATCACCCGGATGTGCTCCAGGTGCTCTGTGACGATCTTCTGGCGACACTTCCTGGTGTGGTGGATGTGCTGACATCCAGGGCTCCACAGTCCTCTGGTCACCTTCTTGTTGTGGCCACGGTCCCCAATAGGGTTGAGCTTCCATGCTCGGTTCCCGTGGCCCCCATCCAGACCATGGCGGCTGCCCTCTTGTGGACCAGGGGAGGTATAGTGCCTCTCCCGGTCCCTCCAGGTGTCCTGGCTGGGCAGAACCCCCAGCCGTCCGCCATATCTGTTATCCATACACTGGATTAAAAAGAATTAACTTTAGTATATTATGAAGCGTTATGTTACGCAGTACCTATGCATTTCAAAGGAGATCAGTTTGATTTAGTTCTTCTTTTAATCCAAGTACATTTTTTAATTGGTTACAGTCTAGCATCTCTTGATGGGTGACCAGAATGCATAAATGGCCAAACTTTATAGCTGTTGAACACAACTTTTTTCATTGTTGTAATCTCAGTTTCACAGCCATTTTGTACATTTTAATATTTTATTAATGTTATTATTAGTAGTATCCATCATGAGTATCACTATTGCCACATGGTTCATGCAACCTGCCCTCAAATTCAAAGCCCTTTCATTTTTTGCTGTAGAGTTTGCATGTTCTCTCATGTTCACATGGATTTTCCAGATCTCAAAAACAAGTATGTTATGTTAATTGAAAATTCCAAAATGACCGAGTGTGAGTGTGTGCATGAAATGGCACTGTGGCGAATTGGCACCATGGGCGGCGCTGTTTTATGCCATGCATCCAGTACTGCCAAGGCAGACCCTTGATTAAGGGGTTTTCAGAGGGTCATTATTAATATTATTGTTATGATTATTATTATTATATCTACATTGATATCTTCTCTCTATATACAGGTATAAAAACCTAAGCCTAAAAGTGCAATGATTTTGTGCAACGATTTTATGTGACTTTTTATCTCATGTTTTAAATCAAGCTTATTTTAAAACCTACATACGAGCGGGGACCCAAAAATACCCGGAACTATTTTTAAAACGTGTTTAATTTAATTTTCTGTACAAACTACAATTAGTCTCCTTTAAAGTACTCTCCATTGGCGGAAATACACTTATCTAACTGTTTGTTCCATTGTTCGAAACATTTTTTAAATTCGTCTGAAGTAATGCCCATTAATGCTCTGGTCGTTTCTTGTTTTACCTCTTCAACGTCAGCAAAACGCCTTCCTTTCAAGTTTCTTTTCATCCGAGGGAACAAAAAGAAATCACACCGAGCTAAATCCGGTGAGTGGGGTGGGTGGTTCAGGGTTGGCATACCATTTCAATAACAATAGTTTCTGCAACACTTTTTTCAAGAAGAAAACAAAATTTCAGTGCCGCGCGTTGCTCACGATAATCGGCCATCGTCAAAAAACGACGCTTGCACAAAACTACTTTTACAAAATTCACTGAACACAAGTACAACCTTCCAGACTGATGGCACTTGGCAGACTGACTTGTGAGGAGTGTAACTAGATCGCGCTAGCGGCCCAACCACGTACTACAAGTACCAACCTAACAACAACAAAGTTCCGGTTATTTTTGGGTCCCCCCTCATATATATGTTTGGTATCATTCTTTTCAGAATTTATTGAACTTTAATGTGATGTTGTTAGATTTTCAAATTCTTATTCCGTTTTCAAATTATAAACTAAAGTATCAAAAAAGTCGTGTTTTTTAATATCAAGAAAGTTGTGGTTTTTAATTTCAATAAATCATTATTATTTCAATAATTTCTGTTAATAATTTAATTCAATAAATGACATTTTTTTTGATTGAGTAAACTTTACAGAAACAAACTATACAACTTAGGCGCAACCAAAGCGGCCTACCAGGCCTCAACTGGGAGTTAGGTGCTAAAAGCCCCCCTAGTATTTAAATATATTTATTTCCAAAACTGTTCATATTTAAAAACTGAAGTTTCATTTACTAGTGACCCATGTTAAGTCAAATATTCCATTTTCAAAAAATTAATATTAGATTGACCTCGATGACTTCTCATCATCAATAAAGTGACCCAGTTGACCTGAAGTTTGATGGAATGTTGTATGTGTCATTCTGTCACAAGTCAGGAGCATTTGGTGCTAATTTTGTGTCCACCTTTTTCTTAAATTGTTGGCTGTTTGCTTTATTTTCTTTTTCACATTATTGGGCAAACAAAAAATGACTTGTCACAAGGTTCATGGATGTTATCATTATAAATGCACATGCCATAACACCACTGAAACTTAATTATCTAAACTAGTAAAGAACATTTATTCTGAACATAAAAATGTTATGCTAATACTAATCAGTTTGGGATACATTATTATAAGAACTCAATACATTGTGGTTGAACAAAGCTACCTACTTTAAAGTCCTTAAACTCTGAAGAGTGGTCTGAAAAGAGGAAGGTAGATAATTAGAACTCAATCAGTTCAAAGTCACTGTTTTGATGATGGGGTTTAGGATAGAAAATGGTCATAGTATATTCAATTGGATTAGATTTACCTACCTTTGAAAAAATGACATAAAAATCATTTTGAATAAGGATATATTATAAGCCTGCGGTTGGCTGGTTCCTGCCTTGTGCCCTGTAATGGCTGGGATTGGCTCCAGCAGACCCCCGTGACCCTGTAGTTAGGATATAATAATGGATGGATGGATGGATAATAAGCAAAATGTTCCCCTGAAGTAAACAAAATGTCTTGAAGCCCCAGGGCTGCACAAGTGTTTCAAGTGCAAATGGCATAGCCAAGGTGCACTGTTAGGGCTTGAATATGTTCCTTTGCTGCTTACAAGTATATTCACCTCTACACTACCACTACATTTTTATAACATAGTACAACATTCTCAAGCTTACTTAATCCAATTATGGGTCATGGGGGACCCGACCCTATCCCGGCATCACTGCAGGACCCAGCCTATCCATCACAGGGCCTACTCAAGCACAAACACCCATATCAGAAATCACCAGTTAGCCCAACCTGCACGTCTTTGGGGCTTTGGAAAGAAAATTAACACCGACTTAGAGAGAGAGAATGCAAGCTCCAGATGGATCACATAGGAGGAAGGAGTGGCAGTTTTCATTAAGGAGCAGAACCTTTCTTGTAACTTTTAAAAGTGTGGCTTAAACTATAACTTAAGGGTGTTTACAAAAGACACTTTATATCTTTTCTGTGTTAAAACAGCCTACTGTATCATTAGCAGAATATACATTGTTTGTTAATTGTTTTGTATTTAGATAAGAATTTCCTGAAAATATTCCAACTGTTTTGTGTGACATATGTCAAACACACTGTGACATTGTAAGTCTAATGTCTGAGGAATACTGTTGTTTAAGGTATTGCTTGCTTTTGCTAACAATGATAAGAACCAGTTTAAATCAAACAAATAACAGATATGGTACCGTAAAGCACATATGCCATTTATGGTTGCAGAAGTATGCTTCCAAACTGTTTCTAAGTTAGACAAGCATGCCTCCCATTTCAAGCGTAAATTTGTTCATGAGGTGAGCCCCAAAAGACAGTTACCTTCTGGGCATTCTAAGTATAGTTAAATAAGGTGATTGACCAGCATCATGATCAGGTAAACGCGCAGCATACAAGAGATTCAAATTCTGATTAGCACTAAGACTGAACATCAAGCAATCCCAGGTTGAATGGTGTGTATTGCTACATCCTGATTTGCTTTGCTTCAGCATATAAGATTATCTACTATTAATATATATTGTGAATTTCCCCTTGGGATTAATAAAGTATCTATCTATCTATCTATCTATCTATCTATCTATCTATCTATCTATCTATCTATCTATCTATCTATCTATCTATCTATCTATCTATCTATCTATCTCATCTATATTTTGGACATTACAATATTAAATTGAGTTAACTGCCTGTTTGTCTGGTTTGCATTTCTGTTTACTCAACCACTGGTGATTAAGTGCATTTGTTAAAATAACAGGTGAGGAGAACGCTTCATTGAATTGAATAAAGTGTTGGCTGTATATAATTGAAACCGTATCATGTTATAGAATAAGGTTTGGCTGTTCTGTTCTGTCCTAAATACAAAGAGGACTGTTTGACTTATGTTAGGTAGATTGCCCAGAGGGGACTGGGCGGTCTCGTGGTCTGGAACCCCTACAGATTTTATTTTTTTCTTCAGCCTTTGGAGTTTTTTTTTGTTTTTTCTGTCCACCCTGGCCATCGAACCTTACTTATTCTATGTTAATTAATGTTGACTTATGTTTATTTTTTATTGTGTCTTCTATTTTTCTATTCTTCATTTTGTGAAGCACTTTGAGCTATATTTTTTTGTATGAAAATGTGCTATATAAATAAATGTTGTTGTTGTTGTTGTTCAGAATTGTTACCTTAGCATGATACAGAATAAAGTGTGAGTTGTTTACAATTGATACAACAGCATGATATAGAATTAATTATGGGCTATAGAAAATTATTGCAGCAGCGCGATAAATAATAAGGTGCAGGCTATATAGAATTGATACAGTAGCAGGATATAAAATTAATTAAGGGCTCTATAGAATTGATACAGCAGCACAATATAGAATTAAGCGTGGGATGTAGACAACTGACAGAATAGCATCCCCTAAATAAAAGTCCTGTGTGCGTCCAGGTGTCCGTGTGTGTGTGTCTTCTGGTGAAGTGCGCATGCGCGGGCCGTGCCGCACATTGCACCGTGCCCTGCCCATGTGCACGGCACCGTGGACGCACACACACTGGAAGCTGGGCACACAGTGAATGGCCTTGCCGCGGCAGCGCATTATAAGCAAATAAAAGACATCATTGCTGGGGAGAGTGCTGATTAGGTAGTTGCGGCTGCGCACATAAAATCCATTGCTGGGGAGACGCCACACGTACAATAATCAGCTGCACGCCAGCACAGATTAAAATTCTTGCTGGGGAACTGCACAGTACTTGCTGGGGAGACAACACAGTCACGATTATCAACTGCTCGCCACACATTACATCAGTTGCTTGGGACACTCTGCTGATTGCCCACTGTTGTGACAGAAAATTAAAGTCATATTACGGACATCAAAGCCAGTATTACTATCAAGAGAAAATTACTGGCATTTTACGGAAATACAAACCAGTATTACTGCAAGAGAAAATGAAAGGCACACAATACAGTGACGCATATTACAGCCACATACAAGCCAGTATTACTGTAAGAGAAAATATTACGGATGTATCTACTAACAACATGCCACCCCCCCAAAAAAAAAGGACACGTCAAGTAGGACAAAAGACACAGACAATCAAATCCTATATAAGCAACATCTCCTGGAAGAACGGTCAGCTCAACAAGTAAACATCAACAAAAGAAAGGCTGAAAGACAAAGAAAAATACGAGCAAATAGATCGATTGAAGAAAAAATAAAATGAGCGTCAGAAGAAGAGAAAGACTCAGAAGAGCAAACCTTAGAAAAAGTTGGCATTTACTTGCCAAAACCAGTATTCAGTCACAGTCAGCTATATGTTGCATTATCAAGAGTTAGAAGTTTTCCAGATGTTGTTGTCAACGTTGTAGATGGTCCTGATCAAGGCAAACTCTTGTCAAAGTCAGACAGAATATTTACAAAAAATGTTGTCTATAATGAAATTTTATAGAAAAATTTCATGAGGTAAAAAAAATAGAAAATTTTACCTAATTATCTTCTTCAGATATTGTGTCTTACAGATTGTTACAAAGTTTTACACTAAGGCAATATTAATTATACTTACTGTATTGTCATGTACGTTTCTATTTTATTTTTTATTATTATTTTAGTTTAGGCTTCTTGCAAAAATATTTTTGACAAAAAAAAATTAAGACAAGAAACAGAATGAGGTCAAGGTCCCTTGCCATTTAATATAGACTGGTCCTACTAATGTTTATGCACTACTGTTCTAGCGCCCGTTATTGTAACGGGCTTAATGTCTGGTAATATAGAATAAGGTGCCAGCTTGTATAGAATTGGTAGAATTCAGTATGGGCTGTATAGAATTGATACAGCAGCACAATATAGAATTCAGTATGGGATGTAGACAACTGACAGAATAGTATAATATAGAATAAGGTGCCGGATGTATAGAATTGATACAGTAGCAGGATATAAAATGAATTAAGGGCTCTATAGAATTGATACAGCAGCACAATATAGAATTAAGTGTGGGATGTAGACAACTGAGAGAATAGTATAATACAGAATAAGGTGCAGGCTGTATAGAATTGAAACCATAGGACAAGATAGAGTTACTGGTCAGAGTAAAAGAGGATTAAACATTATACTGTGGGTCCACATTAAAAAGAACCTGCACAAGTAAGACAGCGTAAATGTATTAAGGAGAGGTGTTCCCCAAAAGTCTTCCCACGATAGAGCAAAGAGCAACCGGGCACAGGATTTAAAGACAGGATTTTAAATTTCAAAGGCAGCTGTGCCACCTTCACTATATTTAATCCAGCAGAATTCCCGTAAGTATGATTTACCCACAATTCTTTCTGTTATTACACAACTCCACCTTTGTGCCTTAAATAGGTATGATTTTACAGCTTGCTGAACTGATGCTTTTTTTTTGCCTAATATTTTTTTTTAATAATCTAGCATTCACGAGAGTGTTAAGCTGTGAGCTATTTTGTATTGAACGTACACATCCATTTAGTTTTACTTCACATTATAACATTTTATAAAGCAGTAGTGATGGAAAATCAATACATTCTGTAGGTGCTGTAATTGGTATTATAAACACTATCTCAGACCCAGGCTGCTTTTCTTGTCATTTCTAATCTCGGTATATTTTTTGCAAGCACAGCAAAGTAAAGAATAGCAGCTTTCCACTCTCAGACGAGTCTCTGTGAATACGATTCCAGCTGGAACCAGTTATAGCCCCTGGCAAACTCATTGTGTGGTCTTGATCTATAGAAACTGAAGCATTTATGTGCACCCACTGTATTATTTGGAGCAAAAATAGAACAAGACAAAATAGCCAGAAAGTTATTAGTTAAGTGAATTAATATAATTAATTGAATGTTTAAAATTATACAGGCTGGAGAGGATGTGAAATACTTAATGGATTTTATTTTGCATGCTAATTACACTGGTTTCCCTGATTACAGAGTGTGTCTCTTAACTGTGTCCACTGCACTAGAAAAAAGTAGACGATTCTGCATGATAATAAATCTCAAATATTGCACACACATCTAGTTAAAATAGACTAGAATTCAAAACATAGCCAGGTTTTATATTATTGTCATTGTTTCCAGAGGTAACCCTTAACGTCTTACCAGCAAGTCCAGGAAAATGTTGGTTGGAGGACATGGTTCACTTCAAATAGCAACCACAAAGCAAAGAAGTGCAGGAAACGCCTCACTGATTTTTCCTTTGGTCAACTAATGGTCAATTCTGATGAACTCAAAGCACAACTTCTAATTGGGAATTAAATATCTATTTGAAAATCTACTCATCTGGTATTTCCTCTTCCTTTTGACATCATAACTATGTAATCTGCGCATATTGTTACTAAGCAGCTACCAGTTTTATTGAAGAAGGTGAAGTAGGTTCAAAATGTGTACAATAAAGATAGAGTCCAAAATTATATCCATTCCATTCTCTGAGTGCATGTACTCCAATCTTATGCATGGGAAGAGTAAAAAAAATAATAAATAAAAAAACAGTCCAAACCATTGGAAGGCCAAGGTCCTGACCATTCTGACCATGATGGCTTCCTCCCATGTGCAGGTTAGAGAAACTGGCGGCACCACACTGACCCTGGATGAACGAATATAGGTACGTATATACTGTACGTGAGGGTGCACTGAGATAGGGGGACATCGGTCCATTCCAGTGTTGATTCCTCACTTATAGGGTGGTCCAGATCTAATTATACAATTTTCATTCCGCGATAACTTATTAAGTTTATTAAATAGAAAATCACCCGAAAAATCACGGACCATCGAGAAGTGTGCGAACTGATGACATGAAGAATCGTCTTTGCGCCAAACTGGAATCGTCCCCGCATAAATCAAAGTCATCCAGATGATCTGGATCTGCATAATTAGATCTGGACCACCCTGTATGCCTGGCACTGGCACCATCTAAGCAAAAGTTAGAATAGAAGCAAAAGGTCACAGAATAAGTGGATGGATAATTGCAAAAACATTTTGAAAAATACATAGCTTTGAAATAGTATTGCAAAATGTTTCCAAGATTAACGAGTTCTTTGCTAGTACCACCCACATTACCTATATATGTATATTTTAAAAGTGCTGCCACCTCATTATATATGAACCAAGACTGCATTGTCTCCACTGCCTACTCTTATTGTCCACCCAGCCAACAGTACAGCCTAGTCATTTGCTACATTTTGACTAAAAGCAAGAAATACTGCTAGCAAATTTGACGAAATGTTCTGTAAATGATTGTCTCAGTGTATGGTTCAGTTCCTCCATTCTCTGCTCCTAGGGAATCCATTTCCATAATTTGCTAATGGCTTCAGAAAATGCCTGAACCAAAAAGAAGCTCATATAAAGGAGAAATGAAGTACACCAGCACTTCTCTCAGTTACATGTCGATTGCATGGCAGCAACAATATTCGTTTTGATGATTCACAAAGTAATTTGCCACTGGCAAATGCAGTTTAATTTCTATACAGTATAAAATTAATTATTTCATTTTATGTGACCAGTGAAAGAGCAAGCAAATGGATACAAATATCAAACAACAGCACTTAAAGACAGAAGAGCTTCCACAAATGCTGATATGCCAAAAAAAATACAAGTAACACTAAGAAAAAGGTCTATTGGATATTTGCCACATTTATTAAAATGTACACGGTACATCTTTACTTACTGAATGGCCACACTTGACCAAACCAATCTGTATTTAAAGACAAAGCTCAGCACAAATTAAGGTCTCTGATCAACATTGGTTAACAGGGGAATGGGAATGTGTCACAATTGATTTTCATCTAGTCGGAAGAGGTGGAGGGGACATTTGGGCCCCAGCTGAACAGTGAGACGCGTGATCAGTCCTGTCTTTGCATTTCGACTCCTTTTAGCATTTTAATGCCAAAGATGGCATGGTTGTAGGAAACAGTTGCTTATGATTAACTATGACGGAGGCCCTCTCAAACATTTCCCTTCAAAATAGAAGACGTTTGAACAGCAAAGAACAGGGTCTTCTACAAATGTACTTCTCAGCACCGACTAGATTGCCTGCTGACCCTTAGTGCAAGTACATGTAACATAATATGTGCTGTTGAGAAATATTTTCAGTTCTTTTGGAAAATCGATTTTTTTTTTGTTCAATATGTTTGTGTGTTTTGTTGTAAATTATTAGGTGTTGTTTTTTGGATATAGTCTGCTTATAATTAATGTAAAGCATGCTGGGGTTATAAATCTATGTTAATTAATTGACTGTCTGTTTCACACTGTCACCCATCTGGAACTTCATTACTCACAAAGCTTGTTTTTGATAAAAACTGAATAAAATACTCAGTGCACAAAAAAGTCCCTGTAAAGTGAGACTTAATGTAAATTGTGAAGCCACAAACATGCTATTAGAATAACACTGTTTAAGAACAGCCATAAACTGCTTTTTGAAATAAAGACAGAATTACTCAGAGCAGCAAAAACGTTGTAAAATGGCACATGTGAGGAAAAATGGACATGTACATTGCCTATTTCAGGAATGTTACTGCTTTGTTAATTATGATTGTATCTGTTACTTGCATTGTAATTTTTATTTTTTATTTAATTTGTGCATTTTTTTTTTGTTTAGTTATTGTGTTCTCAATATCCCCCCATCTTGCGTATTATTATCATTGGTGCCTCCATTTTGTGTTTCTGGGTTTCACAGGCACCACCATTTTGTGCATCTGGCCACTATGATGCAGTGTGGGTGATTGACGCATGATGTACATGACAACATACTAGCAATGTTATATGGAGTTTCTGTTTTGATCTCCTCCATTGCGTCACACACAGGCACCTTGGGGACAGCTTAAAGGCTCTGTGTGGTGGTAATTCCTCACCAATCTACAGGGCAGCACTGTATTCTAACGCCTCTTCTCTTCCTCTGTCCACAGACCGGATGATTCACTACCTCGCCACCTCTGACGTCACTTCCGTTGTCCATCCACCTGCACCCGCCTCTTCCTGTCTGGCGGGTATTTAACTGGAAGGGTTGCCATCTTGGATCGTCTAATCTGAAACGTGCATCCTTAGGGACGTTCATTTGCTGAAAAGCTGCATTTATTTTGTTGCCTTCACAATATCTATATGGGGGCATGGTGTTACCCCAAATCTTTATCTTTGTCTTGCCCTTTTTGACATTTGTTAACTGGCTATTGTTCAACAACAATGGTAATGGACAAATATTGGTGGGCTCTGTTTATGTTAACCAGTTTGAAACTGCTTTGTTTTACTTTGTGTTCAAACAAATGTGTATGATTATGTGTATTCAAGATGTGTAAAGTGTGCAATTGCATTTTACTTGTGAACTTGTGGTAGCATGTAGCACTCTCAGCATGTGCTCCATGAAGAGTGTTATACAAAATAAACAGGATTGAGTTGAATATATAAGGAGTCCACTTATATTAAGCAAGCATATGAATGGAGCTGGACAGTTTGACATCCGTGGCAGAGCGACGGGCGCTGAGCAGACTCCTGTCAGTCATGGAGAATCCACTGCATCCACTGAACAGGATCATCTGCAGACAGAGGAGCAGCTTCAGCGACAGACTGCTGTCATCGTCCTGCTCCACTGACAGACTGAGGAGACCCCACACTATGTGACTCTTCAATTCCACCCGGGGGGGTAAACATTAACATTATACAAAGTTATTGTCTGTTATACCTGCATTGTTATCACTCTTTAATTTAATATTGTTCTTTATCAGTATGCTGCTGCTGGAATATGTGAATTTCCCCTTGGGATTAATAAAGTATCTATCTATCTATCTATCTATCTATCTATCTATCTGTCTATCTATCTATCTATCTATCTATCTATCTATCTATCTATCTATCTATCTATCTATCTATCTATCTGTCTATCTATCTATCATATCGTGCCTTTCCAAATCTATCTATCTATTATATAATGCCTTTCCTATCTATCTGTCTATCTATTATATTGTGCCTTTCCTAATCTATCTATCTATCTATCTACCATACCCTGTGACAGGTTAGTACTTGAGCAATCACAAAGATTTAGTTTGGAAATCAATACTGGTTTTGCTTCAGTTTCGTTTTTGACTGATGATTCTGGATAGCACTATGATTTTGGGCAAAAGATAAACTGATTCTTTGTGTACTGAACCATACTGTGACTCAGACAATCCTATAGCTAAGCCCCTCAAGGAAACATCTGCACCGCTCTTCCACACTGTTATTTAAAATCTTTTCCATATGGACTCAAACTTCAGTCCATTTCAAATGTAACAGTTTTTCCAAAATGGACATAATTAACTACTTATAAATTCTTATACTCTCTCATAAAATGAATATTATACACAAAGAATGAAAAAATGTTGCAAAATATACACTATGCACAGAATATTGAAAGCCGTATATACTGCGGACAGATAAAGAGGTAGTAGCCACAGGTGCAGTAGCCATCCACAGTCACAATTGTGTGTCACATTGAAATTGGTTACAACTTCATGCTGGTTCTAGTAAGAAATTAAGTGGGTTTCAGTGGCTTTTATTTTATTAAGATCCTTTAGTTCAGTTTATTAAAATAAAAACAAAAACATTTTAATAATCCATCACAGCTTATTTGGACAAGCCCTCACTTATTTAAAATCTCTTAAAGACTGGCCATCTTAATCACAGTAAAGTTGAAGCCACACACAAAATCGTTATTCCTACATCAGAAGAGATTTCTAAAACCCATCAAAAACAAAATTCACATATATTTAATATTGTGGTCTATCAAACTAAAACTGGTCAGCTCTGACATGCTGAACATCACTCAAAAAGTACAATATGTTCCTTGATCTGAGATGAATTAGGACAAGATCAATTTTGCCAAAACTGGCCATCATGTCAGAATCATACTGAAAAACATTTCAGCTATTCTCACTTTGGATAAAGTCTCCCTGATGTCATCATCTAAAAAACAAATATACGGTATATGAATGAAAGTCATGGAAGATAGCAAGAAGAAAACCACTGATGTTCATCTTAAGCTGTCTAAGAAAGGACTTTGATTGGAAAGCATGTTTTTGGAAAAGATGAAAAGGAAGCTGTGCATTTTGGAATAAGTCACTTGCCAACCAGAGCTGGAATGGAAATGTCATGTTTTTTGTAGATGATTTACTATTTCAGGACCTCTTCTATCATAATATTTGATACCATATGCTTCATGCTGAAGTACAGGTTGGCTAAACAACGTCACAATAATCCAAATTTTCGAGCATCTTTTGAAAGACCAAAATCAAACACCAAGTCAAAATTCCAGAAGAGAAATCCAAGAAAATATGAGGGCAGGACCTGAAAGAAGCAATCCATAGATGATAATCCATCTAGTGGTATGGAACTAAAGGAATTGAATAATTTCAATAAACTGCATTGACATAATGCTTTTTTGGCACAGTGTGTAGCGCTGCTGCCTCGCAGTTATAGGAGACCCGGGTTCGCTTCCCGTGTCCTTCCTGCGTGGAGTTTGCATGTCCTCCCCGTGTCTGCGTGGGTTTCCTCCGAGTACTCCGGTTTCCTTCCACAGTCCAAAGACATGCAGGTTAGGTGCATTGGTGAGCCTAAAATGTCCCTAGTATTTGCTTGGTGTGTGTGTGTGTGGGTGGGTGGGCTGACGCCCTGCCGGGGTTTGTTTCCTGCCTTGTGCCCTGTGTTGGCTGGGATTGGCTCCAGCAGACCCCCGTGACCCAGTAGTTAGGATATAGCAGGTTGGATAATGGATGGATGGATGGATGGATAATTCTTTTTTTAACCTACTCAAAGCACTTTACACAGAACCACTTCAACCATCACCAATATGCAGCATTCCCATGGATGATGCAACAGCAGCCATTTTGCATCAGTACGCTCACCACACACTAGTTATTAGATGGTGAAGGTGTAAGAGAGATAGTTAGCCAATAAAGGACAGGGGATGATTAGGGGCAAGAATGGAAGAGGATCTTACACTTTTTGAAAGATGCCCATGGTTCTCAGTTTTACGACTCATCTGAAAGACGGCACCATTTTTACAGCATTGTCCCTGTCATCACACACAGACCCCAGGGTAAGCACCCCCTGATGGCAACCTCAACACCTCTTCCAGCAGCAAAAAAAGCTTTTCCAACTTGCTTAGCTTCAGAAATGCATGCGTTATGGCAGCTTACCATGAAGTTATCATGTGGAAGTGATCCACAGAGATGAGAGGGACTGGTCATAAAATTACAGGGACTATAACTGAGGCTGAAGTTGGAGCTACTAATATAGTACATATTGTGTATAGGGTGGTCCAGATCTAATTATGCCATTTTCATTATATTGTAACGTATTAAGTTTATTACATAGAAAATCACCCAAAAAATCCCGGACCATTGAGAAGTGTGCCAACTGACGACAAGAAGAATCGCCTTCGCGCCAAACTGGAATTGTCCCCACATAAGACGATCTGGATCTGCATAATTAGATCTGGACCACCCTGTACATTGGATGTTGAATAGCTATGTGTATGAAATAAGTTTCAAAGATGGCTGCCATCAGTTTACTTTGCTCCTTGATCTTAAAAATGCAGAAAAAGGAAGTAAAATATCTGAAAAGGCCTTTACTTATCTATTCAACTCTTCCTTCTTCAGTACAAAAATTGTACTAAATCCGCATGACTTTAAGCTGTCTATGTTTGTATCTTTGCCTGTTTAATCACCCTGAAGAATATTAAAAATGGCATGCAATAAATGGACTTCAGCTACTGCAGGAAATCATATAAAGGCCAACAGGTTTATTGGGACAACACAATGTACCTCCAAGCAACACACAGACAAAATGAAAATAAGTACCTTCAGATCAGCTCTCTGTGCAGTAAACCAGATGTGTGCAGCCTACAACATGATATATGCACCAAATCAAATCAGCTCTGTTGAAAGAAGACAGTCCTGCCTAAGATATCTTACAGCAGATTTCTAGTAAAGTCTATTAAACAAAAAAAAATGATAGTATCCTTTCTGAGTGACCTTATTTAGGTCTTCCCTCTGCCTTTTAACTCTTTATAGACAGAAAAAAATCAAATTGCAATGGCTAATCAGGCATGTGTACATTTTTTTGTTGAATAGATTGTGACATATCTCAGAATGACTTTATAAAGCACACATGAACATTTGACTTGACATTATCTAAGTTGACTGAACTGTGCCTTATTAACAATTTCAAATCAGGTCTATGATTTGAGCATCCGCTCTACCATAAAATGAGATGCTCATATTTTTGTGAAGTTAAATGACTTGCAAATCAGATACATTTCTTTACATACTTTACATACTTTTAAAACACGTTCTGTCTTATTTTTATGAAAAAAATGAAAAGGGTGTGGTGCAATAACAGTAAAATACATTTTCTTTTGCCAACTTTACTAAGATTTGAACCCATTCTATTAAGGCAGGGGTGCCCACACTTTTTCGGCTTGCAAGCTGCTATTAAAATGACCAGGTCGAAATGATCTAACTACATTAAAAATTATATATATATATATATATATATATATATATATATATATATATATATATATATATATTGTCACACACGTACGCATGGGAGGCAGCTATAGGGCTTGAGTAAGGGCAGTTCCGAAGCATGCCGGGATGTGGCAGAGTGCGCTGACTCTTTTTCTCCCTTTTCTGTAGACCATTCACGGGAGATCCCACCTGGCACTCTTGACGTCACTTCCGGGACCAAGCCTATAAAAGAAGACCTTGCCGGCCCCGGCCCCTGTGATGTCATGTCTGGACTTGAACCAATGGCTGAAGACCATGAGTCCGATCCATATGATCTCACTTCCTGTCTTCCCCTTTAAAAACCTGCACCTTTTCCCTAGTCCCTCAGTTCTGTTTTGGACTCGGTTTTGTGCACATCAGTGCTGTATTTGCTAATCATTACTTTTGCAACCAGGATACCAGATTATACGGGTGGCTGCCCAAAACCTTCATATGACTCTGTCTCATATTTATGACTATATATATATATATATATATATATATATATTGTAAACAAGCGCTTTATAGCGCCCGACCCGGCATAGAATAGGCAGAGGCACGTGTTCACACTCAAAGGTTTTTATTTCTTTTTTCTTCAGCCGTGTGACACGTCTTCCCCGTGCCACACAGCCCAAACACAGTCCCAAGCACCAAACCAAGCACCAAACCAAGCACCAAACCAACACAAAACCAAACTTTCCTGCTCCACCACTCCTCCCAGGCAACCTCGTCCTCTTCCTCCCGATTCTGGCCTCGATTGCTGGGAGGCAGGCCCTTTTATGCCCCACCCGGAAGTGATCCAGGTGCCTGACCAGCTGGTCTTAATTGCACCTCCGGGTGGGGCTGATAAACCGTCCAGTGTGGTGGCTGGAACTCTGCAGCACCCCCTAGCGGCCACCCCATCTCCCAACCGGGCTGCTGTGGTGGACTCCATGTCCCATGGAGCCACGGGGGAGATTGAGGAGGAATCCAGTGCCAGGGAGACTGCCCCCAAGCGCCCCGGGGGAGGTATTGCAAAGTCCATGATGGCTCCCCCGGGACGTATGCATCAGAGGCGTCCCGGCCGGGCATGGGACCCGGCTGTCCGTCACATGGCCCCTCCTCAGATGAGGCTTGTGGGGCTGATCGGCCTGCCCAGCGAGGCCGGTCTTCTCCAGGATGGGGAGTCGGCATTCCTGGTTCCGCGGCTGCGCCCTGTAAAAACAGAATAAACAGGTCTGGGGGCGTTGCCCCGATGTCCCTCGGGACAAGCCCGCCAGACATGGCCACCGCGGCCACAGTCATAACACCGCCGACTCCCTCCAGTACGGCCCCTCTGCATGCGGAAGCAGGCAGGGAACATCTGCCCCTTCGCCCCCTCCGAGGAGGGCTTGTGACGGTTCCGCCCCTGCAGTGCAGCCCTCCTTCGGCTCCAAGCCGTCAGGCATACACTGCTCTATGTACGGGTTTCGGTTTCCTCTTCCGGTTCCCCTTTTCCTTTGGGTCGCACTGGCGGTCTGAGTCCCCTATGAGAAAGGAGGGACCCCGCACCGCCTCGTCCCTTTGGACTGCCGCAAGACTGGCGCTAGCGGTCGGGCGGGTTGTTTGGCAGCCGGTTTCCACCTGCTGCCTCCCGCCGCCGTCCGCCTTGCTGTCAGTCATCACAGCAGCCTCGTGTGGTGGGCGGGTCCGCCTGACAGGCAGTACTAAGCAACACTGCTGCCGTCGCGTCCGCCCCTTTTCTCTGCGGTGCCGGCTTCACTTACCTGCACCGCTCTGTCCTGCCGGTGGGAGGCTGGCCACCCGCCGTCGGCCATTCAGCCAGGGTCCCGCACGGGATACCGAGCTTCTTCTCCAGCCCCTCCTTCGCCTCCGACAGGACCTGAAAAACTTGTAAAAGGGACTGTAGGGCGAGGACAACGACTTCACCTCCCTACAGCCCAAGAAACATTAATAGTGGCGGCGGTGGATTTGGGCTCTCCGTGTCGCCCTCCGCCGACCGCGTGCCAAGAAGACCCTGTGGATCCCCACAGGGCCCTTCGGTAGTCTGGAGGAGAGGGAAGGCGTCCGTCATCCCCGCCTGCCGATCCTCCTCGGCGGGTGATTGACACACGCCCCCGTTTACCTGTTTGGGAGCGCTCCTGCCCCAGTTGCAGGGGCGCCGCGCTGGGAAGCTCGTCCGGGCTCTCCTCCGCCAGCCGCTGGCTCAAGCCGAGGGAAAGACACAGCTCCGCCTCGCTCACCCCCGAGCTGGCTCCGTCGTCACGCCATGGACACTCGTCCCCCTGCCCGCACGGGTGCCGCCTCGGCGTCCAGGAGGTAGGATGACCCGCAGGCGGAAAAACATACCGCAACTCGTCACCTACCTCCGGTTGCAACCCGTGCGGCGAACTAGCGTGGCGGCGTCTGCCAGTTGGCCTCTGTGTCCGCCCGGCTTTTTTCTTCCCCATGACAAAAGGCGCCTGCAGCAGCTCCTCGGCGGCTTCTGTTGGATAGTCCCCGCTGGCTTGCGCGTGCCTGCTTGCGGCTCCTGCCGCGTGTGCGCGCTTCAGTGCGCTGTGCTGTGCAGTCCTGCCCGATTGCTTGCCTGTAGCTGCGTCGGGAGTGCGCTCTCCAACGCCGCTGAGCGAGAACCGTGCCCGCTGTTGCGCCGCTATGCCGGGTCAGCAAGAGTAAAACCGCAGGTTCCGACCCAAATGGACGGGCGGGATCCGCGACTACGCCAGTGTAAACAAGCGCTTTATAGCGCCCGACCCGCATAGAATAGGCAGAGGCACGTGTTCACACTCAAAGGTTTTATTTCTTTTTCTTCAGCCGTGTGACACGTCTTCCCGTGCCACACAGCCCAAACACAGTCCCAAGCACCAAACCAAGCACCAAACCAAGCACCAAACCAACACAAAACCAAACTTTCCTGCTCCACCACTCCTCCCAGGCAACCTCGTCCTCTTCCTCCCGATTCTGGCCTCGATTGCTGGGAGGCAGGCCTTTATGCCCCACCGGAAGTGATCCAGGTGCCTGACCAGCTGGTCTTAATTGCACCTCCGGGTGGGGCTGATAAACCGTCCAGTGTGGTGGCTGGAACTCTGCAGCACCCCCTAGCGGCCACCCCATCTCCCAACCGGGCTGCTGTGGTGGACTCCATGTCCCATGGAGCCACGGGGGAGATTGAGGAGGAATCCAGTGCCAGGGAGACTGCCCCCAAGCGCCCCGGGGGAGGTATTGCAAAGTCCATGATGGCTCCCCCGGGACGTATGCATCAGAGGCGTCCCGGCCGGGCATGGGACCCGGCTGTCCGTCACAATATATATATATATACATACATATACATATACATATATATATATATATATACATATACATATACATATATATATATATATATGTATACAATATATATAAATATACATACTGAGTATACTTTATACATAAAATGTATGCTGTCGTACCTTGCATGACTGAATAACCCATCCATCGATCCATTTTCCAACCTGCTGAATCCGAACACAGGGTCACGGGGGTCTGAAAGAGCCAATCCCAGCCAACACAGGGCACAAGGCGGGAACCAATCCTGGGCAGGGTGCCAACCCACCACAGGACTAACTGAATAACCTTTATGGCAAAATAAAAATCCAATACATTTATGGTCACTACAGTATTTGGATTTAATAATCGTCATGTGGGGAAAGGCTGACTCACATAAATAAGTAGAGCCAAATAATGCAGTCAAGGAGCTTTTGAATTCAGCCGAGTTAAAAATGACGGCTGTCCGATTAACTATGATTTTAGTTCCCTCTCCTTTCTCTTTCTCAGATCATTTTTCGGAAGGACGTCAGTTTTGTAGTTTTTATGAACAGTTCGAAAGTGCCTTTCCACATTTTCTTTCTTTGGAATAGCAATGATAGATTGACAGATCAGACAAAAGCACTTCGATTGTGACATTGTGAGAGAAAAAAATCGTCTTCCAGCTCCACATCCAGCCCGTAACCTCCCCAAACAATTTTTTTTAAGTCCCTTCTTTAGTCGATATAAATTGGAAAGCTAACTAGATCACAGCCGGACGTTTGCAGTAGCTCGTGCGTTTGATCGTGAGTGCAGGATGACCAGTGTGTTAGAAGAAAAGAGATCTCAGACTGGCCGCCCTGAATGTCAATCAAGTGGCAAATGCCATAGGTAGGATATATGATAGACTAACGTTTAAAAATGTTTTTTTTAATGCAACGCGATCTACCTGCACTACCTTTGCCATCTACTGGTCGATCGCGATCGACGCATTGGGCAACCCTGTATTAAGGCAATGCAATTGAGCATTATTACTTACATAGAGAACAACACTCCTATAAAAGACTAGCAGTCCTAATAATAGCCATTAATAAACTCCCCTGGTGTCACTATTTGTGTGCCTGTGTTCATCAGTAGCCTTGTCCAGCTCCATTCCTGCAGGTGTTGTAGCCTGGAGAGGCCACACTTGCTTGAAACAGAATGGACACGTTCTTAAAGGTAAATGTGGACAGTGGTGCTACAAAGTTTGTGACTCTTTTAGAATTTTCTCATTTTTTCCATAAATATGTCCTAAAATGTGATCAGATTTTTTTTTACATACAGCGAGTCCTGAAACTGGATAAAGAGAACTCAATCAAAAAAATGACCCAAACACATTATACTTGTTTATTTATTTATTGTGGAAAATAATCCAACTTTTCATATTTATGATTGAAAAAGTCTGTGAACCTAAAGTAACGATTATCAGTTCATTTGCAGGGGAAATTCAAGAAAGATGTTTCAATCAATGGGATGGCAATCGGGTGTTAGTGTGGGAGACCCCACCCTGTTTAACTGTCTGGGTGATCACTATCAAAGTCTGATCGTCACTACGCTGGTTTGTGAGAGCATGTCATACCTCAATCAAAGAAGATTTCCGAGGATCTCAGAAAAAAAGTTGTTGATACTCCCCATATCTAAAGCATTTGGTCTCCACCAGTCTACTGACAGGCAGATTGTGTACTAATGGATGACATTTAACATTTTAACCCTCTCTAAGAGTTGTGGACCGACAAAGATCACTCTGGGAGCAAGGCAACGTCACAAAGAACCCCAGGATAATGACTAAGCATTTAAAGGACTCTCTTGTATTGGGTAATTTCTGTGTACATGAGTCCACCATCAGAAGAATAATAAACATCAATGATGTGCATGGCAGGGTTACAAGGAAAAAGACACTACTCTTCAAGACGAACACTGACACCCATGTGAGATGACAGTGTTGTAACCACTCTACTACCATGATGTCTCTTACTACCAAAGCATTTCAGTATTTTATATGTGGAATAGCAGGATTGTGCTTGGTGTTCTTTTACCTCTCTTGGTATTGTTCATCAATGTGGACCACACTTTTAGGACATTAAATATTGGTGAAACATAAAATAATATTACAGCCACAAATTCAATTAAACCAATACGAAATATTAAAATTAGACTGAGCAGTGTAGTGCTTGACAAGACTAGCACTTTATTTAAGCAGCGTCCAGACCTCCACTCCTTCATATGCGGAGTCTCTCATCAACTCCTTTGCCTCAGTGTGTTTGTGTCATTGTACAGCAATTGTCTTTGACAAGGCTTTTTGTCTAACAATTTTCACTTGTTGTGGACTTGACCCGGACACAGACAGGCGGACATGTTGTTTGTCACCACCACACATATTTTATTTACAATATTTACAAAAGATTACGTCACTCAGACTCAGTCCAAACAGTGCACAAACCCAAACCCAAACCCAAACACACACAGTCCTGGCCACAAATGCCTTCTTCTCGGGCCGCCTCCACACCTCTCTCGTGCCTTGTCCTTCTTCCACCCGACTCCAGCCTCGAATGAAGGGAGACGGCCCCTTTTATTCTCTCCCGGATGAGCTCCAGGTGGCTCCCGGCATTCCCTCATTGGCCACGCCCCAGCGTGGCGGAAGTGCCGGCTGTACTCCCGGCAGCTCTCCAGGTGTCCTTCCTAATCTTTAATTTTAGGGTGAGGAAAACTCACAATCATTAGAATTTTCCAAGAAAGTCTCTTATAATTTTAGGTGGTCAAGAATAAATTCTTTTTTTCCAAAGCAGTATTTCCTTTAATTTAAACGAAGCATTTACAGTGTTTTAACGCAGAATCAACTATTAAATAAAATGCCTGCCATGACAGTCATGCTGTCCCATTCACCTGGATACCACGTACTGTAGTGTCCAAGTAACGATCACTACTATTATGACCACATGGTAAGAGACAGGTCTTCAGAGGAATTCTGCAGTGATGGAAATAAACCAGGAGAGGTAAGGAATCCTAATCATTGTCTAATTAAATGGTGGCTCTGTGGCTAAGGATCTGTGCTGGTATCTGGAAGGCTGTCAGTTCAAATTTCATTACTGCCAGAAAGACGCCTACTCCATTTGGCCATTGAGAAAGGTCCTTAACATGAAAATTGCTCCAGGGCCGTTGTACAATGGCTAACCCTGTACTTTGACCCCCATAGGTAATTCAAAAAGACAATTTCCCCTCTAGGGACTAATAAAGTTTATCCAATAAAACAGTCAACCAAAAAGTTGTCAGAAAACAACATCCAAGGCAAAACACCAAACCAAAGCTGAAGATGAAAATATTATTGCAATGTCTGCTGATAACTTGTTTCATTTGACACTTACTAAAGAAAAGGATCCAATGCTTGGATGTCAGAAGCTGCACACGGCTATGTTACACAAGCAGGATGAGATTACATAATATGTCAAATGATTCCCTGCCACATAATCAACAATGGGCATAGCAACGATAAACATTAGAACATTAGAACACTCTAGACGAGAACAGGCCATTCAGCCCAACAAAGCTCGCCAGTCCTATCCACTTATTTCTTCCAAAAAAACATCAAGTCGAGTAAAAAAAAAATCAAGTCGACAAAACAGCATTGCAAAATCTGATATAAAACAACAACCATACTAAAAATACATACTGTTACCACTAAACAATCACAAAACTACAGTATTACTAAAAAATAAAGGTGAAGATGCCAGAAATTCAGATTCATTACATTTACAATAGGGAAAGGACAACCACGACCTAAGTGTATGACCATCTAAAAACAAAAAAATGTGAAAACGTAGACAACCTTAAGTTCTCCAGATCATAGCAAATTTGACAGGGGTATAAACTACACCGCTGTCTGCTCTATGTGTTTGGTCATCTTGATCAGCTAATGATCATTGTTCTGTTTTGAACATTTGTCCTGATTCTCTGGGTGACTGTCTTATTTATTTCAATCTATTCTATAATAAACTTGCCCTCTAAAGAATGGCCATAATGAGCACAATTTACTTGAATTACCAGAGCCAACGAAAAAACTCGTAGATCTGGCCCACTTTAAATCTGTTCGCACCTTTCTGCCAGCGTCTTTTGTCCTGTAAATGTGCCGATAAAGACAAGGAGCAAGCAGCCAGCTATTCCATCCCCCACCGCCTTAGAACGTGCACAAAGTTCTTCCAGCTCATGCCTTGATTGATTATCTGGGAGTGAACTGCTGGAGTTTTAGAGTGGAAATAATAGATTGTTATTTGGAACACATGCATTTCATGTATGTTCTGTTTCTACAATAATCTGTGCAAACACATTTTTAAAACAGAAACGTTTTTCATATTTCAGTAGCAAATAACAAAATGTAGGCATAAACTATATAATGTATGAAGCCTGAAGTCCAAAGATCAAATAAACACTTTCACAAAAGGTTCAAGGGCAATACAACAGCTTCCGTCGCATAGTGATAAGATTTGCTGGCTAGTCAAGAGTTCCCAGTTCGATCCCGACTGCCTCCTATATTTGCCGTTTTCAGTAGTGAGCTGCTCTTATTGTTAATATTATACAGTACACACATACACTTGGTTTGCGTCTGTAACAGACCGTGTACATTTGTAGGACTTATAAAAGTCACCTTTTTTTTTTTTCACTTTTATTCTCTCAGTCACGATAACGATACATACTACCACTGTAGGGATCAGACACTGTTAGTTTTTATTTGAAACTGGGAATAACTGTAGATGTGAGTGGTGTTTTGAGGCAATGGAACTGGACATTCTCTGATCTGGAGGGATAAAAGCTGACACACAAACGTTGGCGAATCTGCCTTCTTCGTATCTCACCGTCACTTGATTTTTTTTTTTATTCAATTTTATTGAGTGTTCCTGCTCATGCTGAGTTAGCTACGAAAGACTAACATGTACAGAGCCAAAGGATGCAAATATTTCAGCCCAAAGTTACCACCAGTGCTCAGTATATCAATCATCTGAAATCGGTTGAAGACATTATGAAATGTCATTGTTCGTCAGAGGTAATATGCCAGCAAAATATGCTGCAGGCTGAGAAGTACGCATGGCAGAATTCTCTGTGGTGCTGTTTAGTGTTCAAGTTTAAATTCCTCTTCTATCAGAGAAGGAGGTTGGGTGATTGGAGGGTGAAGAGCACAGATGCTGCTAGGGTATCACACTGATTTTGTTTTCAGCAAAGCAACCAGACACCTTCATATGATAGAATAATAAAGAATGAGGGAATGTTAACCACAATAAAGTAGCAAGTAACAAAAATCCCAAGATCATACAGACAAGATTTTGTCCCCAAACCTGAGCATTAATAGCAAGACTTAATAATGGGGGCAAATTATTTCTTCAATTATTCACAATTAATGAGCTCCTTTCATAGTCAGCCAAATCACAAGTAACTATATAGAGCAATTTTAAGTCAGAAATATACTACACATAAAGAGGCACCTCTAGGACTGGGGTAGTTATAATAAATGTAAGGGGCAGGTGTTTGGCTTTGGTTTTGATTTAACATTGAATGTCATGAAGACAAAGGAAACAAAACAAATACGCAGATGTGTTTTGAGTCTCAGGGATTATATGGAGATTTCACTTTAGGTAAGTGTTTTAGGGTGTTTGATTTTAGGTAGCAACAAAAGAAGCAAAGGTAAAAGATGCAAGAAGCTGGATTTGGTGTGAAAGAAAAAGTGATGAAAAAAATTAAAGTTAGCCCGAGAAGAAAGAGGACAAAATGACGATGGTCAGCACAAAAAATGTATTTTAGTAATTTTACCGTAATAGAAAATCGGTGCATGTGTTGCTAAAGTAGACCTGTGACAGCAGGACCACATACTGAAATGTACATTTCATTTCATTTTATTAGAATTATTTTTATCTCCACCAAACTGACCCAGCACAGGATTACTGGGGGTCAGTCTTGCACAACCGAGGACAGGCAGATGCCACTCTGAATGGTCAGATACACTCACTTCCACACCCACACCTACCCTCCTTAACCTACCCACATCTTTGAGATGTGGGAGAAATACTAAAGTCCTGGGTAGAGATGCCCACAAAGGCATAGGTTGAATGTGGAATCTCCATACTTAAATTGCATTATTTGTCATTGTTCACTATTGTATACATTACAATCTCAATATTCTGGTATTCTGGAAATTCCAGTACTGAAGAAGGAGCAATGTTTAGCCAAATGACCTTTAAACTGTGAAATGATGTGCCTGCTACAACTATAGTCTAGCATATCCTAAGGAATGTTAAAAATTTTGCTGTCTACACTACTAGTTGGTTTGTTGGTTATTCGTTCAAAAATAAACCCTTAAAACTGATGCCATTCCTCAATTAATCTGTTTCTCTTCTACTGTTTTACATGTTGCCACAGGCAGAAGTAGTTGCCAAATCTTCTGCTCCTACCAACAGGCTGAGACAGATTTAATTGATTTAATGGTTACTAATACTAGCCCAACTTATCTTACTTAACTTTAGTGTATCTATGGTGCTATAGAATGCCCAGGAGGTGAAAGGTGGCTGGCTGAGTTCTGGAAATTTGCATGGCAGAATTGACCAAGCAGTAGCAGTGTTTTATTTTTTAGCCATAACCAACCAGACGTTTTAAAGCTGTTATTGTACTCTCCTATTTTGTCCAAAGGCCATATTTCAGGTATTATTGGGGATGTGAATAAAAAACATAAAAAATGTCAAACATTTACCAGCTGTAGGAGGAGAACATGCATCATGGGTGAGACGGGGAAATATACATTACCCAGACGGGATGCCAGAGTGAAGACGAGAGCATTTTGGATGGCGCACCAAAAAAATAATGGACAGACCAGCAATTTCCAGGAATCGGGAGTTGTTCCATCCCCCATATGTTAGGTGGCAGTGGTCCTCATATGGGAACCCAGTTAGGACACCCACAGGGATGCTTGGGAATTGGAGTGTGGAAGTATAGTCCTGTTGGGGTACCTATGTATCAACGGAGGGCACTGACTGGGAAGGACCTCCCTACTTTTCTTATGGCCTGGAAGTGTTTCCTGGAGGATATGATTTGGCACCAGAAACACTTTCAGGTCCAGCATCAAAGGGAGCCTGCTGCCACACATGAATGAGTCAGTCACGAAGAAGCAGGCAACACTCAACTGGAGGAGAGAAGTAGGAAGAATTGTCAGTTTATTGTATGATTTATTGCATTTTGTGGAACTTTGCTGGGAAAACGTCAGTGAAGGTGCATTCTGGAATAAAGATCCTTTATTTTTTATCAATTATTGTGTGGTGTATTGCTAGGTCTGTGATTTGGGGCTCCTGGCACCCCTTTGTGATTACACAGCTTAACCTGGATGTCTCTAGGATATGGGAGGAAAACAATGGGTTTTTTGTTACATTTTATTAATCCCCAAGAGGAAACTGTCTTTTCACTTGACAGTTGGAGGTCAGTGCACAGGGTCAGCCATTGTATAGTTCCCTTTGAGCAATTTTCAGGTTAAGAGCCTTGCTCAAGGGCCCAATGGAGTAAAACCGTTCTGGCAGTTAAGAGATTTGAACCAGTAACCTTCCAGATACCACTGAATATCCTTAGCCTCACAGCCACCACTACGTCTAAAAATACTCTGCGGATAACCATATGTAAAGTTCTCTCAGGTACTTACAAAGCCGGGGTTCATATGCAGTTTACCTGGAGCTGTGAAGTAGCAGTTCTTACCACTGTGTCACCCCTGTAATGTTTCGGGCTGGGTTTATTCCCTGGCTTAAGTATGTTTTTCTATTATTTTTAATTTATTAATTGTCATGTAGTTTTTATTATTTCTATTTTTCCTAATATCGTTATGTTTACTAATGATTTATTAGTTAAGTATTGTGTATTTAAGCTATCGGAATATGTTCCTAGTGCTTTGTTGGTGGAATACCAGGAGGCACGGCTGGCATCATGTCACTACTGTGGTACCGCTCTCAGCCTTTATTCTGAGGTTGTGGATCACATCCCAGCAGAGTGTCATGGACTGTTGAGGACTACATATCCCTGAGTATTATAATGTAGTTTATCTATTTTCTGGATTTTAACTTTTGATTTTTTGGTTTTTGATTTCTGGATCAAGGATTGTATTAGGTTGTCTTTTTATACATACCAATTTTGGCTTCATTTTTGTCTTGTCTTTGTCTTTGACGTTCCTTCATAACTGATTATTTTTAATAAATCTTCTAGTTAAAAAGATTATTTATTAGCCTTGTCCTTTAGGACATAAGTTTTTTTTTCTCCCTTGAAGGATATATTGTGTAGATTTAGGACATTTAAAGTCTTCTAAATATCAGTACCCAATTTTTAGGTCAGAGTAGGCCTTGAAATCTGGCTGTTGAGTTTGAAGCCTGGTTGCTTGGAGTGAGGCCTAACTCTAGGCAGACTGCTGAAGGTCTTGGACTGGTTTTGCTCTTTCTCTGAGGCATTACACCAGGGGTCTTCAACCTTTCTTCCCCTGAAAGCTACTTTTACAAAATGAAAATGGCTGAGAGCTCCTCATGTTTTGTAACATTTATTCTCATTGCTTATTTCAACCCAAACAAACTGAATAAGCTTGTTTTGCCTGAACATTTATAAAATGTTGGTGTCCACAACATCAGAAAAAATATTTAGCTCACCTGCAAGTGCATTTTGTATGTCTGTATGCATTTTCTAGTGTATCTCACACTATTGAATTAAAACATGAATGCTGTCAAAATAAAACAATGCAATTTCAAATCCACAGATATGACTTATTCATTTGTCATTTTGTCACGTGTCACTTCATTTACATGTCGAGTTGCATGTGTGATGTGTTTTTTAGTTAGTCAGATGGCTGGCACTCAGGTGTATGGTGGAGTGGAGCCACTGAGGTTCACTCTCATGGAGTCACTTCAATGTTCGTCTGTCAGTCTTGTTCTGAACTTTGATTTCATGACATTCATGTCAGACTCACAGAGGTATGGAGACCCAAACAAAGCAGACATTTTCAGAGCTGCTTGGTGAAGATTCTTATGGTTATCTGGCTCTACTAAGCTCCAGAAATGCTGAAAATGCGTTGAGACTTTAACTGCACATTAATATGAAGGTTTACTAATATATAATGCAGTATATAAAATCCAATGTCTGTCTGTCTGTCTGCTTTTCACGAGACAACTACTTAATGGATTTAGATCTGTTTTTTTTTTTTTTCTAAGTTGCCTTAACATTCCGGTTGATTTTGCGTCGTCTCTCGTTTTGCTAGGTGTCACAGTTCACTTGTGGTACCGATTTATTTGCGCAAATCCGAGATCAACGCAACGGGCCCATGGGGTTGTGCTGGGGCCTTCCTCACTCACTTGCTTCAGGTCGTGTCCCTTAACTCTACTTAGCTAGCGAACAAGAGAACAATTGAATTCAACTTTGTTTGATATTTAAAATAAAGTGTTACTTAGGTCTTGATCAGTTTGAGTATTGATATTCTCTTAAGTGTATGCCACATTGAAAAGAGATTGCAATTCAGATTGTGGATCGTGATTTTGTGTTAAAAGGATTGTGATATGATATTTTTGGAAAGATCGCCCACCACTAATTTGACTAATCAAGTTTTCAAATTTATGTACAATTCATTAACCTTTTGGTGAGCTACTTGGAAAGGGGTTGCAAGTTACCAGTAGCTCGCGAGCAACATGTCGGAGACCCCTGCATTACACCCTTCTCACTACTTTATGTTCACTTTATCTTAAAAGAAGTGATGAACCATTTGATAAAAGCAAGGCCATCTTTCTAAGTAAATCCTCCAGTGTCCATGTTGTTCAGCTGCTGAGTTGAATCATGGTGCAGTAGAGCCCATCATGGAGACTGATTAACTGAAACCTATATAGGCCAGTTAGCATTTCTGTACTTCATTTTGTTCAAGAAAGAAGTGGCAGCATTGCAATCAACATTAGGAATAAAAAAGAAAACTAAAGAATCCCAGTAGGCTATTAGCATATTCATTTACCCACAGAATCCAATTAATTCAGCAGTCTTCGATTTTAGAGGTAAATGCCCTGGAATAACATTCAGTGCTTAATGTTTAAATTAAATGAAAATCTGAATTTGTTTAGTGTATTTAGCAGTGTAGATGTTTAGTGAATGGCTCACAAATGCAAAGAAAAAAAAAAAAACTGCAGTAATTATTGCCATTCAGTTCACACCGTATTTCATTCTGTTGTAAATAAGAACAAATTTGTATAACTAAAGGCTAAGAATGTTGTGAAGCACAGTTTTGCAAATATTAAATTATAAGCAAGACATATGTTAAACTGACCTCAAGTTCTTTAAATTTTGTATTCCCTTTCTTTATTATTATGTATTTCTCTGAGATTCGGGTCAATGCTGAATATTCAAAACACCGAGTATGTTGCTTTGCCTTTAAATTTTTACATCATACTTAAATTACTACATCTGATACTTAAAAGAGAAAATATCTTATTCACATAAGTAACATGGCTGATGCACACACAATATAATAAAGAAGGACATTGAATTATGTTTGTGAATAACCTATTTAACTGATTCATCAAAGAGACTGTTAAAATACATGTGTCAGATACTTTCTTTAAAGGTTTAAATTCCCCTTTACTTTACAAACATGAGTAAACTAAAGCCACGTACAGTGCAGATTCACAGCCAATTCTTGATATTCTAGATTTAACACAAACAAGGATTGCACACTCACATTGCAGTCCATATATAATGTCTTTGAAATGTCAGAAGAACTTCAGATACTATGAAGAAGAGCCATTAAATGTCCTCATTTAGATGATGTTGGATCTGGAGTCCAAGTATTTTGATCTTTCTCATCATAGTTATGTCAGACAGTGGTTTTTCCTATCAAACTTGCATCTTTATTACTGATATCAGCATATAATATTTCAGCAGACCTGAAAAAACACTGTTTAACTAACTTAGCTTCTGTAAATGCTTTTTTTGGGGTCTGGCTAATGTCCATGAGATTTCAAACGGTGCCTAGCTCACTATTTTGCTCTTTGCTCGAGATCTTGGCAGAATATTTTTCTCTCCTTTCAGCGAGAAAGTGAGAAGTTCAATGCTCTGCTTCCACAGATTGCTACAAGGTGGATATTTTTCATTGAAAGCAGAATGTGTCATTGTAATGCGTCTTTCAAAATTACTAAATTTCAGAATTAGTTTTGAAGCACATCCGCTCATTACAAAAACAAGCTCGTCCACCCATATTTCCCAAAATTGTATATTTTCAATTTCCCTCTTCTTATTCTCTTTGGTACCTGCATCTGAAACATCACTTAGCCTTGTCTCGTCCACATTTCTCCCAATTTTTTGAGTGAGAAACTGATCCATTGTGATGCTAGAATATTTTCGTGTTCTAGAACTGAAAACATGCTAAACTGTGTGTGAACCCTACTGCTGCAACTTTCTTATTGGTTGTTAGTAAAGTACATAGTTGTACTTTATTAGTGAAACTGTAAAGTCTTATTCAAATTTGATTAGGTGCCACATGAGAGATTGAGCATCAGACTTAAAGAAGTGGGAGTTCTGGGTATTGTGTGTAGATTGGTGCAAAACTTGCTTAGACACAGGAAGCACAGAGTTGTGGCGCGAGGAACCACCTTGAGGGACCACCAAAACTGGCTGAGTGGTGTTCCACAGGGGAAAGTTCTAGCAATGAATATATATATATAAATATATATATTCATAGTCTGAGTCCTGACCTGATTGTATGGGTGGTTACCTACCAGGTAACGTGTGTGGTTGGTCTGCCATACAATCAGGTCGGGACTCAGACTACGAATGCAATGAATGTAATTACTCCGATCTATAGGCTGCCAAAGAAACGAACTACACACCATGGCGCAGCATAAAGGGACTTCATCTCTGACGCTGACGTCCGAGGTTCGATCCCCGCAAGCAGAGGAGTGCATACGCCTGATGAGCCCAAATAAAGGTGAAACACGTGTAGCGTACTCTCTGCATTATTTGACAGTAAAACTATGCAATATCTCTATATATAATCTTCATTTGGATCTTGATCTTTGTTTGTCCGAGAATGAATTAGAAGAAGCACTAGATGGCAGTACAGAGACAGCTAAAACATAGACATTGCATTAAGAATCTCCTCCAGGCTTATACTACTGAAGACTGTAGTACGCCAGTCACACCTCAAAACACAGACATTCAAACTAAACAAATTGTTGTGCTTTAAATTAACTAAAGAGATCTTCATTTAGATCTTGATCTTTGTTTGTCTGTGAATTCCACGCATGCGTAGACCATCTTCCAGTTTAGTACGTTGTTGTTACTCACGGATGTCAACAATGTGCCGGAATAACAAAAGGGGTGGTGGACAGTGTTACGCTGGTTAGCGCCTGAGGCCTGGTTAGAGAATGAGATTGCCGAAGATAAAAGGTACGTGCCTACGTAACATAAGAGTGAAAGAAAGACAGTGGGTAAATTAATGACAATGTAACAGCACATTCCAGAAATTATTATTGTTACGTTGTAGCCGGCGAGTGCTGCACGTCTCACAGTTGTACCGTGGCTTGCTCACATGTCAGTATAGTGATCCCTATTTATGCTTTAAAGAGCCTAGATACCTATGTGTCCCCCTTTTATAACCATTGCTTCGTGTATATTGCCTTACTCTTTGGATTGCCACAAAGCAAACTGCGAGATTGGAGAAAGGTTGAGAAGAGATTGTGAGAGGAAACGATCATGAAAACAAGACGGACTGTGAACAGACTGAAGCAGAAATGCTCCTACACCTCCACATAATTACTATTCGGACAGTGATTCTGAGTAGGCCGTTCCTATCGAATCAATGTCCAAGGGTTTTCTTTTGTAATTTTGTTTCCCTTATAAAAAATCATAATGCTGTGCGACGAAGGGCCCAGTTCACGACTGGCAGCCCTTCACAGAGACAACTTTAACACACGCAATGTAGTTGGGTGCACATGGCTAGTATATATATATATATATATATATATATATATATATATATATATATATATATAGACTGTCCTTTTCAATGACAAAAGCAAAAATTTCAATACAGAGACAAGTTTATAGCATTCCACGCAATGCATACCCAGTGGTAAACATTGGACAAACATCTAAAAGACTTGCACCACATATACAGGAACATCACAATGCCATCAGAAGGAAAGACCAACGGTCTTTGATTTACACACATACAACTTCCACCGGACACACATTTAACTGGGACATTGTGAAAGTAAAATTCAGGTCCAATACTAATAATGCCAGAGAGCTGACTGAATCGTGGCTCTCTAATGAAAACACCATTAACAAACACTTGGACTTGAACCCAGCATAAGCAGGCTTAAAAAGAAGAACATCCAAATAATAAAAACGACTTTATGGCTTAAAAAGAAGAACATCCAAATAATAAAAACGACTTTATGACCAGCACCTTTCGAACCCCACCTTATTAATCCACCCACCCTTCATCAGCTGTATTTTGCTGTATCTGTATGTCTAATCATTTTCCTCTGATGACGACACCTGGCAGGTTGTCAAAAGCTTAGGAATAAAAAACATTTTAAGATGCACAACTTATTTTCTCCCTTAATGGATCGCTAGCTACACATATGCAAAGTGTATGACTTGGATAGGAATATAAATAACAAGCTGGTTATGTTTGCAGATGACACCAAACCAGATGGACTAGCAGATAATTTGGAATCTGTTGAATCATTACAGAGAGACTTGGATAGCATACAGGCTTGGGAAGATTTGGGGCAGAAGTAATTTAATGTCAGTAAATGTAAAGTATTACTTGTAGGAAGTAAAAAAGTTAGGTTTGATTACACAATGGGAGGTCAGAAAATCAAAAGTACACCTTATGAGAAGGATTTAGGAGTCGTAGTAGACTCCACAATATCAACTGCCAGACAGTGTTCAGATGCAGTCAAGAAGGCAAACAGAATGTCAGGTTATATAGCACCTTGACGTGTGGAGTCCAAGTCACAGGAGGTTCGGCTCAACCTTTATAATGCACTGGTGAGGCCTCATCTGGAGTTCTGTGTGCAGTTTTGGTCTCCAGGCTACAAAAAGGACATAGCAGCACTAGAAAAGGTCCAGAGAAGAGCAAATAGGCTGATTCAGGGCTACAGGGGATGAATTGTGAGGAAAGATTAAAATAGACAAACCTTTTTAGTTTATGTACAAGGAGATTAAGAGGTGACATGATTGAGGTGTTTAAAATTATAAAGGGAATTAGTACAGTGGATCAAGACTGTGACTTTAAAATGAGTTCATCAAGAACATGGGGACACACTTGAAAACTTTTTAAGGGTAAATTTTGCACAAAAAGTAGGAAATCTTTGTTTACACAGAGAACCACAGACACATGGAATAAGTTTCCAAGTAATGTGGTAGATAATAGGACAGTAGGGACCTTCAACACAAGATTTGATGTTATTTTTAGAAGAATTGAGTGGATAGGACTGGCAAGCTTTGTTAGGCTGAATGGCCTGTTCTCGTTTAAATTGTTGTAATGTTCTAATCTTAAGGTTTTGTTATCATTGTTCATAAATTTTCTTAGAATTTAAAAACAAAAGGAATGTTCACCTCTTTGTCCTAGAAAAAGACATTTGGCTGTCTATAGAATATTTGTAAATGTCAACAAAACAAAAAATAATAATACAAAGTTTTGCTTTGAAAACAATGGAGATACCCGTTAGCTCATCTGACTTGATTCAGTAAGAAAAGACATTTATTCTAATCTAAAGACAAGTATTCTGATCTGAGTCCTGGCACAGAAACAAAATGAGCATTAGCCTCTTTGTCATATTTTATTTAGTTAATTAACTAGTTTTAGCAGCACTTTTAGTAACCAATATTAACAATTGATTTAACAAAGGAGCGCACTAAACAGACTGTTCTCTGCCAAGATGTAAAATAAGATGCTAAAATAGAAAGTGAATGGTTGTTAAAAATGAACACGGTTCTTAATAGCCTCTAAAAGAAGATTTACCTATATGCCACCTCCACTTTTCTTACTTGGTGTATGTATAATCAATAACTGTTCAGCACTTTTCAGTGGCTGCTATTTCTACTTCTAGGAAAAATACAAACATCTACACCTCCCCTGTCCCACTCCATACCACCAGGGGCATTTGTGAGCCACCCATTAAAACGCATTGGTCTATAATTAGAGCACATGAGCTGATGGAATGTTGTGAAAGATACTTTGCAATTTCTGCAATGGCTACAACAACATCTACCTAACCCATCCAAGAAATTGAGATTATTTAGACCTCTTAAGTTTACAGACCAGATGCTCCATACATAGAGAAATAGTATCCCCACAAAAGTCGTACTTCCCTATTTAGGAAAGATAACTCAACCTTCCATCAAATTACAAAAAATAGGAAACCTTGCCAAAAAGTAACTGCATTTTACCAAAACACCAGATCTAAAATCCTAATCCATTATAATTTTAAAATGTACTTATGATTTAATATTCTGCAAAGTCTATGTCCTTATTGGCTTAAGTCAAGAGAGTATTTACAGAGGAATGAAAGAACTTTGACAAAGCCGTCAACTATGTACTAGAGTACCTTTAGGTAGAAAATATTAAATTTAAACCAACTAGAATCACTTAAAAATTTTCAGTTATATCAGAATTGCCATAAACAGCATACCTGCTAGCTACATCAACAACGTAATGAACTGACGCCCAAAAGGCATGACAACTACTCAGTGTGATGGTTCAAAGTCTTACACAACCATGCTGGAGACCAGTTCTGAGGCTGGAGAGCAATACTGTATCTGTAGGTTCTGTAGATTTATTATCAGTAGTTTAATGATTGGTTACAATGCTATGCAAATGAAAAGATCTGATGGCTGCAGGTTGTACTCTCTGTAAATTCAGATTCTTTTGATGACTTCAATTAATGTTACATTTTCAATAGTGTATAATGAAACAAGTATTTCCCAGTTAGCTGATATTAATACTAAAATCCATCCAGCTATATCCTAACTACAGGGGTCTGCTGGAGCCAATCCCAGCCAACAAACCCCGGGCAGGGCGCCAGTCCACCACAGGGCACACACACTCTGGACAATTTAGGATCGCCAATGCACCTAACCTGGACTGTGGGAAGAAACCCACGCATATACATGCAAACTCCACACAGGGAGGACCCGGGAAGCGAACCCGGGTCTCCAAACTGTGAGGCAGCAACACTACCACTGCGCTACCGTGCCACCCAAATACTAAAATGATTTTTTAAAATGTATATTCTTGTGTTAACATGCAATAGTACAGATCATGTGTAAAATTACTGATCACAACTCTAGGAGCAATAATGAAAATTACACTGCTGTCATTTACAGTTCCCTAAATGCTTATTCGCTCTTAAAGCCCATGAGCTTTGTCATCAATCATTAAACTGCTGATAATAAACTTAGTGAACCTACTAGTAGGCTTACTAGGTGGCAACTGAGCAATTTGTATAGGGTATACTAGAACACGTAAGGCTCATTATATCAGTGTTTAAAGATCAGCTGGTCCTTAAAACAGCGTGTGGTTCAAGGGGAAGTCACAGTTGCCGTCATACTGGTTTATTTTTAGGCCAATGGATAAGTGCAGCTAAACCATCTTTTCCCCTCCATTCTGAAACAAATATTGCATATTGCATAGATACATTGAATTAAGGAATGATCTCTCTCGCATTTATAACTAGTCGAATAATATTTTTTTGTTTTGAAAGAATTTACAAATATTATCTCTATTATTGTTTCAAGTCTAACATTACAATCTTCCACATTGTTAACAGCTGTTTTTTGATATGTTTTGTATTCTATTGGCATTGAAAATGAATTTCAAATTTAGATACATCCTGTCAATATGTCAATGGAGAAAGTCCACTCCTCTAGATTTCCTTTTTACCAACAAAATAAAGAAAAACAACTTTACAAAATTAAACTTGGTAAAATCCATCCATCCATCCATCCGTACTGACCCCTACTCTCTTTTCTGTTTCTTTTTCCGGTTTCTTTGGCCACCACCACCTACTCAAAGCTTCATGATTCACCAACAATGATGGACGGATTAAAAGGCAGAAGTCTACGTGACCATCATCATCATCAAGCCCTTCCGTGAGAACCCTAAATCCAAAGAGGACTGTTTCATTTGTGTTAGGTAGAATGCCCAGAGGGGACTGGGTGGTCTCATGGTCTGGAATCCCTGCAGATTTTATTTTTTCTCCAGCCTTTGGAGTTTTTTTGTTTTTTCTGTCCCCCCTGGTCATTGAACCTTACTCTTATTCGATGTTAATGTTGATTTATTTTGTTTTATAATTGTGTCTTTCATTTTTCTATTCTTTAATATGTAAAGCACTTTGAGCTACTGTTTGTATGAAAATGTGCTATAGAAATAAATGTTGTTGTTGTTGTTGTTATCCATCCATTTTCCATCCCGCTGAATCCGAACACAGGGTCACGGGGTCTGCTGGAGCCAATCCCAGCCAACACAGGGCGTAAGGCAGGAACCAATCCCGGGTAGGTGCCAACCCACGGCAGAACTTGGTAAAATTCAAGGGCTAATATGACCAGACAATGATCAGAAAAAGCTGGTCATCCGCTGTCATGTTAAATAAAATCATGTGATGTTGTAATTATAAATACTAAAACTGAAGGATATTTCCATCTGTGTTTGCTGTCAGATACTGAAATCGGTTGCAGGTTCTTCTAAAATTAACATTCCACCAGGTGCTGTGTTGTGTTTCTACAACGCTGTAACTTAATAAAATAAATGCTTGTCGACAATCTTAAAGCTTCCTTTACTTTATTGTTGGGCTTAGGTGTTGCTTGAAGGAAAAGAAATCCGTGCATACATACACACACATCACAGATAATAGTGCACATCCATCCATCCACTTTCCAAACCTGCTTATCTAGAGCAAGGTTATGGGGCACACATGCCACAAAAGCATAGTCCTGTTGACACAGTATTGAACAGGTCACTCCTTGCACACTATGGCTTCTTTCTGGAATGAAAAAAAACGTCCATGTTGGGTTAATGACTTACTCAAATGCTGTTCAGTCCGATTCAAGCTGCAATCCCAGTCCTGGAGAGCTGCAGTGGCTGCAGGTTTTTGTTCTGACCTGGTTGCTTAATTAGAAAGCAATTCTTGCCAATAAAGCACTAACAAGCTATGAAATTAAATTAACTCTGCTATGTCAGGTCATTCTCATATCCTAGATTTTCTTTCCCTTTCTATCATACAAATGATTTGAAGGCTAAAATGGACGAGTAATTCTCAGTCCTTCACTTTTTTTCTCTTCATTTTTCTTCCAAGTATTTAATTAAACCCAATAGTGCAGATAAATACACACAGGTGTAAATGTAAATAAGCGAAATGGAGAAATGCTGCTCTCTCTTGTCATTTGCATGTTATTGATAATAAGGAGCAATTAAAATAGCTGTTTAAGACAAAATTAAGCAATAAGGGCTCAAAATCACTAAAGTGAAGCAGAAGTGTTACTTTAGCAATAAGTGCTTTTTATTAAGAAACTGGGTTGGAGCAAAAACCTGCAGCCACTGCGGCTCTCCAGGACCGGGATTGAGGACCCCTGTGCTAGAGGACTGGTGCCTGTTCTTGTAGAACAAGGTGTAAGGTAGGATGCAGAAGTTAGTTTGAAAAGGAATAGGAAGATGTATTATAACCAAAATAATAAGCAGAGAGTCATAACCAGGAGGTCCAAAAACAAATACCCAATGCTCAATTCAATAGATAGAGCAAAAATTCAAAAAACAATAAACACGTTCATAACCTAAGACAAAATATTAATCTTAACTTCTATTCCAAAAGCAGGGCCAGAATATGTTAACCAGAAACATTTCAAACAACAAAGGAATAATAGTGTTAAGGTTTCCGTTGAATCCAATCAAGGACATTTAGGAAGTGTATGACACAACCCTTAACCCGTGCATGGTATGCACCACAAACTTCCAGTTGACCTGCCTAGATATGCAGCACAGCAACTGTCGATGAAAAGAATTCTCAAAGCAGCAGTACTCGCCAGAAAACCAAAATGGCACTAGGGAAGATTTTTACATATTTTCAGAATTCCAAAAATAGATGTGACCAAAAGATTCCTTGACCTCTAAAATAAATCTTAAATAATTTTTTGAGATTGAGAAAAATGTATAATTAAAAACAAAATCAGAAACAAAAGCCTAATTATGATAGCTTCTCCCTTTGACAGGACTCACCATGAAAGAACATGCAAACTCAACACAAACAATTACCAGACCACCAGGCTGAAGATGTGAGCCCAGGCAGCTATGTCCTTTTGCTATGACACTCAGGTGCAACCCATTCTATTGATCATCACTGAGATGTTTCTACCTTTTGTTTGGAGTCCAACTTTTGTTACTTGAATTGATTTGTCCATATGTGGTCCCATAGTTGACAAAAAAAGACAAGTAAGAGTAAGAACCAAGCTACAAGGCTGAAGGAACTGAGCCTAGAAATAGTAATGTGTAACAAGGTACAGAGATTTAGAAGGCAACAAAAAACCTTTTGCAGCATTTAAGGTTCCCAAGCGCACAGGGCCCCCATTAAATGGAAGAGGTTTGGAACAACCACAAATATCCCAGGAGCTGGCATCCTGGCCAGTCAGAGCTGTTGTGGGAGAAGGGCACAGAAACACAGAAATCAACATAAAACGTCTGTTGCTTGCAGGCTGTGGCTGCCACTTTGCCAAGGATGTGCGGCAGGCTTGCAGCCAGGTTGTCTTTGCATGGCTGGGGCACTGGGACACGGTCACAGTGCATTGCAATCTGGTTTCTACCTCTTATCATTGTAAAGTGGCAGTACAACGATTAGCTGGGGACCTCACATTCGTTTTCAATCACTTGTATCAAAATCTGAGTCGGACAAATCATAGTCATCATCACTGCATCTCTGTTGTTACTCATTAGCACTATAACATAAGTAACATGATAATTATATTTGAATACTAACCCTCACCTATTCTGTTTCTTTTCTCGGTACCCAAATGTGGCCATTGGTGCCACGGCCCACCTGCCAAGTTGTTTGCCTGCCTATGGTAAAGTCATCCCTGATGGAGGATCACAGGAATCATGGGAAAGAGGGGTCCTTTCATCGGAGCAACGTTTCAGCCGTGGCATGGCCAAATGGGGAGGCAGCTAGATGGATGAGGTCTCCAGGACTCTAAAAATATCCAAACCTAATTATGTCATATCATCTACTGTTAAACCGTAATTCTAAAATTTTTATTATTATGCTGTCTTAAGGAATTGTTCTGTTCTGTGTATTGTATTGTATTGACCCCCTACTTTTGACACCCACTGCACGCCCAACCTACCTGGAAAGGGGTCTCTCTTTGAACTGCCTTTCCCGAGGTTTCTTCCATTTTTCCCTACAAGGTTTTTATTGGGAGTTTTTCCTTGTCTTCTCAGAGAGTCAAGGCTGGGGGGCTGTCAAAAGGCAGGGCCTGTTAAAGCCCATTGCGGCACTTCCTGTGTGATTTTGGGCTATACAAAAATAAACTGTATTGTATTGTATAGTCCAGTTCAGAGATAATAGGCAAAACGTCGTCCACGGAGTATTTTTCTTTATGCAGTCTCTTGATTCTCTCACCAGATGTCAGTGCCATTTTTGACGTTTTTGTGTGCCTTGCTACTCATGTGAGCGCAGGAATTCTCGGTCAAACCAATACATCTAACTTTCCTTCTATCAACGAAAGACCAAGTAAAACATAACGATTGGTTTTGTCACAGTTTACAATCGATTACCATCGTCAACTCCTCCTTTTGACAAAAATCGACATCCGCCCTGAAAGAGTTAAGTTGCATCATTCCTATATTGTCCTATGGAAAAACAACATGAGAACGGAGGGTCAAGCGAGAAAATGATGGGAGGATGCTGTCTTTTTACCACCAAACCTCACTGAATCCAATCTGTGCTACAAAAT